>NC_086021.1:4843219-5554878 GCF_036323735.1 Rattus norvegicus
GGTCTCAGTTACCTCATTCAGAACAATACTTTCTCATTCTATCTACTTGACTGCATCTTCACGATGTCCTTAATTTTCATAGCTGCGTAGTAGTCCATAGTGTAAATGAACCACATTTTCTGTAGCCATTCTTTGGTTGAGGGGCATCTGGGTTATTTCTATTTTCTTCTCATTATGAAGGAAGCAGTTAGGAACCTTATGGAGCACATGTCCTTGCGGTATGGCAGGTCTTTTCAGATATAAGGCCAGGATTGGTATAGCTGGGTCTTTAGGAAGAATATTCCGCATTTTCTCTGAATCACTCGATAGATATGAAAAGTCATTATACGGATTTGATCTTACCTAAGGAAATGGTATTTGTATCCTGATATTTATCTGCTCCCTCAAAGGAGGTTGCCCTGACTAGACCTCTATCATGGACTCAGGAAATTGCATATAAATCTCTTCCCATTTTAACTGTTTAGTAAATGCTAGAGCCTATGACAGGTAGCCAGAGGGGAAAGTTGGTACTGGAGGTTTGAGAGTGGGGTTAGATAGAAGTCAGAAGAGGGTAAGAGAGGTATAGGATTATTACTATATAATAATTTAATATACTAACATAATATATTATTATTAATTATATTTTATCATTATATCAATATATAATAATTTAATACATTAATTATATATTATCAAAATGTTGATATATAACAGTTTAATATGTTAATGTAATATATTAATATTAATTGGATTATTATAATGTTAGTATATGATAATTTAATATATTAAATTATCATAATAATATTTTATATAAGTATATATACACACACATATATATGTATATATATATATATATATTACATTATATGCAAATTCAACAAAGTTAACTCCAAGTGGAGCTCACAAGTTAATGTGAAATTCTGAGAGCAGAATATTTTTTTACAGTTCAGTTTGCTTATATAGTGGATCACTTTGATGGGTTTGCATAGACTAAACCATTCCTGCAGCCTCAGGTCCTCCTGAGATGAGCCTACTAAATGGCGTTGGATGGTGGATTTATATGTCATTGGATTTTGTTTTCTTGCATTTTATCTACTATTTTTTCCACCAATGTTCTTAAGGGAAATTCATCTGAAATTCTTTCTTTGTTGAGTCGTTTTCTGATTTAGGTGTAAGGGCGACTGTGCTGTCATGGAATCAGTTTGGGGTTTTCCTTCTGTTTCTGTGTTTTGGAGAAGGTTGAGAATTCTTTTAAAATCTGGTAGGACTCTGCGCTCAATCAATCTGGCCTTCGGACTTTTTCAGTGGGGAAGTGTTAATTACAGTTTGTGTCTCTTTAGGTGTTTTAGAGCTATTTACATAGTTTATCTTACCTCAGTTTACCTGTGGTCAGTGTTATTCATCTACACAGTCATCCATATCATTCAGAGCTTCTAATTTTGTAGATAGCAGGTTTTTGAAGTGAGACCTAATGATTCTGTGAATTTCATCAGTGTCCATCGATGAGGCTCTCTGTTCATTTCTGATTTTGTTATTTGGATGCTGTCTCTCCACCTATTACATTATCTGTCTGAGGGTTTGTCTGTCGGGTTGATTTTCCCAAGGAACCAGCTCTTGTTTTTGTTGATCTTTGTATTCTCTTTGTTTCTGATGGATCACTCTCATCCCGAGTCTGATCATTTCTCTCTGTCTCCTCCTTTAATATGTATTTGCTTCTTTTTATTCTAGAGCTTTAAGGTGTGCTGGGAAGTTTTAGTGTCGGGTCTCTCTGGTTTCTTTATGAAATGACTCTGTGCTGTTCCTGTGCACGTTCCTCTTAGCACTGCTTTCCTTAAGTCCCTTAAGTTTGGAGAAGCTGTGCCTTCATTTTCATTAAATTCTAGGAACCCTTTTTTTCAAGTCTTCTCTGAACTGGTGGTTCTTCAGTTACAAGCTATTGAATTTCAAAGAGTTTATAGACTTTTTCTTATTGTTGAAGTCCAGTTTTAATCCATGGTATTCTGAGAAGATCCAATGGTTAGCACAGTCTTTCTGTATCTGCTGTGGCTTGCTTAGTGATGGAGAACATGGTAGTATAGGATAAGGTTCCATGAGGTACTGAAAACAGTGTACTTTTGGGTTCCTGTGAAATATTCTGTAGATATCAGTGAGGTCAATTTATTTGAAACGAGTGTTAGTTACAACATTTTATTTATTTATTTATTTATTTATTTATTTATTTATTTATTTTTAATTTCTGTCTCAATGATCTGCCCTTGGTGAGAGTGGGACATTGATGTTCCCCACTATTAATATTTGAGGTTCGATGTAATATTTAAGCTTCAGCAATATTTCTCTCAACATTGTTCCTGCTTTTGTCTTTGGCATATAGACATCCAGAATCGAGATGTCATTTTGGTGGATTTTTCCTCTGATCCATATGAAGTGTCCTAGTGTCCTTCTCCATCTCTTTTCATTACTTTTGGTTGAAAGTCTGATTTGCTGGATGTAAGAATGGCTTCACCATCTTGTTTCTTGTGTCCATTTGCTTGGAAATCCTTTTTCAATCACTTAGTCTGAAGTTGTGTCCATCTTGGTTGCTAGATTGTGTTTTTTTCTTTTTTTTTCTTTTTTCTTTTTTTCGGAGCTGGGGACCGAACCCAGGGCATGGCACTCGCTAGGCAAACACTTTACCGCTGAGCTAAATCCCCAACCCCTGTGTTTCTTGAGTGCAACAGAAGGATGGATCCTGTTTTTAAATTCATTGTGTTAGCCTGTGTCCTTTAACTGTTGAGTAGAGGCCATTAATGCTTAAAGGTATTAATGAGAAGTGATCTTTAGTTCATGCAATTTTGATGTTGCAGTAGCAGGGTTTTTTTTTTCTTGCATGTTTTCTGGTATTTGTTTTTCGATTGGGATTTTTGAGTGTGTATGTGAGTATTAGGTCTGTTCTGTAGGGTGCATGGTTTTTTGGTTTGCATGTTTTTGTTTTTGTTTTTTTGGGGGAGCTGTTAGAGTATGCATGTGGATATGAGATCCCTTCTGTAGGTTATGCTGTGCAATTATTAATTTCTTGTGGGAAGGAGGGATGGTTCAATTGCTGAAAATCCATCAATATAATTCACTATATAATGAAACTGAAAGAGAAAAATCACATGATAATCTCATTAGATGCTGAAAAACCCTGCAAAAATATTCCAACCCCCCTTCATGTTAAAAGCATGAGAGCGATCAAGGATACCAGTCCTATGCAGAAACATAATAGAAGCCATGGACAGCAGGTCAGTATTCAACTTCAACCTAAATGGAAAGAAACGTAAAGCAATTCCATTAAAGTCAAGGACAATGTAATCCTGCCCACACTCCTTACTCAGTATAGTATTTGAAATTCTATCCAGGGTAAAAGCATGGTTCAAATTTGGTTCTGACATGGGGTATGGCCAATGCCTGTGAAGGAGGAATAGCACAGAGCTTTAGAACTCCTGGGGTAGGGGCTGGGGATTTAGCTCAGTGGTAGAGCGCTTACCTAGGAAGCGCAAGGCCCTGAGTTCGGTCCCCAGCTCCGAAAAAAAGAACTCCTGGGGTATGGCCCACTCTTCAGCACAGCCTTCTTGGACCGTGGAGATTCACGAACCCAACGAGGACTTCTTGCAGAGTGTCTCTCAGTTATTGCATTCATATCTCTCTTGATCTAAGAAGTTCATGGAAATCCTCATGGACCTTCCCACCACTCAGAGAGAAGTGCCATTGGCATTTGCAATAACAGTGGTCCAGGTCTTTTAGCAATTGCCTCTGGGGCAGATCAGTGCTTCTATCTTTGCCCGAGGAAATGTAGATTGTCAGCGACAACCACCACCCTTAAAAAGCATTTGGAAAAATAAAATTTTCGTGAAGTTGGCTAAGATGTTTTCCCTACTGACTCTGATGTAAAAAACAATTTATGGAACAATTTTAAATTCAGAATAGCTGGGACCTTTTAAGGTCAGGGATCAAGAACAATGGCGGCACAGGCTAGTGGTGTGACTGTCACAGAGGCTGGACTGTTGATGACTGATTTCTGACCCAGTTTTACCCTCAGCTTCCTGATAGGATTTAATAAGGATTGACAATCACAGGTGTGCATTCTGATCATTTAAAGCAGAGATAACATTTTTATACAGATGTTTAGATTTCTGTTTTTTAAAGGTTCTTATAAGAGTACTTTTAAAGATAAATAATACAATACTTAACCATTTCTCTGTAAATTCAAATTGCTTACTTATGAAGTTATGTTGTCCTTGGGAGCAATTTGTTTTCTTTAGGTGTACTATGTAATATTTGTTCTAATACAGTATTAGGTATCACCTTTTTTCAGCACTAAGCAAGAGAAGAAAAGAAGAACATGATCACATAGGTGTAATACAATATTCAATAAATTAATGGTCAATAGGGAAAATAACTTCCTGTTGGGAAACAGAGAAAACCTAGAAAATTGAACTGTATGTCACAGGAATGAACCTGGGAATAAAAATATTATCTAGAAGAATCTCCTATACTTTATGTTCCTAAGTCATTTCTACCCATGTCAAGTCCCTGACTAACTATCTCCATTCAGAGCATGTAACCTCTAATGAAGACAAGAGAAGTCTCTAGATTTAGAGAGATGCAGTACGTAAAGGTTTCCACTGTTTTGCAAGAGACTCTCCTGGAAAAGGCACTCTCGAAACTGGTCAATGTAAGGAAAGCTGTTCAGCAGGTAT
Source organism: Rattus norvegicus (assembly GCF_036323735.1). Lineage (NCBI taxonomy): Eukaryota > Metazoa > Chordata > Mammalia > Rodentia > Muridae > Rattus > Rattus norvegicus. The sequence continues at coordinate 4,847,917 of NC_086021.1, forward strand.
GACATGGCAGTTCTCAGTGACATCATCATTAGGCCCTCCATGAAAACTCTCTTGTATCCTGGAGAGCCCTAGCTTCTTCTGTGATGTCACAAGTGTTGTCCTGACTGCATCTGCCTCTCAGATGTTCCTTCAGTACCTCTAGAGTTTACTAATTGACCTCTAATTCAGAGTAAACATCAATTTGGGCGGGAGAACAAAGAGGATGAAAAGACCAGATATGGGGAGCGCGAAGGAAGCTGGCCTTCTGTCTTGGTATAAAAAAAGGAAGAAATACATTGTCCTTGGTATAGCTCAGTGAGTACTTGGTAGGGATTTAGTGGGATTGCTAAAGAGACAGACTTTATCTGAGCCTCACACCTATGGGAATCAGGAACTGGGAGCCTCTCACAGGCATCTGGACTTCCTTGTTCTTATGGTTCCTGGAAATCAGAGAGTTTATATCATTAATTTCTTTATTCCAAAAGCCAAGTGTTGGTAAGGACGCTGTTCTTTTCCTGAGAGCTCATGGCCTTTACTCTTTTTGACAAGAAGAAAAAGGTCCTAAGGAAAAAGGGAGAGACAGGTATTGTGTCCCGAGCTCAGAGTAAACTCCTCCATGTTTTGGATATCTATAGTGCAGTCTGGGAAGCAGCAGTGCTATTAGTTGGGACTTCATCATCTCAGTCTTTCCACTAATATTTCGACTGACTAGCACTTTACTTTTCTGAGTCAATAGGTAGGATTAGCTGTCAGTTTTCTCTTCTTTTATTTCTTTCATATTTTTTATGTTTTAGCAATTTTTACTGCTTTTTTTAACTTAATATTTCTATATTTACATTTAATGTTATTTCGTTCCCCATTTTCCAGAACATAAGATTCCTACCCGTATCCTACCCGTTCTTCTCTAACACGTGACTGCGCCTTCACATTCCCTTGACTGGCCGAGAAACCTAGAGATGACCAATAGCTTCTGCTTCCATTCCTGATGACAAGGCCACCCTCTGCCACATGCAGTTAGAGCCATAGCTCTGTCCGTGTACACTCATTGAACATTGGTCTAGTATTAGAAAGCTCTGGTTCATTGACATTGTTGTTCTTATGGGATTGAAAGCTCCTTCAGCTCTTGTAATCCTTACTCAAAATCTGCCAACAAGAGGTCTGTTTCAGTTCACTGGTTTGCCACTAGCATTCACATCTGTATTTGACATGATCTGCCTGTGTCTCTCAGGAAATATCTATATCCGGTTGCTGGCAGAATGCACTTTTTAGCTACATCAATCTTATCTAGTTTTGGTGGCTATATATATATAGGTTTGGTGGCTCATACAGCTATGTGGTTAGGTGGAATGGTAACATGGATTCTGAGCAACTAGGTCAAGAATGTTGAGTTCAGAAATGACAATGTCAAATAGAATCCCTCCTGTTCTTATGAACGTATTGAAGTTGAGGTTTCACTGGTCCTCAAGCCTTTCTTCACCCTGCCTATCCTCCGATATCTTATGTTTCGCCTTCAGAGAGAATCATGGTAAAACATCTGACCCTCAAGGCTTGCAATGTGAACACAGGAAAGTAAATAGTGTAGTACTGATATCAAATCGTACTAGAGAACTGAATTCTATAGTTAATTTGTCCTTTGCTTTGCTGAAAATGGTATTGGAAACAGAAATTTTGAATACACATACAGGAATATTAATAAAGTCTCTTAACAAGGAATGTACAATGAGAAAGTAAAATACAATATTCATTCAATTAAGGTCTGTAGGCAAAACACTGGCCTTTGGGAAATAGAGAAATCCTGGGATATTGAACTGTATGTCACAGGAATGAACCTGGGAATAAAATATTATCTAGAAGAATCTCCCCCACTCTATGTTCCTAAATCTTTTCTAGCCATGCTAAGCCGATGACTAACTTTGTCCATTCAGAGCATGTAAGCACTAATGAAGCAAAGAGAAGTCTCCAGCTTTAGAGATATATAGTATGTAAAGGTTTTCACTGTGTCACAGGAGACACTCCTGGAAAGGGCACCCTCAAATCTGGTCAATTGAAGGAAATCTGTTCAGCAGGGAGGACATGGCAGTTCTCAGTGACATCATCATTAGGCCTCCCTGAAAAATCTCTTTTATCCTGGAGAGCCCTAGCTTTTCTGTGATGTCACAGTGTTGTCCTGACTGCAACTGCCTCTCAGATATTCCTTCAGTACCTCTAGGGTTTACGTATTGGCCCCTAATTTGCTGAAAACTGCCATTTGGGAGGGAGAACACAGAGGATGAAGTGATCAGACATGGGGTTTGGAAGCTGGCCTTTTTCTTGGTATAAAAATGAAGAAATATGTGGTCAATGGGAAAGCTCCTTGAGTCTCGGGTAGGGCTTGAGTAGGTTCAGTGAAGAGATAGCCTTGATCTGAGCTTTCCACATCTGGGAATCAGGTATTGGGAGCCTCTCAGAAACATCTGGACTTCCCTGCTTGTCATTTTTCTTGGAAGTCAGATAGTTTATATAATTCATTTCTTTATCCCAAAAGCCAGGTGTTGGGAAGGGGACTATAGTTTTTCCTGAGACCTCATAGCATTTATCCTTTTGCCAAGAAGGAAAAGATCCTAAGGAAGAAAGGTAAGGCAAGTACTGTGTCCTCAGCACAGAGTAAACTCCTCCATGCATTGGATTCTAATAATGCAGTTCTTGTGTGGCACTGATATCTGGGAGGGAGAAGTGCTTCTAGATGAGACTTCATTATATCAGTCTGTACACTAGTATTACTCTGACTACTGTTCCCTGACAGTGACCCCTTAAAATTCTGAGTCAATAGGTGTGATTAGCAGGCAGATTTCTTTTCTTTTATTTCTTTCATTTTTTTAAATTTTTAAACAAATTTTATTGCTTTTTAAATTGGAAATTTCTAAATATACATTTAAAATATTTCCTTTCCCAGTTTCCTGACTATAAGATCCATTACCAGTCCCCTTACCCTTCTCCTATAAACCCCCTTACTGACCCTGGACATTCCCTTGAACTGGGAGTCAAACCTAGGCAGGAACAAGGGTTCTCTTTCCATTGTTGCCCAACAAGGCCATGCTCTGCAACACATGCAGTAGGGGCAATAGGTCTGTTCATGTATAGTCTTTGAATATTGGTCTACTACCAGAAAGCTCTGTTTCATTGGCATTGTTGTTCTTATGGGGTTGAAAGCACCTTAACCTCTTTTAATCCTTTTTCCAAATCTACCAACAAGAAGTCCGTTTTCAGGTCACTGTTTTGCCACTAGGGTTCATATTATAGTTTACCCTGAAGTTATCTGTGTTTGATGCTAATTCCACTGCCCCAAGGTCAGCAGCATAGTCCTGTACTCAGGACTCAGGTTACTTCACCAGAATCACCTCCCCATTTAATTTGTAAAGTATATGTCAGTGGCAGTAACAGGATAGAACAAGGGTTATCATGGGAGGAGAAGAAGAATGGGCGAGAGAGAAGTTTGAAGGAAGAGGAGGAGACTAGAGGAAAAAAGAGGAAAGGAAGATGACAGAGTGAGAAGCCATGGTAGGTGAATTTAAGATTATTCTCTGTGTATTTACATGTCTGTATTAATGTTCCTAAGGGATGGATGGTACCCGGCATTGTATGTTTAAGTGGGCAATTATATCTAATAAACAAAATCAAAGATTATTGTGCTGTGTGTTTTTTATGCGAGGGTTTGAGTATAGGAGAGTGTGTGACGGCATGAAACACTGTGTAGCCGAGGAGTGGGAAGGTGTTTCTGCCAAGATATCTATCAGGGAATTTCAGATACTTTAGTGCCAGAGTTAGCAGGGTAAAAGAAAATTTTACTTTTTTATTTTTATATTTGAACAAAACACATTCACTTCTGTATATAATATGCTCTAGCTGTGTCTCTCATGAAATATCTATATCTGATTCCTGGTGAAAGCACTTCTTAGCTTCATCAATCTTATCTAGTTTTGGTGATATATATATATATATATATATATATATATATATATATATATATATATATCACTTTCTGCTACTTGGGTAGGGGGGAATTTTCAAATGGATTCTGTGCAACTAAGTCAAGAATGTAGAATCCACAAAGGACAATGTCAAATAGATTCCCTCCTGTTCTTTTGAACATATTGAAGTTGAGGTTTCACTGGACCTCAAGCCATTCCTCTCACTGTTCTTCCTCTTGTATATTATTATTTCTCAAGAAAGAATCATGGTAAAATATCCACAACCCTCACGTCTGGTCATTGGAACACAGTAAGGTAGATAATGCAGAACTGATATCAAATGGGACTAGAGAACCGAATTCTATACACCATGTTGGACTTTGCTTTACTGATGTCTTGTAATTTTGGGATAAAATAAGGATTTGGGAGTTTATCATTTCAAGTAGGTACACAATATTTACACTGTTATACTCATTCTATAGCTGGGCCACATTTGTTGCCAAAATCATTGCAGAAAATGAAATTGGAAAACAGAATTTTTGAGTACACATTCAGCAATACTTATAAAGTCCCATATCGAGGAATGTACAATAAGATAGTGAAATACAATATTCTCTCAATTGAAGGTCTGTAGGAAAATATTGGCCTTTGGGAAGCAGAGAAAACCTAAAAAATTGAACTGTATTTCATGAAATGTACCTGAGAATAAAAGTATTATCCAGAAGAATCTCCTCCACTCCATGTTACAAGATCTTTTCTACACATTCCAAGTCCCTGATTAACTTTTTCCATTCAGAGCATGTAACCAGTAATAAAGCAACGAGAAGTCTCTAGCTTTAGAGAGATGTAGTACATAAAGGTTTCCACTGAATCACAGGACACATACCTGGAAAGGGCACCCTCAAATCTGGTCAATGTAAGGAAAGCTGTTCAGCAGGTAGGCCATGGATGTTCTCAGTGACATCATCATTAGGCCCTCCCTGAAAAATCTCTTGTATCCTGCAGAGCCCTAGCTTCTTCTGTAACATCACAAGTGTTGTTGTGACTGCATCTGCCTCTCAGATATTCCTTCCGTATAACTATGGTTTACTAATTGGCCACTAATTCAGAGTAAAGAGACATTTGGGAGCGAGAACAAATAGGATGCAGAGATCAGAGATGGGAAGAAGAAGCTGGACATCTGTCTTGGCATAAAAGAAAAGAAGAAATAATGTGGTTCTTGGGGAAACACCCTGGGCAGATGGCTTTAGTTCTTTTGTTCTCTAGGTTCACCGAGCTCTTGGAGAAGTTGCTGAACATCCTAAAGACCTTTGGGCAAACGGTGAAGTTTCTAGATACGTCTTTTTAGATTTCAATTGTCCTGTGTTTCCCAGGAGGGGTGCTAGAGCCAGATTGATTTTTAGATGCTTTAGAAGACATGGAATTTTTCTGATATACTTTGGCTAATGACACAATGTCTAAATGATTTTTTTTCGATGTGGACTATCCCTCAGACCTTTGGGAATATAAAAATGGTTTTGTATTTTTGAAGTCTAATTTTCACAATGACAAATCACTTTGAGCATGGAGTACACTTTCTGGAGCCCTAGAGAGGGGTGAAGAAATTCCCTGAAATCCTAGGGCAGATGGTGAACATGCCTTTTTGGTAGAAGGAGGAGTTACTTGAGCATCTTGGGACAATATGTAATGTCCAGCATGCCCCTGTAAGGATTGGCAACTTTCCACAATACCTTCTTCATTTTTGGAAAATTTCAATGCACTTTGGACAGATGGAGAAGGTGTGGGACTCACCTGAGGAGTAATTGTAACTTTTGGTGACTCTTTTGCAGAAGAATATGGCACAAGATCCCTTTGGGCAGAAGGTGGAAGGTTGAAACTGTCCTCCTTAGAGGAGAAACTTCTCAAGACACCATCAGAAGGATCAAATCTTAACCCTGTGTTTCTAGAAACTGGACGACTGTGGTACTTTGGTAGAGGGAGAATGTCGACTATTTCCCCCTAGAGTGGACATATGATATAAATCTACTTGGGTAGATGGGGATACTTGTAAAGCATGCTGTTCAGATGCAGGAGATCCTAAGAAATCCTTCTCAGATGAGGAAGGTCTTAATGTACCGTGTATATGTGTAGAAATCCTGACTGTGATGTCAGAAACAGGAGTAGGTATTAGAGCTACCTCTGAAGATGTGACCTCTCCTAGAGCATCATGGACTTATGTGAAAGGTCTGGGAGCCTCATGAGCAGATAAGGATGTTTCTAGACTTCGTTGTGTAATTGTGAAAGTTCCAAGAAAAATTTCTTCTGCTGGAGAAATTGAAACAGACTTTCATATAGAAGTGTCAGGTTCCCTAGCCTGCTTGATAGGCAAAACAGGTGTCAAGGCCCCTTCAGAAGATAAGGTAAAATCCGCAGCTTTTTAGGTATTTGGCAGATGTTCTGAGTCTGCTTGTGGGTATAAAGAAGGACTGGAAACGCTTTGTGCATATTTGGAAGAGTGTGTAGCATCTTCTGTATTTGGGGAAGATGGCTGATCTTGAGGAGATAAGAAGTTCATATAGTGTCCTGTGAAGTTTGCGGAGGTCATATCCATTCTTTTGCACAAATGGAATCTAAGGAATCCCTTTCCTCAGATGTCGAGGATGCTACCGACACTGGTGTTTGCATATCATGTTCCCCTACTCCACGTTCACATATGGTTGGATCCATAACCTACTCTACAGATGGAATATGTCCTACAACATCTTTTGTACATGTGTCACATCCACAAGCCATTTCTAAAGATGTGGCTGTGGTTAGAACTCCTTTTGTAGATGTTTCTCGTCCAACAGTCTCTATGAGATAAGAGTACTACTCAGAGAAACCTGCTCAGTTTTGGGAAATTCTAGCATCTCTGGTGTACATGTGGAAAATTTTGGAGCCTCTCCTTACAGGACAGAATGACCTAGAGTCCCCTGAGGAGGTAGGTGATGTTTTATCTTCTCTCTGCATTGTATAAATATGGAGTCTGCATGGCTCATTGACTGTGTGTTGTGATAAACTTGGCTCTTTTGGGCCTGATGACATATCCGGAGGTTCCTTCTCAGTGGTAGAGGATATTTGAATAATTCTCCGTAGTATAGGGACATTTGAAGTACTGGGGGAGATGGTGAGGGTGCTAGAACATATATTTTATGTGCAGAAGGCACAAGAGTTCCTTGGGTGGACTCAGAATTTCCTAACACATCTTGTGTGGGTGTGGAACTCTCAAGAGTCTCTTCTGAAACTGGCAATGGTCCTTGAACTAATGGTGTACATGAAGAAAGGTTTGTCTCTGCTTGGGCTGGTATGTGTGTTATGAGGTTCGCATGGGGATTTGCGACTGTATTTTGTCCCTCTTGGACCATAAGTGATGATTTAAGCCCATTTTTAATCGTGGAGGACGTTGAAGGTCCCCTTGGTTTAAAGGGACGTTCTGAAATCCCCTTCATCAGCAGAATCAGGTTTCAAACTCACTTTACATGAAGCAGATTTCATAAGGCACTTTGGTGGAGATGGAGGACATCTTTGACTGTATTTGTGAGTGGACATAGCTCTCTGCCCTGCTTTGGAAGCTGGCTTAGGTATTAAAGTTTCATGTGGAGAGGGGGCAGAATTTAATCCATTTGTGGAACATGAGAAATCACTGAGATTACCTTTAAGAGAAGAAGTTTTGCAGCCCTCTCCATCTGATGGGGCCTGTTGTACCTCCCCTTGATCAGAGGGGTCTTCTCCAACACACTATGGAGGAGAATTGGAAAGACTGGATACCTGTAGGATAGGGAATGAACATTTGATACTCCTTTGGAAACTCTGTGGGACAGGGAGCTGATCACCCAGAAGAGTGGGCAATACTGAGACCACAGGGAAGGAGAGACTGCCACTTCTGCCCACCTGTGCACACATACCTTGACCAAGAAGAAACTGCATAGTGCCTCTGGACACATGGATATAGGAGCAGTCAAGCTTCAGGTGCCCTGGATTCCAAACTTTACCTGGATCTGAACTGGTTCAAACAGTATTCTACACCCAAATCTCGTGTGGGGTGGGTAAGTCTTAGACCATCAGAGGGCAGAATCCCCTGAAATCTCTGCTCACATTCCTGACTCAAGAAAAAACACCTAGCTCCATATTTCTGGTTGCAGCCCTCATGGAAAGCTGAAAGTCAGCCCAACGAGCAAGTTCAGGCCTGAGACCAGAGGTGAATCCAACTTTTCTGCTCGAAGTGAGCTGACTGGTGGACTCAGGACACCCAAAGGCAGAACTCCTCTGGGACAAGGCACTTCCAGCTTCTAGCTGACTCCTGAACCTCCCTGATCCCGGCCCAGAGCTCCCTGATCCTAGACGCTGTGGGAGAGAGAGCTGATCACCCAGGAGTGTGGGCAATACAGAGTGTAGAAGACACAGAGACTGACACTGCTGCCCAGCATTGCCAACATCTCTGGCCCAAGACAAAACTGCATAGTGCCTCTGGACACAGGAATATAGGAGGAGTAAAGCTGCAGGACCACCATGTTCCAGACTTTGCCTGGATCTGAACTGAACTGGTCAAACAGCTCCCTGCACCCATATCCTGAGGGTGGGGGAAATAGACCTTCAGAGAAGCAGACACTCCTGGGAAACCAGAGGAGACTACTCTCTGCCCAGATTCCTGACACAAGAGGAAAACATTTTGTGCCATCTGTGCCCCCTCCCCGCCAACAGAGAGACCTAGGAGAGGTATGGGAATTTCCTTCTGGTTCCTGCCCACAGGGACAGCTGAAAGCCCATGAACAGGATAAACTACATGCATGAAATTCTCTGTTCCCATAACTGGGTAAAAGAGAACAGGAAAACATGTCTACAGTGGTCCTGACACACAGGCCTACAGGACGGTCAAGCCACTGTCCGAAAGAGCAAGACAAGCTAACTCCAGAGACAACCTGATGGCTGGAGGCAAGCACAGGAACACAAGCAACAAAAATCAAGACTACTTGGGCTAATCAGAACCCAATTCAACCATCAAAAAAAACATTGGATATCTAAACAAATCAGAAAAGCAATCTCTAGATTTAAATTCACATTTCATCATGACAATAGAGGATGTTAAGGAGGTCATAAATGACTTCCTTATGAAAATACAGGACAATAGAAAATACACAAGTAAACAAGTAGAATCCAATAAAGAGGGAACAAAAAGGTACTTTAAAGAACTACTGAAAAAACTACAAAACAGGAGAAGGAAATGAACAAAACCATCCAGGAGTTAAAAATGGAAATATAAACAATAAAGAAAGCACAAAGGAAGACAACCCTGGAGATGGAAAACCTAGGAAAGAGACCAGGAGTCATAGATGTGAGCGCCACCAACAGGGTAAAAGAGATAGAAGATATAACCTAAGGAGGAGAAGATTCCATAGAAAACATTGACACAAATGTCAAGGATAATGGAAAACAGAAGAAGCTCTTAGCCCAAAACAGGAAATCAACGATACAATAAGAAGATCAAACCAAGGATAACAGGTATAGAAGAGAGTGAAGACTGCCAACATCAAGGGACAGTAATATCTTCAACAAAATTAAGGAAGAAAACTTCCCTAATCTGAAGAAAGATATGCCAATAAACATACACAAATCCTACAGAACTCCAAATAGATTGGACCAGAAAAGAAAATCCTCCCATCACATAATAGTCAAAACACAAAATGCACAAAAAAAATATTAACAACAGTAAGGGAAAAGGTTAAATAACATATAATGGCAAACTAATCAGAATTACACCAGATTTCTCACCAGAGACTATGAAAGCCAGAAGATCCTGGACAGATGTCATACAGACACTAAGAGAACACAAATGCAAGCCCAGGCTACTGTATCCAGCAAAACTCTCAATTAACACAGATAGAGAAACTAAGATATTCCACGACAAAAAAAATTTACACAATATCTTTCTACATATCCAGTAATACAAAGGACATTGAAGATAAACACACAGCTAGTGTTTTGCAAATTAAATTGCTAATACTTGTCGAATAAGCTTAGTTTTAAGAGGTTATAGACGGTAAAACGCAGACTTTTCTATATAGACAAAGCATGGGTTTCCCAGTCTGAATCTCACATTCTTTAGCGAATTCTGTTCGTTCCAAGAGGGCAAAGTTTGTAGGAAATTGACTTTGAAGATAAACACACAGCTAGTGTTTTGCTAAATGAATTGCTGTTACTTGGCAAATGAGCTTAGTTTTAAGTGGTTCTAGACGGTAAAAAGCAGACTTTTCCATATAGACAAAACATGCATTTCCCATTCTGAACCAAACATTCTTTGGCAAATTTTGTTGGTTCCAAGTGGGAAAACCTGGTCAAAGATTTCATTGAAGATAAACACACAGCTAGTGTTTTGCAAAATGAATTACTCGTATTTGGCAAATAAGCTTAGTTTTAAATGGTTCCAGAATGTAAAAAGCATACTTTTCTCTATAGACATAACATGCATTTCCCAAACTGAATAGCACATTCTTTGGCGAATTTCTTCGTTCCAAGCGGGAAAAGCTTAAAGGAAGTTGACCTTGAAGATAAACACACAGCTAGTTCTTTGCAAATTAAAATGCTGTTACTTGTCCAATATGATTAGTTATAAGTGGTTATAGACAGTAAAAGGCATACTTTCCTATATAAACAAAGCATGTGTTTCCCAGTTTGAATCTCACATTCTTGGGCGAATTCTGTTCCTTTCAAGCGGGAAAAGCATGTAGGAACTTGACTTTGAAGATAAACACACAGCTAGTGATTTGCAAAGTGAAAGGTGTTACTTGGTGAATAAGATTAGTTTTAAGTGGTTCTAGAGAGTAAAAAGCAGACTTTTCAAGATAGACAAAACATGGTTTTCCCAGTCTGAATCGAACATTCTTTGGTGAATTCTGTTCATTCCTAGCCAGAAAAGCTTGTAGGAAATTGACTTTGAGGATAAAAAAACAGCCTTTTTTTTGTCGCTTTACAAAGTGAATTGTTCTTACTTGGCGATTAAGCTTAGTTTTAAGTAGTTCTAGATGGTAAAAAGCATACCTTTCAATATGGACAAAACATGGGTTTCCTTTCCCAGTCTGACTTGAACATTCTTTGGTGAATCTGTTTGTTCCAAGCGGGAAAAGCTTGTAGGAAGTTGACTTTGAAGATAAACACACAGCTAGTGTTTTACAAAGTGAATTGTTCTTTCTTGGCAATTAAGCTTAGTTTTAAGTAGTTCTAGATGGTAAAAAGCATACTTTTTATATAGACTAAAAATCCTTTTCCCAATCTCAATCACTCATTCTCTGGCAAATTCTGTTCCTTCCAAGCAGGAAAAGCTTGTAGGAACTTGACTTTGAATCTGAACACACAGCTAGTGATTTGCAAAGTGAAAGGTGTTACTTGGCAAACAAGCTTAGTTTTAAGTGGTTCTAGAGGGTAAAAAGCACACTTTTCAATATAGACAAAACATGGGTTTCCCAGTCTGAATCGAACTTTCTTTGGAGAATTCTGTTCGTTCAACCAGGAAAAGCTTGTAGGAAGTTGCCTTTCAAGAGAAACATACAGCTAGTGTTTTGCAAATTGAATGGTGTTACTTGGCCAATAAGCTTAGTTTTAATTGTTTCTAGAGGGTAAAAAGCAGACTTTTCAATATAGACAAAACATGGATTTCCCAGTTGAATCGAACATTCGTTGGTGAATCTATTCGTTCCATGCTGGAAAAGCTTGTAGGAAGTTGACTTTGAAGATAAACACACAGCTAGTTTTTTGCAAAGTGAATTGATGTTACTTGGCCAATAAGCTTAGTTTTAAGTGGTTCTAGACGGTAAAAACCATACTTTTTTTTTATGGACAAAACATGGGTTTCCTTTCCCAGTCTGAATCGAACATTCTTTTGCGAATCGTGTTCATTCCAAGTGGGAAAGGCTTGTAGGAAGTTGACTTTGAAGATAAACACACAGCTAGTGTTTAGCAAAGTGAATTGCTGTTACTTGGCCAATAAGCTTAATTTTAAGTGGTTCTAGAGGGTAAAAAGCATAGTTTTCTATATAGACAAAACATGCCTTTCGAGTTCTGAATCACACATTCTTAGGCGAATTCTGTTCAATCCAAGCGAGAAAAGCTTGTAGGAACTTGACGTTGAAGATAAACACACAGCTGGTGTTTTGGAAAGTGAATTGCTGTTACTTGGCCAATACATTTAGTTTTCAGTGGTGCTAGACGGTAAAAAGCAGACTTTTCAGTATAGAAAAAAACATGGTTTTCCCAGTCTGAATCTCTCATTCTTGGGCGAATTCTGTTCATCCAAGCAGGAAAAGCTTGTAGGAAGTTGACTTTGAAGACAGACACACAGCTAGTGTTTTAGAAAGTGAATTGCTGTTACTTGGCCAATAAGCTTTGTTTTAAACGGTCCTAGAAGGCAAAAAGCATACTTATCTATATAGAAAAAAAGTGTGTTTCCCTGTCTGAATCAAACATTCTCAGGCGAATTCTGTTTGTTCCAAGAGGGAAAAGCTTGTAAGAACTTGACTTTGAAGATAAACACACAGCTAGTGATTTGCAAAGTGAAAGGTGTTACTTGGCGAATAAGATTAGTTTTAAGTGGTTCTAGAGAGTAAAAAGCAGACTTTTCAAGATAGACAAAACATGGTTTTCCCAGTCTGAATCGAACATTCTTTGGTGAATTCTGTTCATTCCTAGCCAGAAAAGCTTGTAGGAACTTGACTTTGAGGATAAAAAAACAGCTTTTTTTTTTTTTGCTTTACAAAGTGAATTGTTCTTACTTGGCGATTAAGCTTAGTTTTAAGTAGTTCTAGATGGTAAAAAGCATACTTTTCAATATGGACAAAACATGGGTTTCCTTTCCCAGTCTGACTTGAACATTCTTTGGTGAATCTGTTCGTTCCAAGTGGGAAAAGCTTGTAGGAAGTTTACTTTGAAGATAAACACACAGCTAGTGTTTTGCAAATTGAATTGCTGTTACTTGGCCAATAAGCTTAATTTTCAGTGGTTCTAGAGGAGAAAATGCAGACTTTCAGGTATAGACATAACATGCATTTCCCAGTTTGAATCACACATTCTTAGGCGAATCGTGTTTGTTCCAAGCAGGAAAAGTTTATAGGAAGGTGACTTTGAAGATAAACACAAAGCTAGTGTTTTACAAAGTGAATTGTTCTTACTTGGCAATTAAGCTTAGTTTTAAGTAGTTCTAGATGGAAAAAGCATACTTTTCTATATAGACTATAAAAACTTTTCCCAGTTTCAGTCTCTCATTCTTTGGAGAATTCTGTTCCATCCAAGCGGGAAAAGCTTGTAGGAATTTGACTATGAAGATAAACACAGAGCTAGTGATTTGCAAATTGAATGGTGTTACTTGGCGAATATGCTTAGTTTTAAGTGGCTCTAGAGTGTAAAAAGCAGACTTTTCAATATAGACATAACCTGGTTTTCCCTTCTGAATCTATCATTCTATGGCGAAATCTCTTCATTCGAAGTGGAAAAGCTTGGAGGAAGTTGACTTTGAAGATAAACACACACTAGTGTTTTGCAAAGTGAATTGCTGTTACCTGGCCAATAAACTTAGTTTTCAGTGGTTCTAGAGGCGAAAAAGCAGACTTTTATGTATAGACAGAACATGCATTTCCCAGTCTGAACCACACATTCTTCGGCAAATCGTGTTCGTTCCAAGCGGGAAAAGTTTGTAGGAAGGTGACTTTGAAGATAAACACACAGCTAGTGTTTTACAAAGTGAATTGTTCTTATGTGGCGATTAAGCTTAGTATTGAGTGGTCCTAGAAGGCAAAAAGCATCCTTTTCTATATAGACAAAATATGTGTTTCCCAGTCTGAATCACACATTCTTAGGCTAATCGTGTTTGTTCCAAGCGGGAAAAGTTTGTAGGAAGTTGACTTTGAACATAAAAACACATCTAGTGTTTTACAAAGTGAATTGTTCTTACTTGGCGATTAAGCTTAGCTTTAAGTACTTCTAGATGGTAAAAAGCGTACTTTTTCTATATAGACTAAAAAAGCTTTTCCCAGTCTCAATCTCTCATTCTTTGGCGAATTCTGTTCGTTCCAAGCAGGAAAAGCTTGTAGGAACTTGACTTTGAAGATAAACACACAGCTAGAGTTTTGAAAAGTGAATGGTATTACTTGGCGAATAAGCTTAGTTTTAAGTGGTTCTATCGGGTAAAAAGCAGACTTTTCAATATAGACAAAACATGGGTTTCCCAGTCTGAATCGAACATTCTATGATGAATCTGTTCCTTCGAAGCAGGAAAAGCTTGTAGGAAGTTGACTTTGAAGATAAACACACAGCTAGTGTTTTGCATAGTGAATTGATGTTATTCGGCCAATAAGCTTAGTTTTAAGTGGTTCTAGACCGTAAAAAGCATACTTTTCTATATGGACAAAACATGGGTTTCCTTTCCCAGTCTGACTCGAACATTCTTTGGCGAATTCTGTTCGTTCCAAGCAGGAAAATCTTGTAGGAATTTGACTTTCAAGATAAACACACAGCAACTGATTTACAAAGTAAATTGCTCTTACTAGGCGAATAAGCGTAGTTTTTAATGGTTCTAGATGGTAAACAGCAGACTTTTCAATATAGACAAAACATGGTTTTCCCAGTCTGAATCTCTCATTCTTTGGTGAAATCTGTTCGTTCGAAGAGGGAAAAGCTTGTAGGAAGTTGACTTTGAAGATAAACACTCAGCTAGTGTTTTGGAAAATGAATTGCTGTTACTTGGCCAATAAGCTTAGTTTTCAGTGGTTCTAGAGGCAAAAAAGCAGACTTTTCAATATAGCCAAAACATGAATCAAACATTCTTGGTGAATCTGTTCGTTCCAAGCGGGAAAAGATTGTATGAAGGTGACTTTGAAGATAAACACACAGCTAATGTTTTAGAAAGTGAATTGTTCTTACTGGGTGATTAAGCTTAGTTTTAAGTAGTTCTAGATGGTTAAAAGCATAGTTTTCTATATAGCCTAAAAAAGCTTTTCCCACTCTCAATCTCTCATTCTTTGACGAATTCTGTTCGTCCCAAGCGGGAAAACTTTGTAGGAACACAACTTTGAAGAAAAACACACAGCTAGTGTTTTGCAAAGTGAATTGTTCTTATTTGGCAATTAAGCTTAGTGTTCTGGATGGAAAAAGCATACTTTTCAATATAGTCTATAAAAACTTTTCCCAGTCTCATTTTCACATTCTTTGGCGAATTCTGTTCCTTCCAAGCGGTAAAAGCTTGTAGGAAATTGACATTAAAGATAAACACACAGCTAGTGTTTTGCAAAGTGAATTGCTGTTACTAAGCAAATAAGCTTAGTTTAAGTGGTTCTAGAGGGTAAAAAGCAGAATTTCAGTATAGCCAAAACATGGGTTTCCCAGTCTTAATCTCTCATTCTTTGGCGAATTCTGTACTTTCCAAGGGGGTAAAGCCTGTAGGAAATTGACTTTGAAGATAAAGACACAGCTAGTCTTTTGCTAAGTGAATTGCTGTTACTTGGCCAATAAGCATAGTTTTCAGTGGTTCTAGAGGAGAAAAAGCAGACTTTTATGTACAGACAAAACATGGGCTTCCCAGTCTGAATCGAACATTCTTTGGTGAATCTGTTTGTTCAAAGGGTGAAAAGCTTATAGGAAGTTGACTTTTAAGATAAACGCACAGCTAGTGTTTTGCAAAGTGAATTGATGTTACTTGGCTGATAAGCTTTGTTTTAAGTGGTTCTAGATGGTAAAAAGCATACTTTTCTATATGGACAAAACATGGGTTTCCTTTCCCAGTCTGAATCGAATATTCTTTGGCGAATTCTGTTCGATCCAAGCTGGAAAAGCGTGTAAGAAATTGACTTTGAAAATAAACACACAGCTAGTGTTTTACAAAGTGAATTGTTCTTACTTGGCGATTGAGCTTAGTTTTAAGTAATTCTAGAGGGTAAAAATCATATTTTTCTATATAGACTAAAAAAGCTTCTCCCAGTCTCAATCTCTCATTCGATGGCGAATTCTGTTGGTTCCAAGCGGGAAAAGCTTGTTTTTAGTTTTCAGTCGTTCTAGAGGAGAAAAAGCAGACCTTTATATATAGACAAAACATGCATTTCCCAGTCTGAACCACACTTTCGTTGGCGAATCGTGTTCGTTCCAAGCAGGAAAAGTTTGTATGAAGGTGACTTTGAAGATAAACACACAGCTAGTGTTTTACAAAGTTATTGTTCTTACTTGGCAATTAAGCTTAGTTTTAAGTAGTTCTCTATGGAAAAAAGCATACTTATCTATACAGACTAAAAAAGGTTTTCCCAGTCTCAATCTCTCACTCTTTGGCAAATTCTGTTGGTTCCAAGCCCGTAAAGCTTATAGAAAGTTGACTTTGAAGATAATCACACAGTGAGTGTTTTGCAAAGAGAATTGCTCTTACTGGGGTATTATTCTTAGTTTTAAGTGGTTCTAGCGGGTAAAAAGCACACTTTTCAATATAGACAAAACATGGTTTTCCCATTCGTAATCTCATTCTTTGGGGAATTTTGTTCGTTCTAAGCGAGAAAAGCTTGTAGGAACTTGAGGTTGAAGATAAACACACTGTTGGTTTTTGCAAAGTGAATTGCTGTTACTTGGCCAATAAGCTTAGTTTTCAGTGGTGCTAGACCGTAAAAAGCATACTTTTCTATATAGACAAAACATTGGTTTCTCAGTCTGAATCACACATTCTCAGGCGAATTCTATTCGTTCCAAAAGGGAAAAGCTTGTAGGAACTTGACTTTGAAGATAAACACACAGCTAGTGATTTACAAAGTGAAAGGTGTTACTTGGCGAATAAGATTAGTTTTAAGTGGTTCTAGAGAGTAAAAAGCACACTTTTCAAGATAGACAAAACATGGTTTGCCCTGTCTGAATTGAACATTCTTTGGTGAATTCTGATCATTCCTAGCAGGAAAAGCTTGTAAGAAGTTGACTTTGAATAAAAAAAAACAGCCTTTTTTTTCGCTTTACAAAGTTAATTGTTCTTACATGGTGATTAAGCTTAGTTTTAAGTAGTTCTAGATGGTAGAAAGCATACTTTTCTATATAGACTAAAAATCTTTTTCCCAGTCTCAATCTCTCATTCTTTCACAAATTCTGTTCCTTCTAAGCGGGAAAAGCTTGTAAGAACTTGACTTTGAAGCTGAACCCAAAGATAGTGATTTGCAAAGTGAATGGCTGTTACTTGGCGAATAAGCTTAGTTTTAAGTGGTTCTAGAGGGTAAAAAGCATACTTTTCTATATAGACAAAACATGCCTTTCGCAGTCTGAATCACACATTCTTAGGCAAATTCTGATCCATCCAAGTGGGAAAAGCTTGTAGGAATTTGACTTTGAAGATAAACATAGAGCTAATGATCTGCAAAGTGAATTGCTCTTACTTGGCCAATAAGCTTAGTTTTAAGTGGTCCTAGACAGTAAAAAGCAGACTTTTCTATGTAGACAAAACTTGCATTTCCCAGTCTTAATCAGACATTCTTAGGTGAATTCTGTTCTCTCCAAGGGGAAAAAGCTTAGACGAAGTTGACTTTGAAATAAACACACAGCTAGTGTTTTGCAAAATGAATTGCTGTTACTTGGCCAATAAGCTTAGTTTAAGTGGTTCTAGACGGTAAAATGCATACTTTTTTTTTTTTTTATGGACAAAACATGGGTTTCCTTTCCCAGTCTGAATTGAACATTTTTTCGCGAATCGTGCTCGTTCCAAGTGGGAAAGGCTAGTAGGAAGTTGACTTTGAAGATAAACACACTGCTAGTGTTTTGCAAAGTGAACTGCTGTTACTTGGCCAATAAGCTTAGTTTTAAGTGTTTCTAGACGGGAAATAGCATACTTTTCTATATGGACAAAACATGGGTTTCCTTTCCCAGTCTGACTCGAACATTCTTTGGCAAATTCTGTTCATTCCAAGCAGGAAAAGCTTGTAGGAACTTGACTTTGAAGATAAACACACAGCTAGTGTTTTGCAAAGTGAATGACGTTACTTGGCGAATAAGCTTAGTTTTAAGTGGTTCTAGAGGGTAAAAAGCAGACTTTTCAATATAGACAAAACATGGGTTTCCCAGTCTGAATAGAACATTCTATGATGAATCTGTTCGTTTGAAGCAGGAAAGCTTGTAGGAAGTTGACTTTGAAGATAAAAACATAGCTAGTGTTTTGCATAGTGAATTGATGTTATTCAACCAATAAGCTTAGTTTTAAGTGGTTCTAGATGGTAAAAAGCATACTTTTCTATATGGACAAAACATGGGTTTCCTTTCCCAGTCTGACTCGAACAGACTTTTCAATATAGACAAAACATGGTTTTCCCAGTCTGAATCTCTCATTCTTTGGCGAATTCTGTTCTTTCCAAGCGGGAAAAGCTTGTAGGAAGTTGACTTTGAAGATAAACACACAGCTAGTGTTTTGCAAAGTGAATTGCTGTTACTTGGCCAATAAGCTTAGTTTTCAGTGGTTCTAGAGGAGAAAAAGCATACTTTTATGTACAGACAAAACATTGGTTTCCCAGTCTGAATCGAACATTGTGACTTTTAATCACTTAAAAGGAGTTAGTATTATATTGTTAAATGATATTTCCCCACCATCAAGTAAATACATTTTATTTTGCTTCAATTACTTATACATGCTATAGCAGGAAAATTTTAATTTCCTTTTTTTGTTTAAGACTAAATTTAACTTTTAAATCCTCCTTCCTATCAGAAAGTCAATATTCTTATACTGGAAGATGTGCCAGGCACAGGTCTAATTTCTAGTATAACCTGTAATTACAATCATCAGTCTTGTCAGTTTCAAGTGTTGTTCACATCATGCTTGTAAAACAAAATGATCAACATGGCAGGATAACCATAATGGCAGTGCAGTGGCATAAATATGTTGGTGATAACCAACAGCTCTGTAATTTTGCTTAAGTCCTGTTCAATGAACATGGATGGTCCTGGTAATTTACCCACTTATATAAGGATATTGAAGCTGTGTTTATGGAGGAGAATGTACAGCCCTTACTTACTTAAGCCAGTATCTTACCTACAACACTCATAGCCATGTGACTTATATACAGAATTAATTACAGTCTCTGCAACAAAGATCACAGTGAAAATCCCAGCCATTCAAAATGCAGGATAGAAATTTCACATCCAGCCTCAATGCCTCTATCTACAAAATGTCACTTATTTCAAGGCTGAGGAACATTACAGAAGAGGGGCCAAGAAAATTGTAAGAGACTAAAGTTTACTATGAGATGGTGTCGCAAAGTAACACCCGAAATTACACTCCTAACTTCTCACTAACATGACTACCTCAGCAACAGCTGAGGAAGACAGGGAATGGTGAAGAATGAAAGTTTAGTTTTCCCTGTGTTTCAATTCCCTCTTCTTCTTCTTCTTCTTCTTCTTCTTCTTCTTCTTCTTCTTCTTCTTCTTCTTCTTCTTCTTCTCTCTCTCTCTCTCTCTCTCTCTCTCTCTCTCTCTCTCTCTCTCCTTGTTGGATATTTCCTGTTTACATTTCGAATGTTATTCCCTTTCTAGGTTTCCAGTCCATAAGCCCCTTAACTCTTCCCCCTACCCTTCTATAAGGGAGTTCACATTCCCACCCTCAGCCTCCCCACACCTCCCCACATTCCCCTACACTGGGGCTCCGACCTTGGTAGAAACAAGAGTTTCTCATTCCATTGTTTCCAGCAAGACCACCCTTTGCTACATATGCAGTAGGGACCATGAGTCAGTCTATGTATAGTCTTTCTGTTGTGGTTTCATCACTGGAAACACTGGGTGGTTGGCATTGATATTATTATGGGGTTGCAAATCCCTTCAGCTCTTTCAATCCTTTCTCTAATTCCTCCAACTGGGGTCTCATTCTTGATTCAGTGGTTTGCTGATGGCATTTGCCTCTGTATTTGACATTTTCTGGCTGTGGCTCTCCGGATGGATCAATATCCAGTTATTGTCAGCCTGCACTTCTTAGCTTCATCCATCTTATCTAGTTTTGGTGTCTGTATATGTATGGGCTACATGTGGGCCAGGCTCTGGACGGCAGGTTCTTCAGTCTCTATAATAAACTTTGCTTCCATATCCCCTCCCATGGGTATTTTGATTCCCCTTTAAAGAAGGAGTGATGCATCTGCATTTTACTCATCTTTCTTGAGTTTCATGTTGTCTGGGCATTGCATGATGTGTAATTCAAGCTTTTTGGATAATATCTGCTTATCAATAAATGGATACCGAGTGTGTTTTTCTGTGATTGAATAACCTCACTCAGGATGATATTTTCTAGTTCATTCTATTTGCCTAGAATTTCATGAAGTCATTGTTTTTGATGGCTGAGTAATATTCCATTGTGTAGATGTACCACATTTCTGTATCCATTCCTCTGTTGAAGGGCATCTGGGTTCTTTCCAACTTCTGGCTATTATAAGTAAGGCTGATATGATCAGAGTCGAATATATTTCTCTGTTGTATGTTGGACTGTCTTTTGGGTATATGCCAAGAGAGTTATAGTAGGGTTCTAAGGTCATGGAATGTCCAATTTTCAGAGGGACCTTCAGACTGATTTTCACAAGGGATGTTCAAGTCTGCAATCCCACCAACGATGGAGGAGTGTTCCTCTTTCCCCACATCTTCAACAGCATCTGCTGTCACCCGAGATATATCTTAACCATTCTGACTGATGTGAGGTGGAATCAAGATTGTTTTGATTTGAATTTCCCTGATGACTAAGGATGTTGAATATTTATTTAGGTGCAACTGTTGGTTGAAGTTTTGTCCAAATGACAGTATCTTTTGCCTTACAGAAGCTTTTCCATTTCATGAGGTCCTATTTGTCAATTCTTGATCTTAGAGGATAAGTCATTGGTGTTTTGTTCAGGAAATTTTCTCCAGTGCCCATGTGTTCAAGACTCTTCACAACCTTTTCTTCTTTCGTTTGAGTGTATCAGGTTTGATGTGTAGGTCCTTGATTAGCTTGGACTTAACCTTTGTACATGGTCATAAGTATGGGATAATTTGCATTCATCTACATGCTGACTTCCAGTTGAACCAGCCATCTATTTGGAAAATGCTATGTTTCTTCCTTTGGATGGTTTTATCTCCTTTGCCAAAGATCAAGTTATAGGTGTGTGGGTTCATTTCTGGGTCTTCAATTCATTTCCACTTGTCAATCTGTCTGACTCTGTACCAACACCATGCATTTTTTATCACTGATGCTCTGTAATACTGCTTGAGTTCTGTGGTGATGATTCCCCCAGAGGTCCTTTTATTGTTGAGGATAGTTTTCACTATCCTGGCTTTTTCTTAATCCAAATGAATTTACACATTGCTCTTTCATCATCTATTAAAGAATTGACTTGGAATTCTGATGGAGATTGCATTGAATGTGTAGATTGTTTTTGGCTAAATGGTCATCTTTATTATATTAATACTGACAACCCATGAACATGTAAGCTCTTTATCTTCTGAAACCTTTTTCAATTTCTTTCTTCACATTCTTGAACTTCTTGTCATACAGATCATTCACTTCCTTGGTTAATCTAACACCAAGATAATATCTTTATTTGGGACTATTGTGAAATGTATGAATTCATTATTTTCTTTCTCAGCCTGTTCATTGATACACTGAGGAGAGGAAGGCTCCTGGTATATTTGAGTTAATTTAATACCCTGACATTTTTTCTGAAGTGGTTTATCAGGTTAAGAAGTTCTCTAGTGTAACTTTTGGGATCACTTAAGTATACTATCATATCATGTGCAAATAGTGATATTTTGATTTCTTCCCTGTCAATTTGTATCCTTTTTCTTCCATTTGCTCTCTGATTGCTTCAGCTATGACATGGAGAACTGTATTGAATAACTAGGGAGAGGGTGGTCTGCCTAGTCTAGTCCCTGATTTTAGTGAGAGTCTTCAAGTTTCTCTCCATTTAGTTTGATCTTAGCTAGAGGTGTGCTGTATATTTCTGTCACTATGTTGAGATATGGGCCTTCAATTCCTGATCTTTCCATGACTTTTATCCTGAATCGTTGCTGAATTTTGTCAAATGCTTTCTCCGCATCTAATGAAATGATCATGTGTCCTTATCTTTGAGTTTGTTTGCATGTTGGATCACATTAATTGTATGTCTAAGTGGGCAATTATATCTAATCAACTGGATCAAAGATTATTGTGTTGTGTATTCTTTATGTGAAGGTTTGTGTATAGGAAAGTGTGGTCGACACGAAACATTGGGTATCCGACGAGTGGGTATGTGTTTCTGCCAATATATCTAGCAGAGAAATTCAGACACTTCAGTGCCAGAGTTAGCAGGGTAAAAGACAACTTTACTTTTTTATTTTTATATTTTTACGACGACACATTCACTTCTGTATTTGATATGCTCTAGCTGTGTCTCTCAGGAAATATCTATATCCTTGTTCCTGTCAGAATGCACTTCTTAGCTTCATCAATCTTATATAGTTTTGGTGAGTGATGTGTGTATGTGTGTGTGTGTGTGTATGTGTATATATACACATACATGGGTGGCTCCTACAGTTATGAGGATAGGTGGAATTTTCACATGGTTCCTGTGAAAGAAGTCAAGAATGGAGAATCAACAAATGACAATGCCAAAGATTCCCTCCTGTTCTTAGGAACATACTGAAGTTGAGGTTTCACTACACCTCAACTTCCTGCACCTCAACCATTCCTCTCCCTGCCCTTCCTCCTGCATCGTATTATTCCCCTAGAAAGAATCATGGTAAAACACCCAAAACCCTCATGTCTGGCCCTGGGAACACAGTGCGGTAGATAATGCAGATCTGATATCAAATGGGACTAGAGAATTGAATTCTATAGTCCATGTTGTCCTTTGGTTTACTGATGACTGACAATTTTTACCTAAAATAAGTACTTGGGACTGTATGTTTTCAAGTAGGTACAGAATATTTACACTCTTATATTCACTCTATGGCTGGGCCACATTTGTTGCCAAAATCATTGCAGAAAATGAAATTGGAAAACAGAATTTTTCAGTACTCATTCAGCAAGATTTATCATGTCCTGTACCGAGAAATTTACAATGAGAAAGTGAAATACAATATTCATTCAATTTAAGGTCTGAAGGGAAAATAATGGCCTTTGGGAAACAGAGAAAAATCTAGAAAATTGAACTCTATTTCACGAAATGTACCTGAGAGTAAAATTATTATCCAGAAGAATCTCCTCCACTCCATGTTACAATATCTTTTCTACCCATTCCAAACTCTTGACTACATTTTTCAATTCAAAGCATGTAACCACTAATGAAGCAAAGAAAAGTCTGTAGCTTTAGAGAGATGGAGGTTGTATCACAGGACACACACCTGGAAAGTGCATCCTTGAATCTGGTCAATGTAAGGAAAGCTGTTTAGCTGGTAGGCCATGGCACGTCTCAGTGACATCATCCTTAAGCCCTCTCTGAAAAATCTCATGTAACCCGGAGATTACTAGCTTCTTCTGTGATGTCACAAGTGTTGTTGTGACTGCAAATGCCTCTCAGATATTCCTTCTGCACCTCTAAGGTTTACTAATTGGCATCTAATTCAGTGTAAACAGACATTTGGGAGGGAGAACAAAGAGGATTAAGAGATCAGAGATGGGGATAAAGAAGTTGTCCTTCTTTCTTGGTATAAAAAGAGGAAGAAATACGTGGTCCTTGGGAAAGCTCAGTGAGTTCTTGGTATGGTTGAGTGGTATCGCTGAACAGATAGCACAGATCTGAGCCTTCCACATATGGGAAGCAGGAGCTGGGAGCCTCTCAGAAGCATCTGGACTTCCCCGTTCTTATACTTCCTGTATGTCAGAGAGTTAATATCATTCATTTCTTCATTCCAAAAGCCAAGTGATGGGAAGGGCACAGTTGTTTTCCTGAGAGCACATGGCCTTTATTCTTTTTGACAAGAAAATGGACCTAAAGGAGACCGGAAGGACAAGTATTGGATCCCTACCTCTGAGTAAACTCCTCCATGCTTTGGATACCTATAGTGCAGTTTGTGTCTGACACTGATATTATGGAGAGAGAAGTGCTTCTAATAGAGATATCACCATCTCACACTTTTAAATATTATTTCTCTGACTACCATTCCCTGAGAGTGACTCATTAGAATTCTGAGTCAATAGCTGTGATTAGCTGGTAGTTTTCTTTTCTTTTATTTCTTATATTTTTTTAATTTTTTACAAATTGTATTTATTTTTTAAAAATGTATATTTATATATGTACATTTAAAATATTGTTTCCTTTAAGAATTTCCTAACATAATATCCCTAACAGGTCCCTCTCCAATTCTTCTATATCCCCCACCCTAACTTTACCTTCACATTCCCTTTAAATGCAACTCAAACCAAGAGAGGACCAAGGACTTCTCCTTCCATTGGTGCCCAACAAGGCCATCCTCTACTACATATGCAGTTGGAGCCATAGGTATTTCCATTTTCCATCTTTGAATATTGGTCGCGTACCAGAAAGCTCGGTTTCATTGGCATTGTTCTTATGGGTTGAAAGGGTTTTCAGCTCTTGTTATCCTTTCTCAGAATCTACCAAGAGGAAGTCCATTTCCAGTTTACTTTTTAGTTTACTTTTTAGTTTTACATGCTCTAGCTGTGTCTCTCAGGAAATATCTATATCCGTTTCCTGGCAGAATACACTTCTTAGCTTCATCAATCTTATCCAGTTTTGGTGGTTGAATATATAAACATATATATATTTACAAATATATATATATATTTACATATATATACACTTTTGATGCTTCCTACACCTATTAGGTTACGTAGAATGTTTACATTGATTCTGTGCAACTAGGTCAAGAATGTAGAATTTACAAATGACAATATCAAATAGATTCCCTCCTCTACTTATGAAGGTATTGAAATTGAGGTTTCACTGTTCCTCAAGCCTTTCTTCTCCCTGCCCATCCTCCTGTATCTTATATTTGGCCTTAAGAAAGAATCATGGTAAAACATATAAAGCCTATCAAGTCTGGCCATGGGAACACAGGAAGGTAGCCATATCTGTACTTCCCTCCTTCTAGTGGTTCCTGTAAGTCAGAGAGTTTATATCATTAATATCTTCATCCTAAAAGCCAGGTGTTGGGTAAGACACTATTCTTTTCCTTAGAGCTGATGGCTCTTATTTTTTTGCCCAGGTCCAAAGGAAGAAGTGAAAGAAAAAGTATTGTGTCCTCAGCTCAGAGTAAACTCCTCAATTATTTGGATACCTATAGTGCAGTTTGTGTCTGATACTGGTATTTGGGAGAGAGATGTAATTCTAGTTCATCATATCAGTCTTTCCACTAGTATTTCTCTGACTCCCATTGCCTGATAGTTACCCTTTAGATTTCTCATTCGATATGTCTGATTAGCTGGCAGTTTTCATATTTTTAACTTATTAATTTTTTTATTTTTAGCCATTTTTTTTGCTTTTTTAATTTGATTTATCCATATTTACATTTCAAATATTTTGGCTTTTCTCTGTTTCCTGTCCATAAGATCGCTATCTGGTCTCCCTACACTTCTTGTATAATCCCCCTTACTGCCCTTTTACATTCCCTTCAATTGGTAATAAAATCTAGTTTACACCAAGGTCATCTCATTCTTTTTTTTTTTTGTGGTTCTTTTTTTCGGAGCTGGGGACTGAACCCAGGGCCTTGCGCTTCCTAGGCAAGCGCTCTACCACTGAGCTAAATCCCCAGCCCCCAAGGTCATCTCCTTCTATAGGTGCCCAACAAGGCCATTCTCTGCTACATATGCAGTTGGAGCCATAGGTTTACAATGTAAAATCTTTGAATATTTGTATAGGACCAAAAACTCTGGTTTGCTTCTTATCGGATTGAAAGCTCCTTCAGCTCTTGTAATCCTTTCACAAAATCTACCAACAAGAGGTCTGTTTTCAGTACACTGCTTTGCCACCACCATTCACTTCTGTATTTGACATGCTCTAGCTGTGTCTCTCAGGAAAGAAATATATACGTTTCTTCTAATCATGCAATTCCAAGGTTCATCAATCTTATCTAGTTTTGGTAGCTGATTATCTATCTATCTATCTATCTATCTATCTATCTATCTGTCTATCTATCTATCGCTATCTCTCTGTATGTGTGTATATATATATATATATATATATATATATATATATATATATATATATATATATATCCTCCTGAAACTTATGTTTGGCCTGAAGAAAGAATCATGGTAAAACATCCAATACCCTCAAGTTTCTTCCTGGGAACACATTAAGGTAGATAATGCAGAACTGATATCAAATGGGGCTAGAGAAATGAATTCTATAGTCCATATTTATCTTTGCTTTACGGATGTCTGGTAATTTTGGGATAAAATAAGGATTTGGGACTTTATCATTTCAAGTATGTTCACAATATGAACACTGTTATACTCATTCTATAGCCTGGCCACTTTTGTTACCAAAATCATTGCAGAAAATGGAATTGAAAACAGAATTTTTGAGTACACATCCAGCAATATTTATTAAGTCCCATATCGAGGAATGTACAATAAGAAAGTGAAGTACAATATTCATTCCATTGAAGGTCTGTAGGGATAATACTGGCCTTTGGGAAACTGAGAAAAACTCCAAAATTGAACTATATTTCATGAAATGTCCCTGGAAATAAAATTAATATCCAGAAGAATCTCTTCCACTCCATGTTACAAGATCTTTTCTACCCATTCCAAGCCCTTGACTAACTTTCTCCATTCAGAGCATGTAAAAACTAAAAAAGGAAAGAGAAGTCTCTAGCTTTAGAGAGATTGAGTACACAAAGGATTCACTGTATCACAGGACACATACCAGGAAAGAGCACCCTCAAATCTGGTCAAAATGTAAGGAAAGCTGCTTAGCAGGTAGGCCATGGTAGTTCTCAGTGACGTCATCATCAGGCCCTTTCTGAAAAATCTCTTATAACCTTGAGAGCTTTATCTCTGTGATGTCCCAAGTGTTGTTATGACTGCATCTGCCTCTCAGGTATTCCTTCAGTACCTCTAAGGTCTAGGAATTGGCATCTAATTCAGAGTAAACAGCAATTTGGGAGTGAGAACAATGAGGATGAAGAGATCAGAAATGGGGAGAAGGAAGATCCCCTTCTGTCTTGGTCTAAAAAAACGAAGAAATATGTGTTCTTGGGAAAGTTCACTGACTCCTTGGTAGGGTTGAGTGGGATTGCTCAAAAGAAAGCATTGATCTGAGCCTTCCACATATGGGAATCAGGAGCTGGGAGCCTCTCAGAAGCATCTGGACTTCTCTGTTCTTATGGTTCCTGGAAATCAGAGAGCTTATAACATTCATTTCTTTATTCCAAAAGCTAAGTGGTAGAAGAAGGAGATACTTGAGCATCTTGGGACAATATGGAATATCCAACATGCCCGTGTTAGGATTGGCAACTTTCCACAAACCCTTCGTCATTTTTGGAAGATTCCAAGGCCCTTTGTACAGATGGAGAAGGGGGGGGCCTCACCTGAGGAGTAGTTGTAGCTTTTCGTGTCTCTTTGGCAGCAGAAGATGGCACAAGATCCCTTTTGGCAGAAGGGAGAATGTTGAAACTGTCTTCCTTATAGGAGAAATTTCTCAAGACTCCATCAGAAGGATCAAATCTTAACCCTGTGTTTCTAGAAACTGGATGCCTGTGGTCCATATTGGTAGAGGGAGAATGTCAAAATTTCTCCCCAGAATGGACATGTGAAATAAATCTACTTGGGTAGATGGGGATAGTTGTAAAGCATGCTGTTCAGATGCAGTAGATCCCAAGACATCCTTCTCAGATGAGGAAGGTCTTAATGTACCGTGTATATGTGTAGAAATCCTGACTGTGACGTCAGAAACGGGAGTAGGTATTAGAGTTACCTCTGAAGATGTGACCTCTCCTAGAGCATCATGGACATATGGGAAAAGACTGGGAGCCTCATGAGCAGATAAGGATGTTTCTAGACATCGTTGTGTAATTGGGGATGTTCCAAGAAAAATTTATTCTGCTGGAGAAGTGGAAACAGACTTTCATATAGAAGTGTCAGGTTCCCTAGCCTGCTTGATAGGCAAAACGGCTTCCAAGGCCCCTTCAGGAGATAAGGTAAAATCCAGAGCCTTTGAGGTATTTGGCAGATGTTCTGGGTCTGCTTGTGGGTACACAGAATGACTGGAAACCCTACGTGCATATTTGGAAGAGTGTGTAGCATCTTCTGTAGTTGGGGAAGATGGCTGATATTGAGGAGATAAGGAAGTTCCTATAGCCTCCTGTGAAATCTGCGGGGGTCGTATGCATTCTTTTGCACAAAAGGAATACAAGGAATCCCTTTCTTCAGATGTCGAGGATGCTACAGACACTGGTGTTTGCATGTCATGTTCTACCACTCCTTTTTCAAATATGGACCCATAATTTTCTCTACAGATGGAATACGTCCAAGAATATCTTTTGTATATGTATAACATCACAAGCTGTTTCTAAAGATGTGGCTTTTGGTAGAACGTCTTTAGTAGATGTTTCTCATCCCACAGTCTCTTTATGAGATAGAGAACTACTCAGAGAATCCTGCTTAGTTTTTGGAAATTCTAGCATCTCTGATGTACATGTGGAAAATTTTGGAGCCTCTCCTTTTGGACAGAATGACCTAGAGTCCCCTGGGTAGGTAGGGAATGTTTTACCTTCTCTGCACATTGTATATATATGGAGTTTGCATGGCTCATTGATTGTGTGTTGTGATAAACTTGGCTCTTTTTGGCCTGAGGACAAGTCAGGAGGGTCCTTTCGGGTGGTAGAGCATATTTGAATAATTCTCTGTTGTATAGGGGCATAGGAAGCACTGGGGGAGATGGTGAGGGTAGTAGATCACTTTTTTTATGTCCAGAAGGCACAAGAGTCCCTTGGGTGGACTCAGAAATTTCTACCACATCTTGCATGGGTGGGGTACTCTCAGGAACCCTTTCTGAACCTGGCAATGGTCCTTGATCTAGTGGTGTACATGCAGAAAGTTTTGTCTCTGTTTGGGCTGTTTCGTGTGTTATGAGGTTCATTTGGGGATTGGTGACTGTATTTTGTCCCCCTTGGACCATAAGTCATTATTTAAGTCCATTTTTAATAGTATAGGTCTTTGAAGTTCCTCTTGGTTTAAAGGGAAGTTCTGAAATCCCCTTTGTCAGCAGAATCAGTTTTCAAACTCATTTTACCCGAAGCAGATTTCATAAGGGACTATGGTGGAGATGGGGGACATCTTTGACTGACTTTATGTGTGGACATAGCTCTCTGTCAAGCTTTGGCAGCTGGCGAAGGTATTAAAGTCTCATGTGGAGAGAGGGCAGGACTTCATTCATTTGTGGAATATGAGAAATCACTGATATTACCTTTAAGAGAAGAAGTTTTGCAGCCCTATTTGTCTGATGTGGACTGTTGAACTTCCCCTTGGCCAGAGGGGTCTTCTCCAACACACTATGGAGGAGAATTGGAAAGATTAGAGACATGCAGGGAAGGGAATGAACATTTGAAACTCCTTTGGAAACTCTTTGGGAGAGAAAGCTGATCACCCAGAAGAGTGGGCAATACTGAGACCTCAGGGAAGGGGAAACTGCCACTTCTGCCCACCTGTGCACACAACCCTAGCCCAAGAGGAAACTGCATAGTGCCTCTGGACACATGGATATAGGAGCAGTCAAGCTTCAGGAGCCCTGCAGTCCAAACTGCACCTGGATCTGAATTGTTCCAAAATTCATCCTACACCCAAATCTCGTGTGGGGTGGGGAAGACTTAAACCATCAGAGGGATGGAAACCCCTGAGAACTCTGCTCACATTCCTGACTCAAGAAAAAAATACCTAGGTCCATCTGGGACTAATGTGCATAGGGACCTAGGAGCAGTAGGGGCAGGACTTTTCTGCTTGCGGCTCTTTTGGTAAGTGGAAAGTCAGCCCGAGGTGTGACTTCAGGCCTGAGACCAGAGGTGAAACCAACTTTTCTGCTCCAAGTGTCCTGCCTGATGGACTCAGGAAAGGCAAAGGCAGAATTTCCATTGGGACCGGGCGCTTCCAGTTTCTAGTTTGCAACTGAATCTCGCTGATCCTGGCCCAGAACTCCCTGCTCCTAGATGCTGTGGGAGAGAGAGCTGATCATCCAGGAGTGTAGGGTAAACTGAGACTACAGGGCAGGAGAAACGGACACTTTTACCTACCATTGCCCACATCTCTGGCCCAAGACAAAACTGCTTAGTGCCTCTGGACACAGGAATATAGGAGGAGTAAAGCTGCAGGACCATCATGTTCCAGACTGTGCCTGGTTCTGAATTGAACTGATCAAATAGCTCCTTTCACCCAAATGCTGAGGGTGGGGGAAGTATAACTTCAGAGTAACAGGAACTCCTGGGAAACCAAAGGAGACTATTCTCTGCCCAGATTCCTGACTCAACAGGAAAACACCTTGTGCCATCTGTACCGCCCTCCCCCCCCAGGGGAACCTAGGAGAATTAGGTGCACGTCCTGCTGGTTCCTACCCACAAGGACAGCTGAAACCCAGTGAACAGGAGCAACTACATGCCTGAGAGCAGAATACTCTGTTCCCATTACTGGCATCTACATACATAAAAGAAACCTTACTAAATCTCAAAGCACACATTGCACCTCACACAATAATAGTAGGAGATTGCAACACCCCACTCTCATCAATGGACAGGTCATGGAAACAGAAATTAAACAGAGACATAGACAGACTGAGAGAAGTCAAGAACCAAATGGACTTAACAGATATTTATAGAACATTCTACCCTAAAGCAAAAGGATATACATTCTTCTCACCACCTCATGGCACTTTCTCCAAAATTGACCATATAATTGGTCATAAAACAGGCCTCAACAGATACAGAAAGATAGAAATAATCCCATGCGTCCTATCAGTCCACCACGGGCTAAAGCTGGTCTTCAATGACAATAAGGAAAGAGCACACACATATACGTGGAAGTTCAACAATGCTCTACTCAATGATAACCTGTTCAAGGAAAAAATAAAGAAAGAAATTATAGACATCTTAGAATTTAATGAAAATGAAGGTACAACATACCCAAACTTATGGGACACAATGAAAGCTGTGCTAAGAGGAAAACTCATAGCTCTGAGTGCCTGCAGAAAGAAACAGGAAAGAGCATATGTCAGCACCTTGACAGCACAACTAAAAGCTCTACAACAAAAAGGAAGGAAATACACCCAGGAAGAGGAGAAGGCAAGAAATAATCAAACTCAGAGCTGAAATCAACCAAGTAGAATCAAAGATGACCATAGAAAGAATCAACAGAACCAAAAGTTGGTTCTTTGAAAAATCAACAAGATAGATAAACACTTGGCCAGATTAACGAGAGGACACAGAGAGTGTGTCCAAATTAACAAAATCAGAAATGAAAAGAGAGACATAACCATAAAATCAGAAGAAATTAAAAAAAACCCATCAGATCCTACTACAAAAGCCTATATTCAACAAAACTTAAAAATCTGCAGGAAATGGACAATTTCCTAGACAGATACCAGGTGCCAAAGTTAAATCAGGAACAGATAAACCAGTTAAACAACCCCATAACTCCTAAGGAAATAGACCCAGTCATTAAAGGTCTCCCAACCGAAAAGCATCCGGATCGAGATGTGTTTCCTGCAGAATTCCTTATTTATAATAGCCAGAAGCTGGAAAGGACCCAATTGTCTTCAACAGAGGAATGGATGCAGAAAATGTGGTACATCTAAACAATGGAATATTACTCAGCCATCAAAAACAATGACTTTATGAAATTCATAGGCAAATGGATGGAACTGGAAAATATCATCCCGAGTGAGGTAACCCAAACACAGAAAGACACACATGGTATGCACTCATTGATAAGTGGATATTAGCCCAAATGCTTGAATTACCCTAGATGCCTAGAACACATGAAACTCAAAACGGATGATCAAAATGTGAATGCTTCACTCCTTCTTTAAAAGGGGAACAAGAATACCCTTGGCAGGGAAGAGAGAGACAAAGATTAAAACAGAGACTGAAGGAACACCCATTCAGAGCCTGACCCACATGTGGCCCATATACATATAGCCACCCAATTAGAAAAGATGGATGAAGCAAAGAAGTGCAGACCGACAGGGGCCGGATGTAGATCACTCCTGAGAGACACAGCCAGAATACAGCAAATACAGAGGCGAATGCCAGCAGCAAACCACTGAACTGAGAATAGGACCCCCGTTGAAGGAATCAGAGAAAGAACTGGAAGAGCTTGAAGGGGCTCGAGGCCCCATATGAACAACAATGTCAAGCAACCAGAGCTTCCAGGGACCAAGCCACTACCTAAAGACTATACATGGACTGACCCTGGACTCTGACCTCATAGGTAGCAATGAATATCCTAGTAAGATCACCAGTGGAAGGGGAAGCCCTTGGTCCTGCCAAGACTGAATCCCCAGTGAACGTGATTGTTGGGGGGAGGGTGGTAATGGGGGGAGGAGGGGGAGGGGAACACCCCCCAAAAAAAAGAAAAAAAAAGAAAAAGAAAAACAATAAATGAAAATTCTACACTTACCACTAAAAAGAAAATCTGCTAGATTTTTATAAAAAACTAATGAATAATAAATATACTTACAAAAAAATAAAGAAAAGAAAAAGTAAAAGAATTATGGGCAATTGCATCTTAAACACGAGTATGCAATTGTATCTAAAACAAATGTACTTTTTGGATGTAGGAGAAATAAACCTGTTTTCCTATACTAACTGACAGCCTGTATATTATTGGTGTGGGACAGTTAATGCTTAGCATTTTTTTTTCGGAGCTGGGGACCAAACCCAGGGCCTTGCGCTTGCGAGGCAAGTGCTCTAACCACTGAGTAAATCCCCAACCCCTATGCTTAGCGTTATTAATGAGGAGTATTTATGAGTCTTTTTTATTTTGTTGATGCCCCATACTTTTTCCCACTTCTGATGAATTACTACAGGGTTATTTACCATTTCTGTCCTCCTGAGAATATCCCTTATTTTCAGAATGCGGTTTCCCATTTTTAGACTAAGGTTACTGAAGAGACATGGCTTCCTGGTGATTATGCTGTGTAAAGTTTCTCCTCTCGGGTTGATGTGAACGATACTTTTGCTCAGTAATAAATTTGAGTCTGGTATCTGTATTCTCTGACAATGTGTTGTAAGGTGATCCAAGCCCATATATATATTATATATTATATATATATATATACATATATATATATTATATATATTATATATGTATTATATATTATATATTTATATTCAATGGATATTATAGATTATCCAGTGAAAATTCAGGTGTTAGTCTAATGTGATCAGCTTTATGTGTGACTTGGTCTTTTTCCTTCACATTTTTTGTATATTTATTTCTCTGTTCACTCAGGCTTTGATGATGATTATGATGATGATTATTTTATTTTTATTATTATTTATTATAATTATTATATTCATTATTCTTTTTATTATGATTTTACTATATTATATTATTATATTTATTATTCTTTTTATTATCATTTTATTATATTATATTATTAAATTTATTATTCTTTTTATTATCATTTTATTATATTAATTATATTATTATTATATTTATTATTATTTTTATTATCACTTTTATTACATTATATTATATTATATTATTATTGTTATTATTGTTATTATGTGTCTACTTGTTATTTTCTATGATTCTAGTACTTTAAAAGAATATTAAAATTTGGGGAATATTGTTCCCAGAAAATCACATACAAATAGTTATTGTAGCTGATTTTATTCTCATGCTTATCACAGTGTCATGAACTTAGGAATCAGGGACCCTGCCTCAGTTGGTCTGATTGGAAAATAGAGATATTGATAGCCAGTGTCTAGGCAGGGCAGACAGTGCAGGAGTCTCAGGACGCTTGGACAAAGGACCAGAGAGGAAGAAGACATGGAGATTCTCCAGGACAGAAGCAGAGGGGAATCGTTCAGGACAGAGAAGCAGCTGAAATAGAAGAGCATGAGAATAAGCAGACCCAGGATAGCTGCCCAATGGTGTCCAGGGCAAGAAAGATGGGATATAGATTTTAGCAAATAATAACGTGGGAATATCAGTGGGGGATAGTTTAGCCAATCGGAGGTTAGGAAGTGGCCTTGCCATTGAGCTGTTAAATGCATAGAAAATATAAAGAGGGGCACTCCTGAGGCTGCAGAGCGGAAGAGACCACCAACACTGCTCACCCCTGCCCACATTCCTGGCCCAAGAGGAAACTGTATAAGGCCTCTGGGCTCCCGTGGGGGAGCGGCAGGACCCCTGCCAGAGACACCGCCGGACCCTGAAGGAAACAGACCGGATAAACAGTTCTCTGCACCCAAATCCCGTGGGAGGGAGAGCTAAACCTTCAGAGAGGCAGACAAGCCTGGGAAACCAGAAGAGACTGCTCCCTGCACACACATCTCGGACGCCAGAAGAAAAAGCCAAAGACCATCTGGAACCCTGGTGCACTGAAGCTCCCGGAAGGGCCGGCACAGGTCTTCTTGGTTGCTGCCGCTGCAGAGAGCCCCTGGGCAGCACCCCACGAGCAAACCTGAGCCTCGGGACCACAGGTAAGACCAAATTTTCTGCTGCAAGAAAGCTGCCTGGTGAACTCAAGACACAGGCCCACAGGAACAGCTGAAGACCTGTAGAGAGGAAAAACTACACGCCCGAAAGCAGAACACTCTGTCCCCATAACTGACTGAAAGAGAGGAAAACAGGTCTACAGCACTCCTGACACACAGGCTTATAGGACAGTCTAGCCACTGTCAGAAATAGCAGAACAAAGTAACACTAGAGATAATCTGATGGCGAGAGGCAAGCGCAGGAACCCAAGCAACAGAAACCAAGACTACATGCCATCATCGGAGCCCAATTCTCCCACCAAAACAAACATGGAATATCCAAACACACCAGAAAAGCAAGATCTAGTTTCAAAATCATATTTGATCATGATGCTGGAGGACTTCAAGAAAGACATGAACACACTTAGGGAAGCACAGGAAAACATTAATAAACAAGTAAAAGCCTACAGAGAGGAATCGCAAAAATCCCTGAAAGAATTCCAGGAAAACACAATCAAACAGTTGAAGGAATTAAAAATGGAAATAGAAGCAATCAAGAAAGAACACATGGAAACAACCCTGGATATAGAAAACCAAAAGAAGAGACAAGGAGCTGTAGATACAAGCTTCACCAACAGAATACAAGAGATGGAAGAGAGAATCTCAGGAGCAGAAGATTCCATAGAAATCATTGACTCAACTGTCAAAGATAATGTAAAGCGGAAAAAGCTACTGGTCCAAAACATACAGGAAATCCAGGACTCAATGAGAAGATCAAACCTAAGGATAATAGGTATAGAAGAGAGTGAAGACTCCCAGCTCAAAGGACCAGTAAATATCTTCAACAAAATCATAGAAGAAAACTTCCCTAACCTAAAAAACGAGATACCCATAGGCATACAAGAAGCCTACAGAACTCCAAATAGATTGGACCAGAAAAGAAACACCTCCCGTCACATAATTGTCAAAACACCAGACGCACAAAATAAAGAAAGAATATTAAAAGCAGTAAGGGAAAAAGGTCAAGTAACATATAAAGGGAGACCTATCAGAATCACACCAGACTTCTCGCCAGAAACTATGAAGGCCAGAAGATCCTGGACTGATGTCATACAGACCCTAAGAGAACACAAATGCCAGCCCAGGTTACTGTATCCAGCAAAACTCTCAATGAACATTGATGGAGAAACCAAGATATTCCATGACAAAACCAAATTTACACAATATCTTTCTACAAATCCAGCACTACAAAGGAAAATAAATGGTAAAGACCAACATAAGGAGGCAAGCTATACCCTAGAAGAAGCAAGAAACTAATCGTCTTGGCAACAAAACAAAGAGAATGAAAGCACACAAACATAACCTCACATCCAAATATGAATATAACGGGAAGCAATAATCACTATTCCTTAATATCTCTCAATATCAATGGCCTCAACTCCCCAATAAAAAGACATAGATTAACAAACTGGATCTGCAACGAGGACCCTGCATTCTGCTGCCTACAGGAAACACACCTCAGAGACAAAGACAGACACTACCTCAGAGTGAAAGGCTGGAAAACAACTTTCCAAGCAAATGGTCAGAAGAAGCAAGCTGGAGTAGCCATTCTAATATCAAATAAAATCAATTTCCAACTAAAAGTCATCAAAAAAGATAAGGAAGGACACTTCATATTCATCAAAGGAAAAATCAACCAAGATGAACTCTCAATCCTAAATATCTATGCCCCAAATACAAGGGCACCTACATACGTAAAAGAAACCTTACTAAAGCTCAAAACACACATTGCACCTCACACAATAATAGTGGGAGATTTCAACACCCCACTCTCATCAATGGACAGATCATGGAAACAGAAATTAAACAGTGATGTAGACAGACTAAGAGAAGTCATGAGCCAAATGGACTTAACGGATATTTATAGAACATTCTATCCTAAAGCAAAAGGATATACCTTCTTCTCAGCTCCTCATGGTACTTTCTCCAAAATTGACCATATAATAGGTCAAAAAACGGGCCTCAACAGGTACAGAAAGATAGAAATAATCCCATGCGTGCTATCGGACCACCACGGCCTAAATCTGGTCTTCAATAACAATAAGGGAAGAATGCCCACATATACGTGGAAATTGAACAATGCTCTACTCAATGATAACCTGGTCAAGGAAGAAATAAAGAAAGAAATTAAAAACTTTTTAGAATTTAATGAAAATGAAGATACAACATACTCAAACTTATGGGACACAATGAAAGCTGTGCTAAGAGGAAAACTCATAGCGCTGAGTGCCTGCAGAAAGAAACAGGAAAGAGCATATGTCAGCAGCTTGACAGCACACCTAAAAGCTCTAGAACAAAAAGAAGCAAATACACCCAGGAGGAGTAGAAGGCAGGAAATAATCAAACTCAGAGCTGAAATCAACCAAGTAGAAACAAAAAGGACCATAGAAAGAATCAACAGAACCAAAAGTTGGTTCTTTGAGAAAATCAACAAGATAGATAAACCCTTAGCCACACTAACGAGAGGACACAGAGAGTGTGTCCAAATTAACAAAATCAGAAATGAAAAGGGAGACATAACTACAGATTCGGAGGAAATTCAAAAAATCATCAGATCTTACTATAAAAACCTATATTCAACAAAATTTGAAAATCTTCAGGAAATGGACAATTTCCTAGACAGATACCAGGTATCGAAGTTAAATCAGGAACAGATAAACCAGTTAAACAACCCCATAACTCCTAAGGAAATAGAAGCAGTCATTAAAGGTCTCCCAACCAAAAAGAGCCCAGGTCCAGACGGGTTTAGTGCAGAATTCTATCAAACCTTCATAGAAGACCTCATACCAATATTATCCAAACTATTCCACAAAATTGAAACAGATGGAGCCCTACCGAATTCCTTCTACGAAGCCACAATTACTCTTATACCTAAGCCACACAAAGACACAACAAAGAAAGAGAACTTCAGACCAATTTCCCTTATGAATATCAACGCAAAAATACTCAATAAAATTCTGGCAAACCGAATTCAAGAGCACATCAAAACAATCATCCACCATGATCAAGTAGGCTTCATCCCAGGCATGCAGGGATGGTTTAATATACGGAAAACCATCAACGTGATCCATTATATAAACAAACTGAAAGAACAGAACCACATGATCATTTCATTAGATGCTGAGAAAGCATTTGACAAAATTCAACACCCCTTCATGATAAAAGTCATGGAAAGAATAGGAATTCAAGGCCCATACCTAAACATAGTAAAAGCCATATACAGCAAACCAGTTGCTAACATTAAACTAAATGGAGAGAAACTTGAAGCAATCCCACTAAAATCAGGGACTAGACAAGGCTGCCCACTCTCTCCCTACTTATTCAATATAGTTCTTGAAGTTCTAGCCAGAGCAATCAGACAACAAAAGGAGCTCAAAGGGATACAGATCGGAAAAGAAGAGGTCAAAATATCACTATTTGCAGATGACATGATAGTTTATTTAAGTGATCCCAAAAGTTCCACCAGAGAACTACTAAAGCTGATAAACAACTTCAGCAAAGTGGCTGGGTATAAAATTAACTCAAATAAATCAGTTGCCTTCCTCTATACAAAAGAGAAACAAGCCGAGAAAGAAATTAGGGAAACGACACCCTTCATAATAGACCCAAATAATATAAAGTACCTCGGTGTGACCTTAACCAAGCAAGTAAAAGATCTGTACAATAAGAACTTCAAGACACTGAGGAAAGAAATTGAAGAAGACCTCAGAAGAAGGAAAGATCTCCCATGCTCATGGATTGGCAGGATTAATATAGTAAAAATGGCCATTTTACCAAAAGCAATCTACAGATTCAATGCAATCCCCATCAAAATACCAATCCAATTCTTCAAAGAGTTAGACAGAACAATTTGCAAATTCATCTGGAATAACAAAAAACCCAGGATAGCTAAAGCTATCCTCAACAATAAAAGGACTTCAGGGGGAATCACTATCCCTGAACTCAAGCAGTATTACAGAGCAATAGTGATAGAAACTGCATGGTATTGGTACAGAGACAGACAGATAGACCAATGGAATAGAATTGAAGACCCAGAAATGAACCCACACACCTATGGTCACTTGATTTTTGACAAAGGAGCCAAAACCATCCAATGGAAAAAAGATAGCATTTTCAGCAAATGGTGCTGGTTCAACTGGAGGGCAACATGTAGAAGAATGCAGATCGATCCATGCTTATCACCCTGTACAAAGCTTAAGTCCAAGTGGATCAAGGACCTCCACATCAAACCAGACACACTTAAACTAATAGAAGAAAAACTAGGGAAGCATCTGGAACACATGGGCACTGGAAAAAATTTCCTGAACAAAACACCAATGGCTTATGCTCTAAGATCAAGAATCGACAAATGGGATCTCATAAAACTGCAAAGCTTCTGTAAGGCAAAGGACACTGTGGTTAGGATAAAACGGCAACCAACAGATTGGGAAAAGATCTTTACCAATCCTACAACAGATAGAGGCCTTATATCCAAAATATACAAAGAACTCAAGAAGTTAGACCGCAGGGAAACAAATAACCCTATTAAAAAATGGGGTTCAGAGCTAAACAAAGAATTCACAGCTGAGGAATGCCGAATGGCTGAGAAACACCTAAAGAAATGTTCAACATCTTTAGTCATAAGGGAAATGCAAATCAAAACAACGCTGAGATTTCACCTCACACCAGTGCGATTGGCTAAGATCAAAAACTCAGGTGACAGCAGATGCTGGCGAGGATGTGGAGAAAGAGGAACACTCCTCCATTGTTGGTGGGATTGCAGACTGGTAAAACCATTCTGGAAATCAGTCTGGAGGTTCCTCAGAAAATTGGACATTGAACTGCCTGAGGATCCAGCTATACCTCTCTTGGGCATATACCCAAAAGATGCCTCAACATATAAAAGAGACACGTGCTCCACTATGTTCATCGCAGCCTTATTTATAATAGCCAGAAAATGGAAAGAACCCAGATGCCCTTCAACAGAGGAATGGATACAGAAAATGTGGTACATCTACACAATGGAATATTACTCAGCTATCAAAAACAACGAGTTTATGAAATTCGTAGGCAAATGGTTGGAACTGGAAAATATCATCCTGAGTGAGCTAACCCAATCACAGAAAGACATACATGGTATGCACTCATTGATAAGTGGCTATTAGCCCAAATGCTTGAATTACCCTAGATCCCTAGAACAAACGAAACTCAAGACAGATGATCAAAATGTGAATGCTTCACTCCTTCTTTAAATGAGGAAAAAGAATACCCTTGGCAGGGAAGGGAGAGGCAAAGATTAAAACAGAGACTGAAGGAACACCCATTCAGAGCCTGCCCCACATGTGGCCCATACATATACAGCCACCCAATTAGACAAGATGGATGAAGCAAAGAAGTGCAGACCGACAGGAGCCGGATGTAGATCGCTCCTGAGAGACACAGCCAGAATACAGCAAATATAGAGGCGAATGCCAGCAGCAAACCACTGAACTGAGAATAGGTCCCCTATTGAAGGAATCAGAGAAAGAACTGGAAGAGCTTGAAGGGGCTCGAGACCCCAAAAGTACAACAATGCCAAGCAACCAGAGCTTCCAGGGACTAAGCCACTACCTAAAGACTATACATGGACTGACCCTGGACTCTGACCCCATAGGTAGCAATGAATATCCTAGTAAGAGCACCAGTGGAAGGGGAAGCCCTGGGTCCTGCTAAGACTGAACCCCCAGTGAACTAGTCTATGGGGGGAGGGCGGCAATGGGGGAGGGTTGGGAGGGGAACACCCATAAGGAAGGGGAGGGGGGAGGGGGATGTTTGCCCGGAAACCGGGAAAGGGAATAACACTCGAAATGTATATAAGAAATACTCAAGTTAATAAAAAAAAAAAAAAACAAAAACAAAAAACAAAAAAAAAAAAGAAAATATAAAGACTCCATGTGTGAGGCCTCCAACCATAAACCCCCATCTCTATCCTTTTCTGCTGCCCTGTCTTCTTCAATGGTGCTTCCCCTCCGCAAAAACATCCCCATGCTGCCTTCCCAGCATGACATTCTATTTCCTGGAAGGTCCAGCCTTGGCATGAACAAGGGCTCCTCCCATTGGTGCAGAGCACGGTCATGCTTTGCTACATATGCAGCTGGAGACGCCAGTCTGTCCATGTGCAGTCTTCAGGAAGTGCTTTAGTCCTGCGGAGCTCTGGTTCGTGACCCCTGTTGTCCTTCCTGGGTTGCAAGGCACTTCTGCTCCTTCAATACTTTCTCTCTCTTCTCCAAAGGGTGCCCTGTTCTCAGTGCAATGGTTGGCTGCAAGCATCAGCCTCGGTGTTTGTCATGATCTCGGAGAGCCTCTCAGGGGACAGCTCTATCAGGCTCCTGTGAGCATGCACTTGTTGGCCTCAGCAATGTTGTTTAGGTTTGGGGGCTGTATGTATGTGGGCTGCATCCCCAGGTGGTTTAGGCTCAGAAGGGCTATTCCTTCAGTCTCTGCTCTAAACTTAATCTCCATATCATGTCCTATGAATATTTTTGTTTCCCCTTTTAAGACAGACCATCCTCACTTGGTTCATCCTTCTATTTGAACTTAAAGCGGTATGTGAATTGTATGTTGTGTAATTCAAGTTTTTGGGATAGTGTGTATGTGTGAGTGTGTGTGTGTGTGTGTGTGTGTGTGTGTTTGTGCGTGTATGTGTGTTTTATATTTGTTTCTTTGTGTGTGTGTGTGTGTATGTGTGTGTGTGTGTGATTTGGTTGCTTCATTCAAGATGGTATTTTATACTTTCATTCATTTACTTATGAATTTCATGATGTCATTGTATTTGATTACTGAGTTGCACTCAATTATGTAGATGAACCACATTTTCTGTATCTATTCATGTGGTCAAATCATTTGGGTTCTTCCTAGCTTCTGGCTATCATGAATACAGCTGCTATAAACATAGTACAACATGTTTCCTGGTTATATGTTGGGGCACCATTTGGGAATATGCCCAGGAGTGGGATAGCTAAGTCCTCAGCATATACTTGTCAAATTTTCTGATGAAAGCCCAGAGTAATTTACGGAATATTGTACCTCATTTCAATCCCACCAATAATGGAGGAGTCTTCCTCTTTCTCCACATTGTGACCAGAATCTGCTGTTAACTGAATGTTTGATCTTAGCTGTTCTGCCTGGTGTATCCTTTGATTTGCATTACCCTGATGAACAATGATGTGGAACATTTCTTTATATATTTCTCATCCATTCAAAAATTCTTCTGCTGAAAATTATTTGATTAGATCTGTACCCCATTTATAATGGGGCTATTTGACTTTCTGGAGTATAACTTCTTGAGTTCTTTGTACATATTGAATATTAGTTCTCTTTCAGGTATAGAAGGGCAAAGATTGTTTTTCAAGGTATTAGTTGCCGTTTTGTCATAATGACAGTGTTCCTTGCCTTACAGACACTTTGCATTTTGACAAGGTACGATCTGTTAACTCTTCATCGTAAAGCATAAGCCACTGGTTTGGTGTTCTGTTCAAGAAATTTTCCATAGTCATCACGTGTTCAAGCTTTTCCCCACTTTTTCTTCTATTGGTTTGTGTTTATCTCTTTTTTCTGGATGCCCTTAATCCACTTGGACTTCAGCTATGTACAGCGTGATAAGAATGGATGGATT
Source organism: Rattus norvegicus (assembly GCF_036323735.1). Taxonomy (NCBI): domain Eukaryota; kingdom Metazoa; phylum Chordata; class Mammalia; order Rodentia; family Muridae; genus Rattus; species Rattus norvegicus. The sequence continues at coordinate 4,890,121 of NC_086021.1, forward strand.
TACAATAATTTACACGCTGACATCTAGATGAACCAACACAGGTGTTTACTTGCCTGTCTCTGTACCCATACCATATAATTTTTATCACTATTGCTGGATATTCAACTTGAGGTTAGGGATGTTTATTTCCACAGAATTTCTTTATATTGAGAATAGTTTCAACTTCCTTGTTTTTTTTCTTATTCTAAATGAACTTGCATATTTCTCTTTCTAACTGTATGAAGAATTTTGTTGAAAATTTCTTGGAGATTGCATTGAATCTGTAGATTGCTTTTGGCAAAGGGCCATTTTTACTATATCAATACTGCCAATCCATGGACATGAAAGGTCGTTCCATCTTCTGAGATTTTCTTCTTTTAGAGAAAGTAAGTTCTTTTCATACGGCACTTTCACTTGGCTGGTTTGAGTTACACGGAGGTATTTTTTGTTATTTGTGATTATTGTGAAGAGTGTCATTTTCCTAATTTCTTTCTTGGTCTGTTTATTCATGGAATGTTACTGATATGTTTGAGTTAATTCTATATCCAGGATTTTCCTGAAGCTGTTTATCACGTGCAGTATTTCTCTGGTGGAAATTATGGAGTCACTTAAGAATACTATCATATCACCTGCAAATAGTGATATATTGACCTCTTCCTTTCATATTTGTATCCCTTTGTCCTCCTTTTGTTGTCTAATTGATCAGACTAGCACATGGAGTACCATATTGAATAAGTAGGGAGAGAATGAATAGCCTTGTCTAGTTCCTGATTTTAGAGGAAGAGCTTCAAGTTTCTCTTCATTTAGTTTGATATTTGGCTACTGGTTTGCTGTCCATTACGTTACTGTTGTTGAGTATGGGCTTTGAATTCTATCATTGTAAGACTTTGGCTATGAAGGGGTGTTTTATTTTGTCAAATGCTTTCGCAGCATCTAATGAGATGAAAATATCATTTTTTTTCTTTCAGTTTGATTATCTGGTGGATTATGTTGATGGAATTCCATATTAAACTATCCTTGAATTCCTTTTTTGATGTCTCCTTGATCGTGACGGATGACATTTTGATGTGTTCATGGGTTTGGTTTGCAATGATTTGATTGAATATTTTTTGTCAATATTCAAAGGGAAATTGGTCTGAAGTTCACTTTATTTATTGGGTCTTTGTGTGCTTTAGGTATAAGTATAACTGTGGCTTCATCGATGGAATTGGGTAGTTTCCTCTGTTTGTATTTTGTGGAATATTTTGGACAATAGTGGTATTTGGTTCTAGGAAGTGCGGATAGAATTTTCAACTAAATCATCTTGTCCTGGGATCTTTTCCCAAGTGGGAGCCTTTTAATAATTGTTTCTAATTTTTTAGGATTCATGGTACAGTTTAGATATTTTTTCTTACCCTGACTTAAATTTGGTAACTGCTCCCTGTATAGAAAATTGATCATTTTGTCCAGATTTTCTACTTTCCTTGAATATAAATTTCAGTAATACGGTATGATGATGTTTTGAATTTCTGCAGATTCTGTTATTTTGTTTCCCTCTCCTTTCTGATTTTCTTATTTGGATACTGTGCCCTTTTGTCATTCTAGCTCAGGTTTATGCACCATGTTGATTTACCCTTGGATCCAGCTCCTGGTTCTATTGATTCTTTGTCGAGTTCTTTGTGTTTCTCCTTACTTGATTTCAGACCTGAGTTTGATTATTTCCTGCCTTCTGCTCCTCTCGGGTGAATCTGCTTCTTTTTGTTTTTGAGCTTTTATATTTTTTGTCAAGCTGCTAATGTATGCTCTCTCCAGTTTCTCTTTGGATGCTCTCAGAGATATGAGTTTTCCTCTTAGCTCTCCTTTCATTGTGTCCCATAAGTTTGTTTGTTGTACCTTACAATTCCTAAAATTTTAAAACATTTTTAATTTTTTTCTTTAGTTCTTCCTCTACCAAGTTATCACTGAGTAAAATATTGGTCAACCTCTATGTGTATTTGGGCTTCCTGACATTTTTGTTGTTATTGAAGTCCAGCCTTAGGTCATGGTAGTGTGAGAAAATGCATGGGATTATTTCACTCTTTTGTATCTGTTGATGCCTCTTTTATGACCAACTGTATGATCAGTTTTGGAGAATGTGTCATGAGTTCCTGAGAATAAGGTGTATTCTTTTGTTCAAGGGTAAAATATTCTATAGATATTCCTTAAATCCATTTGGTTCAAAAGCTGTTAATTTCTCTGTGTCTCCGGTTTCCCATTCCATGATCTGGCCATTGCTGAGTGTGGGTTGTTGAAGTCTCCCACGACTATTTCGTTAGCCTGAGTTTTAGTTTGGTTTCCTTCATAAATTTAGGTGCCGTTGGATGTAGATTATAGATTTTCAGGATAGAGAATTGACCTTGGTGGAATTTTTTTCTCTGATAAAAATGAAGTGTCTTTCCTTATCATTTTTTTTGATAACTTTTGGTTGAGTTAGATGCTGGAATGTATGCTCCATGATGATTATACAGACCATTTTCTTGGAAAATTGTTTTCCAGCCTTTTATTCTGAGATACTATCTGTCTTTGTCACTGAGCTGTGTTTCCTTAATGCAACAAAATTCTAGTTCTTCTTTATGTATGCAGTCTGTATGTCTATGTGTTTTTTATTGGAGAATTTGCATTGATGCTAAGAGATATTAATGAATAGTTATTGTGGTTTTCTGTTATTATTTTTTGGTAGAGGTGGAATTATGTTTGTGAGACTCTCTTCTTTTGGGTTTGTTGAAAGAGGATTAATTTCTTGCTTTTTATAGTGTGTAATTTTCCTCCTTGTGTTGGAGTTTCCCATCTACTATCTTTCATAGGGCAGGATTTGTGAAAATATACTTTGTAAATTTAGCATATCACAAAATATCTTGGTTTCTCCAGCTGCGCTGATTGAAAGTTTTGCAGGGATAGTAGCCTGGGCTGGCATTTCTTTTCTCTAAGTGTTTTATAAAATCCACTCTGGATCTGACTTTCATAGTCTCTGGTGAGAAGTCTGGTGTAATACTTATAGGTATGCCTATATATGTTACCTGACTTTTTTGCTTACTGCCTTTAATATTCTTTCTTTGTTTTTTGGATTTGGTGTTTAGACTATTATGTGAAGGGAGAACTTTCTTTTTCGTCCAATCTATTTGGAGTAATATATGATTCTTTTATTATTATATTCATTTCTCCCTTTAGGTAGGGAAGTTTTCTCCTATAATTTTTGATGATATTTACTGGCCCTTTTATAAGGGAATCTTCGTTCTCTTTTATACCCATTATCCTTTGGTTTGATCTTCTCATTGTGTCCTGGATTTCCTGGTTATTTTCCATTAGGAGCTCTTTGAGCTTTACATTTTCTTTGATGGTTGTGTAAATGTTTTCTACGGTATCTTCTGCCCCTGAGATTTTTATCTTTTATCTCTTGTATTCTCTTTCTGATGCTTCTGTCTATGACTTCTGATTTCTTCCCTATGTTTTCCACCTCCAGGGTTGTCTCTCTTTGTGCTTTCTTTATTGCTGCTATTTCCACTTATTCATCCTAGAATTTTTAAATTCCTTCATCTGCTTGACTGTGTTTTCCTGTGATTCTTGAAGGAATTTTGTGTTTCCCCTTTAAGGGCTTCTACTTTTTACCTGTGTTGTCTTGTATTTCTTGAAGAGTTTTATATGTTCCCTACTCAATGTCCTCTATCATCATCATGAAAAATGATTTTGAATCCACATCTTGCTTTTTCTGTTGGGATATCCAATATTTGCTTTCTTGGGATAAGGGAGCTCTGATGATGCCAAGTAGTTTTGGTTTCTGTTGTTTAGGTTTTTGTGCTTGACTCTTGTCATCAGGTTTTCTCTGGTGTTTCATGGTCTTGCTGTCTCTGATGGTGGCTTCACCATCCTGTAAAACTCTTTGTCACTGTTCCTATAGACTTCTTTTCTCCCACCAAGATGTGGGTACAGAGATATGTGGGACCAGATCAGCAATGGGTGCAGGTGGAAACAGGAAGTGTCCTGTCCCAGACTGCTCTTGTTTTCTGTATCCTGATGCCGCCAGCCTGGTTGCTTGGAGCAGAAGGGTTGGTCTCGCCTGTGTTCTCAGTTGTGTTACTTTACTGGCCACTGGCTTCCATCTCTGGAAACAGGTAGATACTGGAAGGATCCCCTCCCTTTTCTCCCACGGTTCCTGTATCCATAGGGCTCTAAGCAGCTTCCTCTCAGCACAGGAATGTGAGCAGAGGTAATGGTTTCCCCTAAGATCTCAGAATTGTCCATGATTCTGGGAGTTCAGGTTTCTAACCCACCGAATTTGGGTACAGAGAGCTATTGTACTATGTCATCTCTGGGCGCAGCAAGACACAGGAAGCTTTTATCTTCTTTATCATCCTAATAAATGGAAATATCAGCATAGGCATTTCCTGTATATGAAATTTATATGGAGGGGTTGTCATGGGTAGATGGATACAAATAGATACAAAATACACTTGAATAAGCGTGGCATATTAAGGTATATCCTGACTGGAATCTGTGAAGAATGACATAGTCTGTATTATATAAAATGGATTATGAAATTGAGTGGAAAAATTCTTCTAATAAACATAATATAATTTTAAATTGAATCTTCTTCATTATTAATTTATATAACACATCTTCACTAGGCATCTAGAATTTCATCGATTATGATACATTAAGGATGCAAATAAGAAAAAAAAACCTCATCTTCCATAAACAGGCATTCTAGATTTTCCGTTTCATCTTAACCATAACCATGGATATTTCTGAGAACTTAGGGGTAGCCATGACCTCTGCTTCCTTAATGTAAAGGGAGAGAAAGAACATAGAATGTTGTCAAGCATGTGCTCACAGGAACTTACTTTTATAATAGGTCCATGGTCTTTATTTTCAATGAGCTGGGTGTTTGGTGGTGGTAATCTGAGTTTGAACTTTGTGATTTATTTCTGTGTTTTATAACTTATTTTACTATATCATTTATCTTTTATAAAGATTTATATTTCATTCAGTTTGTTTATTTTATTTATATTTCATTTCAGCCTTTCTGCTGAGATTAGATCTCTCCAAAGTAAATGAACTAAAGAAACCGATTTTGATATTTTACTAACATACCAAATTACCGTAGACGATGTGGCTATTTGATTATAAGAGAGCAATAACTATGCTTCCTTTGGAATAGAATAGGAAGATGAAACCAAAACACAAGTTAAATAGTTCAAATAAGGTATTAGCTATAAAGGTGAATTTTGTAATTGGATGGATTCACTATCAGTATAATTAGACCTGATGTGATGTAGAGAGTTACAAAGAGCTAATATGTGACTATTTCAATACAAACACCTAATATACAGTGACTAATTTCAGTTTCATTGACATTTTGGTTGGGTCACAAGCCTTTAACAGCTGAGGTATTTTTGTAGCCTCTTATGTGGAGTTCTCATGCACACTAAATATATTTACTCTATAGTATGCAGCAGAGTTCGGAAAGCATATATAATATAATAAACACAAGAAAAATAAAATTTCATAGCCATAATCATAGAAAGATTATTTGTCCTCAACATTTATGCTTGCATGTCAGAACAGGATTCAATGTACAATTGACTTAACACTCTTCCAGGCAAGCCACACATCCAGGGAGGGGCTGATGTGAGCGGATCCACACTGAGTTGTAGTGACCTAAATCTGAGCTGTTCTCGCCATACTGAACGTGTTACCTTTCATCCTCTGTGGCTGAGACCTTGTTTGAACAACCCTAAGAAATCTAGGCTCTCCCGTTCTGTCTTCAACTCATTAAGTCTCTCAGAAACCACGTTAGGATTCCCAGTGTGTTCCGTTACCATAACCTTTCCCTGTCTGAGGCATCTCATCTGTAAAATAAGAATAAAAAGACTCTTTGTTAACAAACACTTAATGTTGCTGATACTCGGGAGCTGTCCCAGGTGCTGAACACAGAGTGCAGCCAGACACAGGTTCAGTGCTCATGAGAGTTAAAAGCTGAGCTGGGAGAGATGCATAATTAATATGATCATTTATTTATATAATAAAGAACTTGGTAGTGGAAAAATCTTGAAAGAAAAAATAAAACAAGGAAAGAACAGAGAATCAAAACAAAAGGTACAGGTGTGTTTAGACTGGAATTCACGCCCACTGCAAAACAGGCAGGATGGCACAAGGTCACTTCTGAAATAAATAACTCTAAAGTTCCATTTCTGTGCTCAAAAGGAAAAAAGTGCCTATTAAACATAAAACTTTTAAAAAGTTTTGTTTTTTCCCAGACAACATCTACTGGTATTACTAACCAACTGGACTAATTGAAGAAATGTTAAAATGGTGCCACAGAGACAACATAGTAATTAAGAATGCAAACTCGTTTTACAGAAGATCTGAGTTTGGATTCAGGCTCCCGTGTCCTCTGACAAACAACCACTTGTTATTTCAGCTCCAGGGGATCTACTGCCCCTACTGGCTTTCTTGGACATCGTGCTCATATGTGTACACACACACACACACACACACACACACACACACACACACACACATATACACGGACACACACACATACACACACAAACATATACACACACACACACACAGATAATTAAAAATTAAAAAGTAGACTTTGAAAAAGAATGTTACAGAAGAATCATTTAAGGAGACAAAATAATGAGTCAGAAATTCATATCCATACACAGAACTCAGTGCATGAGGAACAGAATAATTAAAACAGCAATAAAATTAACATTTTCAGTCATGATTGCTCTGTAACATGAAATAATAGAAATATATTTTCACATCTGACGTAAATATAAAATAGTCAGCAAGTTAGAGCAGATGGGAAGGAGTAATTGGAAATATAAGATTCCACAGGCTACGTATTAATACAACTAAAGAAGTATTTAACTAGGGGTGAGTCTGGATTCTTTGACACATATTGTAAATACCAGGTGTGGTGGGAACATATAAATCAAGTGTTTTAATTTTTTTAATACATCTCGATGCTGAGGACTAGAGATACCAGAACATCTGCTTACATCCTGCTACTAGAAAAAAGTGGCCTCATCTTTAGTGCCAATTCTTGGGAAGGTGAAAAAAAAAAGCCGGGTTATGTCTACTGGGTTTGAAGACCATGTGGACTTTGATGAGTTGATAGCCAGAGTGCCTGCAACATCTACAAAACACAGTACTGGAGAGAACAGTGAAAGATTCAAGAAGATCACACTGTGCCTGGGCCTCCTTCTGCAAGGCTATTACAGGTTCTGTGACCTTGCAAGTTCCTGCTTATCGTCAGAAGTGATAGCCAGACATTGCTGTCACCTGGTCAATTGGAAGTGCCAATATGACATTGGGGTGGGACAGGGATGAGAGACAATCTGGTACTGGTCTACACACAAACCCACAGCTATAGGGAGCCGTTCCCCACTTCATTTTGCATAGTAGGGACAGCATCAGAGGGAAAAGGGCTTATGCCTCTTAAATAAGAAACAAACTTATGCAATTACATAGGAAATAAGCTGACACAAGCTTGGGTTTCTATTGATTCTTGTCTTGAGTGAATGAAGACACAGTTTTCAGCTTTCCCTTATAGGCTGTGGTTTGTCCTGAAGGTTTTAAAAACTGTCACATGTTTCCTTTGAAATTCTCATCTCAATGCTCCGAATTCCCACTCTTTGTGTGTAATGCCCTTATGGTGCTTGAATCACTCTGGTCAGTCCGTTAGTCCTAATTGTTACTTAATGTTTCCTTTTCAAACACACTGCTTGGGATGAGGGAGACAGCTTGGAGTGGAGCCTGAGGAACTGGACACAAAGTAAAAAACTAAGCATGGGTATAAGTTCTTGAACGAAGAGTTGGAGAATTGCTGGGTTTACTGTCAGCCCTTCTGACCTATACTGGTGAGATTCAGGCCACAGAGAGACACTGGGTCAAAAACAAGGTAAATTGGTCCTCTGGCCTGCATGTCACCCACATGAACAAATACACGCATAGCACATATGCTTATATGCATACACACAAATGGGAAAACATGTTATTAAATCCATGCATGTAACGAATTTTCCTCATAAAATTCCCCGAGCACTTTCTTTAAAGAGGAGATAGTTGCAAAAACAGATGCAAGGGAAAAGAAGTTGTAATGGAAACGAGTCCGACACCCCTTCATTATATGGGGATTCATGTAGACTTAGATTTTTTCACCCTACTTTAATAAGGGTTCTCAAGTGCTTAGAGCCCCCTTCTAGCCCACTGTCCAAAGGTAGGGGAGAAAAGATGATAAATAGGGCAAGTGGATGTGGACCTGTTTAGAAGTAGTTCTTTGGGGCAAATCCAATCTGAGCTGTCAGGACACCGGCAGTCCAGTCCGGTAGTGTCAGGATACCAATAGTCCAGTTGAAAAAAAATGTCACCAAACACAAATCATCACTGGTAGCACAATCTAGCAGAAACAGTCAGGCCTCCACCAAACTGGCAGTAGTCAGCAGGAGTGACCAGAACCAGCTGGAATACCAGGAGCTCTTTGCCACACCTCAATAAAGTGAAAGTCATTAAGAATCAAGAGCAAGGAGGGATTGCAGGGCAAACAATGCAAGCACCTCATCAGTGTCTACTGAGTCATACTCGTAATCTCTCCAAATATCAAATGACTTGCCTTAGCCATACCCCACATGAGTCTGCATCACAGGACAAGCAGAAATTTCCACTTCAGACACCAGAGTGTGAGGAACAAGATTGACACTGAGACATATGGAAGAAACAAGGATATTCCCTTGAATTTTAACATGTCGCCAAATGATAGTGAAGGGAAGTTACCTCTCTGCCAAGCTGCTAAATTCCATTTAAATCACAGTGGCCTACAACTGGCCTGTTTCCTAAAATTGTCTCTGTTGTTACCCGATACACATGCCTAATATTTTGTTGCTGATGATGGACCTTCATTCAATAGCTGTAGCTGTCCTTTGGCTACTTTGTAGGTTCTCCTTTCTTTCACCTTCAACCCCCTAACACTAGACAGGAGAGAAAAGAGGTGAGAGGGAAGGGGTTCTATCACCATTAGACGACCTCCTGTTGATTAGGGGCATCGAGTTCCTTAGGGGGCAAGTTTGATCTTCATTGTCAGGATGTTTAGTTTCTTCTTTGGGCGTGATTATTTAACAAACTGCAACCAACAGCAGCCCACCTGTGGAGCTCTAGCATGTATATGTTCTCTGAAAAGTCTCCAGCATCCCAAATGTTACTCACTTGCAGAATCTATCTGCTGCTGGCAAAATCACGCCCCTGCCAGAGCACGAGGCAAATCATAGTCAGCCACTGTTGACAATCGGAAGCAAACCCATACCCATCAGCCTGGGTTAAAACAAAACATACTCTTATAATATTTCTATGTTTTTAAATACACCAAAATTCTCACTGCAAATAGCCAGTTTCATTTGGATATTAGTATAACTGACTTTATATCCTTTAATCCACGGAGGGCATCTTGATTAGCTTGAATCAGTCATGCTAGCTTTGTTCTGTTCATGTCACTGGTGTTGAGGTGCATCAGAAGACTCACTGAGACACACCAAAAATCTTCTGAGCAAAGATTTTTTTCTGCCCGTCACAAATAGGGAGCTATCCAAGACAGTTTCATCTCTCTTCCTTCCATCCAGGGTTGGAGTTCTGCTGTGGAGGAGTGTGATGTGTTCTCTGCGGATGCAGCCGCCATCTTGTGACTACATTACAGCCAATCACTGAGGGCAGTAGGATGAGAAAGATGGATGAGCCAAGAGTCCTGTGGAATGGCTGGGCTGGTGAACTGATGCTGTGTGTGCTTTTGTGTTTCTTCCCAAGTAAATCACACCCTTGTCATTAAGGGATACTGATTGGTTTTATGTTATTGTGACCAGACTATTCCCAGCAGATATATTTATTGTGTTTGCCCTTCTAAGGCCAGAATTATTGCCATCCTCATTTGAACTCATCTTCTGTCCAATTGGAACCCCACTTTGCCAGCCTCTCCCCAGGCCTTCCTTAGCAATTAGCAACCACACACTAAAATAAGGGCCAATGTCCCAGGAGGTGGATGTGATACAACAATTAAAACACACTCACCAGGAAGGACAATGGAATATTATTTAAAATGTTTCTGCCCAAAGAAGATTGAAGTCAATATAATTTTAAAGTTACATTCTTTTATCTCCCCCTCTCCCCGTTAAATGTTTGATAACTATCTGCTAAATAACTGACCTTTCTCAGGACCACACAACACAGTTGATATCCACCCCTGCCTTTTTCATGATTACTGTGGGTGTTAAGTTATACTTCATGGACTAAAGGTATTTCCTTTTTTGTGGAGTATAAGGCAGATGAGGTTTCTTCCAGAAACTTCACATTTTACAAATGCAAAATGCCGCCCTATTGAGAAACAATACAAAATCCTTCATAGCTCACGTGGCTTCCTGTCTTCTGATTAGAAATTTAACCCACATGGCATTGTCATGGAAGGAACGTGCACCTTACAGAGAGATTGTGGTCTGACAGAGGAATGGCTTTCAAAGGTCCTGAGGTGGGGTTCTCGGGCTAAGGAGCTGGCTTAGCCAGTAAAGTGTTTGCCATGAAATTATGAGGGTCTGAGTTCAGTCCCTATTACCCAAGTTAAAAAATAAAAGTCATTGGGTTGGGGATTTGGCTCAGTGGTAGAGCGCTTGCCTAGCAAGCGCAAGGCCCTGGGTTCGATCCCCAGCTCCGGAAAAAAAAAGAAAAAAAAAATAAAAGTCATACATGGTGGACTGGAATCCTGGTACCAGAGAGGTGGACAGATGCATCCCCGATGCTCTCTAGTCCACCAGCTCGACTGGTATGTTTGGGGTGTAAGTGTGAGACTTTGTTGCAAGAAAACAAAGCAAGACAGGGTGGAACTGTCTTAGTTCCTTCTCTTTGCTCTGATGAAATACTGTGTGAACTATCTCAGGGAGGAAAGGGTTGACTTCAGCTTGATCAGTGCCCATCAGGAAGAAAGTCAGGGCAGGAACCGAAGGCAGAGACTTGAAGGCAGCAGCTGAAGCAGAGGCCGTGCAGGAACAACCGCATACTGGCTTGTTCCTCATTGCTTGGTCACCGTGCTTTCTTCTGTAACCAGGACCGCCCACCCAGAGGTGGCGCCATCCACAGTGGGCCTCCACACACCAATCATTATTCCAAAAGGTGCCTCACAGATCTGTCCACAGGCAAATGCAATGGAGGCAAATTCTCAGCTGAGGTCCACTGTAGTAAAATAATAATAATAATAATAATAATAATAATAATAATAATAATAATAATAATAAAAAATCCCCGCGGGGTTACTCACCTCAATGGTTTCTGTTCCCAAATGAAAGAAACACACCCAGCATCTGTATCTAAAGCAGCACATAGCTGGGCAGCTGCCTACCCTCCATGCTGTTAGAATCCGCCTCCCAGCAATAACTCCTAGTTACTATATACTAATTTCTATGCTTCATCTTGGCTCTTCTTGAATCCAAGTTGCAGCCCTCTGGGCCATGATCTATTAGCCCTTTTATACGGCAGCTCTGCCCTTCTGCATGTTATTTCCCTTCCATGGCTGCCTCTGTCTCCCCTCCTTCACACTCCCCTAAGGCACAGGGACTTCTCTGTCCTGCTTGCTCCCGTACCCATGCCCGGGAACCCTAAATCCCATCTCTCTCTCTCTCTCTGTCTCTGTCTCTGTCTCTCTCTCTCTCTGTCTCTCTCTCTCTCTCTATATATATATATATATATATATATATATATATATATATCTTCCTCTCTCTATCTCTCTCTCTGTCTCTCTCTCCCTCTCTCTCTGTCTCTCTCTGTCTCTCTCTATATATATACATATATATATCTCTCTCTATCTCTCTCTGTCTCTGTCTCTCTCTCTCTTTCTCTCTCTATCTCTCTCTCCCTCTCTCCCTCCTTCCCAGCTATTTGCGGCTAGCATCTTTATTCACCAATCAGAATTAACTGTGGGCAGGTTCCCAGAAGCTACGTGCAGATATTCTCCTGCAAACTAATTTGGGGAACCCAATTAGTATTAGAAAACAAGCAGCTACAGTCTCCTCTTCCCAGGTGTGTCAACTCGACCACTGAAGAAAGTTGAGCCAGTGACTGAGGAAGACAGCTAAGGTTGACCTCTGACCTCCCATGCTTATGCAACCACACACAGGTATGTATTCATTTATTTAATTCCAGAGCAGGATATTGGCGTAGAAGGCAGTGAGAGTGGATCTGGGGACAAGTAGATAAAAGAGAAAGAGGTATTTGTAATCACCACAGAGAGCTCCCTTCTTTCCTCTCAGAACAAAGGAGAGGACAGCCAGAGTGTCCTCTGCCTAACTCTGAAGGGGTTCTCAAGGGCAAACTCCAATCCTGCAGCATTTTCCCCCAAATCTTTGTTCCATGATGCAGCAGTGTGCATTAAGTTGAAAACAAAAACAAGAACAAAACAACAAAACTCCCCCAAATAGGGCTAAAAGTACCAAGAAAGATTAAAACCATCTTGTTTAACAAGAGACACCTGTTTATTCCTGTTTGATAAACGGTGTTTCACCAATAGTTAGGATGTTTTAAAATTATTATTAAACAAAATAGAAATAGAGTAGAAAGGACGAGAACAAGACAAGAAGCTGTTGCTGGTCCTCTGGGGAAACGCTAGGTAGAATCAGGCAAATTTTAATTCTGAGAAAGCTCAGGTTTGACCATGCGGGCTGTGTGTTATTTCATGGTTTCTCGTGAACTCATCTGAACTTTGGTTTTGCATATGTGCACTGAGGCACCCTTCTGTCTTGGACCTGTGTGGTGTTTTGCATGCCCAGGGTGCCCTTCATTCCTCACACAGATACACTCATGATTCTGTTAAATGCTAAGCATGGGTTGGTGATAGTCCCACATGGTCCTCACTTTGGTGAGCCTGAGAGAGAATAGGTCAGGGGTCAGCTAATAATGCAGACCTTTTCATGCAAGCGGCAGCTTTATACTGTTTTATTTATTAAGAAATGGTAATTTACTTTAATTAATTAGTTAGTTAATTAATTAGTTAATTAATTAGTGTTTGTGTGTGTGAGCTTGCCACTGCACGTTTGTGGACCTCAGGTCCTCAGGCCTGGCGGCAAGGGCCTTGACCTGCTGAGCATCTCACCAGCCTGGAGCAACATGCTGAACAAAGGAGGCAGTGGGACTTGAATGAAGTGTTTTCTTTTTCTTTTCTTTTTCTTTCAGAGCTGCAGATCGAACCCAGGACCTTGCACATGCTAGGTAAAAGCTCTACCACTGAGCCCAATCCCCAACCCCAGGTGTTTTCTTTTTAATCTCTATAATTATTGTCTGAGAATTTATATAGATGCATGTAAGGCCTATTTGTTCAAATCCAGTCCTTCATTCCCTCCCTTCCAATTCCCTTGTAGCAATGTCTGTGTTACAGGAACTCCTTCCTCTGACGATGGTCTCTTCATCTCCGATTTACAGGCTTCTGAATCAGAATCATACAGAATCTGTGTCATTTTAGACGAGCCAATCGGTGCCATTCTGTTTGTCCATACAAGCATGAACATGCCTCAGAATTGTGAGTAGCCAGGTCATATGGGAAAGCGAAGCTGGCAGAGAGGACTAGGTGTTAGTGCTGACTGAAGACAAGATGGGTTCAGGGTCGGTGTGTGTGTGCTCTTCGTGAAAGAAACAGCCCAGAGGAAGAGTGTAGATTGGAAAGGTGCAGCTTGGGAGGCACTCAGACATCTACTGTAGGCCTTGTGGGGACAAGGAGCCATTAGGGAAGGGGAAAGATCGCCAGGGATAGCTTCAGCCACTGCTTTTGTCTAGAAGAACCCTGTTTAGAATCCTCATCTTCGAGGATGTAAAAGAAAACTGCCTGGAATCAGTTGATACATCAGTAAGCATCAAGAGTGTGCCCACTATTGCAGAGGAACCCAGGAAAAAGCCTGATCATGGAAGATCCTTTGCCTTCCAGAGATGGAGACTTCTCCCCGGCAACACTGGGCAAACCATCTACGTCGGTAAGGGCATCCCATTAAGTCCAGATCAGTGGTCCTTACCCCTTGGATTGAGACCCCTTTGGGAGCTCAAATGGCCCTTGCACAGGAGTCACATATCATATATCCTGTACATCAGACATTTACATTACAATTCATAACTATAGCAAAATTAAAGTTATGAAGTAGCAATGAACTAATTTTACAGTTGGTGGAGCTGTATGAAAAGGTTACGTATGGGAGGTTGAGAACCACTCTTCCTGACCCCTCTAAGATATGCCTGTCAGTGTGGACTGGAGGTATAATCCCTTTTATTCAATCAGGCAAATCCAGAAAAACCAAAACACCACCAAAAGGTTATGAAGGATAAACAGCCACTGCACCCACAGTGTCAGGACTGCTGACATCTTAGACAAATGATGTCAAAATGGAAATCACGTCACACCATGACCATCCCCCTAAATGAAAAGCAGAGGAGAAAAACCAGTTCCCTGGTGGTGGCACCAAGAGAAAACCATTGTCAGAATTATCAGCAAGGATTTTAAAGCCAGGATTCAAGCGTCGTAAATGAGAAACTTCCAAAACGAAAGGATACACATCATCTTGGTGAGGTAATAGATGAAACAATAGAAAATCGAATAGGAACTCACTGAATTAAAACAAACACTAAGAGTAGGAATTAAAGGCATGTCTGGGCAAGATGAACAATGAAGTGGAGTTTAGAGCAGGCAGAAGGGGTGGGAGACAGCTCACTGGTTAGGAACACTGGTTGCTCTTGTAGAGGATCAGGGTGCAGAGGATCTGATGGACTCTTTGGTCAAAACACACACACACACATACACACACACTAACACAAACACACACACACTCACATACACACACACATACACACACATACACACACAAACACACACACCCACTCACATACACACACATACACACACAATCACAAACACACACACACTCACATACACACACATACACACACACAAACACACACACACACCCACTCACATAAACACACACACATACACACCCACAAACACACACAAACACACACACACACACACACACCACAGAGATAAATTTTAAAATAATTGAAAAAAGAAGGAGCCAAGTATGTCCCTTTAATCCCAGCACTCAGAAGCAAGCTGATCTCTGTGAGTTCAATGCCGACCTGGTTTATACAGTGAGTTTCAGGCCAGCCCTACATACATCATGAAACCCAGTGTCAAGATAAAACAGAAAAGAGTGTTCTATTTATTTCTGATAATGTAGGAAACAGAGAAACTATTTCTACAGAGAAAGAACATACTGTTGAGCGAATCAGTGGGCTGGAAGGAGACCCCAATTCTTTGTGTCACTAACTCCATCACGGCCTCAGAAGGACGCAAGAATGGGTACAGCTAAAATGAAGCAGGGCGATCATGAGTAAAGCTGTGGACACGGATCAGCCAATCAGCAACAGAAGCAGGCGGAAAACCAGCTGTGATGAGATGGCGTCACCAGCCAATGTCTCTGACTGACAGTCCCTAGTAGCACCAGGATGTTCTTTTCCTTCAAGTACCCTGGACTTTTCAGACACTCAGAAACCACAGAACAAAGTGTGGCAAATGCCTAAGAAAGGATGTCATGTGGGACATATTTGTTTATACAGGTTTCATGTAGCCCAGGCTGGCCTCAAACACCCTATGCACCCAAGGATGATTTTGAACTCCTGATTCTCCTCCTGGTAATGGGACTATGGGCCACCACACCAGGCCTGTGAGGTACTTTAGGTGGAGCCCAGAGCTGTGTGAGAGCCAAGTGAGCACTCTGTCCATTGAGCTGCATCTCCAGCCCCTCGGGATGTGTTCTGCTAATACAACAAAACTAAAATGGACGTCTTCAATGAGAGACAACAGGAGTCTCCCAGTCCAGAAACAGTAAATTACACATTCACAAGTAATACAGATGTCAAGAAATAATGAAACTATGTAACAGTAAGAAAAAAAGAAGAAGATAGGAAATATACTATCAAAATGTGTGAGACAGAACTATGACAGTGCTAAGAGGAAACTTTATTTACAATACTAATTCTTACATTAGAAACAAAGACCAGCAACCTAAATTTTTATCTACACTAGAAAATAGGAAAATAATTAATTCAATGAAAAAATAATTGTTAAAATGAAACCAAAAACACAAAACACTAAAAATAAGAAATTAACAAAAAAAAAGCAAATGAAACGAAATTAGTGTTTTTTAAAGCAAAGAATTTTATTTTTACGTCTCGATTAGACCTAGATAGAAAAATATAAGGTCCATTCTGTTTGGCGATTTAAAAAAAAAAAAGAAAGAAATTGCCATGTTTTAGAGTTTATGCAGAACACTGAACCTGGTACCACAGACAAAAATTAAAAAAAAATTATTCATCGTTTAAACCCTTTTTAATGACAGTGTTTATACTCAACTTATCTCTCCTATAATCTGTTTAATATCAGACAAGATTTCCAGGGTTGCCATATGGAGATCATGCAGTGTTGAAATGGAAGCACAGCATTGTATTCCCAACACAGACTCTGGTGGAGAACATCATTGTTTTTATCATGAGGAAACTAGCACAAGATCCAAGCCCTGTCTCCCGAGGCGTTGTCCCATCTTAGAGCCATTTCCTCAGACAGCACTTCCCATGTGTCATATTTTTCTTCAAAAATCGAAACAGACTTGTTTGCTGCACTGTTTGGTTTGCCGTGCTGCTTGGGAGATGCTGGACCATCAGACATGATGAAACTTCTCGCCCACACCCCCAAACTACAGCACTGGTATCAGTGTAGAGGAAATAGGAGAGACAGAAACGAAAAAGGAAAAAAAATACAACCTGTTGTTTTTTGGAGAAGAGTCATGTAAGTAGGCCAAGCTGAACTTGGACTTTCTATGTAGCCCAGCATGGCCTTGGACTTACTATGTAGCCCAGGCTGTCTTTGGACTTACTATGTAGCCCAGGCTGGCCTTGATTTACAATATAGCCCAGGCTGTATTTGGACTTACTATGTAGCCCAGGCTGGCCATGGACTTACTCTGTAGCCCAGGCTGGCCTTGATTTACAATGTAGCTCAGGCTGTCTTTGGATTTACTATGTAGCCCAGGCTGGATTTGAACTTGTGATCTTCGCGAGTATTGAGAATATAAGTATCCACTACCACACTCAGCTTTTTATCTGTTATTATAAGTGACTCAGCTGTGTCCCCTCATTTGCCAGCCTCCCTCAACATCAACAACAGCATCCACAATCACCCACTAGGATAATCCCATCCTTTAACTCATCTGTTAAGGTCAGATTTTACAGGAAAGAGAGTCAGCAGGGTCCTCCTCCTTATTAGAACACATTTGTGTGGAGAGATTTGAGTGATTGTTTGAGTGAGCCAGTCATACCCTAACCTGGTTCTGATATTATGACCAAGACGGAAAAAAAAAAAAAGAATAAGAAAACAAAAGTAAAGGAGATGGGTCCAACACCAGAACTTGAACCTTAGCAATTGAGGAGATGGTTCACAGGGCTCAGGTAAATTATGGGTAGGCTTTGTGGTGTTCTGTTTCAGGAATGCTGAGCTGGGGCTCGGCTGACTTGAGCCTCACTCCCAGTCTTGCATCTAAGACAACTTTCAGCTGCCATGTACTGATCCTTGGGATTCCCTGCCAAGGTACCCTGACTTGCATTTCTCACGAGGCCATGCCATGAAGCCAGAGAAAGCGCAGCTGTCTTATTCTGCCATTTATTACATTAGAGTATTGGGAAATTGGCTCGACCTTTAAACCTTACTTCCCTCATGTATAAATGAGCAGGCGAACAATTCCAGTTCATCAGATCTACACTAGGAGTGAGTTAGAAAAACACATCAAAACGATTAGTGCCAACGTGTTTTATGAATGATAAAAAGTATTATTTATATGATTTGTAACATTGGAAATTATTGTACCTGGAACGTAATGGTTTTCACTATCTTTGCACAGATGATGCGAGGAAAGCATCTAGGATGCAGAAATGCTTCCTTTTTTGCTTTATTTCCAAGAAGCATTTCTTTCTGCTCCAATTATTTTTTTAAAACTTACTTTCCACTCCATCTCCCCTTAGGTGATTAGGTTAGAACAAGGTTTGGTGAGAGGGGTTATAAAACATGTTACAGAATATATCTACAAGATCATCTGTTGAGTTCACATGGAGGCACCCTCCATGGATAAGCCATGCTCCCCCTGAAGCTATTGATTTCTTTTCTTTTTTTATTTTCATTGATTTCTTGTGATGGCTAGTCTTGGAGGAAAGAACCTTCCTCCTGGAGCTTCGTCCATCAGATTGACCTTGACTTCGTCCAGGTGGCATTTCCTTGACTGTTCACTGATGTTGGACGGCCTGGTCTAATGTGGGCAGAACCGCCCTATGCGGGTGGGTCTGGACTCTGTAAAGGTAGTTGAATGTGAGCTTAGAAGCAAGCCAGTGAGCAGTCTCTGTAGTTCCTGTTTCACAATCCTGTCTTGGTTTTCCTTGATGATGGGCTGGAACAGAGAAGATGAAATGAAGATTTCCCTTCCCAAGTTGGCTTTGGTGAGTGTATTCATCAGAGCAACAGAAAACCAAAATTAAGCAGAAATCACAGTGCCAGATGTGGGATGTCTTCGTGAAAGTTGCTGACCAGCGAGATCCCAAAAGCCCTCACAAGTTTACAGTTTGTTGCCATTGTTCTTTGTACCCCTCCAGAACTTGATGGTAAAACACTATTGGTGAGGATACTGAATCATTTGGGTCACAGGTCACAGAAGGGTCAGTCTGAAGTTGAGGTGGAAGCATCTTCTATAATGGCTAGCCTTTATGGTTCAAGAAAGTGCTATGTAGGCTTCCAGGGGAGAAAATCATCTACAACCTTACTCGGGGGTGAACCATTCAAGCTAAAATGTCAGGCAAGTTGTGCCCCTAATATGTTAGTGGCATCGCAGTCATGGGAATAACCTGTGGATTTCCAATTGGATACAAGGCATATTCCACACGAGAGAATACACACCAGTTTCTGTAAATTTGTCAAGAACCTATGGTTAGGGTGATATAGGCCCTATGAAAGAACCTTATGCTAAATACATTGTCAAACTTCCTTCCAAACGTCGATATTTTTATCTACAGATCAGCGTTGCACTCAGCTCTCATCAGACAAGTAGCCTCTGACTACCATGGGCAGAGACGTACAGCTGGACAAAGTGCTGGGAATCAGTGGTGTTGGACTGTTCATGTGGAAATAGGACAGCTAAGTCTTCTCCGCCACAGCTCAGAGAACATCATGAAAGAGTGGGTGGAAGGAATATAAGAATCAGAAGATGGGGAAGTGGACAGCAAAAGGAAATCTTTTAGAATGGACCTAATCATTGAACTCTTAAACTGATGGCGGCTATGGTCACGGGCACAAGACTGGGCCCCTCAACACTTCATCACAGATGGGAGAACCCATAAAGTCCCTCCCCTCCCTTGGCAATCAACATTTATTGGAGGAGGGTTCTTTCCTGCAGGCTTAGATCTTTCAAGACCTACTTTAGTAAGAGTTTTTAAACCCTTTAACCTACCTCTAACCCACCACCCACCAGAGGTAGTGGAAAGGAAAGGACAATAGGGCAAACAAAGGACGATGTGGACCTGCTTAGAATTATTTCTCTGGGGCGATTTAAATCTTCATCATCAGGATATCAGTTCAGTTGACATGAATGAGCAGAGGTAGGTCGATTTACTTGCAAACACCATTCACGAATCACCAAGGACAGTTCAACCCAGAAGAAATTGCTGAGCTCTTCCAATTGGCCTGGGTTTGAGGAGGCAACGAGAAGCCACCGCAATGTCACCACAAGAAATTCTCTGGTGCTTTTCTCTCTACAATGTCATGACAAACATGGTCAGTGAAGAAGGAAAGGTGAACCAATGCCACAGCATGGTCCATGAAGACCAGGGTCATCAAAGTCCATTGAGCATCAGCAACGAGTGTCAAGGCAAGCCAATGCCGTGGTGTTGACCACTGTTGTCCAGGGTTATACTCGTACCCTTTCTAAACATCACATGCCCCTTTCCCAGGCAGCTACCAGAAACACCATGTGTTTGTTCTCAGCAAAACATCCTCCCCTAAGACAGTCTCCAGAACAACATCCATGACACAGTTGAGTCTCCAAAGAAACCAGAAATTTCTGCTTCACTCCCTTCTTCATTCCTGTACCCTAGATAAGTTGTTCTATCGAATTCCTCTGTACTCATGTAATTAATTAAACTTAGGGATTACACGCAGAAAAGGGACATGAAATAGGAGGGGGGACTTATTTTGAATATCGGTGCCAAGTGATGAGGGAATGGCGTGAGAGAAGGGGTTGACCGAGGGGATGACGGAGGACGATGAGGGAGGAAGCAAAAGGGGGAACTGAAGGATGGGATGGGAGAATGAGGGAGGGGGATGAGGGAGGGGAATTGGGAAGGGAAATAAAGAAAGGAAAGGTCTATATCTCATTATATAAGTATATGCAATTGTTAAACAAAAACATCAAAATCATCATTTTTTTAAAAAAAAATGTTTAATGTTTCTCTTTATAGAGGGTCAATCGTTACAACTTAGGGCTTATTTTGTTGGATCAATTTTGTCTTTAAGGTTTTTTAGTTCCTTGGAACAAATTGTCAGATGTGAAGTTTTAGTTCGACTCAGTGCCATCCAGGGTTCTGGGTAACTGAAAAATCAAGTCAATAAACACTTTGTATTAATCGTCAAAATCCCAGTGAGTTCTCTCCAGTAATTTTCCTTTTATCGCACTCCACCCACAGCCCTTCTCAAAATGCTGCCTGAATTAAGTACCTGCCACTGAATCGGACACAGGTTCAAACCAGTGGAAGTCGGAAAAAGCAACTAAAAGCAAACAAAGTATCAAACAGCAAAACTTCTTCCCTCTGCATCTGGGACTCCATTTTATGGTTTTGGAGAGTCTACTACACTGAACAAAATGAAAGAGTAGAGTCTGAGTTGGTGTTTAACTTAGTGAAGAAAGGCAGGCATAGCTGCAAATGGGGGGGAGGCAGGGGTAGGCTGACAGGGCGGTTCCTCTCTTGATGATGTATGTAAACACCAAAGCTGAGAATGAAGAGAACCTCCAAGTGAAAACGGCGATGCCAACATTTATGAACACAAGAGTGTTTGTATCACACTGACTGAACATTCACACAAATAAATCACACCGCATGTTTAGTATTCGTGTTTACACACATCAAGTGGTGATGTGTTTGGGGGGTTGTATAAACAATGATTGTGTGTGACTGGAGAGGTGGCTTGGTAGTTGGGAACCGTTACTGCTCTCGCAGAGGACCTGAGTTCAGACCCTGGCACCAACATGGTGGCTCACAAGCATTGATCACTCTTGTTCAGTTCTGTGCCCCGCTCCTGTCTCCTGTATTGATGAATACACATGTGGTCATGAGGGAAACCAACTTGAGCCCTGTGTCCTCCCATGTCTTATTGACACCTATACCTGCTTTTCTTCCCTAAGTTTCTTGTGGCTTCTGTATATGTATCTTTTATACAGATACATAAAAGCAAGGGAAACACCTATATATGGAATTTTAAACAAGGAAACAAAGAAAGAAAGAAAGAAACAAAGAAAGAAAGAAACAAGAAAACAAAGAAACAAAGAAAGAAAGAAAGAAAGAAAGAAAGAAAGAAAGAAAGAAAGAAAGCTGAACACCCTCCAGGTCTGCAATGTGACCATCACACTCGAGTTGCTATGGTGTCCCCATCATGACGGATGGTACCAGCTCAAACAATGGGTCAAAATAAACACTTCCTGTCTCTTTTTTTATTAAAATTTTATGTATTTAAATTTCAAATTTTATCCCCTTTCCTGGATCCCCTCTCTCCCATTCTCTCTCCCCCTGTTTCAGTGACGATGCTTTTCTTCCCACCCACTCCCATCTCAACACCCTGGCATCCCCCACTTTGGGGAAAAGAGCCTTCAGAGGACCAAGGGCTTCTCCTCCTATTGATGACAGACAATGCCATCCTCTGCTATATATGTGCATGGAGCCCTGGGACCCTCCATGTATACACTTCGGTTGGTGGTTTAGTCTCTGGGAGTTCTGGGGGGGGGGTCAGGTTGGTTGATATTGTTGCTCTTCCTATGGGGTTGCAACCCCCTTCAGCTCCTCCAGTCCATTCTTTAACTCCTCCTCCATTGGGGTCCAGGTGTTCAGTGGAATGATTAGCTGTAAGCATCCTCAACTGTATCAGTCAGGCTCTGGCGGAGCCTCTCAGGAGACAGCCATATCAGACTCCTGTCGACAAGCACTCCTGTCTTCGTTAAGTTTCATAGCAACAACAAGAAGAATCAATATGCACCCTCTTCATGTCAGGGCCATGTGAGTTAGAGTCAGTGCTTCACTGAGCCCTGTGTGGTTCTCTTGGCTCCATCCACAGAGCCTGGAGAGGGCGTGGACCCTCACACGGACCTGGTGTGGCCATGGTCAGCATAGACACTTGATGATCTATTCTCTTTGTGAGAAACAAAACTTCATGCCATTGATAAATACAATCAAGGAGAGTGTCACATGTAGCTATCCTAGAGTCTATTTTGCATACTTATTCTCAGCAGCCCTCGTTGGGAGTCAGGGACACTGCGAGGCACCGAGAACATCTCAGTTCTATGGACCACCTTATGCATTCCGTGACATCATAGACCTCGGCCCTGGAATGTACATTCTTAGCTCAAATATCTAGCTCTTCCTTCCAGGTGTAGCTGTGTCTTGGGTCTATGACTTCTAACATGAATCAAAACCTACAGGTTTTGGAGAAAAATGGTCTCATGTTAATGGGAAATGTATCTGACATGCATGCCTTCGATATTGTTATCCAAGTGAAACTTATGGAAGGAATGGTGTGATCAGACACCCAAAAGACAACCTAAATCCTAAATTCAAATTCTTTGAGTGTTTATCCTAATGCAGCTCTGTGTGTGTGTGTGTGTGTGTGTGTGTGTGTGTGTGTTCACACATATTTCTGTGTATGTGCATGAGCACAACAGAGGGAGACCCTGCACATCTCTTCATTCATCTTCCTCTTCTTTAGTTATTGAGACAAAATCTCTTACTGAACTCAAAACTCACTGTCCCTGGCTATCATAGCATCCCACACATGTTATCCCCTTTCCTGGTTCTCCCCGTTCCCATTTCCCTCTCCCCCTGCTTCTATGAGGATGCTCTTCCTCCCACCCACTCCCACCTCAACACCCTGGCATCCCCCACACTGGGGAACTGACCCTTCACAGGACCAAGGTATTCTCCTCCTATAGATGCAGACAATGCCATCCTCTGCTAGATATGTGGCTGGAGCCGTGGTACCCTCCATATGTCCTGTCATTATCCCTCCAATCATGGGTTATGGGCTGTCATGCAGGTGCTGGTAATTTCACAGCAGGCACTGCTTCCCACAAAACTATCTCCCCAGCTTGCATTTTATACATGTTTCTGGCATGCTGGAGATCCTGTATTTTGTTTATTTGGCCCATAGCTAGACGCTCTTTCTTGGACTATAGGTCAGTGATCTACCTTCCTAATGCTGCCCCCTTTAAGACAGTTCCTATATTGTTACGACCCTTGATGACACAATTATTCTTGGTGCTACTTCATAGTTGTAATTTTCCTTCTGTTATGAATCGTAGTCGGTAATTTTGCAGACCTAAGTTTGTCAAAGGGATCGTGACCCACACGAAGATGGTGAACCGCAGCTATAACTGGTTGGTGGCAAGATATATTTGAAGGACAACCTGGGGAAGACACCCACCAGCCCTGGGTCCTAAGGCCATCGTTTCATGGACCTAGCTGACCTCTTCACCTCCTTCAATATGGAGTCATGGGAGGAGCGTTTGTCACTTTGAATAAAACAAACCTTAACAGAGACACACGATGGATCGTTGTTGCTACCATGTTGTAATTTCCTTCCCCCAAACACCACATTTTAAACATCATCGAAAGCCAAGAAAATACGCATAAGGTCTGTCTGTGTGAGGCACTGCCAAGAATTCATTTCATTCGCCTGGGCCTCAACTTTAGAAGACTGCAAGCATTAGCCATTTGAGAAATCCACTTCCTGCTCATGTTTCGTTGAAGAAAAAAATCAAGCTAAATAGAACAATAGAGATGGAGTGTACAGGACGGGTTGCGTGGTTAGAGCTCTTAAGGAAAGCTCACACAGTGAGGTATGTCAACACACCTCAGCTGACTCAGAAGCCAACAGGTGAGGACCATAGGAAGCCTTGGGCATGAACAACAGGGATGAAGGTGTCTTTCCAAGGCAGCGAGACAGAGCAGAGCATCCTTCCTTGGGCTAGTTGAAGTGAGGAAGCTAGTGGTTCTCCACCTAAGTCATCGCACACTGAGCAGGCTAGTGATGTTCTGGACCCGTCACTCTCCAGTGCCTGAGTTTGAAATGCAGCCATCCCCCCCGACCCCCACAGGAACAAGCTCTTGTTCCAAGGAGAGGTGCTTGGAGACTCCATTCTTTGAAGCCATCTTCTCTGAAGGGCAGGTCTCCAATTCCTTAGCAAGAAAGGCATCACGTCTTCAACCTTGTCATCTTTCCAAATCTGCCATCTCTGTGAAGCCCCATCTCGAAGGTCTTGGCCAGCACATCTGGCTTTCTGAACTGATGTCTCCAACAGGTTTCCTAAAGTCTCAGCTTAGCAGTTTTCGACGGATTACCTGTGCCTTATCTAGAGTGGAAACAGGTAATGAATTCTGGCTTATCTGAGTCCCTGGAGGTAGTAGGTGCTTATAGAGAGCAGGTGAAGGAATCAAAGACATGAAAGTGCTAATCCATTCTTCGGGTGCGAACTTCTCTAATTTTTTATACATTTTTTAATCATTTAATAAAGTAAGTCAGTATCCCAGACAGGGTGAGTGTCTGGCTTGTGCACCAGCCTCTCTTTTCATCCTAACTCCTGGCTGCTCAGGCTGTGATATCCATTGGAAGTAGAGTCATTGCAGATGTAAGTGGTTACAATGAAGGCCACCCTGGAGTGTGCTGGGCCCCTAATCCAATATGATCATCGACCCTATCAGAATAGAAGCGTTAGTGGGTTGAATGGCAGGCAGGATGGATGGGACCCAATGTCAGGCTGTGGTTGACTGGGAGCTGGTTTTATTTCCCAACCAGGAGTTTGGGCTTTAGCCTGAGGTTGTAGTAAGCACTGGAGAATTTTTATCAGGGATTTCCCTTCCGTGATCCCTCAGGATGATCCCCTGTGGATGTACAGAGGAGGACCTAGAGGAGGCTGAAAGGGCTGTCAGCTCAGGCAACAGGAAAAGCTGTTGGCTTTGCAGGAGGCACATGCTGCAGAGTGCAGGCCAGCAGAGACAGTGACTGAACAGTTAGCGCAATGTCCCTCTTTGCATCAGAGGACCCCCCCCATGCTATCCTTCTGCCATGACAGACTTACATGCTCAACAGACCGTCAAAACCCAGTCTGACTGAAGGGACACCATTGCACTAAGGAACGAACACTGCATAGTACAAGACACAATGGATGGTGAGATGTTTCACAAATGATGGGAAACTGAAATAATCTCAGTCAAGATGGTTTGCATTCCTCTCAGAGGACCCGGGTTCAGTTCCCAGCAACTATATCAGATGGTGCCCAACTCTAGGGAGTCTGATGCCCTCTTCTGACCTCCGTGGGTCACTGCACATGGGTGTACATACATACATACATACATACATACATACATACATACATACACACATACATACTACTTTTATAAACATATATTACACACATACATACTATACACATACTACATACATACGGCATATATATTATGCAAGTGGGTTACTCAGTGATCTGCTATCCTTGGTCAGTGGATTACTCATGCCCTCAGGAACCCTCAGAGGAAGTGGAACTGTCCGTTTCTCCTTCTCTGTCAGTTCATTTCAGGGGTCTAGGGCCCTCTTACTGACTGAAGCCTTTATATGATCTTTGAGTTTCTGAAGCTTTTCTGTAACAGGAGCATCAGGTTTTTTGAATCTCTGGTCTTCATTGGGTTTTGGGCATCTGAACTTGTGCCGAGTCCGTCTAAGTAGTCCAGGATGTGGAAAGTCGCTCGGGTCTCTGCTGTTGAAGTGCTTCCTGCGTTGGGGTAGGATGTTATAATCCGGTTGGGGAACCTGAAGGCAGTCTCAGGGGCGGAGGCTGGGAACCCTTCAAGTGCTGCCCCCATTGGAGTACGGTGTTATAATCCGCTTGGGGGACACTGAATGGGCTTCCAGTCTGTGGAGGCTGGGAATCCTTCCACTGATTCCCCTATTGCACTTCGGGCTTATAATCATCTCGGGGACTCTGAAGGGGTTCCCAGGCCATGGAGGCTGGGAAATCGCTGGTGCATTGTCAGAGGGTAAAGTCCGGGATGAGGCTCTCTGTCCTCTCAAAACACTACCCCGTGAAGGGGCAGTGAAAGGACTCGGCAGTGGTGAGTCATGGTGATCATCAGTCGAGCTGTATCCTTCGAGTATTTCTCTCTCTCCCGAGAACTGTGGACAAGTCCGGAAGGCAAAGCAGGGAAATCTCGAGTGACCATTGATCTCAGGAAACAACCAAAGCACGAGAGGGGCTTCCTCGTGTTTGCATGAGGAAGTAGCGAGGTCTGCACGGGGCTGTCCTCGAGTTTACACGGGGCAATTGCGAGGTCTGCACGGGGCAGTTGCGAGGTCTGAATGGGGAAGTCCCCAGGTCTGCACGGGGCAATCTCGAGGTCTGCACGGAGCAGTTGCGAGGTCTGAGTGGGGCAATCTCGAGGTCTGCACGGGGCAGTTCCGAGGTCTGCACGGGGCAGTCTCGAGGTCTGCACGAGGCAGTTGCGAGGTCTGAATGGGACAGTCGCGAGGTCTGCACGGGGCAGTCGCGAGGTCTGCACGGGGCAGTCATGAGGTCTGCACGGCCCAGCCAGGAGACGCCTCACTTGTCAGTTCTGCTTGTAGTAGCGGGCGATCATCCAAGCTTTCTGAATGAGGAGGAACCATATCGACTCTCTTCCTTTGAGTCCGGAGTGCTACCTGTTTTGTGCCCACTGTCAGGGGTCGTGACAAGTGACTCCTGAAGGAGCAACATGAATGGAAAGGGCAAAGAGCGCTTCGGAGACTGTGCTGTCAAGCGCCTCTTACACCAGCTTTTGTGCAGGGATGTGTCTTGGAGCCTCATAGCCGAGTGGGAAAGGCTGATCCAGACCCTTGCCCTCAGAGACTGCAGGGACTAGAAAATCACTGGTGGACTGTGTTAGGGAATGAACATGTGATAGGATGTGAATAGAGCATAGAATGCGTGGGATTGATATTAGAATTCCATTTGAGTTCCAGGTGTTACTGTGACGCTTCTGCCTTACTGTCTCACTCCCTATTTTTTCTTGTCCTATAGCACTTAATATCCTTTCCGTGATGATATTATTGAAATATTGAATATGATAAACAATGGAAAGTATTTTCTCTAGTCACATATATTGAAATTCTAAATCTCTCTTGACATTGTATGCATTTTCCTGGCCAGAGGTTCTGGGATGCTTTCAATACTGGTAAGTTGATTGAACACAAACTGTTCGCGTTACAAGCTTTGCTTTTCATGACCCCCAATTAGATTGTACAAATGCCTCCTGCCGTTTACAGACATATCTACAATCACTTTTGCTTGGAGAAAGGAGTTAAGTGTTATGCCTTCTGTGAATGAAGAGGAAGATCTAAGTCTACACTCCTCAGAGAAACAAGAAACCAGGTACTGTAGGAAGAAGTATGCATCTAGGCAACAATAAATGTTCCAAGCTAACCTGTGCTGTAAAATAATGTATGGAAATTACCACTCCTTTATTTGTAATATTATTAACCATTGTATTTGTTTATATTTCAAATATTACCCCCTATCCATAAACCCCACCTTCACATATTCCTCCTCTTTGTCTCTAAGAGGGTGACTCCGTAAGCCCCGTTCATTCTTGCCTCACCCTCTAGAAACACTCTTCTCTGGGACATCAAGCATCCAAAGGACCAAGTGCTTTCCCTTCCACTGATGTGAAATGAGGCCGTCCTCTGCTACATACGTAGGGTACCAGACCATGTATAATCTATGGTTGGTGGTTAGGTCCATGGGAGCTCTGAGGGGTCTGGTTAGTGGATATTGTTCTTAATTACAGTCTCCTTCAGCTCCATCATCCCTTCCCCTACATCGTCCATAGGGATCTATAGGCTCATTTCAATGGTTGGCTGTGAATATCTGCATCTGTATCAGTCAGGTGCTGGCAGAGACTCTCAGAGGACAGCCACACCAGACTCCTGTTTGCAAGCACATCTCAGCATCAGCAACAGTGTCCATTTTGGTGTCTGCAGATCTCCTGATGGCCTTTCTTACAGCCTCTGCTCCATATTTACCCTGCATTTCAACTAGACACGGATAACTCAGATTTAATAAGAGATGGGTGAGTGGTCCCATCATTACACCGTGGTCATGTCTATCTACTGCAGGGGGTGT
This sequence comes from Rattus norvegicus, assembly GCF_036323735.1. Lineage (NCBI taxonomy): Eukaryota > Metazoa > Chordata > Mammalia > Rodentia > Muridae > Rattus > Rattus norvegicus. The sequence goes on from NC_086021.1 coordinate 4,918,635, forward strand.
CTTCAAGTTCAATTTCACTGTTGGTGTTGATGTTGGCTAATGTCATCACTGTTGGGTCCAGAGAACTTGTTGGATCCTTAGTATCTGAGACATTCTAGAGGTTACCCCCATCCTCCAATGTTCCTTCTTTCTACACTCATTTTCCTGGTCCTCTGTGCTTCTCTCCTGTCTCTTCCCACATCTTATCCTGCTTTCCTGTTTTTCCATTTAACTCCCCTCTCCCACACACGGTCCTTCCTCCATCTGCCTCCCATGATAATTTTATAACCCCTTGTAATTTGGATTGAAGCCGTCCCTCTTTGCCCTTTCTTGTTAAGCTTCAGAGTGTATATGAGTTTATTGTGTATATTCTGAGCTCTTGGGCTAATTTCCACTTACAAGTGAGTGCATTCTATGTGTGTTTATCTGTGTTTGCTTTACTTCCCTCAGGATGATATTTTCTAGTTTCATCCATTTGCCTATGGTCTCCTTATGGAATCCTGTAATTATTTAATGGATTTTTCTGTTTTCTGTATAAGGGCTTCTATCTCTTTACATCTGTTGTCCTGTATTTCTTCGATGGAATTATTCATGTCCTTTTAAAAATCCTTTAACATCATCATGTTAAGTGATTTGAAGTACAAACCTTTCTTTTTCTTTTCTTTTGTGTTGAGGGTATCCTTGCATTGTGCTGGTGTGAGAACTGGGTTCTGACCATGTCATGTAACCTTGGTTTTTATTGCTTAGGCTATTATACTTCCCTCTCACCATCTCCTTATCTCTGGGGTTAGCTGGTTTTACTGTCTCTGATAATGGATTGATCCTCCTGTAACCTATGTGTCAGTACTCCAGGGACACTATCTCTCTCCTGCAGTATCTAGTGTACCAAAAGCTGTGGATCAGGTTCAGCGACAAGGAATAGATAGAAACCAGAAGTATCCTGTTACAGACTGCCCCTCTGTTACTGGGTTCTGAGGGCTCCAGGCAGTTCCCCCAGAAACGTGGTAGTCTCTCCTGTGATCTTGAGTTTGTCAGCACTCCTGGAAGTCCAGCCTTTTCCTGGTGGGATATGGGGATAGAGAGATGAGGTACAGGTTCAGTTTTGTAAACACAGCTTTGGGTCCTCTTGGTTTTTAATCTTTCATTGAAAGAGCTCACAAATGAAATTTGACACAGTTACCAGTAAGCCCCTAGGAATGATTATCTCTTTGTATTTTCAGAGATGGGACGACAAATGATTGGCACCTGGCATTTTTACATGGGTGCTATCAATTAAAATTAGGTATCTTTTTCTTTCAGGTCAAATGTATTCCTAGCTGACATAATTGCTCAGTGAACAAAGCATTGCTGTTGAATATGAAATAGACTATCATTGAGAAATAAAAATATTTAGGCAATGTCATCTATGTCATTGAATGGTAAGATATTGAAGAACCTATATAAATATTCATGATGGTTTAACCAATGCATGAAATGCATATTCCTTAAAACGAAGACTAATATAAAGTTTATTTTTACAACTTACTGAATCATGTAATAAATAATAAGTCTCCATTAATGTACCAGGCTCCATAATGATGGTATAGATTAGGAATGAATAAAAAGTATTATGAGCTTTCTCTTACAAAAATTGCGTTATGATATAAGAAAAAAGAAAGATGAATGCATAAATCAGTGTGTTGGAGTTGATTGTATGCAAATAATTGAAGTATCTATATTAGAAATAAGGTCATGGAGATTGTCCAAAGAAGTGACAGCTAAGTTAAATTAGATGAAAAATAATTGAACTATATTTCAGGCAATATAACTATAAATATAAGGTCAATAAAGGAAAAGAGCTTGACATATACAAAAATGTGACTTATTAGCTTCTGCCATGTGTGTCATAGGGATTTATCTCAACTAACTAGTAGAGATATACTAATAGTTTGCATAGATTAAGTGATGGAAGAGAGGACCAAATAAAGCTGAAGCTTAGATATCACATATGGGCTTACAGAAACAATATGAGAGATATAAATTTTTATTTATGGAAAATGTCTAAGAAATAATTGAATAGTGTTAAATAAGTTTGCTTAACTCTCTATGTACATACTAAGGGACTCTGGAAACTTATGTATTATGAAATGATATGCAGAATGATTTGAAGGATGTTTTTGAAGTCATTCTGGAAGTAGTGTCAGTGATAAAGAAAAAAGATTCATATCAGACAGCAATGTTGGAAAATTATGTGTTTGGTACAAGACTGATTATGGAGTGGGCCAGAAGAAAGAATGACAATGTCTTGGTTTGAGCAAATGAAAACATGTTGGAGTTATTTATTGTGCTGTGGAATATTTCATGATAAGTGTATTAAAGAGAATTTTAAAGGAATATATTTTAGATCGATTTATTGGAAGATGCTTGAGAGAAACTCTAACTCACTAGAAATTGCTAGTTACTGTTCAATTTTTGGTGATTTAAGCCATTACTCAGATGATGAATTAATAGCTGTTTTATAACAAAAAAATTACTTTAATAGGTGTATTTTTTCACATTATATCTGGTAGTTATTATTTCATTAAGAGCAAACCTATGCTTACATTAGATGCTGGTTTAGGACATCCGGACAAATAATTTGCCGATTTACCCACTCCAAACAGTTTGGATTGCAATTAGCATTTAATCCAACTTTATGGGAGCTGACAGAACAGTTTGATTAGAATATAATAGCTCATGAATGTGAATTTCACAGAAAGAAGTGATTTGCTCATATTTTGTAAAGTTTCAAACCCTAGAAGAGTAAAAATATTTAATAAATATCTAGCTCTTCTACGTTTTCTCTTTAGTATTTTAGCGTGTTATGATATTCATGCAAAAATTCCTTACCTAGATGATTTTAACTATAATATCCAGTACTATTAAACATATGCACATCATTTTACAACTATGAATCATATATGATTTCAGAAAATTTTCATCAAATGAGCCAGAAATTCTTCCTGACTTCAATACAACATGGCCATTGGGAACAGAATAAACCACAAATAAGGAAATGGAGAAAGTGGTTGACACACGCAAAATTCTTGGTTTTAAATTTAATAATCATGCTAGTTATGGGATGGAGCTTTGAAAATAGAGCCAATGACAGGATGAAAAACACTGACGAAGAGTATTTAAATTGAATTTTTACTAAATAAAAGAAAATAGTGGATCTGAAGGTAAGCAACATTTAACAAAATGACGCTGTTCTTCTGCCACTATTTATTCAATGCTTTGTTTTTTGTTCCTATATATGTTCCAGAAACATCTCAATGATTCTGGTTAGTCTTAAATTAATGAACATGCAGTTCAACTGATTTAATATTCTACATTATCTTAATGTTCTTCTGCATCTATGGTTATAAAAATTATAGAGAATTATTTTGACTAGAATAAAATTTTATTGTTTCTTTATTATATGAGAAAAGCAATTATTTACAGAGAATGGATACCTGATATTTTCTAAATAATCTCAATAGAGTTTTAAACCATATATATTAGATCAATCATTCATACCTTCTCCAAATGAAACTCCTTAAATGTTACTTCACATATAGTATGTAAAGAGAGTGATATATAGAAATAAAAACATCACCTATGCAGCCACAATCATCTATTATCCCCATAATGAAAGTCAATACTAGGAAGAGAAGATGGTCCAGACACATTGCAGGAAAGATCAGCATCTTTCAAAATGAAGATTGAGCTGGAAAGTGATTTGAACTAAGTATAGTTAAGAATAATGTAAATAAGTTTAATGTTATGAGAACTAGTTTACCTGTTAGGGTTGCCTTATCCCTTCTTAACATAGTCAGTCACAATTTCTGCTCTGTGGAATGAGACAGTCTCCACCTTCTCAGCCCTCACAAATTTCAATCTGTCACTTGGTTCTCAGGACATCCATATACCTGGCGATGAATTTTTCTTCTTGGAAATTTGAAGTGTTCGTATTTCCTGAATTCGGAGAGAGGGTTAAAAGCAAATGGGAAGTGAGTGAAATACCATAACTCTTCTGTATTATTATCAAAATGTTTTTTTTTCGGGGATGGGATACTTGAGGTGAAAGAAAGGAAAGGTGCTGCTTTATTTGAAATATGTTCTTACCTCATTCTGTGCCCCTTTAAAGGGCCCAGCCTTATCTGTCAGGCCTGGCCATGTTCCTGTCACTACTCCACAGCCTTTCTCATGCAGTTCTTAATTCTAGTTCCTGCTTGCCACTCTTGGTTTAATCTTCACCAGATTCAGCTCATCTCCCTGTGATCCTGCTCTGAAACATACACAAGTTTTTTTTCTTTTTTTTCATTTTCAAACATTTAATTGTTTATGTTAATTTTTGTTTAACCTGTTTTAAGAAAGCCTTAGAGGAGAATTATTCATGGATGTCTGTTTTGATTGGAACGAGAAAATAATGGGAAAAAAACAACTCTTTTTAATTTTACAAGACATTTTCATGTGTAATTGTTTCTCTTACATAAACCCACCATGCTAATTTATCTCCCTGTCTTGTCCTGAGTTCTTTCTTCCCATTGCTACTTGAATACTGCCTCTTAGAACTTACTGCAGAACTGTAAATGCTGGCATACACGAGGAAGGAGTTGATTCTTCTACATTTTTCTCACCCATTTTTAGATATATCTTCCTACTCTCTTGAGCTATTTGAATTAATTTAGATCACTGTACTCAATACTATAGTACTATAGTGCTTGGGCCTGGAAAATATTTGTCATTATTCCCTTGTCATAGTTTTACAGCTCAGGATTGGGCCTACTTACATTTTGGATCTTTAGTCCAAGAAGTTTGTGAACTTGGAAAAAACCTAGAAAGCAGGTATCAATACTTTCAAATGGTATTTTAATACATGAGGGCTGTAAAAACCGTTAATAATTCATGGAAAAGCAGTCTGAGATTCCTGTTTCTGTAAAGTACTTGAAAAACATGAAAGGGAGAAAGACGATGGCCCACTCACTTTTGTCTTCACATAGTGTGCTGAAATGTGACTTTAGTTTTGGTGCCTTTTCTGGTTAGCACGTAAAGTTGTTTGTGGTAGTTTGTGTTAATGGTTTGCTTCTATTAATATAAACTTTTGTTATTGTTTTTTTTGTCTTCATCATTACCATTAGGGAAATGGTTCCCCACTTTGTATAGATAAAAGGTGGGTTCAGTCCAGCTATGATTGTCCTGAGGAACAAACCACAATTTTGGGAACAAATGATCACAACTATATAGTTGACCATGGTTTGAAATTCTTGCCATCACTTTCTTGTAGCAACATAGTTGTTAACTTCCGCTCCATTAATTGCATTGACCACGCTATAATTCCATTATGTATCTGTGTGTAGGCGGAAAGGGATTCTTTAAATTATCTGTGGTATGTGGTTTTACTCTTCCGTAAATTATTTTCCACCACCACATGAGCACAGCACACTACCTGGCATTATTGCATGCTGGGACCATTGGGGAAGTGTAGTGTTAAATTCGTCACTGATCTTTGTTTCAGAGATTCTTTTTTTTAATAAGTAATCCATACTATTGAAATAGATATTTAACTCTTGTATTCTCCTTCATATATGGCTGCTGCTGTTAATAAATTGCATATTACATTGATAAACAATAACAAAATCCCATAAAGGCACTAACATTCATAAAGAGGGAAAAGTATTCACAAAGAAAAAATGCATTTTAAATGGAGAAAAAAATATAAGCAAAATGAGATCAAAAGATATAATCAGAAATTATGAAAATAAAAATTTCATTATAAAATTACAAATTTGTAAGGTTAGATAATACAAATATAGATTCAAACTAAGAGGAAAACATTAAATGCAATGTATGCACAAAGAGTTAACTCAAAATGTAGTATATAAACCAAGATTGGAATGGAGAAAACACTCTTGCTACTGTAGAGGCAAAAATGGAAGAACTACCACTAGGTTTAATCCAGTCTTTAAACTATCAAGAAAGATGATGTTTCAAAATCACCACATAAATAAATCATTGATAATTTAAAGAAATTCAAAAAATAATAAAATATTGAAGAGTAGCCCTAGTCCATGGTGATCTGATAGGATGCATAGGATTACTTCAATATTCTGGTATCAATTGAGGACTCTTATGTGAATGAGTATATGGTCAAATTCGGAGAAGTTACAGTGAGGTGCATAGGAAAAGGTATATTCTTCTGATTTAGGATGAAATGTTACCTAAATATCTGTTAAAACCATTTGTATTTTTTTAAGTTATTAAAATGACTTCTGTTATTTTAACCATATCTGTTTAGTTTCAGTTTCTATAAATTGTCCGTTGTTGAGAGTGCAGATTTGAAGTCTCCAACACTTTATTGTGTGTAGAGCAATATTTGCTTTGAGGTATAGTTATGTTGCTTTTATGAATTTAGGTTTTCTTGCATTTGAAATATAGTTGTTCAGAATTGAAAGTTCATCTTAGTATTATTTTTTCTTTGACAAGTATGGTTCCCTTCCTTGTCATTTTGATAACTTTTTGTTGAAAGTCAATGTTGTTCAATATTAGAAAGGGGCTACTCCAGCTTTTCCTTTGGAACATTTGCTTAGAATTTTTCTCCATCCTTTTACCCTGAGATACTCTGTCTTTGTCTCTAAGGTGTATTTCCTGTATGCAGCAAAATCTTGGATCCTCTTTACATATTCAGTCTTTTAGTTTATGTCTTTTTATTTGGGGAATTGTGTCCATTGATGATAAGAGATATTAAATGAAATGGACTATAGCTTCCTGTTATTTTTGTTGTTAGAATGTAATTACAATTGTGTGGCTATCATCTTTTGGGTTTGTTGAAATATTAATTCCTAGTTTTTGCTAAGGTGTAGTTTCCATCATTGTGTTGGAAGTTTCCATCTACTATCAATTGTAGGGTTGGATTTGTGGAAAGATGTTGTGTACATTTGGCATTGTCATGGAATGTCTTGGTTTCTCCATCCATAGTAATTGAAAATTTCACCAGATATCCTAGCCTGAAGATCCAGAAATGAATGCACACACCTATGGTCACTTTGTCTTTGAACAAGGTGCTAAAACTATGAAATGGAAAAAAGACAGAATTTTCAAGAAATTAGGGTTCAACTGGATGTCAGCACATAGAAGAATCAATTATGTAAATAAACTCCAGGGGGGGAATAAATGATCATCTTTTTAGATGTTGACAAAAAAATTTGAAAAATCAATATTTCTTCATGTTCGATGTCTTGGAAAATATTAGGAATTCAACGCCGATTCTTAAACATAGTAAAAGCAATATTATAAAAAAAAAAGTTGCCAACATCAAACTTACTGGAGAGAAACTTTAAGCAATACCACAAAAATCACAGACTGGAAATGGTTGCCTAATCTCTACTTACCCGATCAATATAGTTCTGGAATTCTTATCCACAAAAATTAGACAGAAACACGTGGGAAAACGGAAAAATTTAGAAAGCAAGAACTTAAAATATCACAATTTTAGATGATGTGATTGTAAATTTTAGTGACCCCAAAAATTCCACCAGAATACTCCTTCAGCTGATAAACAACTTCAGCAAAGTGGCTGGATATAAACTTAACTCAAACAAATCAGTAGCATTCTACTTCAAGGATGAACAGTTGGAGGTGAAGTTAAGGAAATGACAGCCTTCAAAATAGTCACAAATAATAAAAAAATACCTTAGGTTGACTCTAAACAAGCAAGTGAAAGTTCTGTATGACAGGAACTTCAAGTCTCTGAAAAAAATATTGAAGATCGCAGAAGATGGAAAAAATTTCTCATGTTCATGCATGTGCAGGGTTAATATTGTAAAAATTGTCATCTTGCCTAAAGCAATCAACAGATTCAAGGCAATCACCATCAAAATTCCAACTCAATTCTTCACAGAGTTAGAAAGAACAATTTGAAAATTCAGTTGGAATAACAAGAACCCCATGATAGAGAAAACGTTCATCAACAATATAAGAACTTCTGGGGCAATCACTATCGATGACTTCAAGCTGTATCACAGAACAATAATAATACAAATTGAATGGGAATGGTAAAGAGACAGTCAGAAAGATCAATGGAATATAATTGAAGGACCAGAAATGAAGGCACACACCTATGGCCACTTGATATTTGACAATGAACCGAAACCATCCAATGGAACAATAACATTTTCCACAAACGGTTTTCATTAAACTGGAGGGTAGCATGTAGAAGAATGGAAATCAATCAATTCTTATCGCCCTGTACAAAGCTCAAGTCGAAGTGGATCAAGTATGTCCACAAGAAACATATAATCTTAAACTAATAGAAGAAATAGTGGGGAAATTTACTGAACAGAACACCAATGGCTTTGCTCCAAGATCGAGAATTGACAAATGGGACTTCATAAAGCTTTTGTAAGTCATAGGACACTGGAATTTGGAAAAAGGTAAAATCAATAGGGTAAGAAAAGATCTTTACCAATCTTCCATCTGATAGAGGGCTAAAATCAATCTATACAAAGACTCAAGGAGTTAGACTCCAGAATATCAAATAGTCCTTTCAAAAATGGTGAATAGCACTAAACAAAGATTTCTCTACTGAGGAATATTAACATCCTTATCCATCAGGTAAATGCAAATCAACAAATACTGAGGTAACACAGCACGCAACTCAGAATGGCTAAGATAAGAAATTCACAACAGATTCTGGCAAGGAGGTGGAGAAAGAGGAACTCTCCTCCATTGTTGGTCAGGTTGCAAGCTCGTTTAACCATTCTGGAGAACAGTCTGGAGTTTTCTCACAAAGATGTACATAGTACTACCTGAGGATACCACAATCCCATTTCTTTGATATATACCCAAAAAGATGCTCCAACATATAAGAAGGACACATGATGCTACAGGTTGAGAGCAACCTTTCTTTTTTATAATAGCCAGAAGCTGAAAAGAAACCAGATGTCCCTCAACATAGTAATGGATAAATGAAATACTTACACATGTGTGTTCTTCTAACCTATCAAAAACAATGTTTGCATAAAATTCTTAGGATAGACCAAAAATTATCATTCTGTGTGAGGTAAACCAGTTGCAAAGGAACACAAATGATATACCTTTATTGGAAGTGTGTATCAGCCCAAAAGTTTGGAATACATAAGAAAGAATTCACTGGTCATATGAAGCCCACACAGGAAGAAGACCAACATGCAGATGTGGCATTCCTTCTTAGAAGGGATAAAAAATATTCATGGGAGGAAATTCAAGGATAAAGAGTTAAGCAGGGACTGAAGAAAGGGTCAACCAGAGACTGCCCCATGTGTGGATCTGTCCCATATGCAGTCACACAAACCAGTCACTATTGCTGATGCCACCAAGTGCTTGTTGACAGGAATCAGATATGGATGTCTCCTGAGAGACACTGACAGAACTCTACTGACACTGGTGAGGATGATTGTAGCTAAACATTGGATTGAACAAGGGGGTTCAATGAAGTTGTTAGAGAGTATACTTAATGAGCTGAAGGGGTTTGCAAAACCCCAGGAAGAACAACAATATCAACCAACCAGACCCACCAGAAATTCGAGGGATTAACCCACCCACTAGTGAGTACAGATTGAGGGACCCATGACCCCAGCCACATACGTGGCAGAGGATTGCTTGTTCAAACATCATTGAAAGGAAAACCCCTTAATCCTGTGAAGGCTTGTATCCCCAATGTAGGGTAATGCCAGAGAATTGAGGTTGAAGTTGATTGGTGGGAATTGGAACATCCTCACAGGAGACGGGCAGGGATGTTATGGGAGAAAAAGGAAAGGAAATAACATTTGAAATGTAAATACATAAAATATTCAGAAAAAATTATTAAATAAAAGTGATATCTGTCTCATTAAATTAATAATACAGTAAATATCATTTGCCATTTCTGATATTGATCCAAATATTAGAGTTTGGTACTATTTTCCTTAGGTTTCTTTTGCTGTCTATATAATATTTCCCTTGTTGTTATGACTTATATAAATAAAAATGTATTTTACAATTTAAAGGAATATAGAATGAAAAATGTATTGACATAATTGGTGACTTCACTTTTTTAAAAGTTGGACAACTCCTTGAACAGACTTTCATGGATAATATCAAAATTTGTTTATAGGAGTTTTTTTATTAAAATTTTGTTAATAGCCACAGACAGGAAATGATTCTTATATTTATGCATTATGGTATTTGATTTCGGAAAATCTCAATGATCTTAGATTTTATAATAATGTACAGAAGTCATTTATTCTTAAAATTTGTTCACAGAAGGAAGTCATCAATGAATACATATATACAATGTAGCACACATTTCTAATATAAATAGAGCAATTTAAATATATATATATATATATATATATATATATATGTATATTATGGACCAAAGATGAACAATCATGTTTAAAAGGAAGACATAACATTGAGTGTACCTACATTTGAAGTTGAGATGATTCATGCTTCCATGTATTTCTTTCTAGACACTAATAAGATAAAATTAGTGTTAGAAAAAGCTAAAACTGCAAATAGAAGACTTAATTTAGTATATATATCTAAACAGTGCTTTGAAAAATATACATAATATATTTCCATATATATAAAGTATATATATATATATATATATATATATAGTTTATATATAAAGTATATACAAAAATTCTCAGTGCCCATAAATTATCATTATCACTAAAGCATTTTCCTGGTCATATTAGAGTTGAATTATCAAACACACACACACACACACACACACACACACACACACACACACACAAACAGAGTTACCTATAATTTAAACATATTAGCAAATAATATTCTTTCAGATAAAATTAATGAAAACGGATGAATTAAATATACAAAATAATGTTCTCCCAAAAGTATACTTTCTAGCATATAAAATAGTGCCTTATGATAGGTGGTAAATCTATGCAAAGGAATACTACTCAGCTATCAAAAACAATGACTTTATGTATTTCATAGGGAAATGGAGGGAACTGGAAAATATCATCCTGAGTGAGGTAACACAACCACAGAATAACACACATGTTATGCTCTCATTGATAAGTGGCTATTAGCCCAAATGCTTGAATTACCCTAGATGCCTAAAACAAATGAAACTCAAGATGGATGATCAAAATGTGAATGCTTCACTCCTTCTTTAAAAGGGGAACAAGAATACCCTTGGCAGGGAATTGGGAGGCAAAGATTAAAACAGAGACTGAAGGAACACCCATTCAGAGCCTGCCCCACATGCGTCTCATACATATACAGTGACCCAATTAGACAAGATGGATGAAGCAGAGAAATTCAGACTGACAGGAAGCAGATGTAGATCTCTCCTGAGAGACACAACCAGAATACAGCAAATACAGAGGCGAATGCCAGCCGCAAACCATTGAACTGAGAACAGGACCCTCATTCAAGGAATCAGAGAAAGAACTGGAAGAGCTTGAAGGGGCTCGAGACCCCTTATGAACAACAATGCCAAGCAACCAGTGCTTCCAGGGACTAAGCCACTACCTACAGACTATACATGGACTACCCTGGACTCTGACCTCATAGTTAGCAATGAATAGCCTAGTAAGATCACCAGTGGAAGGGGAAGCCCTCGTTCCTATTAAGACTGAACCCCAGTGAACGTGATTGTTGGGGGGAGGGCGGTAATGGGCGGATGATGGGGACGGGAACATGCCCCCCCCAAAATAAAAAAAAATACATTTACATGAAAATTCTATACTTACAATTAAACAGTAAATCTTCTAGATCTTTATAAAAAAATTAATGAACAATAAATATACTTACGAGAAAAAAAGAAAAAAGAAAAAAAGAAATGTGGGGAATTGCATTCTAAACAGGAGTATGCAATTGTATCTAAAACAAATGTACTATTTAGATGCAGTAGAAATAAACATGTTTTCTTATACAAACTGATAACCTGTATATTATTCGTGTCGGACAGTTAATCCTTAGCGTTATTTTTTTTTTTTTTTTTTTTGGAGCTGGGGACCGAACCCAGCGCCTTGCACTTGCTAGACAAGCGCTTTACCACTGAGCTAAATCTCTATGGTTAGCGTTATTACGGAGGAGTATTCATCGGTCTTTTTTATTTTGTTGTTGCCACATACTTTTTCCCTCTTCCGAAGAATTACTACAGGGTTATTTACCAACTCTGTCCTCTTGAGAATATCCCTTATTTTCAGAATGCTGTTTCCCATATTTAGATTAAGATCGCTGAAGAGACATGGCTTCCTGGTGATTATGCTATGTAAAGTTTCTCCTCTTCTGTTGATGTGATTGATACATTTCCTCAGTAATAAATTCTAGGGTAGTATCTGTATTCTTTGAAAACGTTTTGAAAGGTGATCCAAGCCCATTTATATTTTAGAATATCCAATGAAGATTCAGGTGTTAGTTCATGTGATCAGCTTTACGTGTGACTTAGTCTTTTTCCTTCACAGTTTTTGTATTTTTATGTCTCTGTTCATTAGGCTTTGATGATGATAATTATGATGATGATGACTTTATTTTTATTATTATTCATTATTATAATTATTATAATTATATTTATTATTATTTTATCATCACTTTTATTATATTAATTCTATTATTAATATTTACTGTTTTTATTATTGTTATTATTATTATGTGTCTACTTGATATTTTCTTTGATTCTAGTACTTTAACATGTATCTCTTTCTTGTTTGGGAAATATTGTTCCCAGAAAGTCACATACAAATAGTTATTGCAATTGACTTTATTCTCATGCTTCTCATACTGTCCTATACTTAGGAATCAGGGACACTGCCTCAGTTGGTTCTGATTGGAAAATAGAGATATTGATAGCCAGTGTCTAGGCAGGACAGACAGAGCAGGAGTTTCAGGACTCTTGGACAAAGGTACAGAGAGGAAGAAGACATGGAGATTCTCCAGGACAGACTTTCAGGACAGAGAAGCAGCTGACATAGAAGACCATGAGAATAAGCTGACCCAGGCGATCTGCCCAATGGTGACCAGTGCAAGAGTGATGGGATATAGATTTTAGCAAATAATAACGTGGGAATATCAGTGGGGGATAGTTCAGCCACTTGGAGGTTAGGAAGTGGCCTTGCCATTGAGCTGTTAAAGGCACAGAAAAATATAAAGACTGTTTGTGTATGGCCTCCATCCATAAGCCCTCTATCCCTATCCTCATCTGCTGCCCTGTCCTCTTCAAAGGGTTGGTCTCGCCTGTGTTCTCAGTTGTGTTACTTCTCCTGGTCACTGGCTTTCATCTCTGGACACAGGTAGATACTGGAATGATTCCCTCCCTTACTCTTCCTATGTTCCTGTATACATTGGGCTGTAAGCAGCTTCCTCCAAGCACAGAAATGTGAGCAGAGGTAATGGTTTCCCCTAAATTATCAGAATTGTCCATGATTCTGGGAGTCCAGCTTTCTCCCCCACCGAATTTGGATACAGAGAGTTATGGTACTATGTTATCTCTGGGGGCATCCAGAAACAGGAAGCTTGTATCTTCTTGAGAGTATCATCCTAATAAATGGAAATATCAGAATAGATATTTCCTGTATATGAAATATACATATTGAGGGGATTGTCATGGGGAGGTGGATTCAAATAGATACAAAATACACGTGAATAAGCGTGGTGTATTAAGATACATCCTGACTGTAATCTGTCGAGAAGAATGACAGAGACGGTACTATATAAAATGGATTATGAAATTGAGTGGAAAAATTCTTCTAATAAACATAATATAATTTTAAATTGAATTTTCTTCATCATTTATTTATATAACACATCTTCACTAGGCATCTGGAATTTCATCGATTATGATATATTAAGGATGCTAATAAAAAAAACTCATCTTCCATAAACAGGAATTCTAGATTTTTCTTTGCATCTTAACCAGAACCATGGATAATTCTGAGAACTTAGGGGAAACCATTACCTCTGCTCCCTGAATGTAAAGGGAGAGAAAGAACATAGAGTGTTGTCAAGCATGTGCTCACGGGTACTTACTTATAAAATGGGTCCAGGGTCTTTATTTTCAGTGAGCTGGGTGTTAGTTGTGGGTAATCTGAGTTTGAATTTTGTGATTTATTTTTGTGTTTGATAACTTATTTTACTATATTATTTTTCTTTTATAAAGATTTATATTTTATTCACTGAGTTTATTTAATTTATATTTAATTTAAGCATTTCTGCTGAGAAAAGATCTCTCAAAAGTAAATGAACTAAAGAAATCGATTTTGATATTATACTAATATACCAGATTACCGCAGACGACGTGGCTATTTGATTATAGGAGAGCACTAACTATGCTTCCTTTGGTATAGAATATGAAGATGAAACCAAAACACATGTTAAATAATTCAAATATGGTATTAGATATAATGGTTAATTTTGTAATTGGATTCATTCACTATCATTATAATTAGACCTGATATGATGTAGAGAATTACAAAGAGTTATGTGTGACTATTTCAAAACAAAAACCTAATATACAGTGACTAATTTCATTTTCATTGATATTTTGGTTGGGTCACAAGCCTTTAACAGCTGAGGTATTTTTGTAGCCTCTTATGTGGAGATCTCATGCACAATTAATATATTTACTCTATAGTATGCATGAGAGTTCAGAAAGCACATGTCCAATGTATTACTTCTAGGTATTACAAGCATAGAAAAACTACTGTACTAAAATAATTTTAATTAATTTGATAATTAAATTTTTATGTAAGTCAGAGTAAATACTAGGATGAAAGAGGCTTCTTTGTATCTTACTATGAAAATTAGTGATAAATAAAAAGAATAGAGGTAGTCAATTTTTTAAACGCTGTTTGACTTTTATTTCACTAGAGATTAGAATCTGCCTCACGATAATAGTATAGTCAAATCACCAGACAAAAATATACAGTATAAATGTAAGTATGTGAATGTTTGGTAAGTTTTTGTGTCCTCAATGAAATAATAGCAGAGAAATCACTATCATCCAAACAGCCAAAACCAAAGGGTCTCCATGATGTGCATCATAAATATAAATTAAAGAGAAATCAGTATGCCAAAACAGTGAGCATAAAATGATGTAGAGAAATAGTCATCAACATAAGGAAGCTACATAATACTATCAGCAGAGGTTGTGCTTGTTTGCTAAGCAGGGTGTTTTACAACACATATACAAGTGTAATGAGTAGTGCATAAAAATAGAAGAATGGGTAGCATTATAGCACTGTGGATATAATGTACAAAATTAATTCCCACATAATCACTTTTGACTAAAATAGTCCAGGTAATAATTCTGAAGTCATAGAAATGCTCTCAGATAGTATTAGGAAATATTAAATTTGGGGATTGCAAAATGGTTCCCTGGCTAAGGGTGGTTGTATGCCAAGCTGAGCTTGAACAGCTGATATCAATCCCTTTGACCCACATGGCAGAAGCTAATAAGTCACTTCTGAAAATTGTCCTCTCAACTAACTACAATACTGTATCATTTGACCACACAACTAATGAATAAACAAATGTAAGGGAAGAAGAAAAGTAAATGAGTAAATACTATCACTGAGGGGAAAGGAGAAGGGAGATGTGGGGGCAGTCACAGAGAGCATGGTAAATCTCGTTATTTCAGCTGCATCAATACATGAGACCTCTTGCAGAAATATGTTCACAATATACATTTTTCTTATGCTTGTTATTCTCTATAAATTGTTTATTTTAATCATCCCAGAAAAACTAAAAAATGAAAAGGTAAGGATATCATGGTTTTCTAGAAGTTATGATCTCTGCAAATTTCATAAATACCAAAAACTAGAATCTATACTCTTAGACATTGAAAACTAATAACTCTATAGAACATCTCATACACGTGAAACCGTGATGAGCAATATCCAGGCTCCATGCAGGTGGAAGACCCATGATTCTACAGAAGACTAAAAGGAGGAATATTCAAAATAAGAAGAAAAAAGTTTGCAGGCATAACAATGAAGGAATTGTAGAATGAGAACAATAAAATCCTCAACCAAACAAATTTCAGGCATGATAAATAAAAAGAAATCTGAACCCAGGTGACCAAACTGAACCCAGCGATAGTAGAAACATAGTTCATAGAAGCATCCAGAAAAGAAACAGAAATTTCCCATGAAAGAGGGATAGCAATTGACATAAATGACAGAATAGTCTTCAAAAACATCCTCCAAAAATGAAAGAATGTAGCTATCTAATGAAAACTCCATGAATTATGGAAACTATCTTTCAAGAATGTGTTTAAGGAACATGTATGGCTTCACATTGGAGAAGGATGTCGACACTATTGTAATCCACACTCAGTCTTAGCCACAGCTCAGCCACAGCTCCTTATGTCACCTGAAAGAGGAATGATAAATTGTGTGAAAGAACCAGTGAAGGTCTGACCCAAAGGTTCTATGTCTGTATCCCCTGTTATTCCAAGGAGGTAATCTGTAAATCCCAGGAACACTATAATGATATAAAAGAAAGCCATTTAAAATGAAAATATACAACATATAAGGCCAGATATATCAAATGTTCCTATGCTTTTTCTGGTTTAGAAAGTCAGAGATAAAGGTTAGAGTTTAGGAGATTTACATTTGAACACAAAACGAATTCTAAAAACTAATCACAGTTTGCTTATTTGAAAATCATTCAATAGAGAAGTACCTGAAATTTGAATGAAAAAATTCAGTTGTGAAGATCAAAGACATAACCAACTGTGTGCCAGGAAGGCCCTGACCTATATTTCAAGCTCTTAGGATTTTGAGAAAAGTTCTCACGTTTTTCATGTTAAACTTGTACTAACTGCTCTGAAGCTCTCACATGTGAAGTTCTGGCCTCCTACTTGTCAGCCCTTTCTCAGATTTTATGGTATAACTAAAGGCATGTGTCATTACTAGTAAATGAAAGCAAAGCAAATAAAACAAAACAAAACCACCTTTGAAATTATATATTTTTTGTAGTGTGTGTGCCTTCATGTATGAATGTGTGCATCTCTATGTTTATTTGCATATATGTCTGAACATGTATATGTTACACTTCACAGGTGGATAACTAGAATCCAACTTTCCAGCATCGAGTCAAGGACCCAATGATGTCATGAAACTTGCACAGCAGTTACTCTTATCTTAAATCCATTTGAATTCCCTTCCAAAATTTCTTTTAAACGCAAATTAATTTACCACTAAAGAAATGATGTGAAGTTTAAGTGTATCAGTATATTTTCCAGGATATCTACATAGTTTGTATTAAAAAAAAACAACCGAGACACTAATTTCACTTTTTTTCATGTCCGTACATGAAAAATCAAGCAATGGTGTCTATAAATCAGACCTACAGATGAGAAAGGATGATGATGCATCTTAGTTCAGAGGAGATACTCAAGCTTAGTTTGCCTTTCACAGTAAGGTAAGTTCTTGTCCCAACTTTATATTTATAACAAACTTAATTTCTAATCTACATACAGACACAATAATTTTACCTATACGCTATTTTATTCCTCATGAAAATGTAGAATGTTCAGGGTTATGTTTCAGAAAGTAAGTTATTTTATTTCCTTGGAGTTAAAGAATAATACATTCTATTTCTGATTCCACATAATCAGAAATTAAAACATTGCATAAAATATTGAGAAATAAATAAAAATAAATATTTGATATAAAAGTAGTGGTGATCATTTCAGGACATATCAGAGCTAAGTTGCATGGTTAGAAATATTTATGTCCCGTTTTTCATTATGTATATTTTTACGTTTATTGTTTTCTTAATTACCAAATGGTAACATCCTCTGCCCTTCTGTTTCTTTATAAAGGTTATATTTTAAAATGCTGAAATGTTTAAGATGAATTCAGTAAATAATTGGCCTACAATAAATATTGATTTGAAGAATAGATCACAAAATTTGATAGTGAGAAACTCAAGGAGAGAGGATGGGGATTCTTTTGTATTTGGAGATGCAACATTGTGATTTGCTACAGAACTGGACTATTGTGAAACCTCTGTCCAGGTGCAATGCAGTAGGGGACACTGAAACAACACAATAACAGTGCGATTCATGTCTGTATCAGTTAGTTGGAACAGACATTCTTTGTACGAATGATCAAAATAATAAAAGGCTCATTGGGTTCCTTAACCCAATGCATATTTTACATGTAGATTTGGAAGTACCTGATATTATAGTTGACATAAAAGACCTTCTCTGACCTAGACTGAAACATACCTTATAAATCTAAAATCTTGTCCCGAGTCTAATGACAGAATAAAGAAAGTCATGAAATGTAGTTACAGTGCTGGCCATTTTTATAAAAATAAATTCCACATTCTGAAGTGCATTGGAAGAGCCGAGGCGACATGCTAGATTATGAATGGTTGACTGTAGCAGAAGGTGATTGCTTGTCAACACAAGTCACAGTGACTCTCTTTGGAAATATCTCACTGCACATCACACATCAGAGGAGGTGCTATGTCTAAACATCATAGGGCAACTGCCTTCCTGAAATGCAGAAAAATAAGTGAGAGAGGTTTCCATTGCACAGACATACATGGCAAGAGACAGAAGAACAGTGTCACAGATCAAAAAAAAATTCCTCCAATTATCAGTTACCCTAGTCTATGTCACAGGTGAGAAAATGTCCTCAATTATCATTCTGCCTAGTCTAAGTCACAGATGAGAAAATGTCCTCAATTATCAGTGTACATAGTCTATGTCACAGATCAGAAAATGTCCTTCAATTATCAGTGTACCTAGTGTATGTCACAGATCAGATCAGCCTACTATGGGACTCTAGTATTTATATGCTCTCTGAAAAGTCTCCAGCATTCCAAATGTTACACACGTGCAAAATCTATCTGTTGGTCGCAAAATCACGCCCCTGCTACAGCACGAGGCAAATCATAGTCAGCCACTGTTGAGAATTGGAAGCAACCCCATACCCCACAGCCTGGATTAAAACAAAAACATAGTCTTATAATATTTCTATGTTTTTAAATACACCAAAATTCTCACTGCAAATAGCCAGTTTCATTTGGATATTAGTATAATTGGTTTTCTATCCTTAAATGCACGGAGGGCTCCTGATTAATTTGAATCAGTCTTGCTAGCTTTGTTCTGTGCATGTCACTGGTGTTGAGGTGCATCAGAAGACTCACTGAGACACACCAAACATCTTCTGAAGAAAGATTTTTTTTCTGCCTGTCAAAAAGAGGGAGGTATCCAAGACAATTTCATCTCTCTTCCTCTTCCTCCCATCCAGTGTTGGGGTTCTGCTGTGCTGTCAGTTGTGGGGGTATAATTGATCGTTCCCACATGCCTTGTAAACCTTGGGCCATTATCTTTCTGGGCCAGGCTTCAGATAATGGCCATACATCAAGTTTTGCTACTACCTAGCCCTGAGAGAGAGCATGAACACATAACCAGCTGAAATGGGCTGAAAGTGCCATTGTGACTGAACGGAGGATGTGTGAGGCATCTTTATCTAATAACCACCATTTGTGATAATAAAGATTTCGAATCAAAGCCGATGAGTCAAGTTCTTTTCTTTTAATCTGCTTCTTCCAATAGCCCTATACATCCGTAACCCATTTTACTGCCGTCTCTTCTACTGAGAGCGGAGGCAAAGGATTTCTATTCTCCCCAATGTCCCCACAGACTCAGTACTGATTCCTTTGGGCTCTCCGTGGAAGGGTACATTTAAGCCTAAACCCGCAGGCACCTTTTGGCGGGGGGGTTGTGTGGGGTTGAATGTCTCATTTTGTGTGTCAAGCTTGCGCTCAGTTCTCACATTACGTTCTTTTATCCGCGTGCTCGCCCACCCCGAATCATTTCAGACAATGTTGTACCTGGTTTCTTTTCCCAGGTGGGGCTTCTGTTCTCTTCTTGTCTCTTGGACTTCACGGAAAGGGTGTCATCCACAAGTCCCCTGAAATAATTGACAAGGTAAAGCACATCATTAGGTGACCAGCAGGGGTTTTCAGAACTAACAGGTACAGCGGAAGAAATATTGGTAAGATTTATTAAGTCATGAAGTAGTCCCAAGATTAACTATATATGAAAATAAAAAAAAGAAACCCAGCTTAAATAACATAGCACATGAGCACACACACAGAGACACACAGTCCTTCTACACAACCATGCACTCGCACTCAGGAGTTCATAGTTCACAGACAGGTGTCATCTTCTTCTGTGTTCTGACTGTGTTCACAGCTGGCTGAACTTACAGTGGTAAAGACCGCCACCTATTTGATTATTAACCCTGCCCTTCCCCCTGGGCATCCAGCTCAGTGATATGGCCTGGCATCCGTGGACTGAGTGCCAATGCAATGGTCAGTGTTTATGACTGGATTACTGGCAGCATCCTCTCCAGCCCCTCGTGTCCTTTCTCCCCTCCTTTCTTGGCTAGCTCTTTGGGTTCTTAGGCTCAAAGTAGGGCAGAGCTATGGGGAAGGGGAAACCTGGGTCCCAGGAGACAATGTGAAGTCATGTTAAGAAGGTAATTGCAGCCAGAGAGGAGGTCTGGGCCCTGGGTTGGCAGCTGATATCTCAGAGGCTCTTGTCTGAATCATTTATTGACTTCCTCTTCAGAGATAACTCTACTCGGAGAAGCAATCCTCTCTATACCCCACCAGCTGGAAAGTAGCTTTCTTTATTGAATTTCTACATTTCATTTTTCATTTTTGTAATGTATGCATCACGTGTACTCACGGTCGTGTGCACATGTTGGTGGAGGCTGAAAGACTGATGTCAGTCTCGGGAACACCATCCACATCATCTGAAACAAGGTCTCCCCTTGTCCTGGATCTCACCAGTTAGGCTAGATAGGCTGGCCCCCCAAGCCCCAGGATCCACCTGTCTCTACACATCAGCACCGTATTAATAATATACAGTGTGCACACACACTCCCGGCATTTCCTTCAAAGTAAGAGCTCGGAATTATGGACTACAAAGTTAAAATAATCAACGGACTGGAGAGAAAGCTCAGCGGTCAAGAGAAATGACTGCTCTTCCTAGACGTCCTGAGTTCAAATCCCAGCAACCACATGGTGGCTCACAACCATCTGTAATGGGATCTGATGCCCTCTTCTGTTGTGTCTGAAGATGGCTACAGTGTACTCATAAATAAAGTAAATAAATAAAAAAAAATTGAATGCAGTGTTTTTGTGGATTACATAGGGCTGCCTCCTTCTCTTCTCTTTATTCTTCTTTTCCTTTTCTTCCTTGTCTTCTAAGGCGCATATATATATATATATATATATATATATATATATATATATATATATATATATATAATATGTAGGGGTGGTTTTTTTTTTCATGCTTCTATATGTACCTTGGGCATGCCTGGAGCTCACGGAAGCCAGCAGAATGTCTTCCCTGAAACCGGAGTTACAGATATGTGGGGGCTGCCATGTGGGTGGAAGACATCAAACCTGAGACCCTTGCAAGAGCAGCCAGTGGTTTTAGCTGCTGAGCTGTCTCTCAGGCCCACAGTGGTGTCTCATCCTTAATGGCAGAAGGGATCGTGTTCAGTCTTTCTGATCTGGTATGAGGTGGATGCCAGAGTGATCATGAGAACTGCTGAAATAGAAAGGAAGAATGGGGTACAAGGCTCATTTCCTACATCCTGCAAGGAAAAGGGATCTAGGTTTATAGTTACTGGAGAAATAGGGACAGCCTCATGCATACATCAGTCACCTATTAGAGCAAATGTCGACTGGATTGTCCTCTTCTATGCTTAACAACACTAAAGTAAATGGTTTATAAAGTAGAAAGAAGTCCCCCCCACCCCTTTAACAGAAAGAACTTAGACGTGCAAATGTTTTGACAAATAAAGGGTAGGTAATGAGAGAAACGTGATGCCTGTTTTGAGTGAAGGTTGACAAGGCCTCTGTAAATATTTGAGTTGGGAACTGCATTGGATGTTTGGTTTAGTTTCCTCTGTCCTCTGTCTGGTGGCTTGCACTGCTTGTGTTTCAGCAGTCTTATGAAGATCAGAGTGTGTTGTGGTTAAGGTGGGATAACAGGAGCTTAAAAATGCATTAATGACTAAAAATTGGAGAAGGGGGGAAGGTGGCCACTATCTGTTTATTGAGATATGGAATTTTCCTTGAGTTCTTTTACAGTAAGATGATAAATTTTGGGCAGCAGGCTCAATACTTCGCTGTAGGCAATACTGTAGCCCTCTTTGGCAGTTAGAAAACAAAAGAAAAAAAAACAGAAAAAAACACCACATGAGCACCAGACAAGCTCCAAGACTGGGTCTTTTTATACAGCTCAGAACCCACCTGCCTAGGGAATGGTACCCCCCACAATGGGCTTGATCCTCCTAAGTCAGTGAACAATCAATGCAGTTCCTCATAGACATGTCCACAGACCCGCAAACCTCTGGGCACTACAGCTAAGCCAGGAGCATTATTGAGATACTTGTGTTTCTTTCATCTTGTAGCTCTCTTCTTTCTTTCTTGACATAGAACCTTCCGTTTGGTTACTAGGTGGGGGAAGGGAGCCCACACAGGAAATGTACTACAGAGTCCAGCTTCACCTCTGCCTCTGGTCCTCTTGTTGGCCCTGTGGGAAGCGTTAAGTTCCTCCTCTCTTTCTGTTCCCACTGCTAAACGTTATAACCACTGGGTCATTAGCACTCTTTCTTGTCTGTGGAATAAGGACAGAAGTGACTGTGTCATCTCCTAGGTAATGCAGACTGTCCTTCCTTCTCTTGAGCCTGCCCAGGTCACTGTGGCTCACAGTGATATAAGAGACAGAAGCTGCAAGCACAGGCTCCTGGGAATCTGTGAGGCCTCAGTCCTCCCCGCTGCCCCATGGAGTCTGTTCTAGTTTCCTTTCTGTGGCTCTGATAAAATGCTTGGATGGAAAGTTGTGTAGGGGAGAAAAATGACTTCAACTTTCAGGTCATGGAGGGGAGTCAGAGTAGGAACTACAACAAGGTCTTGAGGCTGATGCCACCAAGGGACTCTGCTTGTTGGCTTGCTCCAGCTCAACTAGCTATCTTATACATCTCAGAGCGACCTGCCTAGTGAATGGTGCTGCCCACAGTGGGCGTGGCCCTCCTAAGTCAGTCAACAATCAAGGCAATTCCTCATAGGCCTGTCCAAAGACCAACACAATAACACAATAAGACATTTGTTAAGCTCCCCCTCATGTGTGTGTGTCTGTTTGTATGTCTGTCTGTCTTTCTATCTCTTCAAGTGATGCTGAGTTGATCAGAGGCTATAGTTAACCAGTTTCTGCTAGCTGCAGCATGAATCTTGCTTTCTTGATTCTGTAGACTCATAAACAGTGCAGAGATGTGCCCCACGGTGAATCATACCCGAGTCTCACCAGGAACTGACTTAGATGAGATTTTTGATTCAGGAGTGAGTCAGCACTCTGAAGTACTTGGCTATGAAAATGACAAGCGTTTTGGATGCCAGAGGGTAGAATTGGATTGAGTTGTGTTCTCTTTAAAAAGATACGCTGACATCTGTGATGTCAATAGCATGGTGGGTTCCATGGGGAGGAAGAGGAGACAAATTACTCTTTAGAAAGAACTTTATGAGGAAAGGGTCAGCACCACAGACAGCCATCACACTCATGATCAGGCCCTGAAGCAGCAGTGAAAAACCTGTGGCCCTGATGGGGAACTTCCTTAGGAGAGATTGTTGCCAAAGGGAGCTGTTTTGTCCTCACTCTTTCGCTTCAGTGTCTCAGCATGGGCAGCAACAGCATTTGTTCTGGGAAAAGCGAGGTCTGACAGAGTCCCTGAAGTGGCCCTCCTGGATCTTACACCCTCTGGAAGACCAGTCTTGCAGCTGGTCCTAGTTGGGCTCTGCTCCCTGCTGGGGACAGAGTCTACTCAGTGAGGCCCGAGACATGGGATCTAATCCCCCATCAATTGTTTTAGACGTGTTTACTTTTTCTCATGCATCGCTTTAGAACAGGCCTGTTTATCAAGGACCACAGATCCATGTAATTCATCAGCTAAGGAAAATGCTCAAATGGCTTTCTTTCAGACTAGCAGGATTTCAAAAGGCAGTTATTTAATTACAGGCTACTCGTGAGAGGGACAGATAAGCCTAATAGAGCATTTTATTTAGTGTGGAAATGACACCTGAGGCACAGCAGACACGTGTGTGTGTGTGTGTGTGTGTGTGTGTTAGTGTGTGTGTGTGTGTGTCTGTGTGTGTGTGTGTGTGTGTGCGCGCGTGCGCGTGTGTGGTGACAGCAGTAACACTGTCAATTTCTCCCTGTCTACTCTTCAGGTTTGATGCTAACTTGGAACTTTAAGTGTGACTTCAACCTCTCCCCTACACCTTCGCCTCCTTCTCTTTCCCGCATCCTTCTCTCCTTTTCTCCATCCTCCATGGTGGGACACCAGCTTTTAGTTCACAGGGTAAGAAAGCCCAAGCCTTGAAGATGCAGACAGTCTTCTCTATACCTTAGAGGCTGCAATCAGAACATGTCCACCTCTGAATTAGTTCTCCTGGTAAAAGAGACACTCTGTTCTGGGTGTAAGCACAGAGCCATGTGGGGGTGAAACCATTTATGTGAGAGAACATCCCTTAGGACACTGAGAAACACACACAGCAGAAGGCAGGGCATGAAGGTTGTGATAGACTATATCCTGATGGGGACTGGGAAGATAGCTCAGTGGGCAAGAGCCTTTGCTCTGCAAGCCCAAAGAGTTCAAATTCTCTCTGCACCTTTGTAAAACTCCAGGCATGGCTAATCATGTCTGCAACATGGTAGGGTGGAGGCGGTTGGATTTCCAAGAGGATCCTTGGCAGACACACTAGTCAAAATGGTGGGCTGTGGTTAACTGAGAGACGGAGAGTAGTGAGGAAAAGAATGCACATTCTATTCAATTCTGCACGTATGTACACACGTATGTGCCGTCGCACTTGGGAACAGGCACTCAACTCATACACACACATGACTCCCCCAACCACACCCCTGTCGAACCCTGAGTTCAGCCGCGGTCTAACCTATGTGACTGAGTATTCTAGCAACACGAAATTTTACATTCTCCTTGTCTTGTAAACCCCATTTTCTGTTCTGTTTACAAACACAAGTAGCTAAAGTTATGATTTCCCAGGCCCGGGATGGTGTGTCATAGCTTTTGGTCTTTCTGGAACAGCATCTGTCTATCAACAGAGAGACTTCAACAGAGGGGCTTTCCAACTTACCCTCAGTGACATGGAGCCATTTGAGGGTTTTAACCGGTGACTGCCGTGCTCATTTTTCCTTTTGAGAAGTAGATTGGACAGAATGTACATCATTCGGTTACGGGATGAACAACACATCAGAGCCTGGGAACAGTGAACTGATTGTCACTTCGGTTTTGTGTATGTGGAGTATGTTAAGACAGTGGATCTGAGAGAGAGAGAGAGAGAGAGAGAGAGAGAGAGAGAGAGAGAGAGAGAGAGCTTGATCTTAAAATATCTGTTCAATGTATAATGTGATCAGAATACTACACCTCATACTTCAAATGTATACAGTCTCCATTTGTCAAGCATACTCAATAAATCTCAAGAAGAAAGGTAAAGGGAAGTCGGGACAGAAAGTTCTGGAAGGGGCTAGGGAGAGAGTCTAGCAGTTAAGCCCTCGCTCCCCAGAAACTTACATAGACGCCCCGTGGATGTGGAGACCATCCTATAAGTCCACCTTGGAAGGCAGAGGCAGGATGCCCAGAGCACGCTGTCTGGAAACGTGACCCACACCAAAAGGAGCTTTGCCTGTGAGTGGGAGTTGCTGCCACAGTGAACAAGACAGACAAGACATTAAGGATATTTCCTGAGTGTACCTTGGTCTTCCACATGTGTGTGCATGCACATGTGTTAACTGGGTGACTAATTATTTCTCTCTCTTTCTCTCTCTCTCTCTCTCTCTCTCTCTCTGTCACACACTCACAGAGTCTCTCTTACACACACACACACACACACACACACACACACACACACACACACTGAACAAAAAAGTTAAGATCTGGATGCCCAGACTGGATGGATAAAATCAGAAATAACAAATTGTGTTGGAACTCGCTGTGAAGGAAGAGGGGGACCAGAGGGAGAGTTGTGAGTGTGGCTGTCTGCTTGTGTCAAAGTGTAAGGCCATATAAACCCAGTGCCACCTCCTCCAGGATCTCAAAGCCAAAGCTCTAGCTGAGTTATAGTTAGTCAGTGATGCCCGCTGTGTGTGTGTGTGTGTGTGTGTGTGTGTGTGTGTGTGTGGTCACTTTTGGGGTGAATGCGACCACAAGCCCATGCTCATCAGATCTCAATCCTGAAAGTGCTTTGGCCCATCTTAAGTCATCACAGCTCTCAGTGCCTGAGATTAACTGACTTCAAGAAAGCATCTTAGTGGGGCTGACTAATGTTTCATTACATCACAAGGACATTTTCTACTGTAGATAAAAGAAACACATATACTTTAGAATAGACAGAGACTTGAAAAATGGAAGTGGAAGAAATATCACTACCGACTTTGCATTAAAAAACACATTTATTTAGAAACCTCTAGGATAGTTGAAGTTTTCCATATAACCTACACATGATTTCCATATATTAGCATCTTACATAATCATATGAAAATAATTAGGAGAAAATAGCCTTTGGAAAAAAAAGTACTTTTTTCCTTCCCAGCTCCCGCTCCCACAATGACAACTATGAAACTGATTATTTATTAACAAATTCCTGAGCCACAAACTTTGGCTCATTCCCGGACTAACTTATTTAACCCATTCAAACTATTCTGTGTCTTCTACATGGTTATTTTCAGCTCTTTCATCCCCTTTCTTAGCATCTTCCTCAACATCTCCTTTAGCATCTGCCGCAGCGTCCCTCCCTGTGTCTCCTTTTATACACTATGTCCCAGAATCCTCTCTTCCTGCCAGTGTCCCCACTTCTATTTCCTGCCTCAGCTCACAGGTCATAGACTTTTTTTATTGACAGGTGACGCTTAGAAGAGATTCTCTCTACAAACCTTGGTGCATTGACATCAACTAAATGACTTATTTTAAGTTCTCGTTTTTACTTTTGTTCGTGGGTCTTTTTTGTGTTATGTCATGTGACTGCAGTACCTGCAAAGGCCAGAAGAGGGAGGCAGATCTCCAGAGCCATAGTCAGCTGTGAGGATGCTAAGGGTTCTGAGTAGCTGAGCCATCTCTCCAGCCCCTAAATGACACAATTTTGTCACAGCAAGGGGAAAACTGGACACTACTACTCCTATGCCTTTTCAAACTGTAGATTCCAATCCACACTGTATTTAGAAGCTAAGTGTCCTGTTAATGTATTAAAGTTTTTTTATTCCCACTTCGGTGGGTACCTATCCCTGCGTTTCCCCTAGTCTTTGAAGGTTGTCAAGGTATGAATGACACGTTTTCAAGGCTCTTTTCTTATGATCCACCTGTCTGGTCTACTGAGCCTCCGTACCGTATCCTGTAGGTCCTCGATCTCTGATGATCCCCTCACCCTTGTGGATTCACACTTTTGAACACTGATTTACAATTTTTCTTGTGCAGCCGTAGGGAGGTTTGGCACCAATGATTTCGTTCAGCCTCTGCTATTTAACAGATAAAGATCAGCTGAACTTTAAAATATTAATTTGAATAATTTAATTTTATATAGATAGTATTACGATCTGGTGTGGAATTCAAATATTTCGCCACCAAGGAACTGAATTTAGGACGTTGTGTAACCTTTTAAAAACCATTCTCTGGTTTTTAATTTTGGGGTGTGTGTGTGTTCATGTGTTTCACAGTGTCCAGGATCCCATCTACAAAATCTACACAGATACATCCCAGAATAGACGGGTGGAGACTCTGAAGCTCCTCTACCCCAACTGAGGAACTACTGGGAACTGATGACTGCAGGGCAGAGGGCCCGTTTTCTTCATGAATTTGGCCCCTGACGGCTGTCCATGCTCCCCTGGATGTTTGTACCCACCCCACACATCTAGTCAGAACTAAATGGACTCAGCAGTTTCTATTAAAATGCAGATGGAATTAGGAGGGAGGAAAGGGGAGGGACTTGAGGGGAGGGGATGGGGATGGATTTGCTCAAACACATTATGTGTATGTACCAAGTTCTTGAGGAAAAAAATAAAAACAAAGTAAATAAATAAATAAATAAATAATAAATAAATAAATAAAATAATAAATAAATAAATAATAAATAATAAATAAATAAATAAAATAATAAATAAAAAATAAAACTAAGTAAATAAATCTGCTCATGTGTGCACATGTGCACGGGTTTATGTGTGTGTTTGTGGGAGGGTTACAGCACCCTGCTACAAGAGGATACCATGGAGTATCTTTCTCTATGTCTCTCTGCCATTTTCTTTTGATGCACTGTGGTGGTTTGAACACGCTTGGCCCATGGGAAGTGCCACTAGTAGTAGGTGTGGCCTTGTTGGAGAAAGTGTGTCACTGTGTAGGCCGGCTCTGAGGGCTCCTAGAGTTCAAGCTCTGCCCAATGAGGAAGATGGATGCTCTTCCTGGCTGCTTGTGGCTGCAAGTGTCTCTCTGGGCTGCCTTCGGATTTAGATATAGAACACTCTCCAGCACCATGTCTACCTGGACTCTGCCATGCTTCCCACCATGATAATAATGGACTGAACCTCTGAAACTGTAAGCCAGCCCCAATTAATTAAATGTTTCCTTTATTAAGAGTTGCCTAACTAAGACAGGTGGTGTCTTTGCCTGATCCCAAACTCTCATATTTTCGTCAGGGCTGGAAGCCACCAGACCTTAGTGATTCTGTTCCCCCTTCCTGTGCCCGGGGTTACAGGTTTCCCCTGCCTGTTTCATGGTGACTGGGATCTGATTTCGGGTCTGCTTAGGCAGCAAGCAGTTTCACCCTCCAATCCTCCTGAGACCCATTGCGTGGTTTTTAAGGCTTACCAGACGATTATGTTCAACATGCAAAAACAAGTTAGAGATGGCAAGTGCATCTTGACTTCACCTTGTTTCGGTATATTTGAGTTGTGTCAGTGTCTTGATTTCACCTTGTTTCGGTATATTTGAGTCGTTTCAGTGTCTTGATTTCACCTTGTTTCGGTATATTTGAGGTGTTTCAGTGTCTTGATTTCACCGTGTTTTGGTATATTTGAGTTGTTTCAGTGTATTTGAATGATAGCTGAGGTTTGGGGGATTTAGCCCGAGATGGGAAGGAGAAAGTGAGGATGCAAAGATCTATCGGATCCCTGCCACTTGCCCTTGCATTCAACATTTCATATTTACAAACAACAACAACCACCACCACCAACAATAGTCAACAACAAGGAATGCATGCAACAGAGTGGCAGAGAAGACACTAAAGAGCATTGCATACTTGTAACCTCACTTTCTCCCCTAAAGCCTCATGTATTGAGCCGATGGATTTTGTTGTCAAACCCTGATGATTAATCCCTAGATGGGAGCCCCCTAACACCGAGATGCATGACACCGTGGTCAATGGGATAGTCAGAGCTTGCGATTTTCTTTCCTTGTAAAACCAACCCAGTAGGGAACTAATAACGACAGCTCACATATGTAAATAAAAGAGCCTTTCACACTGACGATTGGAATTGTCACTATATATCCCAGTTCTTTGCATTTTACTTTCATTAGTGTGTTGTTTTCAGCGCCATGCTTGCCACATAGAAAACTGTGCATTTTCTACACTATGTATCTTTTGGGGGTGCACTCTGTAAGCTAAAGACTAAATCAATCCATGTCAAAGGGTTCCTCCCTGTCCTGTTTACAGAACTGAAATTAAACGGTTTTCACAAAACGTTTTGCACTTGCCTGGCTCAGTGTCCTTGGGGCTTGAGTGTGAAATTTCCCCAGGGTCCCAGCTGTGGGAACACTTTGTCTCAAGCTGATGGCACTGACTAGGAATGTGGTGGAATCTTTCAGGCTGTGCCCTAGCAGAAGTAGGTCACTGGGGCAGGAAGGAGGGAGCTGGCTGGTTCAGACCGAACTCTTGGCCGCCTGATCCACCCAAATATAAGCAGGACTCATGCAGGCTCTCAGTGACACAGATCAATACACTGTGGCAATGTAGTCATTGCCCCGACAGTCTGAACCCAATGAATGTGACTGTGTGCCCTAAACAAACCTCTGTTCCTTCATATTGATTGTATCATGAATTTTAATACATTGACATAAAAATAATGTAAGTGTGCACCTGCATGTGTGAGTGTGTATGTGTGTGTGTTTGAGAGAGAGACAGAGAAAGAGAGACAAGAGATAGAAAGAGACCGAAAGAGGGAGATAGTGCATTATATTAAGTACATATAATTTGCTCCTTGAGTCATAAGGCAGTCAATTGATTTGATTTATGTTCAATATTTGAATTCTTTAGAGTCACACAGCCTTATATTACGTAGCTAAAGCTAATAGTCTAAATTTTCTATTAAATAATAAATTGTGTTTATCCTTGAAAATTTCATACACGTATAGAATGAAACATGGCCATAACCACTTCCATTTCACCCTCTGCTCTGCCCAAATTCCCTGCCAATAACCATCCCTCAAAATTCATATTCTCTTTCCCAACCTATAACCAGTAAGCCCAATTAGCATTGGTTATGTACTTATGGGTGTGTGACCATCTACAGGCATGTGGGAATTCTACCAGTGACCAAACCCTCAGAGAAGAATGATTCTTTTACCCCAGCAGCCCTCAGCACCCGAAAACCTCCTCATTAAGGGACTCTGTCTAGCTGGTGGTCCTTTATAGACCTATGCAGGTGACCACAGCTGCTGTGAGCTCATGATTGCAGCAGCCACGTCCTGTCCTGAACGCAGCAAACCACAGCCCTTCTTCCCACCCTCTTGGTCTTACACTCTTCCCACCTCCTTGTCCAAGATGCTTCCCGAGTCCCAGGAGTTAAAAGAGACTGAGTGCTCATCCATAAATGGGGCATCTTTATTGCTTCCCACTCTAAACTGCTCTCTTAAGAAACTTTATTTTAGGGCTGCGGAGATGGCTCAGGGGTTAAGAGCACTGACTGCTCTTCCAAAGGGCCTGAGTTCAATTGCCAGCAACCACATGGTGGCTCACAACTATCTGTAATGGGATCTGATGCCCACTTTTGGTGTGACTGAAGACAGTGACAGTGTTCTCACATACATGGAATAAATAAATAAAGCTTTAAAAAAAAGAATCTTTATTTTAAATGTTTACTGGAACCAGAAACTTTTTCTTCTTATTAAACTTTATAACATTTAAACACACACACACACAAAACACACAAACACACACACACACAGAGAGAGAGAGAGAGAGAGAGAGAGAGAGAGAGAGAGAGAGAGAGTGAAATAAAATATACTCCTAAGTCAAAGATAAAGGCCAGACACTTGTCAACAGGATGATGGAGAGTTAAGGGTGGAATGACTGTGGAGCCTCCAGAAGGCAGGAACCAGAGACTGTGGCTCTACCAGGTAAGGCCTCTACTGTTTTTCAGTGACTTCATGACAAGGATTGGTGACTTGCAGACTAGCCATGTGGGTGTCAGCCTGCAAAGTGCACTTTGTATGGAGACTGAAGTGGGCTGCCCAGGCTGCCTTGGTTCCCTCTCACTTCTAGGATTCCTAGGAGAGTAGGAAATGTTTCACCAGGTTCAGCGGTATTATACAAACTGCAGTCATGGGTCACTTTCTATGCTGATAACTGTCTGTGGAGTTTGGCTACAAAATTCTTCAATAACCTTGAAAGGGTTTCTGTTTAACTCATTCTAGGCTGATCTGTCTTTGTTTTCCATAAAGGTTCTGTGAGATAGATAGTGATCTGCTCCTAGGAGTGAACCAATGTCTTGAGCTTCTGAATCTTCTGAATGGAGTCCTTGGCTGAGGTTTGTTAGAACGTCAACCTCCTCCCAACATATCTGTGCCTGGAAATGTATCCTTTATGTAGGTCTATTCTTCTGGTGTGTGTGTGTGTGTGTGTGTGTGTGTGTGTGTGTGTGTGTGTCTGTGTCTGTGTGTGTGTGTGTACATGATGGTATCGCAGAGAAGCCTGTCGAATCTGCCATTTATTTTTTTTACTGTGTGTGGGCTTTCCTATTGAAAATTGTTTTTCAGTTTCATAAGAGTTTCCATACAAGCTTCATTTTTAGGGAGAGGATTTTCCAAATGCTTCTTTCTCTGGTCTCAAGAGATGAGAGTGAGTCATTAGCATGGAGGGCTGAATGAGAGCTGCTGGTTGGTTCCCAGAGATGCTGTGGGTCCTAACTTTGTAAGCTTTGCTCTGTGTGCCTGCCAGAACCTCTGTATTCTTTGAGCCCCTCCTTTGGAGGTGAAGTATGCATTGTTTGTACTGTTTGCCTAGCACTGAGCCTCTTTTGAAATGGTTTTCCCTGCCCTAGACACAGTGCATTGTGCAGCCTTCCACATGAAAAATGGCTGGCCACATTGAACAGGGGAGAAGGGAGATCCACAGTAAAATACAAATGAAGAAAGCAGGAGTGACAGCCATGTATGTGATACCCCGACAGCTAAGGGGGTGCGGAAACATGCAGGTGGCTGCGTAACTTGCAAAATTTGGTTGGCACTCATTCCTCCACAAAGCTCACCTAATTTAGCACCAAATATTCGGGTCCTTTGATGGGTATCTTTCTGTAAGTCCTCAATTGGGCTGTGTGTGTCTTCGTGTATATCTCTGCATGTGTGTGTCTGTGTGTATGTCTCTATGTCTGTCTCTCTTTCTGTGTCTGTCTCTGTCTCCCTCTCTCCCAGTTCCCCTCCCCTTGCCCCTCGCCCTTCCCTACTCCTCCCCTTCTCTCTCTTTCTCTCTCTCTCTCTCTCTCTCTCTCTCTTTGTGTGTGTGTGTGTGTGTGTGTGTGTGTGTGTGTGTGTGTGTGTGTGTGTGTGTGGAGGTTCAGAGATTTTCCACAGGGACAAGTAGCAATTTTGCTACCAGTCTTTGGCAATTTTGTTGTGATAAACTCTGAAAACGAGGACGGTTCTCCGAGCCATTCCCTGCTGCTGGCCTTTCCTGTACAAGTCTTCTGAATTCTCCATCTTGGTTTTACAGATTTCCTCTAGTTAGTTTTACCATACCGCACCTTCGTGCTTTTCTTAGTTTGCTGTCGTATAGTGGTAACCTCCGAAGTTTCAAACTCACTTCTTTTGCGGCGTTCTTCCGCCTGAGAAACCACATAATCTGAAAGCTTGTGGTAAAACTGGACACTTAAAAGTTACTAGTTATTAGAAATCGTGTTTAAATTTAAAAATCATTTCCTCATTTCTGTGGGCTCACCCGACACGTGTAGGCAGTGCTTACTGATTGATCATGGCGCTCTACACTTCCGACCTCACACAGACCCTGACGAGGATTACTTCCGGTGCTGTGTGACTTATTTCTTCTCCTTCCAATGAAGGTGCAGACTTGAGACATTTCTGGTGTCAGCACTTAAATGACGTAGTTCCGGTTTCTCACAGGCTTCCGGCATCTAGGTTGAGTCCTTGACTTGGGACATCCGCTGCACGGCACAGCGTTACGTCGGGCTGAGCAAGAGGGATCTCTGGTTTGGATTGTTTTCTCTGCCCAGAGCACATGGATTAAATTCGCAGATGCCATGAGTCTATAGTGGCTTCTGTGAACTCTGTGTGTTATTGTCTTTTCAAATCCTCTTAGTTCTTGGCCGAGTGGCTGACAGCTGCCTCGCTCTGTGAACTGGCTGCCGTCGTTCTATTACAGCGATTTGATCGATGTGTCGCCTTCATTTGTCAGCTCTCGTAGCTCCATTTTCTGAGAAAGGCCGCTTCCCTCTGTGCGCATGGCCTCAGGTGTTGGACGCTACCTCTTAGGAGGTCTCGGGCCCTTACTTTTGAAGAGTTAAAATAAAAACTCCATTAAAATTGCAAAAGAACAGCAGATAAGGGGACAGGACAGAGCAGGCCAGAGACGTGCCCGGCCAAGTCTAAAAACAAGGTTAAGGGATTGTTCAAGGAACTGACAGCCAACATCTAGACTGAGTCGGGGGCCATCCAGACAGATGACTCCCTGTTCTACAGATAAATATAAGACGCTCTCCTATATTGAGAACACTCCAGCCCGCATGTACTGCTTGCAAATGAGTCCTTGTACCCACTTCCCTTGCTGATAACCACACTGAATCCCCTTGCCTTCCCCTATAAAAAGCCTTAAATTTCGAGTCTTGGCATCGATTCCTCTGCCTCCCGTGTGCGACATATTTTGACCCGATTTCTGGTTAATAAACTCTACATTTGGGGCTGGGGATTTAGCTCAGTGGTAGAGCGTTTACCTAGAAAGCGCAAGGCCCTGGGTTCGGTCCCCAGCTCCGAAAAAAAAAAGAAATAAATAAATAAACGCTACATCTTCCTGTTACATCAAGACCGGCTACTCGAGTTTCCTGGGGAACTCCATCCCGCGACTAGAGTGAGAGGTTCCCCAAATTTGGGGCGGCTCTTTCACTTTGAGGCCCTGCATCCCTGCAGAGAAGGAGCTAAAGTCTTTGAAACAAAATCCAGTAACTCCACGGTGGCTTTTTCATGCCTTTTGAGAAATCCGAGGACAAGTCTTTCCACTGACAGCTGTTCACACACGTTACACTCCTTTTTCTTCTTTTGATTCTTTTTTTCAGAGCTGGGGACCGAACCCACGGCCTTGTGCTTCCTAGACAAGCGCTCTAACCACTGAGCTAAATCCCCAGCCCACACGTTACACTCTTAAGTCGAGATATCCAACCTGCGTTTTCATCCTAATATCAACAAACACACGACTTACCGGTAGATTTATTGAAAGAATCAAGTATGAGTTTGGACACTCCTTTGTCTCTCTCTCTATCTCTGGAACACATTTTTTCCCCTTTGAAAGCTAAAATTTCTAATTTTATTCAAGTCCATTAAAAATCCACATTGTTCTTAATTTTTTGATGGGAATGACTTTAGTTATCTACAGACTGACCTGCTCCACCCTCCTCTTTCCATGACTAAAAGGAAGGCATTTTTAAAAACAGTCTGCCTAATGGAAACCTAGTTTTTTTCTGTTGTCAAATATTATTTCTTGACATCTGGATTTTTTTTAATACCAATAAGGCACCAACTGTTCTCTAGATGTCTCCCCTGCCCCCATATTACTTTATTCTTTGGTAAACATGGGGTGAGCCCCCTCTATGCTCATTATCAAATGCTTCTGATTCGATTTTTGGACAAAAGCAACCTACCGTCGGTCTTTTTCTAGTGGTGATCCTTTTCAGGGAAAGAGAAATACCAAAGCCTGCCTGAGAATTAGGATTTTTTAAAAGTCTCATCTCATTGTGGATTCCAATTTCCAAAGTTGACATTCATTAAGAGGAATGGATATGAACTTCCCATCACGGTTTGGATGTGTATTACTATTTCTTATTATAGTTATTTTCCCTTTTGTGACTTGAGATGTAAGCTACCCACAGACAAAAAGAGCTATCGAACCAAGTTCCCGTCTTCCCCTCTCTGTAAGCTGAGATTTCTAAGGCTGAAGAGGAGAATAAAGCAAAATGAAGCGAGTCTGCAGATGTTGTCCACGTTCTTCCTAGAACAAGAAACAGTGAGAGACATGTTCCATGAACATGTGTATCAGATGGACCAACGAAACTGCAGGGGCCCTGGCTAGATCTAAAATCCCTATAAATGGGGTGTGTGTGTGTGTGTGTGTGTGTGTGTGTGTGTGTGTAAACCTAGGTGTATATGTATATGTATATATGTATGTATGTATTTATGTATGTATGTCTTAGAGTTTTACTGCTATGAAAAGAAACCATGACCAATGCAAGTCTGACAAGGACATTTAGTTGGGGCTAGCTTATAGGTTCATATGTTCAGTCTATTATCATCAAGGCAGGATCATGGCAGCATCTAGGCAGGCATGTGCAGGAGGAGCTGAGCGTTCTACATCTTCCTCTGAAGGCTTCTAGAAGACTGGCTTCCAGGCAGCTAGGGTTAGGGTCTTAAAGCCCATGTCACAGTGACACACCTACTCCAACAAGGCCACACCCACTCCAACAAGGCCACACCCCCTAGCAGTGCACTCCTATTTGTCACTATTTGTCTTTAAACTTGAAACTCATTCATAAAACTGTTCAATGGACAACAGGTAACTTTTTTTTATTTTTAAAGATTTATTTTATTATATATAAGTACACTGTAGCTGTCTTCAGATTCACCATAAGAGGGCATCAGATCTCTTTACAGATGGTTGTGAGCCACCATGTGGTTGCTGGGAATTGAACTCATGACCTCTGGAAGAGCAGTCGGGTGTTCTTAACCACTGAGCCATCTCTCCAGCCCGACAACAGGTAACGTTAATGAAATAAATACAGAAGTATTAGAAAAAAAGACAGGAAGATGTGTGCCTTAGTTACTGTTCTATTGCTGTGAAGAGACACCGTGACCAAATCAATTTATGAAAGGAAACATTTAATTGCCATCTTACAGTTTCAGAGGGTGAGTACGTGGACCATCGTGGTAGACACCATGACAGCAGACTGGCAGGCAGGCAGGCCTGGCTGGAGTAGATCCTGAGAGCTCATATCCTGCTCCCCAGATGAGAGAGAGAGAGAGAGAGAGAGAGAGAGAGAGAGAGAGAGAGGGAGAGGGAGAGGGAGAGGGAGAGGGAGAGGGAGAGGGAGAGGGAGAGGGAGAGGGAGAGGGAAGGAGAGTGAGAGGGAGGGAGGGAGAGGGAGAGGGAGAGAAGCCTGGTGGGCTTTTGAAATCTCAAGGCCCCACCTCCCATTGACACATCTCTTTTAACAAAAACACAACTTCCAATCCTTTCTAAACAATCCACAAACTGGACACCAAACACATTCAATTATTTGAACCTCTGAGGGTCACACTTATTTAAAATCCTAAAGTATGATTTTATTTTCTTTTAGAAGAGTAATGAGTGCCCATCCCATTTGGCAGTATATTTTATCATTACATTTCATTTCTC
The DNA here is from genome assembly GCF_036323735.1 of Rattus norvegicus. Taxonomy (NCBI): domain Eukaryota; kingdom Metazoa; phylum Chordata; class Mammalia; order Rodentia; family Muridae; genus Rattus; species Rattus norvegicus. Next base: position 4,955,541 of record NC_086021.1, read on the forward strand.
AGAGATTAGGGTTATTTGAATAACAAGTTTACAATCAAGCCATCACTCTCCCATAAGCCAAAGGCATCATACCTCCCCCCTCCTCCGCTTCTGGAAGGATGGTGTGCTCATCCTCCTCAGAGACATCCTCTTCTTCTTGGCTGTAGACCTAGTGTGGTAGGCCACGACACTCCTGGTCCACTGTCTTGTGACTATCGTTCTGTGTTCAGGCTTCATACTTGCCCATGGCCTGGGTTTGAAGAGCTCGCCTGCTTAAACCAGACACAATGCTGTTCCCTCTGTCATACGAGTCCCTGCAAGAACAATGGGGGTGGGGAGGGGAGGGTGCTGGACCAAGGCTCTTGTCTAAGAGAACTTTGGAGCAGGTGAGGAAGGCGATGGTAGACAGGGTTGAGCATCTGAATCTTATTCTGTCGTAATCAGAAGTTCGTAGGAGGGCTGGGCAATGGTGGAGCACACCTTTAATTCCAGCACTCAAGAGGCAGAGGGAGGCAGACTTCTGTGAGATCAAGGCCAGGCTGGTCTACAGAGTTAGTTCAAGGGTAGCCAAATCTACGCACAGAAAAAGCCTCTCTCAAAAATCAAAATCTAAAGTTCAAAGGAAAATTTAAAAAAATGGTTCTCTACAGCTCAGAATCAGATATTCAGACACATTTCTTCAGCCCGAGGCACTTTGGCTCTGCTGAGGAACCTCTCCTTGAATGGCTAGGTCAGTGTGGTATTAAGTATCCCTGTCCCCACTTTAAGCAAGCAGAACAGATAAAGGATAGCCAAGGAGCCAGGATGGTGGCCACACCCCTCTTCTACCCTCTAACTATGAACTATGTGGCAACATCCACAAGTGTCTACCCAGAGACACAGCACACCAGTCCACTGGCTTTCTGTACTGTGCAATCTGACCCAGGCCCAGGTTTATTCCGCGAAGCTGTTGCATCTTCGACCGCAACAAGAGTCTTTTGTGTAGGCAACAACAGCCATTTAGAAATAATATCCGGGGGTTGGGATTTAACTCAGTGGTAGAGCAGTTGCCTAGCAAGCACAAGGCCCTGGGTTTGGTCCTTAGCTCCGAAAAAACAACAACAACAACAACAACAACATCAAAAAGAAATATTATCTCCAAAAATGCACAGGCACAGAGAGGATCTTTGGCATTTTAGTAGGATTATGAATTAGATATTGTTAGCAAAGGATAATAAACTCTTAGACTGACTAGCCTACACCATCCCCCAAGCTCTCAAACGTGGAAGACATCAGAACATACGGTTACTCGCTGTACGAGGGAAAACTTTTAGATTTCTGGGCTACAAGGGTCCCCGTTATCTTCATAAACGTATTTACCGAGAGAAAATGTCCTCGTCGTCCAGATTCTGTCTTCGGAAACCGGTCAGGCATGAATAGCCTGTTGAACAATTGTGGGGTTCAGGAGCTGAACTGGCTTTCACACCCCGCCGCGAAGATAGTGAACCCACCTTCAAGGGAGTCTAGCGCCTCCAAGTGGAAGAGATGCGCAACCTCCGCCCAGTACTCTGTGACATCATCCAGGCTCTGCTTACGTCATGAAGCGCTCTCAGCCCAGTTCCTTCCCTAGTAACGCTTAGAAAATTCCAGCATCTAGGTTTTAGCTTCTCATGTAGCCTCCTGGAGACCCAAAAAAAAGTCCCCACCCAAATATTCTGATGACTCGAGTCACAGTCTGCCCAAGTAGCTCTTTTCATGCATTTTTTTTTCTGAAAAAGTCTTTGGTTTCTGAGTCACCAACATCCTTGGTGGTTATTTTTCCAGCTCCTATCTTTCCTTTGGTTAGCTTTAAGCCATTCTCCGTATCAGAAATATTGCTAGGCTCTCTCTCCTAGGCAGCCCACTGGATAGCACCCCAAAATTAGCTTTATCAAAACCCACAATTAGAGGAGGGCCACTTTTATTCAAACAAAGCTGTTATTTGTAAGGATTAAATACCTTGTATTGAAGTCAATGGCAATCATGAATTATGGATTCTTTGCAAAGAGCGAGGAAAATTTAGCTCCTGGTCCTGCTTCCAAAGTCGGGTAAACTGATGACAAACCCGATATGGACCAGTCATATTTTAAATGTCTTTAAAATTTACCAGCACTTCTGGTTATAAGGAATTTATTAGATCAAACGCAGCAAAAAAGGATGAAATAGATGAGGTAATTTTGTTTTTGAAATATGGGTAGACAGAATACTGGATGCAGGTAAGTGTGGAATATACCTGTAAATTACAGGACACTTTAATTGTTTGTGTCACGTAGTTCTTCAGATCCTCAAAAGGATTCTTTTCAGAACCCTCCCCTGTCCCCACCACACTCTGACCCTCCCTTCCCTCTTCCCAGTAATTCCCTTCCACATTAACATTATAATTTTTATATGTACTTAGAGCTTAACAACTTATGGCAGCTTTTTAAAATCTGACCACTTATCTAAGTGCACCATCTTCTTTTTCTCCCTTCTATCTTAGTTTTAACCACATTTTCCTTCACACTTTGAGTTTTACTCTCTCTCTGCTCTTATGACTCCTCTGCCATTATGTGACTTTGGTCCACTATGTGGCTGACCTCAATGTGGGGTTAACTAAAAGGACATGATTTTTCCCCCTTTTCTCCCCTTCATCTTCCTTCTCTAGGCACATGCTGAGATATACAGCGTTGGGGATTTTTTTAAGCCTGGAAAGCAAACACACACACACACACACACACACACACACACAGAGAAACACTCATACAACCAAAACACACAAACACACACATACATACACACACACACACACACACACATACGCACATATACACAGAAACACTCATACATACCAAAGCATACAAACACACACATACATACACACACAAACACACACTCACGCACACACAAACAGACACACAAACATACACATATATACACACAAACACACAAATACAGAGAGAGAGAGACAGAAGCAGAGACAGAGAGAGACACAGAGAGAGACAGAGAGCCCCTAAGAAAACACGTAATATCAATTTTCTAAGAACAATAAACAGAGACAACTTTCAAAAAAGGGAAGAACAAGTAGGCAACATGAAGAACAATCTCGTCATAGCCGTCAACTTGAGGAGGAAACTCTATCTTCTAGTTTCCCGTCTGTTACTGAGCAACGTTGGGGCAGGAACTCAGGCAGGACTCTAGAGGCAGGAAAGGAAGCAGAGACAACTTAGAAATGCTGGGTACTGGATTGCTATCCATGACCTACTCAGCTTTCTCTCCTTCTCCTACAACCCAGGGCCACCTTCATAGGGGATGACACTCCCCATAGTGGGCTAGACCCTTCCACATCAACCATCAAGAAAAAATAATTCCTTACAGATGTGGCCAAAGGCCAATCTGATGGAGGCAATTCTTCAGCTGAGGCTCCTTCTTCCCAGGTTTAGTCAAACTGATAATAAAAACTAACCAGGACCCTGCACATCCATTCTGATTGCCACACTGTGTGGAATAGGCAAGTCATTGGAATAACCTTAGCTGTTGATCACTGGATGAATGGCTTTAAAAATGTGATATACATTGATGTGATTTTCATCTACGTGTAAGAGGAAAGGGTTTTGTTCTCAGAAAAACGAATGGGAGTGTAAATTACAATATGTTAACTGAAACAAGCCAGACTCAAACAGATGATTGCGAAATTTAGATTTTAATAAGGGATATTAAGTGAAAGGGGGCATATAGGAAGAGGAAAGGGAGCAGCAGTGTGTGTGTGTGTGTGTGTGTGTGTGTGTGTGTGTGTGTGTGCAGGTGGAAATGGAGGTGAGTTGTGAGGATGAAGATGGCTAATGTACAGTATAAACCTGTACAAGTACTCACAAGCAAGCCCACTGACTTGTACATTTGAAGCACATCGATATAAAATTGAGTCTAAAACAATGTTTTGGTTAAATTGTGGGTTTATTGTTTAGAGATACCGTAAAGTTTATTCATATTTTCCTTCCCACATGTGGCTCTTGCTGTTTTGAGCTTGATACTGGTGACAGGATATGGCAGTGAGCTTTGGTGTCTCTACCTCATCAATCACCCAGAATCCACGTCATTCATTGAGGCTACTGTGGGGAAGGAGGTAGTTAGGGTTCTTAAGGGTACACGACGTGGGAAGAATAATGCCCACCCCCACTATAGATATCCAAATATTCACCCTCTTCTCTTGTTTGAATGTGTTTTCCCAAAAGTAATTTTCTGAAGATTAATGCCCAGTGGGAATGTAGTTGTGAAGAATTGATTAGGTCAAGAGGGATGCGACCTGCAAATAAAGATCCATTAATGATGCTATTGTGGAAAAAGGTTCAATTATGAAAGGGAGTTTGGCTCCCTCTCTTGTCTTCCTAGACCATTGGATCCCTCTTGTGGTGACAACATCCCACAAGAACTCCTTCCTCTGTCGATGGTCTCTTCATCTTGGATTTACAGGCTTCTGAATCAGAATCATACAGAATCTGCGTCATTATAGACAATCCAAACGGTGACATTCTGTTTGTCCATACGAGCGTGAACATGCCTCAGAATTGTGAGCAACCAGGTCATATGGGAAAGCAAAGCTGGCAGAGAGTAATAGGTTGTTAGTGCTGACTGAAGACAAGATGGGTTCAGGGTTAGCGTGTGTGCTCTTCGTGAAAGAAACAGGACAGAGGAAGAATGTAGATTGGGAAGATGCAGCTTGAGAGGCACTCAGACATCTACTGTTGGCCTTGTGGGGGCAAGAAGCCATTAGGTAAGGGAAAGATCGCCAGGGATTGCTTCAGCCCCTGCTTTTGACTAGCAGAACTCTTTTTATAATCCTCATCTTCGAGGATGTAAAAGAAAACTGCCTGGATTCATTGATACATCAGTAACCATCAAGAGTGTGTCCACTATTACAGAGGGACCCAGGAAAAAGCATCCAGGATTCTGTCTACCCACTTGGATTGAGACCCCTTTATTTTGATTTGAATTTCCCTGATGACTAAGGATGTTGAACATTTATTTAGGTGTTTTTTGGCCATTTGATAACCTTCAGCTGAGAATGTTTTGTAACTCACTGAACCCAATTTTTAATATTGTATTTTTGCTTTCTAGAGTTTAACTTCCTAAGTTCTTTGTATATCCTGGATATTACCCACTATCAGATATAGGATTGGTAAAAATGTTTTCCCAATCTGTTGGTTGCAGTTTTGCCCTAATGACAGTGTCTTTTGCCTTACAGAACGTTGCTGATTTATGAGGTCCTATTTGTAAATTCTTGATCTTAGAGCATAAGTCATGTGTGTTTTTTTCAGGAAATTTTCTCCAGTGCCCATGTGTTCAAGACTCTTCCCCACCTTTTGTTCTATTAGTTTGAGTGCATCAGGTTTGATGTGTAGGTCTTTGATTCACTTGTACTTAAGCTTTGTACATGGTCATAAAAATGGGATAATTTGGATTCAACTAGATGCTGACTTCTTGTTGAACCAGCACTATTTTTGGAAAATGCTATGTTTCTTCATTTGGATGGTTTTATGTCTTTTGCCAAATATCAAATGATAGGTGTGTGGGTTCATTTCGGGGTCTTCAATTCTATTCCACTGGTCTATCCATCTGTCTCTGTATGAATACCATGCAGTTTTTATCACTATTGCTCTGTAATTCTGCTTGAGTTCATGGGTGATGATTCCCCCTGAAGTTCTTTTATTGTTGAGGATACTTTTATCTATCCTGGTTTTTTCTTATTCCAAATGAATTTGCAAATTGCTCTTTCTATCTCTATTAAAGAAGTGAGTAGGAATTTTGATGGAGATTGCATTGAATGTGTAGATTGCTTTTGGCAAAATGGTCATCTTTAGTATATTAATCCTGTCAATCCATGAGCATGGAAGCTCTTTCTATCTTCTGAGATCTTCCTCAATTTCTTTCTTCAGAGACTTGATCTTCTTGTCATACAAATCATTCACCTGCTTGGTTAATCTCACACCAAGATATTTTATATTATTTGGGACTATTGTGAAGTGTGTGATTTCATTATTTTCTTTCTTAGCCTGTTTATCCATTGAGGAGAGGGAAGCTCCTGGTATGTTTGAGTTAATTTCATACCCTGACACTTTGCTGAAGTTGTTTATCAGGTTAAGAAGTTGTCTGGTGGAACTTTAGGGATCACATATAGACTATCATATCATCTGCAAATAGTGATATATTGATATCTTCCCTTCCAATTTGTATCCCTTTAACCCCCTTTTGCTCTCTGGTTTCTCTGGCTATCACATGGAGTCCTGTTTTGAATAAGTAGGGAGAGAGTTGGGCAGCCTTGTCTAGTGCCTGATTTTAGTGGGATTGCTTCAAGTTTCTCTCCATTTAGTTTGATGTTAGCTAGAGGTTTGCTGCATATTTCTTACACTATGTTTTGATATGAGCCTTCAATTCCTGATCTTTCCACAACTTTTATTCTGAAGTTTCACGCCCACCTTGTCTGGCAAGGAAGACAGCACACGGTCGGATTCTTCTCCACAGCCTTTCTGGCAGGACCACCTCTTTGCTGATACAGGGACCTCGAGTGGCAAACTTAAGAAACATAACTTTGTTTTAGAGTGTTCTCTTTATTCCCCACAATGTTTAATTGCAAACAATTCTAAAGTTTGCTTGCTACTAAATTACTTTAGTAGATCAGTCCAGTACTTAAACATTTTCATCTGGACAGAGTTTAAACCACATGCTAATGTCTCAGGGGCCTTGAAAATTCTCTGTGTCCATTCCTATCCAATCCAGAAATTCTTTGTAAATGATCTCAGCTCATTATGCTACAATTCCATATCCCTCAGTACATGTACATTCATTGCATTGGACTGGAACTGCTAAGTAGTTCTCAGGTTAGTGAATTTTTAGCCTCTGCTTTGTGTACCATTTGGTCAGTCCATACGTCAGTTCTGGGCACCCAGGGCCTATGATTTTGGAACAGGAGTCATCTTTCCTCCACTGTTTAATTTCTATAGGGTGGAGGAAAAGTATTTCAGCCAGGTGATTCTCAACATCAATATCATAGTTTCAGATAAGCACACACGCGCACACACACACACACACACACACACACACACACACACTCACGCACTAACACACATGCACACATGCACGCACACACACACACGCATGCACATACACACACACACACACACACACACATACACATGCCTGAATGCACACATTATACAGGAATTGAAGTGGGTTTACAAGTGACAGAATACACATAAAAGTCAGCTAGTGTCAGATAATTAGATTCAGGTTGCTATTCAACAAGAAAATAAAATAACATAAAATTATAATATTGACTCTTTATGAGTATAATTAAACAAAAATAAAATTCCATTTAAGTGTGCTGAAAATATGGAAGACATTAAAAAAATTACCATGACACTAAAACTACAGTAATGTTTTAGGCATGAGTCACCCAAACAGAAAGACAATAATTATATTCTCCTCGGACTCATGGTTCTGAGTCTACTTACATGCAGTAAGGACCATTCAGGTCAAAATGTTGTAAAAAAATGACCGAGATGCTGAAAACAAATACTAAAGTTTTGAAGAGACACACAGTCTTTATATAGGCTTTAAGTAATTTTCCTATTACATCTATTACTTTAAAAGAAAATACAAAAGAAAAATACATTAAAATACTTTAACTATGAAAGGAAAATAATTTAAAATAACTTCATTGCTCCGTAATTGGGTGTTGTTAAGATGACAGGCGTCCTCCTAATGCTTAACTACGATAAGCAAAGCAAGAAACACGTTTTGGTATCTGTGTCAAGTACGTATAATCTCAACCTAAAAGAGAAAAACCACTGTGTAAATCCAAATTCAGAGACATTACAGCAAAGTAATTATTAATCTTCAAAGTTATGGTCACAGAATGTAAAAATAGTAATGAGTTATCACAGAATAGAATGACGTAAGACATGCAATAACTAAATGTCAACTGGATTTCTGGATTGGACACGGGCTAGAAAGTGTACAGTTCTAGAAACATTGTTGTTATGATTCGGTCAACCTACTGTGTTACTTGTAACATATTTTTTTTAATTTTCTGATTTTTTGAGAATTAGTCATTAGATTGATTAAAGTATATAAAATTCAGGAATTATGATACGATATAAAAGCATACTGTTTCCTATCAATTAAATCTGATTTTCCTGTATAGATTGAATTCTGCTTTATTTTTTTGTATTTATTTATTTTACTAATTTATTTATGTCTCAAATGCTGTCATCCTTCCTGTTTTCCCCACAGAGTCCCTTACCCCAAACACCATCCCTTTCTGACTTCTTCTTTCAAAACGTCAAAACATCAGTATTTATAAGGCATGTTTAGTCCCTGAATAGCTGTTCATTTGGCCGTGCATTTGAAAATCTACAACATTGAGAGTGCAGACATCAGGGAATAGCTTCAAAAATGACATTCAAAAATTAAATATTCTCCAGTTATCAGCAATCAGCTATCAGCTTGACAAAGCTGGAGGAATCCAAGAACAAAATTATCCTTGAAATGTACGTAGAGGAAATTGATCAGACAAGAAGGTAAACAGATGGCAACCTTCCTGGATTCAACACAGGAGAGCCTACGTTCCTGTAGTGTATTCTGCATGAGTTTATAGAGTCTATGGGCTAATACCTGGAAATGAACTCCTACAAATATCAAAAACAAACTAACCACAAACTGCAATATTTATGGAAGCCAAACAAATATGTGGAAGGTATTATTTTCAGCTCTCTATGAGAATAACAAAGTTTATTAATTTGTATATTAATAAAATTTTAATTTAATGACTGCATATTTTTATTGCAAATTTTTAAATAAATAGATTTTAAGTGACTCATGTGATCATTAACGTTTAGTGGCTTTGATTGCAGTATAGATCAATAAAGTCTTTATTTGACTGTGATCATCAGTATGAATATTCACGAAAATCAAATTATGTCTACCAGGAACTGCTCTTCTGATTTTATACTTTTTGTTGTACATATGTAAGAGTTTTACCTTCTTGTTCACGTGTGCAGCACATTCATGCCTAGTGTCCAGAAGGTTGAAGAGGGTGTGAGATTCCGTGATGCTGAAATGACAGCCACTTGTGAGCTGTCACTCGGGAGCTGGGGATCGGCCCCGGGTCCTCTAGAAGAACAGATAATGCTATTAATCAATGAATCATTTCTTCATCTTCCGCAAACGCCATTTTTTGTAAGTATAGTGCCTAAACTGTCCTGTCTTCTGCATAGACCACTGTTTTCTCAAATGTGATAATTTAATATTAAACACACACCCATCAGCTTCTTACCTTCATGTATATATATATATATATATATATATATATATATATATATTCACACAAACTCACATAAACACAGAAAAACACACACACTCACACACACAGACACACGCACAACTGTTCTTATCTTCAAGTTTACTTACTTACACACACACACACACACACACCTATTCTTACCTTCAAGTTTAGTTAGTTACATAAACCAACACACAGACACACACAAACACACACACACCTGCTTCTTACCTTCAAGTAGACTTAGTTATTTTCATAGTTATTTGTTTATTTATGCACTTTACATGCTGCACACTGCCCCCCTCCATTCCACCCCTCTCACAAACATTCCCCCAGCCCTTTCTCCTCTGAGCAGGAGGGGACCCCACGGGTATCTCCTCACCTTGCATATCCAGTCTCTGTGATCACACCCTCTGCTACTGAGGCCAGACACAGCAGCCTAGATGGATGGGGTGGGGAGGTAGAGGTCACATCCAGAAAGAGGCAGAGAGCTGGGGTAAGAGATGCCCATGAATCATGGGTGTTTCCTTAGCCGAGACTCACAGCCTCAGTGATATGGACCTGAAGAAGCCATCTCCTGGAGCCAGAGAGCAACCAAAATGGAGTGATAGAGACACCAACATTAGACCCAAAATTTATTCTGACCACAGGACATGCAGGGGCCGTGCATAGAGCAGAGAGTGAGGAATGATCCACCAATGGTTAGTGCAGATTGAGACCCGCCCCATGGAAGAGCACCGATCCCTGACACTATTAATGACGCTCTGTTATGCTTGCAGACAGGAGTCTATCATGGCTTCCCTCTGAGAGACTCCACTAAGGTGCTGACTCAGACAGAAGCAGAAACCAACTGTCCAAACCACGGGTGGAGCTTGGGGACTCTGATGGAAGAACAGAATGAAAGGGATTATGGCCTCTAAGGGCATAGGCCCTCCATAGGCTTTGTCTTCATGTGGGTACCGAACAACTAGAAATGGGCTTTCCCAAAACATGTTGTCTGTAGATGGGACATCTGTGTCTTTAAAATTCATTTATTTATTTACTCACTTTTCATCCCAATATCAGTCTCCATCTTTAGGGTACGCCAACACCCGTTGTCGGGGGAACCCGTAAAAAAAAGACAAAGCTACACATTTCCTTCCTATGTCCTGGGGGCTCAGGTTCAGTCCACGTTCACTCTCTGGTTGGTGGATCAGTCTTTGGCAAACCCCAAGAGTCCCCGTGAGTTGACTCTATTTGTCTTCCTGTGGAATCCGTCAAACCATCTGGGCCTCGATTCTTCACCTGTTTTTTTTTTTTTTTTGAAAGACTCCCCAAGCTCCAGCTAATGTTTGGTGGTGAATCTTTACACTTGTTTCTCTCAGCAGTCGGGTGGAGTCACTTAGAGGACAGTTATGCTACGATTCTGTCTTCAAGCATGATAGAGAATCTTTAATAGTGTCAGGGATCAGTGATTGCCCTCGGGGTAGTTCTCAATCTGCGCTAACCATTGGTTGGACGTTCCTTCCATGTCTGCTCTATCTATCTCTGTCTCTGAAAATTTTGTAGGCTGTGTTCACTTTGAATTGAAGGTTTTGTGGGTGGCATTTGTCCTTGTCACATCACTGGCAATCATGCCTGGCTACAGAAGTGGACAACTAAGGATCTGTATCCCTACTGCTAGAGTCACCCCAATAGACACCCTGGGGATTCGCCTTTCCCTGTTCTCTTGCACGTTCTAGAGATGCGCACCCCACACTTGTGATTTCCATTCCCTTTTCCCTGCTTTCCCTACAGCTGATTCCTCCAAAGTCCACTCCCTTCCCTACCTTCCCTCCCATTCAGTTTCCTCCCTCCCTCCATCCTCCTCAATATCTATTCTGCTAAATGTATTTTAAAGTCAATATTTAGGAAAAAACACTGAGTAAGTATAGGAAGTATCCCATAAGTAATTGTGGTGGAGGTTTAGGCAAGATATGCACATATTCAATTTTATAGAGGCCAGAATTACAACATATATTGTTAGAAGAGACACTGTCTTCATTACATTCAACATGAAGGAAAACCATTTATATATTCTATTAGTTATACAAGAGAATCTATTAAATGAGTTACACACATCACACAACTTTATCACTTTGAAAGCTCTCTTTATTGCAAATATTTACACAATGAAAAGTACAAAGGTTTAAACTCATGTGAGTGTACTTTGTTGTAAAGTTAAAGTTGATATATACAGGTTGATGACAACAGTCATCTCAGATTCACAGGTATAAATACATCAGGGAGTCATCTATTACCTTATCTGTCTTCTCTCCTTTATTCCTGAAGAAGACTCATCTCACTTGCAGCCCTTACTGTGAGGGATGGATCAGAAAACGCCTGAGAGTCTACAACCCAGAATCCATCTATAGAAAAGATAAAAGACAACATCTCCAAATAGTACACGCAGTCAAAACTTTCTTGTAGATCTTGAAACAAAATGCAAAGAACAAACCCACATCCTAGGATATTACCACATATAGGAAACGGTAGCTGTAGGAAGCTTTCTCAGGGGATTTTAAACTTCTGCACCTAAGAATGAAACTCCCTCCATGAAGTTGAAGATTTATTTCTTTCGCAAGAATGTCAGTTTGCATCTTGACAGTCGTGTCGTCTGTCCATCACTAGAGCGACGGCCATGCTTTATGAATGTGAACACATAAACACATACCGGTTTTCACGTCTTCAAAGAATTTCAAGAAGAACCTGAAAGAGAATATATAATGTTCTAGAGATGAAATACGGGAATTTAAATTAGCCAGCACACACATGTTGTTAAAATTTTCTGCCTACTATTATATAATAATTTTGACTATTCCTGCTATGAATGAAAAGATGGTTATGTAATGTCTACCAATCCGCAAAGCCCGAAACATTGTGGAAAACTGTCTTATGTCTCCCTAACTTGGGTCTTTGGTCACCAACCTTTTCATTGCTTGTCTAAATTCTGTTTCTCAAATAGATCAGAGGACTACGTGAGGGTGTCACTCTCATGTAGAAGACCAAGGAACTTTCTGTCCTTGCATGTATTTGCTCTTGGGAACATGAAAATAAAACTTTCAATTTCAAGAACCAAAACATGGCCGTCCAATGGGACCCACATGAAACAAAATCTTTCTTCCTGCCTTCAGTGAACTTCAACACTGTTAACAATGGAGATAACAATATAATGGAATAATCCTGTAATAATAATAATAATAATAATAATAATAATAATAATAATAATAATAATGTAGTAATCCCCTCAAGGGATCACAGATTATGTTAAGTAAATGTTGAAATGTGTTTTTCAAGGTTTATTGTATCCATGAAAGCAATTTTCACAAGGACAGACTCCTCATACATGAAAATCACTCAAAATATCATGGCTTCACAGAGAGAGTTGAGAACCAGGGTGGTCTTTTCTTAGGACAAGAGAAAGATTCGCCAACCTACCAGAAGAAAAGCAATCCAGACAGTCTGTGTGTGAGGATGCTTAGCTTATGCATGATTAACACACATACACACACACATGCACACACATACACACACACACACACACAGATACACAGAAACACACACAAAGAGACCTAGACAGTTAGAGAAACAGACGTACACACAGATAGACACAGACAGACAGGCACAGACAAACACGCAGACACAGACACACATACACAAACACACAGACACACACACGTATACACACACAGAGAGACACATAAACACAGAGACACATACAGACTCACACAAAGACACACTCACACACCCATACACACACATATACACAAACACAGACACACAGACGATAACCAATATACAGATACACACAGCCACAGACAGAGACACACACACACAAACACACATATGCACACACACAAACACACATACACACACACACACACACACACACACACATACACTCATCTCTTGTCTCATTCCTAGAGTGTCCAGGCGCACAACAGGTGTGAATGGATGAAGAGGGACCAGGAACCAGTCGGTCAACAGAATCTTGTTCTGCCTGCAAGTGAGTTGGGGGTTGCTCCAAGGATTTCCGTGTCACAGCTCTGTTAGAAGGTGTTCAGGGACACGCTATCGTTGTGTGCATATATTTTACTCAGGGTGAACGAGGGCTACACAAACCTTGGAGAGGGGGAAGGGGTTTTCATGTGCATTTACATCGATGGAGGCTTAAGGTACAAGGAAGCCCTCATTTGCTATATCTTTATAAACTCTGTCCCAGCCTCGGTCTGCTGTTCAGGGATCTCCATGTGACCTCCTCAGAAACCGACTCCACTGAGTGTGCCCCATCCCCACCCTGAAGTCCCACTTGCTCGATTTCAAAGGATTGCAGGTTCCGACTCTGCCTTCTCTGTCAGATTAAATCCTCCGGAGTTTGCCCTCTAGACACCATGAACTAACAAGCGCATCCATCGTGTTTCTGCATTAACCCGTGTGTCCCCTAATTCTGGCCGGTTCTCTCTGCACCGCGCTCTCCCTCCATCGTCCCCACCGACCCTCCGCTCCTGTCCTCAGTCGTCCTCACTCACCCACAGAATCTGTTCCAGTTTTCCTTTCAGAGAGGTCGATGCTTTCCCCCTCACGGGCCTTCTCCTTTCCTGTGTCCTCTCTGCATGTGTGGATCGTAGATAGAATAAGATTTATCTCATGGCCGATACCATCCATAGGTAAACGCCGCCATGTTTGTGTCTCTAGGTCTCAGCTCCCTCTCGGGCTGATTTCTTTCTTTTAGTTTCATCTATTTTCTCTTAAGATTCATGATTTCATGCCCCCATCCCTATGATATCATTCCCCCACCGATATGATGTCATGCCCCATAACCATGATGTCATGCCCCATCCCCATGATGTCATGCCCTTGCTAGAATGGTTGTATCTATTCACCAGGTAACACTCTGAATGCGGCCCTGTCACCACACCCCTCCAGGGTCCCACCATTTACAGTCCCTCCTCCTACCCTCCCCCCTTCTTCTCTGAGAGAGTGGAGGAACCCTCTGGGTGCACCCTCTCCCCTGGCACATCAAGTCTCTGCAGGACGAGATTCATCGTCTACCACCAAGTCCTGAAAACGCAGCCGGGTAGGAGAACAGGATCCACAGACAGGCGACGGGTTAGTGACCCCACGTGAGGACCATTGTGCTCCTCTGCTGCTCTCAGTCCTTCCCTCAGCTCCTCAGTGAGACTCACTGAGCTCCATCCTATATTTGTCCATGTGTCTGTGCTTCTGTGTCAGTCGGCTCTCGGTGGAGCCTGCAGAGGACAATAACGCTACCCTCCCGTCTGCAAACATGAGAAAGGACCATTAATAATGTCAGGGTTTGCCGTCTGCCCATAGGATAAGTCTCACATCCGGTCACGTATCCTTTGGCCATTCCCTCTTTTCCTCTTCCATCTCTGTCCCTGTGTCTATTATAGAAAAGGCAATATCTGGGTCAAAATTTTGGGCGTGTGTTTGTGTCCTTAACCTTCCACCTGGGGTCCTCCGTGGATACAGAAAGTGACCATTTCAGTCTCCGTATCCCCACTGCACCGAGTCTCAGCTAAAGTCACCCTCATGGACGCCAGGGCAGCCTCACCCATCGCAGACTGCAGGATAATCATAGAGATAGCGCCCACCCTGGACAGTCACTGATTCAGTCTATTCTCCTGCCCTCTGTCCCTCTTGCCTGCCTGTCCCCAGAAATGATTCTCAAACCCCATTTCCCTTCCCATCCCCTCAGCCACCCAATCCTTTCCTTCCATCTGCCTCCCCTCATTATTTTATTCCTCCTTCTGGGTGAAATTCAAGCATTTTTCTTGGGTCTTTCTTCATGTTTAGCCTCTTTGGTTCTGTAGATCGT
This sequence comes from Rattus norvegicus, assembly GCF_036323735.1. Classification (NCBI taxonomy): domain Eukaryota; kingdom Metazoa; phylum Chordata; class Mammalia; order Rodentia; family Muridae; genus Rattus; species Rattus norvegicus. The sequence goes on from NC_086021.1 coordinate 4,970,708, forward strand.
AGTGTGTGAATTCTGTACTTTACGGCTAATACCCTCTTTTAAGTGAATGTGTACATGTTATTTTGGGTCTCAGTTACCTCATTCAGGACAAGACTTTCTCACTCCATATACTTGACAGCAGCTTCTCAATGTCCTTATTTTTCATAGCTGCGTAGTATTCCATTGTGTAAATGAACCACATTGTCTGCAACCATTGTTTGGTTGAGGGGCATCTGGGTTACTTCTATTTCCTGTTCATTATGAAGAAATCCACTAGGAACATGATGGAGTACATGTCCTTGTGGTATGGCAGGTCTTTTCAGATATAAGATCTGGTGTAGTATAGCTGGGTCTTTAGGAAGAATATTTCCCATTTTCTCAGAATCCACTGGATAGATATGGAAAGCATTATACAGATTTCCTCTTCCCCCAGCAAATGCAATTTGTAACCTGATATTTATCTGCTTCGTCAAAGGAGGTTTCCCCCGACTAGCCCTCTGTCATGGACTCTGGTGATCGCATATGAGCCTTCTTCCCATTTTAACCGGTCAGTAAATGCTAGAGCCTATTACTGAGAGACGGAGGGGAAAGTTGGTACTAGAGGTTTGACGGTGGGGTTAGGTAGAGAGTCAGAAGAGGGTAAGAGGGGAAGGGAGATGACTGAAGAAAAAGAGGAGGAAGGAATGATGGAAACAATCCATATGGCCTGGAGAAAGCACATGTAGCAAGGGGCTTTATGGTTGGGGAATAAGTTATGATAACGTTAGATCTACCCAATACACGTTTATAGATTATAATTATAATAACCAGATTGTGTGTTTTCTTTATGGGCTCATTGGGTTTGGAAATTACAACAAGCTTTCCTCAACAGTATGTATGAAAAGATGTTTTCCATCACTATTCCCCTTAAACTATAAGCTGAATTTGTATTAAATAAACCTATGTAAATACACTTTGAAGGCTTTTCTGTGATTAGCTAAAGGGTTTTTATATTGTGAATGAAGAATGGTGGATTTCAGGCCAATACCACCTGCTCTCAGAAGATAAGAAACAGAGAAAGATAAGCAATAATGTATGCTAAGGAACTGGGAGAGAGTATTCTATGGAATATATAGAACAATAAATTTGACCCGTCTGTTACTGGTTAGCTGGGGACTTCATTACGCACATCTATGTACTTAAAATGTTTTCTTTTCCTTCTTAAGTTTGAATGGTTGCTCTGAAAACTCTGGGTTTTGTTTTAAGATCTTTGCATATGTAATGATAGTTTTAAATATTAGTGTTATAATCAAAATCCGTGCTTTGTACATACTTTTTAAGCAACAAAAAAGAGAAGTGTCTGCTTGGGTTTTATGAAGAAATTTAGTATGTTAAACATGAATATATTTTTCTGATATATACCTTCTGTTTATATACCATGTTGATGAAACCTTAGCACATAGGAATGCATAGTAACCATCTTAGTAGAGTTTCTGGATTTTATTGTATCTTGTTTGACATGTGCACTTCTATTAAAATGCTATCTTTTTTCTAAGTCTCTTAATTTAACTGGAGAGGTTTTCAATAACTTCTAGTCCGTTGTTAATTCATATAACCGGTCTTTGGTGTTGTTATTGAATTTTATGACAGTAACTTCTTAATGTTCTTTATTTTGAATATATATATATATATATATATATAACCAAAATATTTTATAAAAAGATTAAATTTTTAGTGGAAATATCACTTAGTGATGGACAATTTTATAAGCATTTCTAAAGTATTGAATATTCTACAATTTTAATTAGTATTAAAACATTATAAATACCACATCCTTTATTAATGTTAAAATACACTGATCTAGTTAACATAGCCACAAATTTTTATCTTTGGAAATTTTTTCTTAGTTTGTCAGTAATTAATCTTGACTTCTCTATCTGAGCTTTCTCATCATTTTTCAAAAAGAAATCTATTGCTGTTTTATTGAGAATAGTAAGGAATGCTCATTGATACGTAGATACATAAGAATGTGACAATATACACAATGGTATTTCATTCAGCCCAGGAAAACTAAACTATGATGGTTTCAGGAAAATAGATGTAACTAGAAAATATACCGAGTAAGGAAACAAAGACTCAGAAAGGCAAATACCATGTGTTCTTTCTCATGTGGATAATAGATTCTCCTTTTCATATACTTGTATTTATGAGAAGCTGTGGGTGGTTTGAGTTTATTTAGCGGGTATAGGTCGCAGAGATTAGAAAGTAGGGTTTTAAAAAGTGTGGTATGGAAGATATTGAACATGTGGGATATGAATGTAGAAGTAAGAATAATGAAGAGACACTAGTATAAGTGGTGAGGGTCATAAGGCAGGAGGGAACAAAGAACTGAGGAAGCGAGGATGAGGTTGAATGTCTACAAAAATAACATAAGGCAGCCTGTTACTTTATAGGTTAGGTTAAAATAAATATTAAAATTTAAAACTAATACCATAATGTTTAATGCTATATTATATATCATGTTTGAGGAAAAATGCCAGCAAGTGATATCAAAATGAAAACAATATATTTATCTTATTTGATCTTAGTCATATTATCCATAATTATTTGGTAAAAGCATCACTTGCCTGCCAAATTTTGGTATCATTTAAAAAATCACCTGTGAGACAATAATAACTCATGGTAGTAGAGTATTATTATTTTAAGAATGTCAACTAGTAAAATCTGTGTTTTGATTTATGTTTTAAGTTGCTTTTTACTTAAATTTTCTCCTCCTGACATTCACTCATACTAAATTATAAATTTCAATGTTAACATACTACTATAAAAATATGATCCAGCAGGGTTGTTGAAATTGCTCAATAATAAGTTCATATTATCCATAAACTACAGGACGTCCTCCACAAAGCTCATAGATACAAAGAAGATAAACAAGAAGAAAGGCCCAAGTGCAGATAATTGACTCTCAGGTGAATGGGGAATAAAATAGTCTTGGAGGGAGATTGAGGGAAGGAACTAGGTGGGAGAAGGAAGGTAGAGGAGAATGGATCCTGTGTGGGAAGGGACAGGAGATATGACCCGATAGTCAGGAGAAGGAAAGGAAATCTTGAACTTTTAGAGATGAGGAGGTGGGAGAAACCTCCGGGAAGAGAAAGAGACCTGGATAAGGGAGGTACCCACGAATCAATGGGTGACCTAAGATGTGACTTATGTTGGTGATATGGAACATGAAGAGGCCAACTCCTGTAGCCCGGAAGGACCACCAGTGGACAGATAAAGACACAAATACACCCACAAAACTTTCTACGCAATATTTTTCAAGACTAAAAGAAATTCAGAACCACATTCTAGGGTCCATGTTGTCCTTTGCTTTACTGATGGCTGGTGATTTTTGTATAAAATAAGGATTTGGGAGATTATCATTAGAAGTAGGTATAAAATATTTATATTGTTATATTCACGCTTTAGCTGGGCCACTTTGTTGTCAATATCATTGCAAAAAATAAAATTGGAAAACAGAATTTTTGAGTTCACATTCAGGAATATATATAAAGTCCTCTTTCAAAGAATGTACAATAAGAAAATGTAATACAATATTCATTCAACTAAACGTCTGGAGGGAAAATATTGGACTTTGGGAAACAGAGAAAACCTAGAAACTTGAACTGTCTGTCACAGGAATGGACCTGGGAGTGGAATTATTACCCAGAAGAATCTCCTCCACCCCCTGTTCTTAGATACTTTTTACCCATGCCAAGCCCCTGACCAACACTCTCTATTCCAAACATGTAAGTACTAATGAAGCAAAGAGAGGTCTCTAGCTTTAGAGAGATGTAGTATGTAAAGGTTTCCACTGTGTCACAGGAGACACTCCTGGAAAATGCACCCTCAAATCTGGTTGATGTAAGGAAAGCTGTTCAGCAGGTAGGACATGGCGTTCTCAGTGACATCATCATTAGGCCCTCCATGAAAAATCTCTTGTATCCTGGAGACCCCGAGCTTCTTCTGTGATGTCACAAGTGTCATGGTGACAGCAACCCCCTCTTGGATATTTATTGAGGATCTCTAGGGTTAACTCTTTTCCTCTTATCCCCACTAAACAGCCATTTGGGAGGGAGATAAAAGAGAAGGAAGCTGGACATCTGTCTTTCTATAAAAAAAGGAAGAAATAAGTGGTCCACGGGAAAGCTCAGTGTGTCTTGGGTACGGATTGAGTGGGTTCACTTAAGAAACAGCCTTGATCTGAGCCTTCCACACATGGTAATCAGGAGCTGCAATCCTCTCAGAATCATCTGGACTTCCCTGCTTGATGTGGTTCCTGGAAGTCAGAGAGTTCATATAATCAGTTTCTTCATTCCAAAAGCCAGTTGTTGGGAAGGGCACAGCTGTTTCCCTCAGAGCTCATGGCTTTACTCGTTTTGCCCTGCAGAAAAAGGTCCAAAGAAACAAAGCAAAGACAAGTATTGTCTCCTCAGCTCAGTGTAAATGCATCATGCTTTGGATACCTATAGTGCAGTTAGTGTCTGACACTGATATCTGGGAGAGAGAAGTGCTTCTAGTTGAGACTTCATCATCTCGGTCTTTCCACTAGTATTACTCTGAACACCACTTCAGATTCACGAGTCAATATGTGTGATTACTTGGCAGCTTTTTCTTTTTTTTTAAAACTTTCATTTTTGTTTTATTTTTTAGCAAATTTTACTGCTTTTTTTTTTAACTGGATGTTTCAATATTTACATTTCAAATATAATTTCCTTTCCCAGTTTCCTGCCCATAAGATCCTTACCCATTCCCATTTCCTTCTTCTCACACCAGCCTTTCTCCCGCATGACATTCCCTTGAACTGAAAGATGTACAAGGGAGGACAAGGGCTTCTCTTTCCAATGTTGCCCAAAAAGGCCATAGTCGGCCACATGTGCATTTGGAGCCATAGCTCAGTCCATGTCCTTTCTCTGTATATTGGTATAGTATGAGAAGCTCTGGTTCACTGGCATTGCTGTTCTTAAGGTGTTGAAAGTACCTTCAGCTCTTCTAATCCTTTTTCAAAATCTACCAACAAGAGTTCCGTTTTCAGTTCACTGGTTTGCTACTAGCATTCACTTCTGTATTTGACATACTGTATGTGTGTCTCTCAGGAAATAACTTTTTCAGGTTCCTGGCAGAATGCATTTCTTACCGTCATAAATCTTATCTAGTTTGGTTGGCTGATGTACACTGTCCCACGCGCGACCTCGCCAGCACGAAAACACGTGTGGACATAGGAATCCTAGCTGCGACCAAACTTTATTGATATCTTAAGGAGGAAGCCCCGAGTGCCAGCATGGCACGCTTATATACACCCTAGCGAGGCACATCCACACCTGATTGGTCACTTACCCATGATCTCATCAGGCACGCCCCGGAGTGGGCAAAGACCTGGCACGAAGGCACTCTTGCACATGCGCACACAGTTAACTTCCTGAAAGGAAGTCGGCTGCCTCGGTGAAGGCCGGCGCCATCTTGTCTAGCTCGGCCTTCCCCGTGGGGCGCAGAGGAAGCCAGTGCCATCTAGTGGTGGTGAATGTTATTGCGGCCCTCTACAGTAAACATATGATTTTGGTGGCTCCTACACCTATGTGGTTAAGTGGAATGTTAACATGGATTCTGCCCAACTATGTCAAGAATGTAGAATTCACAAATGACAATTTCAAATAGACTCCCTCCTGTTTTTGTGAACCTATTGAAGTAGATATTTAACTTCTCCTCAAGCCACGTTTCTCCCTGCACATCATCCAGCATCTTAGGATTGGCCTGAACAAAGAATCATGGTAAAACATCCTAAACCCCCAACTCTGGCCGTGGGAATACTGGAAGCTTCATAGTGTAGTACTAATATCAAATGGGATAAGAATCCTAACTCAATAGTCCATGTTGTCCTATGCTTTCCTGATGTCTGGTAATTTTTCGATAAAATAAGGATTTGGGAGTTTATCATTTGAAGTAGCTACACAGTATTTACACTGTTATACTCACTCTATAGCTGGACCCACTTGTGACCAAAATCATTGCAGAAAATGGAATTGGAAAAAAAAATTGAGTACACATTGAGGAATATTTACAAAGTCCCTTATCAAGGAACTTACAATAAGAAATTGAAATACAATATTCATCCTATTCAAGGTCAGTAGGGAAAATACTGACTTTGAGAAACAGGGAAACCCTAGAAAATTGAACTGTATGTCACAAGAATGAACCTGTGACGTATAGAATAAAAATATTATCTAGAAGAATATCGTACACTCCATGTTCCTAAATCTTTTCTACCCATGCCAAGACCCTAACTCGACCAGCAAGGAAGACAGGACCAACGAAAATCTTCTTCAAGCAGTTTTATTCAGGAACCTTGATACAATCTTCTGCCCCCTTGGAAACCCTGGAGCACACTTAAATACCTACTGCTGGCCAATCCCAGCAAGCTATGTGCGTCATGAAGATCGGCTCTCACTATGCGGAAGCTGGGAGGCCAGGCAGGCATAGCCAATTAAGGACTTCCATACTACAAGGAGCACGCACCATTGGGAGGGTGGAAGATGGAAACCAGCACCATCTTTGAGGCGCACCATATCGCAACTGCCTATAGTTCCCCTTATTGTTTAATTAATCAAGCAGACAAAAGCACCCCTGAGCGTGGCAACCCATCCAACCGTCTTAGGATCATCTGTTCATTAAAGCAGTCTTAGGACACCTCGTCTCCCACAAGGTCCCAAGCCTTAGGTAGAAGGGAGGTTGCCCATCACTGGGCAGGGTCACTCATACATACTCAGGCGTGAGGTACAACAAGGTCTTCTGAATGACCGTAAGCCAGGCTTGAGGGGACTGTCCTGATTTAATGGCTGCAAATACCTGTACCACCATAACCGCGTGCCGCCTCTGAACAAACCTCATTCAACAGAGACACCACAGGCACACTAGGGAGACCAGCAGCAAGAGTCAAGCTAGGGTTCCCATACCCGCCCACTCCCTCAGATGATTCATAGCAGCCTCAATCCAAGATGACAATCCCATAGCCAGTCTAGCATCTGCACGTGTGGAGTTCACGGTCATGATGGCTACACGTAGCTGATCCATTAAGAAATCGAATTCTCCTGTCCAATTACCTAGAAGATAAATTGACAACTGTTTAGACAAAGTAGAGGAGTGGACATAAAAGTCATGATGTATCGGCATGAGTCTCGGGAACACCGATAATATCCCCCACAGGGGTTCCATTTGGACCAGCATTTGGGTCACACCGAGAAGTGTGAGCAGCAGCAGGATCTTTATTCTTGTTGTACTTCCTGGTCAATATTTCAGGGACCCACAACGGATCTTGCTGGTCCTGAGGAAACACACAAACAGACACTCTTGCCCATACCAACACGGGATCTGGCCCATGTCACAAGCCCGTGATCATGTCTTTTCATTTCACATAACCTTTCAATGTGCCCGCCCGACACTGATGTCGGTCAGCGGCAGAAAGGCCATCATCATCCAAAATTAAAAAAAAAAATAAGAGTAAAAAGGGCTAAGGATATTTGTTCCCTTGGGGTTCTCCCATGGCCTATTCCCCCTTTTTGTTTAATTACGCATTCCTTCAGGTACGATGTGCTTGCTCAACAAAACCTTGATGTTGGGGATTATAAGGCAGGCCATGGCTCAAATGCACATCCATCTGTTTATAAAAGGATTTGAAAGATTTGGCAGTTTATGCTGGGCCATTATCAGTTTTTAAGTGTTGAGGCTTTCCCCAAGCAGCCCAGGCTTATAGGCAGTGTCCAATAACATTGCGTGCATTTTCTCCACTCATAGGGGTAGCATGAATGACTCCTCAACAACTATCCACAGAAACATGAATGTATTTTAGAGTCCCAAATCCAGATACGTGAGTTACATCCATTTGCCAAATCTTTAGGGGCAAGAGGCCTCTAGGATTAACCCCGACACTAGGTCCATGGTGAAAAGTGATACACTGTTGACATCCTAAATCTATCGGTCGAGCATCTGCTCAAGACAGATGAAACTTCTGCTCTAAGGTCTTAGTAGGCACATGATATTGTTGATGAAATTGTCGTGCTTGATCCAATGATGAGCTTAAGAAGATGAACTCAATTCGGGTACATCTATCCACAAGATAATTTCACTCACTGAGAGGAGCAGGCAAACCTTTATGAGCTCTAATATGTTGGACAAAAAACTTGTGACCTCTTTTCCAGATCAATTCCTGAAGTTCCCTCAGCAGCTGGCATACCGTGATGCTAATTTTAATAGGGCCAGCCACTTCTAATATCTTAACTGCATTAACAAATATGATGAATCAGAGAGCAAATTAAAGGCAAATGAACAATTTTGAGTTCAATTATTTGTGGAGAGCCGGGTTGATATTGACACAAAATTGGCTCTTGATTGTTAATCACATAAGCTCCACAGCCATTTTTGGATCCATCTGTAAAAAATGTTTGGCACCTCCTGTATAGGAACACTGGAGGTAACCATAGAAAGAACACGGGATGTTCTTTAAAGAAGGACAGCAAAGAGTGTTCTGGATAATGATTATCTATCTCTCCATGGAATCCACAGCATAATATAGCCCAAGCATCCACAGTGCCACACAAGATCTTCATCTGCTGACCTGTATAGGGCACTATGATCGAGGTTGGGTAAACACCAAAAAATTGTATGCACTGCTGGATCCCATTCAGGGCTAAACATGCAACTGCTGTAGGATAATACTCTACTGATCTAGCTGGAGAAGCCTTGGGATAAACACAAAGCAGAGGGCCATCTTGCCACAACAATCCTGTGGGCTGCATGTAGGTGTCTGGAATGCATAGCACAATGTCTGCACCCTCCTTCCATCGATGTAAAATTGCGCCTTGTAATACTTTTTCAACCTTCTTTAAAGCTTCCCTTGCTTCATCAGTCAATTGTCTAGGAGAACCCAAGGCCGAATCCCCAACTAAAGTATTATACAATGGTTTTAATTAATAATTTGGTAATTTTAAATAATATATGACCCAAATAATATCGCCTAGTGATTTTTGAAAATCATTAAGAGTCTTAAGATTATCTTTCCTCAATTCAACCTTCTGGGGGATAATGGTATAAGGACTTACTTTTGCTCTTAAATAATTTACAAGACTGCCATTTTGTACCGTTTCTGGGGCAATAATCAATCCCCTACCTTCTAGCAAATTAACTAAATTTCCATATGCTAAATATAAAATCTCTTCATTCTTTGAATTTAAAAGGATATCATCCATAAAATGGATGCATCTCAGCACAGGAAACCTCTGTCTTATTGGGGCAATGGCGTTGCCCCCAAAAATTTGACACATAGGAGGGCTATTGGCCATACCCTGTGGTAAAACTACCCATTCATATCGTTGCTCAGGTTCTTCATGATTGCATGATGGAACAGTAAAAGCAAACCTTTCACTATCCCTTGGACAAAGAGGTATGGAGCAATCTTTTATATCAATCACTACAACAGGTCAACAGTCTGGCAGAGAGGATAAAAGAGGAAGCCTGCATTGCACTGAGCCCATAATTTGCATCTGTTGATTAATAACTCGTAAATCATGCAACAGTCTCCATTTCCCTGACTTTTTTTTAATCACACATATTGGGATATTCCAAGGTAATACTGGTGTTTTTTTATGGTTTTTAGCCAGCTTTAGCTGTGGCAAGCTTCTCAGAAGAAAGCAGCCACTGAGGAACCCAAACCGGCTCCTCTGTTTTCCATGTAATGGGAACACTTCATCAGCGGCCCCAAGGAAAACCCAGGTCCTGATTCCTTTCTCTCTGTTGGGCAGCTATAGGGCTAGTCTTTCCCTGCAGGTGTTTCCCTATTCCTTTATTGGGAAAATAGCCCGCATGTTTCATAATCTTTAGTGAAGTTTCAGAATACTCAGTGGTCAATTTGAAACCCATATCTTTTAGCAAATCACTCCACGAAAGGGAAATGGGCAAATCCAACACATAGGGTTGCATAACTCCTGAATGCACTTCGTGATCTCTCCAACTCAGTTGTCTTGCACTCATATCAGGAGCTCTTGCATAACCGAGACCTTGTAATGTTTGAGATGAGGCCTGTACTGGCCATCCAGAGGGTCAATCCTTCTTAGCTATTATACTTTTATCGGCCCCTGTATCCAACAGTCCTGGGATCCTTTTACCATCTACCCTTAGCTTCATTACTGGGCGTTGGTTTAAACCCAAGTCTAAAAATTTATGGTCGGAGCCTGTGCAACTGAAACCATTCTCTCCCCTCTCTCTAGACTGGGCTACAAATCTTCCATGAAGGCTAGGCAAAGTAATATTTGGGCTATTCTGTCCCCAGGGGAAATGGCAGTAATCCCTTTCGGTGACTCTCCCATGATCTTGACTACCCCTGTGTAATCTGGGTCAATAACTCCTGGATGGAGATGTAGTCCTTTTAAATCTGTAGATGATCTCCCTATAAGTAGCCCTAATGTGCCAGGTTCAAGGGGTCCTTTAAAATCAGTTTCTGTCAACTGGATGCCCATCCAAGGAGTTAGTTCAAGTCTGGCGGTGGAGCAGAGGTCCAGTCCTGCAGAGCCTTTAGTGACTCTCCTTTCCCCTCAGATGGTGAAGGTACGGCCATCTCTTGTGACTCTGTTCTACATCCTGATTCTCGACTGCCCCATATATTTGTGGGCCCTGGGGTCGTGGACCCGGCTGACCATTTTTGACCTTTTCCACCAAAACCCGAGCTAAGAGGCTGCCCATTGATGTCTTTTACCAAGTAGCACTCATGAGCCTAATGGTTCCCCTTTTTGCACTTGGGGCACAGCCCTTGTTGCCTCGGACGTTGGCAACTTCCTACACTGCATAGACTTCTCCTTTCTGGACATTGCCTTTTTAGGCGCCGCTGTTGACGGCACTTAACACACACTCCTGAGTTTCCTCCTTTTCTCTGCATCATCGCCATAAGTGCAGCCGCACGTCCAGCATTAGTCACAGGTCCCCCTATTTCTCTACAGACCTTCATCCAAACCTCAAGTCCCTTGTTCTTGTAAGGAGTGATAGCGGCTCGACATTCCTTTGTGACTGTTCATTGTTCAACTGTTTAATCAAGGGCCTAGCAGTATCGGGGTCGCCTAAGACTCTTCCCGCTGCTTCCACTAATCGGGATACAAAGTCAGAGAATGGCTCCATAGGTCCTTGAAGGATCTTGACAAGGTTTCCACTCCCTTCTCCCTTATTAGGTAATGATTTCCATGCCTTTGTTTCAACTTCATTAATCTGCTGGGAAACCTGTCCTGGATACCCTGTCTGAGCATTGCCAAAGCGTCCCTGACCCAGCAGCATATCTCTATCCCAGGCATCTGGCTGCCCCCCCCACTACCAAGTTAGCTGCAGCCTGTTCATTGGCAAACTCAATAAGAAAAGCTCTCCAGTCCAAATACTGTCCCAGACTAAGACAGGCCCGAGCAAGTTTAATCCAATCACTAGGAGTCATGCAAAATCTGTGAAAGACCTCAACCTGAGGTATGGTAAATGAGGCCATAATTCCATACGTCCTACTGATTCCATCAGGGACTTGATCACCTTAAAGTCTAAAGGCTCATGATACCTTTGTTGATCAGCATCCACATAAACAGGATAGGCTAGATGCAGTTCTGTGTGGACTGGCTTCCACACTTCTTGGCAGAATGTACTACCCGTTTGTCGCACGCCCAATGTCTTGCCAGCAAAAACGACGCGCGGCAACAGGATTCTTCTGCGATCAAGCCTTTACTGTACAGCTCCCTTGAACAGGGACAGGGAGACCTCAAGCATCAAGAGTCCTCGCCTTATATAGACAGTAGCTGAGGCTATGCTGATTGTCCTTCAGGGATTGGTGGAGCATGAAATACCTCATTAGCATGGTGCTGCTCCCTCATTAGCATATTATCAGCCAACTGATGCCAGGTGCAAAGCCTGCGCATGCTCAATACCGTTGTTCACCACAGGAGGGCGCCCTGCACCCGAAACTCTATTTCCTCCCTCTACAACATTGCAGGGAGGAGGAGCTGAGAGGAACCACCCAGGAAGTTCCTCCACCATTTTAGGCTTTTTCTTTTTCTTCTTCTGTCTATTCCTTAGAGACTGTTTCCTCATTTGATCTATCAACACTTGTAGCTCTTCTTCTGACTCTGTTTCGTCTGTTTCTTCCTCTGCATCTGTCTTTTCTGAGTCTGTCTCCTTTGTGCTTCCCTGCTTTTCTGACCTCTCCTCTTGAAGCATTTCTAGGGCAGCTTGCCCCTTCTCTATATTTGCCTGAAAACATTTTTGATCCTCAAGGCAACTACGCACTAAGCACCACACTGGATGGACCCCGGGTCTTAGAGTCCCCTGTTCCCAGGCAAAATCAAGGTCTTTCCCTAGTTTTTCCCAACTTGCAACAGTAAGATTATCTGAGATGTGAACCAGGGGGCAATGACTTTGCATTTGCTCAAAAAACTCTCTAAGGTGCTCCTTTTTATTTTTAGTTTCTTATGCTCAAACAGCTCTTGAAGAGCCAGAAAAACTGGGTAAGACTGTGAGGTCCCCATTACAAAAATTTTCTACACTTTTACGGCTAAATTCACCAGGCATCTTCCTACTTTCTGTTCACTGCTATCTCGAACATTCTTGTTAACTACCTTGAGAATTTATAGCTGCTTTTTTCCCACGGTCCTTATGGCCGCACCTTACCTTGGGAACTTTCCAGTGCCATCCTCACTGCAAGAAGTTCTGATCTCAGAAGGTCCCTGTACAAGCCACAACTTGCCGTGCCCAACTTCGACCAGCGAGGAAGACATGAATAGTGAAGATCTTCTTCAGGCAGTTTTACTCATGACCCTTGATACAATCTTCTGACCCCCTGGAACCCCACACCACACTTAAAAAGCTAGTGCTGGCCAATCCTAGCAAGCCAGGTGGGTCATGCAGATAGGCTGTCACTATGTGGAAGCCAGCAGGCCAGGCAGGCATAGCCAAATAAGGACTAGTTTACTACAAGGAGAGCTCACCATTGGGAGGGTGGAAGGCAGAAACCAGCGCCAACTTTGAGGCCTGGCACGTCGCAGCTGCCTACAGTCGCTTTTCAAGGAATTTACAATAAGAAATGGAAATACAATATTCATTAAATTAAAGGTCTGTAGGGAAAATACTAGACTTTGGGAAACAGAGAAAACCTAGAAAATTGAACGGTATGTCACAGGAAAAAACCTGTGACATACAGAATAAAAATATTCTCTAGAAGAATCTACTACACTCCATGTTCCTAAATCTTTACTACCCATGCCAAGCCCCTGTCTAAATTTCTCCACTCAGAACATGTAACCACTAGTGAAGCAGAGAGAAATCTCCAGCTTTAGAGAGATGGAGTACATAAAGGTTTCCACTGTGTGACAGGAGACAAACCTGGAAAAGGCACTGTCGAATCTGGTCAATGTAAGGAAAGCTGTTTAGCAGGTAGGACATGGCAGCTCTCAGAGACATCACTATTAGGCATCCCTGAAAAATCTCTTGTAACCTGGAGAGCCCTAGTTTCTTCTGTGATGTCACAGTGTTGTCCTGACTGCAACTGCCTCTCAGATATTCCTTCAGTACCTCTAGGGTTTACTAATTGGCTCTAAATCAGAGTAAACAGCCATTTGGGAGTGAGAAGAAAGAGACTAAAGAGAACAGTGATGGTGAGAAGGAAGCTGGCCTTCTGTATTTGTATAAAAAAGGAAGAAATACTTGGTCCATTGGAAAGCTCAGTGAGTCCTGGTTAGGGGTTGAGTGGGTTTGCTGAAGAGATAGCCTTTATCTGAGCCTTCAACATATGGGAATCAGGAACTGATAGTTTCCCAGAAACATCTGAACATCCCTGCTTGTTATGGTTCCTTGAAGTCAGAGAGTTTATATCATTAATTTCTTTATTCCAAAAGCCAGGTGTTGGAAAGGGCCCAGTTGATTCCTGAGAGCTCATGGCTTTTATAATTTTTCCCAGAAAGAAAGGTCCTAAGGAAGAAGGAAAAGACAAGTATTATGTCCTCAGCTCAGTGTAAACTCCTCCTTGCTTTGGATTCCTATAGTGCAGTTTGTGTCTGACACTGACATCTGGGAGAGAGAAGTGCTTCTAGTTGAAACTTCAGCATCTCAGTCTTTCCACTAGTATTACTATGACTACCATTCCCTGACAGTTACCTTTTGGTTTCTGAGACATAGGTGTGATTAGCTGGCAGTTAACTTTTCTTTTTTTCTCTCATTTTTTTTTATTTTTTAGCAATTTTTATTGCTTTTTCTAATTGGATATTTTTATATTTACATTTCAAATGTTATTTCCTTTCCCAGGTTCCAGTCCCTGAGATCCTTAAACAGTCCCACTAACCTTCTTCTATAACCCCTGTTACTGCACCTTGACATTCCCTTGAACTGGGAGGCAAACCTAGGGAGGAGCAAGGGCTTCTCCTTCCATTGGGGCCCAACAAGGCCATCCTCTTCTACCAATGGTGTTGGAGCCATAGGCCAGTTCATACACAGTCTTTGAATATTGGTTTAGTACCAGAAAGCTTTAATTAGATGAATTGTTGTTCTTATGGGGTTGAAAGTCCATTCAGCTCTTGTAATCTTTTCTAAACATTTACAAACATGAGGTCCATTTTCAGTTCCCTGGTTTGCCACTAGCATTCACTTCTGTATTTGACATGCTCTAGCTGTGTCTCTCATGAAAGATCTATGTCCAGTTCCTGGCAGCATGCTCTTCTTAGCTTCAACAATCCTATCTAGTTTTGGTGACATATATATATATATATATATATATATATATATATATATATATATATATATATATATATAATGTTTTTGGTGGCTCCTACTACTAAGAATTTTGATGGAATATTTACTTGGATTCTGTGTAACGGTCAAGAATATAGGATCCACAAATGACAATGCCAAATAGACGCCCTCCTTTTCTTATAACCTATGGATGTTGAGGTTTCACTGGACCTCCAGCCATTCTTCTTGCTGACCATCACCCAGAAACTGATGTTTCTCCTGAAGAAAGAATCATGGTAAAGCATCCAAAAACCTCAAGTCTTTCCCTGGGAACACAGGAAGGTCGATATTAGAGAACTGATATCTAATAGAACTACAGAAACACATTCTATACTCCATGTTGTCCTTTGCTTAACTGATGTCTGCTACTTTATGGATAAAATGAGGATTTGGGAGTTTATCATTTGAAGGAGGTACACAGTATTTGCACTGTTATATTCACTCTATAGCTGGGCCCAATTTGTAGCCATATTCATTGCAAAAAATGGAATTGGAAAAATGAAATTTTTTAGTATGCATGCAGGAACATATAAAATGTCCCCTGTGAATGAATGTACAATCAGAAAATGTAGCACAATATTCACTCCATTAAAGGTCTGTGAGAAAATACTGGCACCTGGGAAAATGAGAACACCAGGCAATTGAACTTTATGTCATAGGATTGGACCTGGGAATAACATGAATCTTCAGAAGAATCTCCTTCTCTCCATGTTCCTAAATCTTTTCTACCTATGCCAAGCCCCTGACTAACTTTCTCCATTCAGAGCATGTGACCACTAATGAAGCAGAGAGTAGTCTCTAGCTTTAGAGAGATGTAGTACGTAAAGGTTTCCACTGTGTGACAGGAGACACTCCTGGAAAGGGAACCCTTGAATCTGGTCAATGTAAGGAAATCTGTTCAGCAGGTTGGACATGGCAGTTTTCAGTGACATCATCATTATGCCCTCCCTGAAAAATCTCTTGTATCCTGGAGAGCCCTAGCTTCTTCTGTGATGTCACAAGTGTTGTCGTGACTGCAACTGCCTCTCAGATATTCCTTCCGTATAACTATGGTTTACTAATTGGCCTCTAATTCAGAGAAAAGAGCCATTTGGGAGGGAGAACAAATAGGATGAAGAGATCAGAGATGGGGAGAAGTAAGCTGGACATCTGTCTTGGCATAAAAGAAAAGAAGAAATATGTGGTTCTTGTGAAAACACCTTGGGCAGATGGCTTTAGTTCTTTTGTTCTCTAGATTCACCGAGCTCTTGGAGAAGTTGCTGAACATCCTAAAGACCTTTGGGCAAATGGTAAAGTTTCTAGATACACCTTTTTAGATTTCGATTGTCCTGTGGATTGTATGGCTGATGGTAAATGTTTCCCAGGAAGACTGCTAGAGCCTGATTGATTTTTAGATGCTTTAGAAGACATGGAATTTTTCTAATATACTTGGACTAATGGCACAAGGTCTAAATGATTTTTTGTCGATGAGGACTATCCCTCAGACCTTTGGAAATATAAAAAAAGTTTTTGTATTTTTGAAGTCTAATTTTCACAATAACAAATCACTTTGAGCATGGAGAACACTTTCTGGAGCCCTAGAGAGGGGTAAAGAAATTCCCTGAAACCCTAGGGCAGATGGTGAACATGCCTTTTTGATAGAAGGGGGAGTTACTTGAGGATCTTGGGACAATATGGAATGTCCAGCATGCCCTTGTAAGGATTGGCAACTTTCCACAATTCCTTCATCATTTTCGGAAAATTCCAAGGCCCTTTGGACAGATGGAGAAGGTGTGGGACTCACCTGAGGAGTAATTGTAGCTTTTGGAGTCTCTTTGGCAGCAGAAGATGGCACAAGATCCATTTTAGCAGAAGGGGGAAGGTTGAAACTGTCTTCCTTAGAGGGGAAAATTCTCAAGACTCCATCAGAAGGATCAATTCTTAACCCTGTGTTTCTAGAAACTGGATGACTGTGGTCCACTTTGGTAGAGGGAGAATGTCGACAATTTCTCCCCAGAGTGGACATGTGAAATAAATCTACTTGGGTAGATGGGGATAGTTGTAAAGCATGCAGTTCAGATGCAGTAGATCCTAAGACATCCTTCTCAGATGAGGAAGGTCTTAATGTACCGTGTATATGTGTAGAAATCCTGACTGTGACGTCAGAAACGGGAGTAGGTATTAGAGCTACCTCTGAAGATGTGAGCTCTCCTAGAGCATCATGGACATATGTGAAAGGTCTGGGAGCCTCATGAGCAGATAAGGATGTTTCTAGATATCGTTGTGTAATTGTGGATGTTCCAAGAAAAATTTATTCTGCTGGAGAAGTGGAAACAGACTTTCATATAGAAGTGTCAGGTTCCCTAGCCTGCTTGATAGGCAAAACGGCTTCCAAGGCCCCTTCAGGAGATAAGGTAAAATACAGAGCCTTTGAGGTATTTGGCAGATGTTCTGGGTCTGCTTGTGAGTACACAGAACGACTGGAAACCCTATGTTCATATTTGGAAGAGTGTGTAGCATCTTCTGTGGTTGGGGAAGATGGCTGATATTGAGGAGATAAGGAAGTTCCTATAGCCTCCTGTGAAATCTGCGGAGGTCGTATGCATTCTTTTGCACAAAAGGAATACAAGGAATCCCTTTCTTCAGATGTCGAGGATGCTACAGACACTGGTGTTTGCATATCATGTTTTACCACTCCTTTTTCAAATATGGACCCATAATTTTCTCTACAGATGGAATACGTCCAAGAATATCTTTTGTATATGTGTAACATCACAAGCTGTTTCTAAAGATGTGGCTGTTGGTAGAACGTCTTTAGTAGATGTTTCTCATCCCACAGTCTCTTTATGAGATAGAGTACTACTCAGGGAATCCTGCTTAGTTTTTGGAAATTCTAGCATCTCTGATGTACATGTGGAAAGTTTTGGAGCCTCTCCTTTTGGACAGAATGACCTAGAGTCCCCTGGGTAGGTAGGGAATGTTTTACCTTCTCTGCACATTGTATATATATGGAGTTTGCATGGCTCATTGATTGTGTGTTGTGGTAAACTTGGCTCTTTTGGGCCTGAGGACAAGTCAGGAGGGTCCTTTCTGGTGGTAGAGCGTATTTGAATAATTCTCTGTTGTATAGGGGCATAGGAAGCACTGGGGGAGATGGTGAGGGTAGTAGATCACTTTTTTTATGTCCAGAAGGCACAAGAGTCCCTTGGGTGGACTCAGAAATTTCTACCACATCTTGCATGGGTGGGGTACTCTCAGGAACCCTTTCTGAACCTGGCAATGGTCCTTGATCTAGTGGTGTACATGCAGAAAGTTTTGTCTCTGTTTGGGCTGTTTCGTGTGTTATGAGGTTCACTTGGGGATTGGTGACTGTATTTTGTCCCCCTTGGACCATAAGTCATTATTTAAGTCCATTTTTAATAGTATAGGACTTTGAAGGTCCTCTTGGTTTAAAGGGAAGTTCTGAAATCCCCTTTGTCAGCAGAATCAGTTTTCAAACTCATTTTACCCGAAGCAGATTTCATAAGGGACTTTGGTGGAGATGGGGGACATCTTTGACTGACTTTATGTGTGGACATAGCTCTCAGTCAAGCTTTGGCAGCTGGCGAAGGTATTAAAGTCTCATGTGGAGAGAGGGCAGGACTTCATTCATTTGTGGAATATGAGAAATCACTGAGATTACCTTTGAGAGAAGAAGTTTTGCAGCCCTATTTGTCTGATGTGGACTGTTGAACTTCCCCTTGGCCAGAGGGGTCTTCTCCAACACACTATGGAGGAGAATTGGAAAGATTAGAGACATGCAGGGAAGGGAATGAACATTTGAAACTCCTTTGGAAACTCTGTGGGAGAGAAAGCTGATCACCCAGAAGAGTGGGCAATACTGAGACCTCAAGGAAGGGGAGACTGCCACTTCTGCCCACATGTGCACACAACCCTAGCACAAGAGGAAACTGCATAGTGCCTCTGGACACATGTATATAGGAGCAGTCAAGCTGCAGGAGCCCTGCATTCCAAACTGCACCTGGATCTGAATTGCACCAAAATGCATCCGACACCCAAATCTCGTGTGGGGTGTGGAAGACTTAAACCATCAGAGGGATGGAAACCCCTGAGAACTCTGTTCACATTCCTGACTCAATAAAAAAATACCAAGGTCCATCTGGGACTAATGTGCATAGGGACCTAGGAGCAGTAGGGGCAGGACCTTTCTGCTTGCGGCTCTTTTGGAAAGTGGAAAGTCAGCCCGAGGTGTGACTTCAGGCCTGAGACCAGAGTTGAAACCAACTTTTCTGCTCCAAGTGTCCTGCCTGGTGGACTCACGAAAGGCAATGGCAGAATTTCCATTGGGACCGGGCGCTTCCAGTTTCTAGTTTGCAACTGAATCTCGCTGATCCTGGCCCAGAACTCCCTGCTCCTAGATGCTGTGGGAGAGAGAGCTGATCATCCAGGAGTGTAGGGTAAACTGAGACTACAGGGCAGGAGAGACGGACACTTTTACCTACCATTGCCCACATCTCTGGCCCAAGACAAAACTGCTTAGTGCCTCTGGACACAGGAATATAGGAGGAGTAAAGCTGAAGGACCATCATGTTCCAGACTGTGCCTGGTTCTGATTGAACTGATCAAATAGCTCCTTGCACCCAAATGCTGAGGGTTGGGGAACTATAACTTCAGAGTTACAGGAACTCCTGGGAAACCAAAGGAGACTATTCTCTGCCCAGATTCCTGACTCAACAGGAAAACACCTTGTGCCATTTGTACTGCCCTCCCCCACAGGGGAACCTAGGAGAAGTAGGTGCACGTCCTGCTGGTTCCTACCCACAAGGACAGCTGAAACCCAGTGAACAGGAGCAACTACATGCCTGAGAGCAGAATACTCTGTTCCCATAACTGGCATCTACATACATAAAAGAAACCTTACTAAATCTCAAAGCACACATTGCACCTCACACAATAATAGTAGGAGATTGCAACACCCCACTCTCATCAATGGACAGGTCATGGAAACAGAAATTAAACAGAGACATAGACAGACTTAGAGAAGTCAAGAACCAAATGGACTTAACAGATATTTATAGAACATTCTACCCTAAAGCAAAAGGATATACATTCTTCTCACCACCTCATGGCACTTTCTCCAAAATTGACCATATAATTGGTCATAAAACAGGCCTCAACAGATACAGAAAGATAGAAATAATCCCATGCGTCCTATCAGTCCACCAAGGGCTAAAGCTGGTCTTCAATGACAATAAGGAAAGAGCACACACATATACGTGGAAGTTCAACAATGCTCTACTCAATGATAACCTGTTCAAGGAAAAAATAAAGAAAGAAATTATAGACATCTTAGAATTTAATGAAAATGAAGGTACAACATACCCAAAATTATGGGACACAATGAAAGCTGTGCTAAGAGGAAAACTCATAGCGCTGAGTGCCTGCAGAAAGAAACAGGAAAGAGCATATGTCAGCATCTTGACAGCAGAACTAAAAGCTCTACAACAAAAAGGAAGGAAATACACCCAGGAAGAGTAGAAGGCAAGAAATAATCAAACTCAGAGCTGAAATCAACCAAGTAGAATCAAAGACGACCATAGAAAGAATCAACAGAACCAAAAGTTGGTTCTTTGAAAAATCAACAAGATAGATAAACACTTGGCCAGATTAACGAGAGGACACAGAGAGTGTGTCCAAATTAACAAAATCAGAAATGAAAAGAGAGACATAACCACAAAATCAGAAGAAATTGAAAAAAACCATCAGATCCTACTACAAAAGCCTATATTCAAAAAAACTTAAAAATCTGCAGGAAATGGACAATTTCCTAGACAGATACCAGGTGCCAAAGTTAAATCAGGAACAGATAAACCAGTTAAACAACCCCATAACTCCTAAGGAAATAGACCCCGTCATTAAAGGTCTCCCAACCGAAAAGAGTACGGATCGAGATGTGTTTCGTGCAGAATTCCTTATTTATAATAGCCAGAAGCTGGAAAGGACCCAATTGTCTTCAACAGAGGAATGGATGCAGAAAATGTGGTACATCTACACGATGGAATATTACTCAGCCATCAAAAACAATGACTTTATGAAATTCGTAGGCAAATGGATGGAACTGGAAAATATCATCCTAAGTGAGGAAACCCAATCACAGAAAGACACACATGGTATGCACTCATTGATAAGTGGATATTAGCCCAAATGCTTGAATTACCTAGATGCCTAGAACACATGAAACTCAAAACGGATGATCAAAATGTGAATGCTTCACTCCTTCTTTAAAAGGGGAACAAGAATACCCTTGACAGGGAAGAGAGAGACAAAGATTAAAACAGAGACTGAAGGAACACCCATTCAGAGCCTGCCCCACATGTGGCCCATACACATACAGCCACCCAATTAGAAAAGATGGATGAAGCAAAGAAGTGCAGACCGACAGGAGCCGGATGTAGATCACTCCTGAGAGACACAGCCAGAATACAGCAAATACAGAGGCGAATGCCAGCAGCAAACCACTGAACTGAGAATAGGACCCCCGTTGAAGTAATCAGAGAAAGAACTGGAAGAGCTTGAAGGGGCTCGAGACCCCATATGAACAACAATGTCAAGCAACCAGAGCTTCCAGGGACTAAGCTACTACCTAAAGACTATACATGGACTGACCCTGGACTCTGACCTCATAGGTAGCAATGAATATCCTAGTAAGATCACTAGTGGAAGGGGAAGCCCTTGGTCCTGCCAAGACTGAATCCCCAGTGAACGTGATTGTTGGGGAGAGGGTGGTAATGGGGGGAGGATGGGGAGGGGAACACCCCCCCAAAAAAAAGAAAAAAAAAGAAAAAGAAAAACAATAAATGAAAATTCTACACTTACCACTAAAAAGAAAATCTGCTAGATTTTTATAAAAAACTAATGAATAATAAATATACTTACAAAAAAATAAAGAAAAGAAAAAGTAAAAGAATTATGGGCAATTGCATCTTAAACACGAGTATGCAATTGTATCTAAAACAAATGTACTTTTTGGATGTAGGAGAAATAAACCTGTTTTCCTATACTAACTGATAGCCTGTATATTATTGGTGTGGGACAGTTAATGCTTAGCATTTTTTTTTCGGGGCTGGGGACTGAACCCAGGGCCTTGCGCTTACGAGGCAAGCGCTCTAACCACTGAGTAAATCCCCAACCCCTATGCTTAGCGTTATTAATGAGGAGTATTTATGAGTCTTTTTTATTTTGTTGATGCCCCATACTTTTTCCCACTTCTGATGAATTACTACAGGGTTATTTACCATTTCTGTCCTCCTGAGAATATCCCTTATTTTCAGAATGCGGTTTCCCATTTTTAGACTAAGGTTGCTGAAGAGACATGGCTTCCTGGTGATTATGCTGTGTAAAGTTTCTCGTCTCGGGTTGATGTGAACGATACTTTTGCTCAGTAATAAATTTGAGACTGGATTCTGTATTCTCTGACAATGTGTTGAAAGGTGATCCAAGCCCATATATATATTACATATATATTATATATATATATATTATATATATTATATATATTATATATTATATATTTATATTCAATGGATATTATAGATTATCCAGTGAAAATTCCGGTGTTAGTCTAATGTGATCAGCTTTATGTGTGACTTGGTCTTTTTCCTTCACAATTTTGTATATTTATTTCTCTGTTCACTTAGGCTTTGATGATGATTATGATGATGATTATTTTATTTTTGTTATTATTTATTATTATAATTATTATATTCATTATTCTTTTTATTATCATTTTACTATATTATATTATTATATTTATTATTCTTTTTATTATCATTTTATTATATTAATTATATTATTGTTATATTTATTATTATTTTTATTATCACTTTTATTACATTATATTATATTACATTATATTATTATTGTTATTATTGTTATTATGTGTCTACTTGGTATTTTCTATGATTCTAGTACTTTAACAGAATATTAAAATTTGGGGAATATTGTTCCCAGAAAATCATATACAAATAGTTATTGTAGCTGATTTTATTCTCATACTTATCACAGTGTCCTGAACTTAGGAATCAGGGACCCTGCCTCAGTTGGTCTGATTGGAAAATAGAGATATTGATAGCCAGTGTCTAGGCAGGGCAGACAGTGCAGGAGTCTCTGGACGCTTGGACAAAGGACCAGAGAGGAAGAAGACATGGAGATTCTCCAGGACAGAAGCAGAGGGGAGTCGTTCAGGACAGAGAAGCAGCTGACATAGAAGAGCATGAGAATAAGCAGACCCAGGATAGCTGCCCAATGGTGTCCAGGGCAAGAAAGATGGGATATAGATTTTAGCAAATAATAACGTGGGAATATCAGTGGGGGATAGTTTAGCCAATCGGAGGTTAGGAAGTGGCCTTGCCATTGAGCTGTTAAATGCATAGAAAATATAAAGACTCCATATGTGAGGCCTCCATCCATAAACCCCCATCCCTATCCTTTTCTGCTGCCCTGTCTTCTTCAAAGGTGCTTCCCCTCCGCAAAAACATCCCCATGCTGCCTTCCCAGCATGACATTCTATTTCCTGGAAGGTCCAGCCTTGGCATGAACAAGGGCTCCTCCCATTGGTGCAGAGCACGGTCATGCTTTGCTACATATGCAGCTGGAGACGCCAGTCTGTCCATGTGCAGTCTTCAGGAAGTGCTTTAGTCCCGCGGAGCTCTGGTTCGTGACCCCTGTTGTCCTTCCTGGGTTGCAAGGCACTTCCGCTCCTTCAATACTTTCTCTCTCTTCTCCAAAGGGTACCCTGTTCTCAGTGCAATGGTTGGCTGCAAGCATCAGCCTCGGTGTTTGTCATAATCTCGGAGAGCCTCTCAGGGGACAGCTCTATCAGGCTCCTGTGAGCATGCACTTGTTGGCCTCAGCAATGTTGTTTAGGTTTGGGGGCTGTATGTATGTGGGCTGCATCCCCAGGTGGTGCAGGCTCAGAATGGCTATTCCTTCAGTCTCTGCTCTAAACTTAATCTCCATATCATGTCCTATGAATATTTTTGTTTCCCCTTTTAAGACAGACCATCCTCACTTGGTTCATCCTTCTATTTGAACTTAAAGCGGTATGTGAATTGTATGTTGTGTAATTCAAGTTTTTGGGATAGTGTGTGTGTGTGAGTGTGTGTGTGTGTGTGTGTGTGTGTGTGTGTGTGTGTGTGTTTGTGCGTGTATGTGTGTTTTATATTTGTTTCTTTGTGTGTGTGTGTGTGTGTGTATGTGAGATTTGGTTGCTTCATTCAAGATGGTATTTTATACTTTCATTCATTTACTTATGAATTTCATGATGTCATTGTATTTGATTACTGAGTTGCACGCAATTATGTAGATGAACCACATTTTCTGTATCTATTCACGTGGTCAAATCATTTGGGTTCTTTCTAGCTTCTGGCTATCATGAATACAGCTGCTATAAACATAGTACAACATGTTTCCTGGTTATATGTTGGGGCACCATTTGGGAATATGCCCAGGAGTGGGATAGCTAAGTCCTCAGCATATACTTGTCAAATTTTCTGATGAAAGCCCAGAGTAATTTACGGAATATTGTACCTCATTTCAATCCCACCAATAATGGAGGAGTCTTCCTCTTTCTCCACATTGTGACCAGAATCTGCTGTTAACTGAATGTTTGATCTTAGCCGTTCTGCCTGGTGTATCCTTTGATTTGCATTACCCTGATGAACAATGATGTGGAACATTTCTTTATGTATTTCTCATCCATTCAAAAATTCTTCTGCTGAAAATTATTTGATTAGATCTGTACCCCATTTATAATGGGGCTATTTGACTTTCTGGAGTATAACTTCTTGAGTTCTTTGTACATATTGAATATTAGTTCTCTTTCAGGTATAGAAGGGCAAAGATTGTTTTTCAAGGTATTAGTTGCCGTTTTGTCATAATGACAGTGTTCCTTGCCTTACAGACACTTTGCATTTTGACAAGGTACGATCTGTTAACTCTTCATCGTAAAGCATAAGCCACTGGTTTGGTGTTCTGTTCAAGAAATTTTCCATAGTCATCACGTGTTCAAGCTTTTCCCCACTTTTTCTTCTATTGGTTTGTGTTTATCTCTTTTTTCTGGATGCCCTTAATCCACTTGGACTTCAGCTATGTACAGCGTGATAAGAATGGATGGATTTACAATAATTTACACGCTGACATCTAGATGAACCAACACAGGTGTTTACTTGCCTGTCTCTGTACCCATACCATATAATTTTTATCACTATTGCTGGATATTCAACTTGAGGTTAGGGATGTTTATTTCCACAGAATTTCTTTATATTGAGAATAGTTTCAACTTCCTTGTTTTTTTTTTTTTTTCTTATTCTAAATGAACTTGCATATTTCTCTTTCTAACTGTATGAAGAATTTTGTTGAAAATTTCTTGGGGATTGCATTGAATCTGTAGATTGCTTCTGGCAAAGGGCCATTTTTACTATATCAATACTGCCAATCCATGGACATGAAAGGTCTTTCCATCTTCTGAGATTTTCTTCTTTTAGAGAAAGTAAGTTCTTTTCATACGGCACTTTCACTTGGCTGGTTTGAGTTACACGGAGGTATTTTTTGTTATTTGTGATTATTGTGAAGAGTGTCATTTTCCTAATTTCTTTCTTGGTCTGTTTATTCATGGAATGTTACTGATATGTTTGAGTTAATTCTACATCCAGGATTTTCCTGAAGCTGTTTATCACGTGCAGTATTTCTCTGGTGGAAATTATGGAGTCACTTAAGAATACTATCATATCACCTGCAAATAGTGATATATTGACCTCTTCCTTTCATATTTGTATCCCTTTGTCCTCCTTTTATTGTCTAATTGATCAGACTAGTACATGGAGTACCATATTGAATAAGTAGGGAGAGAATGAATAGCCTTGTCTAGCTCCTGATTTTAGAGGAAGAGCTTCAAGTTTCTCTTCATTTAGTTTGATATTTGGCTACTGGTTTGCTGTCCATTACGTTACTGTTGTTGAGTATGGGCCTTGAATTCTATCATTGTAAGACTTTGGCTATGAAGGGGTGTTTTATTTTGTCAAATGCTTTCGCAGCATCTAATGAGATGAAAATATCATTTTTTTCTTTCAGTTTTATTATCTGGTGGATTATGTTGATGGAATTCCATATTAAACTATCCTTGAATTCCTTTTTTGATGTCTCCTTGATCGTGACGGATGACCATTTTGATGTGTTCATGGGTTTGGTTTGCAATGATTTGATTGAATATTTTTTGTCAATATTCAAAGGGAAATTGGTCTGAAGTTCACTTTATTTATTGGGTCTTTGTGTGCTTTAGGTATAAGCATAACTGTGGCTTCATCGATGGAATTGGGTAGTTTCCTCTGTTTGTATTTTGTGGAATATTTTGGACAATAGTGGTATTTGGTTCTAGGAA
Source organism: Rattus norvegicus (assembly GCF_036323735.1). Taxonomy (NCBI): domain Eukaryota; kingdom Metazoa; phylum Chordata; class Mammalia; order Rodentia; family Muridae; genus Rattus; species Rattus norvegicus. The sequence goes on from NC_086021.1 coordinate 4,996,911, forward strand.
GTGCGGATAGAATTTTCAACTAAAATCATCTGGTCCTGGGATATTTTCCCAAGTGGGAGCCTTTTAATAATTGTTTCTAATTTTTTAGGATTCATGGTACAGTTTAGATATTTTTTCTTACCCTGACTTAAATTTGGTAACTGCTCCCTGTATAGAAAATTGATCATTTTGTCCAGATTTTCTACTTTCCTTGAATATAAATTTCAGTAATACGGTATGATAATGTTTTGAATTTCTGCAGATTCTGTTATTTTGTTTCCCTCTCCTTTCTGATTTTCTTATTTGGATACTGTGCCCTTTTGTCATTCTAGCTCAGGTTTATGCACCATGTTGATTTACCCTTGGATCCAGCTCCTGGTTCTATTGATTCTTTGTCGAGTTCTTTGTGTTTCTCCTTAGTTGATTTCAGCCTTGAGTTTGATTATTTCCTGCCTTCTGCTCCTCTCGGGTGAATCTGCTTCTTTTTGTTTTTGAGCTTTTATATTTTTTGTCAAGCTGCTAAAGTATGCTCTCTCCAGTTTCCCTTTGGATGCTCTCAGAGCTTTGAGTTTTCCTCTTAGCCCTCCCTTCACTGTGTCCCATAAGTTTGTTTGTTGTACCTTACAATTCCTAAAATTTTAAAACATTTTTAATTTTTTTCTTTAGTTCTTCCTCTACCAAGTTATCTCTGAGTAAAATATTGGTCAACCTCTATGTGTATTTGGGCTTCCTGACATTTTTGTTGCTATTGAAGTCCAGCCTTAGGTCATGGTAGTGTGAGAAAATGCATGGGATTATTTCACTCTTTTGTACCTGTTGATGCCTCTTTTATGACCAACGGTATGATCAGTTTTGGAGAATGTGCCATGAGTTCCTGAGAATAAGGTATATTCTTTTGTTCAAGGGTGAAATATTCTATAGATATTCCTTAAATCCATTTGGTTCAAAAGCTGTTAATTTCTCTGTGTCTCCGGTTTCCCATTCCATGATCTGGCCATTGCTGAGTGTGGGTTGTTGAAGTCTCCCACGACTATTTCGTTAGCCTGAGTTTTAGTTCGGTTTTCTTCATAAATTTAGGTGCCGTTGGATGTAGATTATAGATTTTCAGGATAGAGAATTGACCTTGGTGGAATTTTTTTCTCTGATGAAAATGAAGTGTCTTTCCTTATCATTTTTTTTTGATAACTTTTGGTTGAGTTAGATACTGGAATGTATGCTCCATGATGTTTCTACAGACCATTTTCTTGGAAAATTGTTTTCCAGCCTTTTATTCTGAGATACTATCTGTCTTTGTCACTGAGCTGTGTTTCCTTAATGCAACAAAATTCTAGTTCTTCTTTATGTATGCAGTCTGTATGTCTATGTGTTTTTTATTGGAGAATTTGCATTGATGCTAAGAGATATTAATGAATAGTTATTGTGGTTTTCTGTTATTATTTTTTGGTAGAGGTGGAATTATGTTTGTGAGACTCTCTTCTTTTGGGTTTGTTGAAAGAGGATTAATTTCTTGCTTTTTATAGTGTGTAATTTTCCTCCTTGTGTTGGAGTTTCCCATCTACTATCTTTCATAGGGCAGGATTTGTGAAAATATACTTTGTAAATTTAGCATATCACAAAATATCTTGGTTTCTCCAGCTGCGCTGATTGAAAGTTTTGCAGGGATAGTAGCCTGGGCTGGCATTTCTTTTCTCTAAGTGTTTTATAAAATCCACTCTGGATCTGACTTTCATAGTCTCTGGTGAGAAGTCTGGTGTAATACTTATAGGTATGCCTATATATGTTACCTGACTTTTTTGCTTACTGCCTTTAATATTCTTTCTTTGTTTTTTGGATTTGGTGTTTAGACTATTATGTGAAGGGAGAACTTTCTTTTTCGTCCAATCTATTTGGAGTAATATATGATTCTTTTATTATTATATTCATTTCTCCCTTTAGGTAGGGAAGTTTTCTCCTATAATTTTTGATGATATTTACTGGCCCTTTTATAAGGGAACATTCGTTCTCTTTTATACCCATTATCCTTTGGTTTGATCTTCTCATTGTGTCCTGGATTTCCTGGTTATTTTCCATTAGGAGCTCTTTGAGCTTTACATTTTCTTTGATGGTTGTGTAAATGTTTTCTACGGTATCTTCTGCCCCTGAGATTTTTATCTTTTATCTCTTGTATTCTCTTTCTGATGCTTCTGTCTATGACTTCTGATTTCTTCCCTATGTTTTCCACCTCCAGGGTTGTCTCTCTTTGTGCTTTCTTTATTGCTGCTATTTCCACTTATTGATCCTAGAATTTTTAAATTCCTTCATCTGCTTGACTGTGTTTTCCTGTGATTCTTGAAGGAATTTTGTGTTTCCCCTTTAAGGGCTTCTACTTTTTACCTGTGTTGTCTTGTATTTCTTGAAGAGTTTTATATGTTCCCTACTCAATGTCCTCTATCATCATCATGAAAAATGATTTTGATTCCACATCTTGCTTTTTCTGTTGGGATATCCAGTATTTGCTTTCTTGGGATAAGGGAGCTCTGATGATGCCAAGTAGTTTTGGTTTCTGTTGTTTAGGTTTTTGTGCTTGACTCTTGTCATCAGGTTTTCTCTGGTGTTTCATGGTCTTGCTGTCTCTGATGGTGGCTTCACCATCCTGTAAAACTCTTTGTCACTGTTCCTATAGACTTCTTTTCTCCCACCAAGATGTGGGTTCAGAGATATGTGGGACCAGATCAGCAATGGGTGCAGGTGGAAACAGGAAGTGTCCTGTCCCAGACTGCTCTTGTTTTCTGTATCCTGATGCCGCCAGCCTGGTTGCTTGGAGCAGAAGGGTTGGTCTCGCCTGTGTTCTCAGTTGTGTTACTTTACTGGCCACTGGCTTCCATCTCTGGACACAGGTAGATACTGGAAGGATCCCCTCTCTTTTCTCCCAAGGTTCCTGTATCCATAGGGCTCTAAGCAGCTTCCTCTCAGCACAGGAATGTGAGCAGAGGTAATGGTTTCCCCTAAGATCTCAGAATTGTCCATGATTCTGGGAGTTCAGGTTTCTAACCCACCGAATTTGGGTACAGAGAGCTATTGTACTATGTCATCTCTGGGCGCAGCAAGACACAGGAAGCTTTTATCTTCTTTATCATCCTAATAAATGGAAATATCAGCATAGGCATTTCCTGTATATGAAATTTATATGGAGGGGTTGTCATGGGTAGATGGATACAAATAGATACAAAATACACTTGAATAAGCGTGGCATATTAAGATATATCCTGACTGGAATCTGTGAAGAATGACATAGTCTGTATTATATAAAATGGATTATGAAATTGAGTGGAAAAATTCTTCTAATAAACATAATATAATTTTAAATTGAATCTTCTTCATTATTAATTTATATAACACATCTTCACTAGGCATCTAGAATTTCATCGATTATGATACATTAAGGATGCAAATAAGAAAAAAAAACTCATCTTCCATAAACAGGCATTCTAGATTTTCCGTTTCATCTTAACCATAACCATGGATATTTCTGAGAACTTAGGGGTAGCCATGACCTCTACTTCCTTAATGTAAAGGGAGAGAAAGAACATAGAGTGTTGTCAAGCATGTGCTCACAGGTACTTACTTATATAATAGGTCCATGGTCTTTATTTTCAATGAGCTGGGTGTTTGGTGGTGGTAATCTGAGTTTGAACTTTGTGATTTATTTCTGTGTTTTATAACTTATTTTACTATATCATTTATCTTTTATAAAGATTTATATTTCATTCAGTTTGTTTATTTTATTTATATTTCATTTCAGCCTTTCTGCTGAGACTAGATCTCTCCAAAGTAAATGAACTAAAGAAACCGATTTTGATATTTTACTAACATACCAGATTACCGTAGACGATGTGGCTATTTGATTATAAGAGAGCAATAACTATGCTTCCTTTGGAATAGAATAGGAAGGTGAAACCAAAACACAAGTTAAATAGTTCAAATAACGTATTAGCTATAAAGGTGAATTTTGTAATTGGATGGATTCACTATCAGTATAATTAGACCTGATGTGATGTAGAGAGTTGCAAAGAGCTAATATGTGACTATTTCAATACAATCACCTAATATACAGTGACTAATTTCAGTTTCATTGACATTTTGGTTGGGTCACAAGCCTTTAACAGCTGAGGTATTTTTGTAGCCTCTTATGTGGAGTTCTCATGCACACTAAATATATTTACTCTATAGTATGCAGCAGAGTTCGGGAAGCATATATAATATAATAAACACAAGAAAAGTAAAATTTTATAGTCATAATCATAGAAAGATTATTTGTCCTCAACATTTATGCTTGCATGTCAGAACAGGATTCAATGTACAATTGACTTAACACTCTTCCAGGCAAGCCACACATCCAGGGAGAGGCTGATGTGAGCGGATCCCCACTGAGTTGTAGTGACCTAAATCTGAGCTGTTCTCACCATACTGAACGTGTTACCTTTCATCCTCTGTGGCTGAGACCTTGTATGAACAACCCTAAGAAATCTAGGCTCTCCCCTTCTGTCTTCAACTCATTAAGTCTCTCAGAAACCACGTTAAGATTCCCAGTGTGTTCCGTTACCATAACCTTTCCCTGCCTTAGGCATCTCATCTGTAAAATAAGAATAAAAAGACTCTTTGTTAACAAACACTTAATGTTGCTGATACCCGGGAGCTGTCCCAGGTGCTGAACACAGAGTACCGCCAGACACAGGTTCAGTGCTCATGAGAGTTAAAAGCTGAGCTGGGAGAGATGCATAATTAATATGATCATATATTTATATAATAAAGAACTTGGTAGTGGAAAAATCTTGAAAGAAAAAATAAAACAAGGAAAGAACAGAGAATCAAAACAGAAGGTACAGGTGTGTTTAGACTGGAATTCACACCCACTGCAAAACAGGCAGGATGGCACAAGGTCACTTCTAAAATAAATAACTCTAAAGTTCCATTTCTGTGCTCAAAAGGAAAAAAAGTGCCTATTAAACATAAAACTTTTAGAAAGTTTTGTTTTTTCCCAGACAACATCTAATGGAATTGCTAACCAACTGGACTAATTGAAGAAATGTTAAAAGGGTGCCACAGAGACGACATAGTAATTAAGAATGCAAACTCGTTTTACAGAAGATCTGAGTTTGGATTCAGGCTCCCGTGTCCTCTGACAAACAACCACTTGTTATTTCAGCTCCAGGGGATCTACCGCCCCTACTGGCTTTCTTGGACATCGTGCTCATATGTGTACACACACACACACACACACACACACACACACACACACACACATACACAGACACACACACATACAAACACAAACATATATACACACACACAGATAATTAAAAATTAAAAAGTAGACTTTGAAAAAGAATGTTACAGAAGAATCATTTAAGGAGACAAAATAATGAGTCAGAAATTCATATCCATACACAGAACTCAGTTCATGAGGAACAGAATAATTAAAACAGCAATAAAATTAACATTTTCAGTCATGATTGCTCTGTAACATGAAATAATAGAAATATATTTTCACATCTGACGTAAATATAAAATAGACAGCAAGTTAGAGCAGATGGGAAGGAGTAATTGGAAATATAAGATTCCACAGGCTACGTATTAATACAACTAAAGAAGTATTTAACTAGGGGTGAGTCTGGATTCTTTGACACATATTGTAAATACCAGGTGTGGTGGGAACATATAAATCAAGTGTTTTAATTTTTTTAATACATCTCGATGCTGAGGACTAGAGATACCAGAACATCTGCTTACATCCTGCTACTAGAAAAAAGTGGCCTCATCTTTAGTGCCAATTCTTGGGAAGGTGAAAAAAAAAAGCCGGGTTATGTCTACTGGGTTTGAAGACCATGTGGATTTTGATGAGTTGGTAGCCAGAGTGCCTGCAACATCTACAAAACACAGTACTGGAGAGAACAGTGAAAGATTCAAAGAAGATCACACTGTGCCTGGGCCTCCTTCTGCAAGGCTATTACAGGCTCTGTGACCTTTCAAGTTCCTGGTTATCGTCAGAAGTGATAGCCAGGCATTGCTGTCACCTGGTCAATTTGAAGTGCCAATATGACATTGGGGTGGGACAGGGATGAGAGACAATCTGGTACTGGTCTACACACAAACCCACAGCTATAGGGAGCCGTTCCCCACTTCATTTTGCATAGTAGGGACAGCATCAGAGGGAAAAGGGCTTATGCCTCTTAAATAAGAAACAAACTTATGCAATTACATAGGAAATAAGCTGACACAAGCTTGGGTTTCTATTGATTCTTGTCTTGAGTGAATGAAGACACAGTTTTCAGCTTTCCCTTATAGGCTGTGGTTTGTCCTGAAGGTTTTAAAAACTGTCACATGTTTCCTTTGAACATTCTCATCTCAATGCTCCGAATTCCCACTCTTTGTGTGTAATGCCCTTATGGTGCTTGAATCACTCTGGTCAGTCCATTAGTCCTAATTGTTACTTAATGTTTCCTTTTCAAACACACTGCTTGGGATGAGGGAGACAGCTTGGAGTGGAGCCTGAGGAACTGGACACAAAGTAAAAAAACTAAGCATGGGTATAAGTTCTTGAACCAAGAGTTGGAGAATTGCTGGGTTTACTGTCAGCCCTTCTGACCTATACTGGTGAGATTCAGGCCACAGAGAGACACTGGGTCAAAAACAAGGTAAATTGGTCCTCTGGCCTGCATGTCACCCACATGAACACATACACGCATAGCACATATGCATATATGCATACACACAAATGGGAAAACATGTTATTAAATCCATGCATGTAACGAATTTTCCTCATAAAATTCCCCGAGCACTTTCTTTAAAGAGGAGATAGTTGCAAAAACAGATGCAAGGGAAAAGAAGTTGTAATGGAAACGAGTCCGACACCCCTTCATTATATGGGGATTCATGTAGACTTAGATTTTTTCACCCTACTTTAATAAGGGTTCTCAAGTGCTTAGAGCCCCCTTCTAGCCCACTGTCCAAAGGTAGGGGAGAAAAGATGATAAATAGGGCAAGTGGATGTGGACCTGTTTAGAAGTAGTTCTTTGGGGCAAATCCAATCTGAGCTGTCAGGACACCGGCAGTCCAGTCCGGTAGTGTCAGGATACCAATAGTCCAGTTGAAAAAAAATGTCACCAAACACAAATCATCACTGGTAGCACAATCTAGCAGAAACAGTCAGGCCTCCACCAAACTGGCAGTAGTCAGCAGGAGTGACCAGAACCAGCTGGAATACCAGGAGCTCTTTGCCACACCTCAATAAAGTGAAGGTCATTAAGAATCAAGAGCAAGGAGGGATTGCAGGGCAAACAATGCAAGCACCTCATCAGTGTCTACTGAGTCATACTCATAATCTCTCCAAATATCAAATGAATTGCCTTAGCCATACCCCACATGAGTCTGCATCACAGGACAAGCAGAAATTTCCACTTCAGACACCAGAGTGTGAGGAACAAGAGAGACACTGAGACATATGGAAGAAACAAGGATATTCCCTTGAATTGTAACATGTCGCCAAATGATAGTGAAGGGAAGTTACCTCTCTGCCAAGCTGCTAAATTCCATTTAAATCACAGTGGCCTACAACTGGCCTGTTTCCTAAAATTGTCTCTGTTGTTACCTGATACACATGCCTAATACTTTGTTGCTGATGATGGACCTTCATTCAATAGCTGTAGCTGTCCTTTGGCTACTTTGTAGGTTCTCCTTTCTTTCACATTCAACCCCCTAACACTAGACAGGAGAGAAAAGAGGAGAGAGGGAAAGGGGTTCGATCACCATTAGACGACCTCCTGTTGATTAGGGGCATCGAGTTCCTTAGGGGGCAATTTTGATCTTCATTGTCAGGGTGTTTAGTTTCTTCTTTGGGCGTGATTATTTAACAAACTGCAACCAACAGCAGCCCACCTGTGGAGATCTAGCATTTATATGTTCTCTGAAAAGTCTCCAGCATCCCAAATGTTACACACGTGCAAAATCTATCTGCTGCTCGCAAAGTCACGCCCCTGCCAGAGCACGAGGCAAATCATAGTCAGCCACTGTTGACAATCGGAAGCAAACCCATACCCATCAGCCTGGGTTAAAACAAAACATACTCTTATAATATTTCTATGTTTTTAAATACACCAAAATTCTCACTGCAAATAGCCAGTTTCATTTGGATATTAGTATAACTGACTTTATATCCTTTAATCCATGGAGGGCATCCTGATTAGCTTGAATCAGTCATGCTAGCTTTGTTCTGTTCATGTCACTGGTGTTGAGGTGCATCAGAAGACTCACTGAGACACACCAATAATCTTCTGAGCAAAGATTTTTTTCTGCCCGTCACAAATAGGGAGCTATCCAAGACAGTTTCATCTCTCTTCCTCTTCCTCCCATCCACGGTTGGAGTTCTGCTGTGGAGGAGTGTGATGTGTTCTCTGCGGATGCAGCCGCCATCTTGTGACTACATTACAGCCAATCACTGAGGGCAGTAGGATGAGAAAGATGGATGAGCCAAGAGTCCTGTGGGATGGCTGGGCTGGTGAACTGATGCTGTGTGTGCTTTGGTGTTTCTTCCCAAGTAAATCACACCCTTGTGATTAAGGGATACTGATTGGTTTTATGTTATTGTGACCAGACTATTCCCAGCAGATATATTTATTGTGTTTGCCCTTCTAAGGCCAGAATTATTGCCATCCTCATTTTAACTCATCTTCTGTCCAATTGGAACCCCACTTTGCCAGCCTCTCCCCAGGCCTTCCTTAGCAATTAGCAACCACACACTAAAATAAGGGCCAATGTCCCAGGAGGTGAATGTGATACAACAATTAAAACACACTCACCAGGAAGGACAATGGAATATTATTTAAAATGTTTCTGCCCAAAGAATAGTGAAGTCAATATAATTTTAAAGTTACATTCTTTTACCTCCCCCTCTCCCCGTTAAATGTTTGATAACTATCTGCTAAATAACTGACATTTCTCAGGACCACACAACACAGATGATATCCACCACTGCCTTTTTCATGATTACTGTGGGTGTTAAGTTATACTTCATGGACTAAAGGTATTTCCTTTTTTGTGGAGTATAAGGCAGATGAGGTTTCTTCCAGAAACTTCACATTTTACAAATGCAAAATGCTGCCCTATTGAGAAACAATACAAAATCCTTCATAGCTCACGTGGCTTTCTGTCTTCTGATTAGAAATTTAACCCACATCTAATTTTCCTGGAAGGAACGTGTGCCTTACAGAGAGACTGTGGTCTGACAGAGGAATGGCTTTCAAAGGTCCTGAGGTGGGGTTCTCGGGCTAAGGAGCTGGCTTAGCCAGTAAAGTGTTTGCCATGAAAGTATGAGGGTCTGAGTTCAGTCCCTAGTACCCACGTTAAAAAATAAAAGTCAGACATGGTGGACTGGAATCCTGGTACCAGAGAGGTGGACAGATGCATCCCCGATGCTCTCTAGTCCACCAGCTCAACTGGTATGTTTGGGGTGTAAGTGTGAGACTTTTTTGCAAGAAAACAAAGCAAGGCACGGTGGAACTGTCTCAGTTCCTTCTCTTTGCTCTGAGGAAATACTGTGTGAACTATCTCAGGGAGGAAAGGGTTGACTTCAGCTTGATCAGTGCCCATCAGGAAGAAAGTCAGGGCAGGAACCGAAGGCAGAGACTTGAAGGCAGCAGCTGAAGCAGAGGCCGTGGAGGAACAACAGCGTACTGGCTTGTTCCTCATTGCTTGGTCACCGTGCTTTCTTCTGTAACCAGGACCGCCCACCCAGAGGTAGCGCCATCCACAGTGGGCCTCCACACACCAATCATTATTCCAAAAGGTGCCTCACAGATCTGTCCACAGGCAAATGCAATGGAGGCAAATCCTCAGCTGAGGTCCCCTGTAGTAAAATAATAATAATAATAATAATAATAATAATAATAATAATAATAATAATAATAATAAATCCCGATGCGGGGTTACTCACCTCAATGGTTTCTGTTCCCAAATGAAAGAAACATACCCAGCATCTGTATCTAAAACAGCACATAGCTGGGCAGCTGCCTACCCTCCATGCTGTTAGAATCCGCCTCCCAGCAATAACTCCTAGTTACTATATACTAATTTCTATGCTTCATCTTGGCTCTTCTTGAATCCAAGGTGCAGCCCTCTGGGCCATGATCTATTAGCCCTTTTATACGGCAGCTCTGCCCTTCTGCATGTTATTTCCCTTTCATGGCAGCCTCTGTCTCCCCTCCTTCACACTCCCCTAAGGCACAGGGACTTCTCTGTCCTGCTTGCTCCCGTACCCATGCCCGGGAACCCTAAATCCCGTCTCTCTCTCTCTCTCTCTCTCTCTCTCTCTCTGTCTCTGTCTCTCTCTCTCTGTCTCTGTCTCTGTCTCTGTCTCTCTCTCTCTCTCTCTCTCTATATATATATATATATATATATATATATCTTCGTCTCTCTCTATCTCTCTCTCTGTCTCTCTCTCCCTCTCTCTCTGTCTCTCTCTCTCTCTCTCTCTCTCTCTATATATATATATATATATATATATATATACATATATATATATCTCCCTCTCTCTCTATCTCTCTCTGTCTCTGTCTCTCTCTCTCTTTCTCTCTCTATCTCTCTCTCCCTCTCTCCCTCCTTCCCAGCTATTGGCGGCTAGCATCTTTATTCACCAATCAGAATTAACTGTGGGCAGGTTCCCAGAGCTACGTGCAGATATTCTCCTGCAAACTAATTTGGGGAACCCAATTAGTATTAGAAAACAAGCAGCTACAGTCTCCTCTTCCCAGGTGTGTCAACTCGACCACTGAAGAAAGTTGAGGCAGTGAGTGAGGAAGACAGCTAAGGTTGACCTCTGACCTCCCATGCTTATTCAACCACACACAGGTATGTATTCATTTATTTAATTCCAGAGCAGGATATTGGCGTAGAAGGCAGGGAGAGTGGATCTGGGGACAAGTAGATAAAAGAGAAACAGGTATTTGTAATCACCACAGAGAGCTCCCTTCTTTCCTCTCAGAACAAAGGAGAGGACAGCCAGAGTGTCCTCTGCCTAACTCTGTAGGGGTTCTCAAGGTCAAACTCCAAACCGGCAGCATTTCCCCCAAATATTTGTTCCATGATGCAGCAGTGTGCATTAAGTTGAAAACAAAAACAAGAACAAAACAACAAAACTCCCCCAAATAGGGCTAAAAGTACCAAGAACGATTAAAACCATCTTGTTTAGCAAGAGACACCTGTTTATTCCTGTTTGATAAACGGTGTTTCACCAATAGTTAGGATGTTTTAAAATTATTATTAAACAAAATAGAAATAGAGTAGAAAGCACGAGATCAAGACAAGAAGCTGTTGCTGGTCCTCTGGGGAAACGCTAGGTAGAATCAGGCAAATTTTAATTCTGAGAAAGCTCAGGTTTGACCATGCGGGCTGTGTGTTATTTCATGGTTTCTCGTGAACTCATCTGAACTTTGGTTTTGCATATGTGCACTGAGGCACCCTTCTGTCTTGGACCTGTGTGGTGTTTTGCATGCCCAGGGTGCCCTTCATTCCTCACACAGATACACTCAGGGTTCTGTCAGATGCTAAGCACGGGTTGGTGATAGTCCCACATGGTCCTCACTTTGGTGAGCCTGAGAGAGAATGGGTCAGGGGTCAGCTAATAATGCAGACCTTTTCATGCAAGCGGCAGCTTTATACTGTTTTATTTATTAAGAAATGGTAATTTACTTTAATTAATTAGTTAGTTAATTAATTAGTTAATTAATTAGTGTTTGTGTGTGTGAGCTTGCCACTGCACGTTTGTGGACCTCAGGTCCTCAGGCCTGGCGGCAAGGGCCTTGACCTGCTGAGCATCTCACCAGCCTGGAGCAACATGCTGAACAAAGGAGGCAGTGGGACTTGAATGAAGTGTTTTCTTTTTCTTTTCTTTTTCTTTCAGAGCTGCAGATCGAACCCAGGACCTTGCACTTGCTAGGTAAAAGCTCTACCACTGAGCCCAATCCCCAACCCCAGGTGTTTTCTTTTTAATCTCTATAATTATTGTCTGAGAATTTATATAGATGCATGTAAGGCCTATTTGTTCAAATCCAGCCCTTCATTCCCTCCCTTCCAATTCCCTTGTAGCAATGTCTGTGTTACAGGAACTCCTTCCTCTGCCAATGGTCTCTTCATCTCTGATTTACAGGCTTCTGAATCAGAATCATACAGAATCTGTGTCATTTTAGACGAGCCAATCGGTGCCATTCTGTTTGTCCATACAAGCATGAACATGCCTCAGAATTGTGAGCAGCCAGGTCATATGGGAAAGCGAAGCTGGCAGAGAGGACTAGGTGTTAGTGCTGACTGAAGACAAGATGGGTTCAGGGTCGGTGTGTGTGCTCTTCGTGAAAGAAACAGCCCAGAGGAAGAGTGTAGATTGGAAAGGTGCAGCTTGGGAGGCACTCAGACATCTACTGTAGGCCTTGTGGGGACAAGGAGCCATTAGGGAAGGGGAAAGATCGCCAGGGATAGCTTCAGCCACTGCTTTTGTCTAGCAGAACCCTGTTTAGAATCCTCATCTTCAAGGATGTAAAAGAAATCTGCCTGGAATCAGTTGATACATCAGTAACCATCAAGAGTGTGCCCACTATTGCAGAGGAACCCAGGAAAAAGCCTGATCATGGAAGATCCTTTGCCTTCCAGAGATGGAGACTTCTCCCCGGCAATACTGGGCAACCCATCTACGTCGGTAAGGGCATCCCATTAAGTCCAGATCAGTGGTCCTTAACCCTTGGATTGAGACCCCTTTGGGAGCTCAAATGGCCCTTGCACAGGAGTCACATATCATATATCCTGTACATCAGACATTTACATTACAATTCATAACTATAGCAAAATTAAAGATATGAAGTAGCAATGGACTAATTTTACAGTTGGTGGAGCTGTATGAAAAGGTTACGTATGGGAGGTTGAGAACCACTCTTCCTGACCCCTCTAAGATATGCCTGTCAGTGTGGACTGGAGGTATAATCCCTTTTATTCAATCAGGCAAATCCAGAAAAACCAAAACACCACCAAAAGGTTATGAAGGATAAACAGCCACTGCACCCACAGTGTCAGGACTGCTGACATCTTAGACAAATGATGTCAAAATGGAAATCACGTCACAGCATGACCATCCCCCTAAATGAAAAGCAGAGGAGAAAAACCAGTTCCCTGGTGGTGGCACCAAGAGAAAACCATTGTCAGAATTGTCAGCAAGGATTTTAAAGCCAGGATTCAAGCGTCGTCAATGAGAAACTTCCAAAACGAAAGGATACACATCATCTTGGTGAGGTAAGAGATGAAACAATAGAAAATTGAATAGGAACTCACTGAATTAAAACAAACACTAAGAGTAGGAATTAAAGGCATGTCTGGGCAAGATGAACAATGAAGTGGAGTTTAGAGCAGGCAGAAGGGGCTGGGAGACGGCTCACTGTTTAGGAACACTGGTTGCTCTTGTAGAGGATCAGGGTGCAGAGGATCTGATGGACTCTTTGGTCAAAACACACACACACACACACACATACACACACACAAACACAAACACACACACACTCACACACACACACATACACTCACAAACACACACAAACACAAACACACACCCACTCACATAAACACACACACATACACACCCACAAACACACACAAACACACACACACACACACACACACACACACACCATAGAGATAAATTTTAAAAAAATTGAAAAAAGAAGGAGCCAAGTATGTCCCTTTAATCCCAGCACTCAGAAGCAAGCTGATCTCTGTGAGTTCAATGCCGACCTGGTTTATACAGTGAGTTTCAGGCCAGCCCTACCTACATCATGAAACCCAGTGTCAAGATAAAACAGAAAAGAGTGTTCTATTTATTTCTGATAATGTAGGAAACAGAGAAACTATTTCTACAGAGAAAGAACATACTGTTGAGCGAATCAGTGGGCTGGAAGGAGACCCCAATTCTTTGTGTCACTAACTCCATCACGGCCTCAGCAGGAAGCAAGAATGGGTAGAGCTAAAATGAAGCAGGGCGATCATGAGTAAAGCTGTGGACACGGATCAGCCCATCAGCAACAGAAGCAGGCAGAAAACCAGCTGTGATGAGATGGCGTCACCAGCCAATGTCTCTGACTGACAGTCCCTAGTAGCACCAGGATGTTCTTTTCCTTCAAGTACCCTGGACTTTTCAGACACTCAGAAACCACAGAACAAAGTGTGGGAAATACCTAAGAAAGGATGTCTTGTGGGACATATTTGTTTATACAGGTTTCATGTAGCCCAGGCTGGCCTCAAACACCCTATGCACCCAAGGATGATTTTGAACTCCTGGTTCTCCTCCTGGTAATGGGACTATGGGCATGGACCACCACACCAGGCCTATGAGGTACTGTAGGTGGAGCCCAGAGCTGTGTGAGAGCCAAGTGAGCACTCTATCCACTGAGCTGCATCTCCAGCCCCTCGGGATGTGTTCTGCTAATACAACAAAACTAAAATGGACGTCTTCAATGAGCGACAACAGGAGTCTCCCAGTCCAGAAACAGTAAATTACACATTCACAAGTAATACAGATGTCAAGAAATAATGAATCTATGTAACAGTAAGAAAAAAAGAAGAAGATAGGAAATATACTATAAAAATGTGTGAGACAGAACTATGACGGTGCTAAGAGGAAACTTTATTTACAACACTAATTCTTACATTAGAAACAAAGACCAGCAACCTAAATTTTTATCTACACTAGAAAATAGGAAAATAATTAATTCAATGAAAAAATAATTGTTAAAATGAACCCCAAAACACAAAACACTAAAAATAAGAAATTAACAAACAAAAAAAAGCAAATGAAACACAATTAGTGTTTTTTAAAGCAAAGAATTTTTACGTCTCGATTAGACCTAGATAGAAAAATATAAGGTCCATTCTGTTTGGCGATTTAAAAAAAATAAAAAGGAAAGAAATTGCCGTGTTTTAGAGTTTATGCAGAACACTGAACCTGGTACCACAGACAAAAATTAAAAAAAAATTATTCATCGTTTAAACCCTTTTTAATGACAGTGTTTATACTCAACTTATCTCTCCTATAATCTGTTTAATATCATACAAGATTTCCAGGGTTGCCATATGGAGATCATGCAGTGTTGAAATGGAAGCACAGCATTGTATTCCCAACACAGACTCTGGTTGAGAACATCATTGTTTTTATCACGAGGAAACTAGCACAAGATCCAAGCCCAGTCTCCCGAGGCGTTGTCCCATCTTAGAGCCATATCCTCAGACAGCACTTCCCATTTGTCATATTTTTCTTCAAAAATCGAAACAGACTTGTTTGCTGTACTGTTTGGTTTGCCGTGCTGCTTGGGAGATCCTGGACCATCAGACATGATGAAACTTCTCGCCCACACCCCCAAACTACAGCACTGGTATCTGTGTAGAGGAAATAGGAGAGAAAGAAACGAAAAAGAAAAAAAAATACAACCTTTTGTTGTTTGGAGAAGAGTCATGTAAGTAGGTCAAGCTGACCTTGGACTTTCTATGTAGCCCAGGATGGCCTTGGACTTACTATGTAGTCCAGGCTATCTTTGGACTTACTATGTAGCCCAGGCTGGCCTTGATTTACGATGTAGCCTAGGCTGTCTTTGGACTTACTATGTAGCCCTGGTTGGCCTTGGAATTACTCTGTAGCCCAGGCTGGCCTTGATTTACAATGTAGCTCAGGCTGTCTTTGGACTTACTATGTAGCCCAGGCTGGATTTGAACTTGTGATCTTCGCGAGTATTGAGAATATAAGTATCCACTACCACACTCAGCTTTTTATCTGTTATTATAAGTGACTCAGCTGTGTCCCCTCATTTGCCAGCCTCCCTCAACATCAACAACAGCATCCACAATCACCCACTAGGATAATCCCATGCTTTAACTCATCTGTTAAGGTCAGATTTTACAGGAAATAGAGTCAGCAGGGTCCTCCTCCTTATTAGAACACATTTGTGTGGAGAGATTTGAGTGATTGTTTGAGTGAGCCAGTCATACCCTAACCTGGTTCTGATATTATGACCAAGACGGAAAAAAAAAAAAAAGAATAAGAAAACAAAAGTAAAGGAGATGGGTCCAACACCAGGACTTGAACCTTAGCAATTGAGGAGATGGTTCACAGGGCTCAGGTAAATTATGGGTAGGCTTTGTGGTGTTCTGTTTCAGGAATCCTGAGCTGGGGCTCGGCTGACTTGAGCCTCACTCCCAGTCTTGCATCCAAGACAACTTTCAGCTGCCATATACTGATCCTTGGGATTCCCTGCCAAGGTACCCTGACTTGCATTTCTCACGAGGCCATGCCGTGAAGCCAGAGAAAGTGCAGCTGTCTTACTCTGCCATTTATTACATTAGAGTATTGGGAAATTGGCTCGACCTTTAAACCTCACTTCCCTCATGTATAAATGAGCAGGCGAACAATTCCAGTTCATCAGATCTACACTAGGAGTGAGTTAGAAAAACACATCAAAACGATTAGTGCCAACGTGTTTTATGAATGATAAAAAGTATTATTTATATGATTTGTAACATTGGAAATTATTGTACCTGGAACGTAATGGTTTTCATTATCTTTGCACAGATGATGCGAGGAAAGCATCTAGGATGCAGAAATGCTTCCTTTTTTGTTTTATTTCCAAGAAGCATTTCTTTCTGCTCCAATTATTTTTTTTAAAACTTACTTTCCACTCCATCTCCCCTTAGGTGATTAGGTTAGAACAGGGTTTGGTGAGTGGGGTTATAAAACATATTACAGAATATATCTACAAGATCAACTGTTGAGTTCACATGGAGTCACCCTCCATGGATAAGCCATGCTCCCCCTGAAGCTATTGATTTCTTTTCTTTTTTTATTTTCATTGATTTCTTGTGATGGCTAGTCTTGGAGGAAAGAACCTTCCTCCTGGAGCTTCCTCCATCAGATTGTCCTTGACTTCGTCCAGGTGGCATTTCCTTGACTGTTCACTGATGTTGGACGGCCTGGTCTAATGTGGGCAGAACCGCCCTATGCGGGTGGGTCTGGACTCTGTAAAGGTAGTTGAATGTGAGCTTAGAAGCAAGCCAGTGAGCAGTCTCTGTAGTTCCTGTTTCACAATCCTGTCTTGGTTTTCCTTGATGATGGGCTGGAACAGAGAAGATGAAATGAAGATTTCCCTTCCCAAGTTGGCTTTGGTGAGTGTATTCATCAGAGCAACAGAAAACCAAAATTAAGCAGAAATCACAGTGCCAGATGTGGGATGTCTTCGTGAAAGTTGCTGACCAGCGAGATCCCAAAAGCCCTCACAAGTTTACAGGTTGTTGCCATTGTTCTTCGTACCCCTCCAGAACTTGATGGTAAAACCCTATTGGTGAGGATACTGAATCATTTGGGTCACAGGTCACAGAAGGGTCAGTCTGAAGTTGAGGTGGAAGCATCTTCTATAATGGCTAGCCTTCATGGTTCAAGAAAGTGCTATGTAGGCTTCCAGGGGAGAAAATCATCTACAACCTTACTCGGGGGTGAACCATTCAAGCTAAAATGTCAGGCAAGATGTGCCCCTAATATGTTAGTGGCATCGCAGTCATGGGAATAACCTGTGGATTTCCAATTGGATACAAGGCAATTCCACACGAGAGAATACACACCAGTTTCTGTAAATTTGTCAAGAACCTATGGTTAGGGTGATATAGGCCCTATGAAAGAACCTTATGCTAAATACATTGTCAAACTTCCTTCCAAACGTCGATATTTTTATCTACAGATCAGCATTTCACTCAGCTCTCATCAGACAAGTAGCCTCTGACTACCATGGGCAGAGACGTACAGCTGGACAAAGTGCTGGGAATCAGTGGTGTTGGACTGTTCATGTGGAAATAGGACAGCTAAGTCTTCTCCTCCACAGCTCAGAGAACATCATGAAAGAGTGGGTGGAAGGAATATAAGAATCAGAAAATGGGGAAGTGGACAGCAAAAGGAAATCTTTTAGAATGGACCTAATCATTGAACTCTTAAACTGATGGCGGCTATGGTCACGGGCACAAGACTGGGCCCCTCAACACTTCATCACAGATGGGAGAACCCATAAAGTCCCTCCCCTCCCTTGGCAATCAACATTTATTGGAGGATTGTTCTATCCTGGAGGCTTAGATCTTTCAAGACCTACTTTAGTAAGAGTTTTTAAACCCTTTAACCTACCTCTAACCCACCACCCACCAGAGGTAGTGGAAAGGAAAGGACAATAGGGCAAACAAAGGACGATGTGGACCTGCTTAGAATTATTTCTCTGGGGCGATTTAAATCTTCATCATCAGGATATCAGTTCAGTTGTCATGAATGAGCAGAGGTAGGTCGATTTACTTGCAAACACCATTCACGAATCACCAAGTACAGTTCAACCCAGAAGAAATTGCTGAGCTCTTCCAATTGGCCTGGGTTTGAGGAGGCAACGAGAAGCCACCGCAATGTCACCACAAGAAATTCTCTGGTGCTTTTCTCTCTACAATGTCATGACAAACATGGTCAGTGAAGAAGGAAAGGTGAACCAATGCCACAGCATGGTCCATGAAGACCAGGGTCATCAAAGTCCATTGAGCATCAGCAACGAGTGTCAAGGCAAGCCAATGCCATGGTGTTGACCACTGTTGTCCAGGGTTATACTCGTACCCTTTCTAAACATCACATGCCCCTTTCCCAGGCATCTACCAGAAACACCATGTGTTTGTTCTCAGCAAAACATCCTCCCCTAAGATAGTCTCCAGAACAACATCCATGACACAGTTGAGTCTCCAAAGAAACCAGAAATTTCTGCTTCACTCCCTTCTTCATTCCTGTACCCTAGATAAGTTGTTCTGTCGAATTCCTCTGTACTCATGTAATTAATTAAACTTAGGGATTACACACAGAAAAGGGACATGAAATAGGAGGGGGGACTTATTTTGAATATCAGTGCCAAGTGGCGAGGGAATGGCGTGAGAGAAGGGGTTGACCGAGGGGATGACGGAGGAGGATGAGGGAGGAAGCAAAAGGGGGAACTGAAGGATGGGCTGGGAGAATGAGGGAGGGGGATGAGGGAGGGGAATTGGGAAGGGAAATACAGAAAGGAAAGGTCTAAATCTCATTATATAAGTATATGAAATTGTTAAACAAAAACATCAAAATCATCATTTTTTTAAAAAAAAAGTTTAATGTTTCTCTTTATAGAGGGTCAATCGTTACAACTTAGGGCTTATTTTGTTGGATCAATTTTGTCTTTAAGGTTTTTTAGTTCCTTGGAGCAAATTGTCAGATGTGAAGTTTTAGTTCGACTCAGTGCCATCCAGGGTTCTGGGTAACTGAAAAATCAAGACAATAAACACTTTGTATTAATCGTCAAAATCCCAGTAAGTTTTCTCCAGTAATTTTCCTTTTATCGCACTCCACCCACAGCCCTTCTCAAAATGCTGCCTGAATTAAGTACCTGCCACTGAATCGGACACAAGTTCAAACCAGTGGAAGTCGGAAAAAGCAACTAAAAGCAAACAAAGTATCAAACAGCAAAACTTCTTCCCTCTGCACCTGGGACTCCATTTTATGGTTTTGGAGAGTCTACTACACTGAACAAAATGAAAGAGTAGAGTCTGAGTTGGTGTTTAACTTAGTGAAGAAAGGCAGGCATAGCTGCAAATGGGGGGGAGGCAGGGGTAGGCTGACAGGGCGGTTCCTCTCTTGATGATGTATGTAAACACCAAAGCTGAGAATGAAGAGAACCTCCAAGTGAAAACGGCGATGCCAAAATTTATGAACACAAGAGTGTTTGTATCACACTGACTGAACATTCACACAAATAAATCACACCGCATGTTTAGTATTCGTGTTTACACACATCAAGTGGTGCTGTGTTTGGGGGGTTGTATAAACAATGATTGTGTGTGACTGGAGAGGTGGCTTGGTAGTTGGGAACCGTTACTGCTCTTGCAGAGGACCTGAGTTCAGACCCTGGCACCAACATGGTGGCTCACAAGCATTGATCACTCTTGTTCAGTTCTGTGCCCCTCTCCTGTCTCCTGTATTGATGAATACACATGTGGTCATGAGGGAAACCAACTTGAGCCCTATGTCCTCCCATGTCTTATTGACACCTATACCTGCTTTTCTTCCCTAAGTTTCTTGTGGCTTCTATATATGTATCTTTTATACAGATACATAAAAGCAAGGGAAACACCTATATATGGAATTTTAAACAAGGAAACAAAGAAAGAAAGAAAGAAAGAAAGAAAGAAAGAAAGAAAGAAAGAAAGAAAGAAAGCTGAACACCCTCCAGGTCTGCAATGTGACCATCACACTCGAGTTGCTATGGTTTCCCCATCATGACGGATGGTACCAGCTCAAACAATGGGTCAAAATAAACACTTCCTGTCTCTTTTTTTATTAAAATTTTATGTATTTAAATTTCAAATGTTATCCCCTTTCCTGGATCCCCTCTCTCCCATTCTCTCTCCCCCTGTTTCAGTGATGATGCTTTTCTTCCCAACCACTCCCATCTCAACACCCTGGCATCCCCCACTTTGGGGAAAAGAGCCTTCAGAAGACCAAGGGCTTCTCCTCCTATTGATGACAGACAATGCCATCCTCTGCTATATATGTGGCTGGAGCCCTGGGACCCTCCATGTATACTCTTCGGTTGGTGGTTTAGTCTCTTTGAGTTCTTGTGGGGGGGTCAGGTTGGTTGATATTGTTGCTCTTCCTATGGGGTTGCAACCCCCTTCAGCTCCTCCAGTCCATTCTTTAACTCCTCCTCCATTGGGGTCCAGGTGCTCAGTGGAATGATTAGCTGTAAGCATCCTCAACTGTATCAGTCAGGCTCTGGCGGAGCCTCTCAGGAGACATCCATATCAGACTCCTGTCGACAAGCACTCCTGTCTTCGTTAAGTTTCTGCTTTGTATTTTGTCATAGCAACAACAAGAAGAATCAATATGCACCCTCTTCATGTCAGAGACATGTGAGTTTGAGTCAGTGCTTCACTGAGCCCTGAGGGGTTCTCTTGGCTCCATCCACAGAGCCTGGAGAGGGCGTGGACCCTCACACGGACCTGGTGTGGCCATGGTCAGCATAGACGCTTGATGATCTATTCTCTTTGTGAGAAACAAAACTTCATGCCATTGATAAATACAATCAAGGAGAGTGTCACATGTAGCTATCGTAGAGTCTATTTTGCATACTTATTCTCAGCAGCCCTCGTTGGGAGTCAGGGACACTGCGAGGCACCGAGAACATCTCAGTTCTATGGACCACCTTATGCATTCCGTGACATCATAGACCTCGGCCCTGGAATGTACATTCTTAGCTCAAATATCTAGCTCTTCCTTCCAGGTGTAGCTGTGTCTTGGGTCTATGACTTCTAACATGAATCAAAACCTACAGGTTTTGGAGAAAAATGGTCTCATGTTAATGGGAAATGTATCTGACATGCATGCCTTCGATATAGTTATCCAAGTGAAACTTATGGAAGGAATGGTGTGATCAGACACCCAAAAGACAACCTAAATCCTAAATTCAAATTCTTTGAGTGTTTATCCTAATGCATCTCTGTGTGTGTGTGTGTGTGTTTGTGTGTTCACACATATTTCTGTGTATGTGCATGAGCACAACAGAGGGAGACCCTGAACATCTCTTCATTCATCTTCCTCTTCTTTAGTTATTGAGACAAAATCTCTAACTGAACTCAAAACTCACTGTCCCTGGCTATCATAGCATCCCACACATGTTATCCCCTTTCCTGGTTCTCCCCATTCCCATTTCCCTCTCCCCCTGCTTCTATGAGGATGCTCTTCCTCCCACCCACTCCCACCTCAACACCCTGGCATCCCCCACACTGGGGAACTGACCCTTCACAGGACCAAGGTATTCTCCTCCTATAGATGCAGACAATGCCATCCTCTGCTAGATATGTGGCTGGAGCCGTGGTACCCTCCATGTGTCCTGTCATTATCCCTCCAATCATGGGTTATGGGCTGTTATGCAGGTGCTGGTAATTTCACAGCAGGCACTGCTTCCGACAAAACTATCTCCCCAGCTTGCATTTTATACATGTTTCTGGCATGCTGGAGATCCTGTATTTTGTTTATTTGGCCCATAGCTAGACGCTCTTTCTTGGACTATAGGTCAGTGATCTACCTTCCTAATGCTGCCCCCTTTAAGACAGTTCCTATGTTGTTACGACCCTTGATGACACAATTATTCTTGGTGCTACTTCATAGTTGTAATTTTCCTTCTGTTATGAATCGTAGTCGGTAATTTTGCAGACTGAAGTTTGTCAAAGGGATCGTGAACCACACGAAGATTGTGAACCGCAGCTATAACCGGTTGGTGGCAAGATATATTTGAAGGACAACCTGGGGAAGACAACCACCAGCCCTGGGTCTTAAGGCCATCGTTTCATGGACCTAGCTCACCTCTTCACCTCCTTCAATATGGAGTCATGGGAGGAGCGTTTGTCACTTTGAATAAAACAAACCTTAACAGAGACACACGATGGATCGTTGTTGCTAACATGTTGTAATTTCCTTCCCCCAAACACCACATTTTAAACATCATCGAAAGCCAAGAAAATAGGCATAAAGATCTCTCTGTGTGAGGCATTGCCAACAATTCATTTCATTCACCTGGGCCTCAACTTTAGAAGACTGCAAGCATTAGCCATTTGAGAAATCCACTTCCTGCTCATGTTTCGTTGAAGGAAAAAATCAAGCTAAATAGAACAATAGAGATGGAGTGTACAGGACAGGTTGCGTGGTTAGAACTCTTGAGGAAAGCTCACACAGTGAGGTATGTCAACAAACCTCAGCTGACTCAGAAGCAAACAGGTGAGGACCATAGGAAGCCTTGGGCATGAACAACAGGGATGAAGGTGTCTTTCCAAGGCAGCGAGACAGAGCAGAGCATCCTTCCTTGGGCTAGTTGAAGTGAGGAAGCTAGTGGTTCTCCACCTAAGTCATCGCACACTGAGCAGGCTAGTGATGTTCTGGACCCGTCACTCTCCAGTGCCTGAGGTTGAAATGCAGCCATCCCCCCCGACCCCCACAGTAACAAGCTCTTGTTCCAAGGAGAGGTGCTTGGAGACTCCATTCTTTGAAGCCATCTTCTCTGAAGGGCAGGTCTCCAATTCCTTAGCAAGAAAGGCATCACGTCTTCAACCTTGTCATCTTTCCAAATCTGCCATCTCTGTGAAGCCCCATCTCGAAGGTCTTGGCCAGCGCATCTGGCTTTCTGAACTGATGTCTCCAACAGGTTTCCTAAAGTCTCAGCTTAGCAGTTTTGGACAGATTACCTGTGCCTTATCTAGAGTGGAAACAGGTAATGAATTCTGGCTTATCTGAGTCCCTGGAGGTAGTAGGTGCTTATAGAGAGCAGGTGAAGGAATCAAAGACATGAAAGTGCTAATCCATTCTTCGGGTGCGAACTTCTCTAATTTTTTATACATTTTTAATCATTTAATAAAGTAAGTCAGTATCCCAGACAGGGTGAGTGTCTGGCTTGTGCACCAGCCTCTCTTTACATCCTAACTCCTGGCTGCTCAGGCTGTGATATCCATTGGAAGTAGAGTCATTGCAGATGTAAGTGGTTACAATGAAGGCCACCCTGGAGTGTGCTGGGCCCCTAATCCAATATGATCATCGACCCTTTCAGAATAGAAGCGTTAGTGGGTTGAATGGCAGGCAGGATGGATGGGACCCGATGTCAGGCTATGGTGGACTGGGAGCTGGTTTTATTTCCCAACCAGGAGTTTGGGCTTTAGCCTGAGGTTCTAGTAAGCACTGGAGAATTTTTATCAGGGATTTCCCTTCCGTGATCCCTCAGGATGATCCCCTGTGGATGTACAGAGGAGGACCTAGAGGAGGCTGCAAGGGCTGTCAGCTCAGGCAACAGGAAAAGCTGTTGGTTTGCAGGAGGCACATGCTGCAGAGTGCAGGCCAGCAGAGACAGTGACTGAACAGTTAGCGCAATGTCCCTCTTTGCATCAGAGCACCCCCCCCCCCACGCTATCCTTCTGCCATGACAGACTTACATGTTCAACAGACCGTCAAAACCCAGTCTGACTGAAGGGACACCATTGCACTAAGGAACGAACACTGCATAGTACAAGACACAATGGATGGTGAGATGTTTCACAAATGATGGGAAACTGAAATAATCTCAGTTAAGATGGTTTGCATTCCTCTCAGATGACCCGGGTTCAGTTCCCAGCAACTATATCAGATGGTGCCCAACTCTAGGGAGTCTGATGCCCTCTTCTGACCTCCGTGGGTCACTGCACATGGGTGTACATACATACATACATACATACATACATACATACATACACACACACATACATACTAGTTTTATACACATATATTACACACATACATACTATACACATACTACATACATATGACATATATATTATGCAATTGGGTTACTCAGTGATCTGCTATTCTTGGTCAGTGGATTACTCATGCCCTCAGGAACCCTCAGAGGAAGTGGAACTGTCCGTTTCTCCTTCTCTGTCAGTTCATTTCAGGAGTCTAAGGCCCTCTTACTGACTGAAGCCTTTATATGATCTTTGAGTTTCTGAAGCTTTTCTGTAACAGGAGCATCAGGTTTTTTGAATCTCTGGTCTTCATTGGGTTTTGGGCATCTGAACTTGTGCCGAGTCCGTCTAAGTAGTCCAGGATGTGGAAAGTCGCTCGGGTCTCTGCTGTTCAAGTGCTTCCCGCGTTGGAGTAGGATGTTATAATCCGGTTGGGGAACCTGAAGGCGGTCTCAGGGGCAGAGGCTGGGAACCCTTCAAGTGCTTCCCCCATTGGAGTAGGGTGTTATAATCCGCTTGGGGGACACTGAATGGGCTTCCAGTCTGTGGAGGCTGGGAATACTTCCACTGATTCCCCTATTGCACTTCGGAGTTATAATCATCTCGGGGACTCTGAAGGGGTTCCCAGGCCATGGAGGCGGGGAAATCGCTGGTGCATTGTCAGAGGGTAAAGTCCTGGATGAGGCTCTCTGTCCTCTCAAAACACTACCCCGTGAAGGGGCAGTGAAAGGACTCGGCAGTGGTGAGTCATGGTGAGCATCAGTCGAGCTGTATCCTTCGAGTACTTCTCTCTCTCCCGAGAACTGTGGACAAGTCCGGAAGGCAAAGCAGGGAAATCTCGAGTGACCATTGATCTCAGGAAACAACCAAAGCACGAGAGGGGCTTCCTCGAGTTTGCATGAGGAAGTAGAGAGGTCTGCACGGGGCTGTCCTCGAGTTTACACGGGGCAATTGCGAGGTCTGCACGGGGCAGTTGCGAGGTCTGAATGGGGAAGTCCCCAGGTCTGCACGGGGCAATCTCGAGGTCTGCACGGAGCAGTTGCGAGGTCTGAGTGGGGCAATCTCGAGGTCTGCACGGGGCAGTTCCGAGGTCTGCACGGGGCAGTCTCGAGGTCTGCACGAGGCAGTTGCGAGGTCTGAATGGGACAGTCGCCAGGTCTGCACCGGGCAGTCGCGTGGTCTGCACGGGGCAGTCATGAGGTCTGCACGGCCCAGCCAGGAGATGCCTCACTTGTCAGTTCTGCTTGTAGTAGCGGGCGATCATCCAAGCTTTCTGAATGAGGAGGAACCATATCGACTCTCTTCCTTTGAGTCCGGAGTGCTACCTGTTTTGTGCCCACTGTCAGGGGTCGTGACAAGTGACTCCTGAAGGAGCAACATGAATGGAAAGGGCAAAGGGCGCTTCGGAGACTGTGCTGTCAAGCGCCTCTTACACCAGCTTTGGTGCAGGGATGTGTCTTGGAGCCTCATAGCCGAGTGAGAAAGGCTGATCCAGACCCTTGCCCTCAGAGACTGCAGGGACTAGAAAATCACTGGTGGACTGTGTTAGGGAATGAACATGTGATAGGATGTGAATAGAGCATAGAATGCGTGGGATTGATATTAGAATTCCATGTGAGTTCCAGGTGTTACTGTGACGCTTCTGCCTTAATGTCTCACTCCCTATTTTTTCTTGTCCTATAGCACTTAATATCCTTTCCGTGATGATATTATTGAAATATTGAATATGATAAACAATGGAAAGTATTTTCTCTAGTCACATATATTGAAATTCTAAATCTCTCTTGACATTGTATGCATTTTCCTGGCCAGAGGTTCTGGGATGCTTTCAATACTGGTAAGTTGATTGAACACAAACTGTTCGCGTTACAAGCTTTGCTTTTCATGACCCCCAATTAGATTGTACAAATGCCTCCTGCCGTTTACAGACATATCTACAATCACCTTTGCTTGGAGAAAGGAGTTAAGTGTTATGCCTTCTGTGAATGAAGAGGAAGATCTAAGTCTACACTCCTCAGAGAAACAAGAAACCAGGTACTATAGGAAGAAATATGCATCTAGGCAACAATAAATGTTCCAAGCTAACCTGTGCTGTAAAATAATGTATGGAAATTACCACTCCTTTATTTGTAATATTATTAACCATTGTATTTGTTTATATTTCAAATATTACCCCCTATCCATAAACCCCACCTTCACATATTCCTCCTCTTTGTCTCTAAGAGGGTGACTCCGTAAGCCCCGTTCATTCTTGCCTCACCCTCTAGAAACACTCTTCTCTGGGACATCAAGCATCCAAAGGACCAAGTGCTTTCCCTTCCACTGATGTGAAATGAGGCCGTCCTCTGCTACATACGTAGGGTACCAGACCATGTATAATCTATGGTTGGTGGTTAGGTCCATGGGAGCTCTGAGGGGTCTGGTTAGTGGATATTGTTCTTAATTACAGTCTCCTTCAGCTCCATCATCCCTTCCCCTACATCGTCCATAGGGATCTATAGGCTCATTTCAATGGTTGGCTGTGAATATCTGCATCTGTATCAGTCAGGTGCTGGCAGAGACTCTCAGAGGACAGCCACACCAGACTCCTGTTTGCAAGCACATCTCAGCATCAGCAACAGTGTCCATTTTGGTGTCTGCAGATCTCCTGATGGCCTTTCTTACAGCCTCTGCTCCATATTTACCCTGCATTTCAACTAGACACGGATAACTCAGATTTAATAAGAGATGGGTGAGTGGTCCCATCATTACACCGTGGTCATGTCTATCTACTGCAGGGGGTGTCTTCAAGTTCAATTTCACTGTTGGTGTTGATGTTGGCTAATGTCATCACTGTTGGGTCCAGAGAACTTGTTGGATCCTTAGTATCTGAGACATTCTAGAGGTTACCCCCATCCTCCAATGTTCCTTCTTTCTACACTCATTTTCCTGGTCCTCTGTGCTTCTCTCCTGTCTCTTCCCACATCTTATCCTGCTTTCCTGTTTTTCCATTTAACTCCCCTCTCCCACACACGGTCCTTCCTCCATCTGCCTCCCATGATAATTTTCTAACCCCTTGTAATTTGGATTGAAGCCGTCCCTCTTTGCCCTTTCTTGTTAAGCTTCAGAGTGTATATGAGTTTATTGTGTATATTCTGAGCTCTTGGGCTAATTTCCACTTACAAGTGAGTGCATTCTATGTGTGTTTATCTGTGTTTGCTTTACTTCCCTCAGGATGATATTTTCTAGTTTCATCCATTTGCCTATGGTCTCCTTATGGACTCCTGTAATTATTTAATGGATTTTTCTGTTTTCTGTATAAGGGCTTCTATCTCTTTACATCTGTTGTCCTGTATTTCTTCGATGGAATTATTCATGTCCTTTTAAAAATCCTTTAACATCATCATGTTAAGTGATTTGAAGTACAAACCTTTCTTTTTCTTTTCTTTTGTGTTGAGGGTATCCTTGCATTGTGCTGGTGTGAGAACTGGGTTCTGACCATGTCATGTAACCTTGGTTTTTATTGCTTAGGCTATTATACTTCCCTCTCACCATCTCCTTATCTCTGGGGTTAGCTGGTTTTACTGTCTCTGATAATGGATTGATCCTCCTGTAACCTATGTGTCAGTACTCCAGGGACACTATCTCTCTCCTGAAGTATCTAGTGTACCAAAAGCTGTGGATCAGGTTCAGCGACAAGGAATAGATAGAAACCAGAAGTATCCTGTTACAGACTGCCCCTCTGTTACTGGGTTCTGAGGGCTCTAGGCAGTTCCCCCAGAAACGTGGTAGTCTCTCCTGTGATCTTGAGTTTGTCAGCACTCCTGGAAGTCCAGCCTTTTCCTGGTGGGATATGGGGATAGAGAGATGAGGTACAGGTTCAGTTTTGTAAACACAGCTTTGGGTCCTCTTGGTTTTTAATCTTTCACTGAAAGAGCTCACAAATGAAATTTGACACAGTTACCAGTAAGCCCCTAGGAATGATTATCTCTTTGTATTTTCAGAGATGGGACGACAAATGATTGGCACCTGGCATTTTTACATGGGTGCTATCAATTAAAATTAGGTATCTTTTTCTTTCAGGTCAAATGTATTCCTAGCTGAGATAATTGCTCAGTGAACAAAGCATTGCTGTTGAATATGAAATAGACTATCATTGAGAAATAAAAATATTTAGGCAATGTCATCTATGTCATTGAATGGTAAGATATTGAAGAACCTATATAAATATTCATGATGGTTTAACCAATGCATGAAATGCATATTACTTAAAACGAAGACTAATATAAAGTTTATTTTTACAACTTACTGAATCATGTAATAAATAATAAGTCTCCATTAATGTACCAGGCTCCATAATGATGGTATAGATTAGGAATGAATAAAAAGTATTATGAGCTTTCTCTTACAAAAAATTGCATTATGATATAAGAAAAAAGAAAGATGAATGCATAAATCAGTGTGTTGGAGTTGATTGTATGCAAATAATTGAAGTATCTATATTAGAAATAAGGTCATGGAGATTGTCCAAAGAAGTGACAGCTAAGTTAAATTAGATGAAAAATAATTGAACTATATTTCAGGCAATATAACTATAAATATAAGGTCAATAAAGGAAAAGAGCTTGACATATACAAAAATGTGACTTATTAGCTTCTGCCATGTGGGTCATAGGGATTTATCTCAACTAACTAGTAGAGATATACTAATAGTTTGCATAGATTAAGTGATGGAAGAGAGGACCAAATAAAGCTGAAGCTTAGATATCACATATGGGCTTACAGAAACAATATGAGAGATATAAATTTTTATTTATGGAAAATGTCTAAGAAATAATTGAATAGTGTTAAATAAGTTTGCTTAACTCTCTATGTACATACTAAGGGACTCTGGAAACTTATGTATTATGAAATGATATGCAGAATGATTTGAAGGATGTTTTTGAAGTCATTCTGGAAGTAGTGTCAGTGATAAAGAAAAAAGATTCATATCAGACAGCAATGTTGGAAAATTATGTGTTTGGTACAAGACTGATTATGGAGTGGGCCAGAAGAAAGAAAGACAATGTCTTGGTTTGAGCAAATGAAAACATGTTGGAGTTATTTATTGTGCTGTGGAATATTTCATGATTAGTGTATTAAAGAGAATTTTAAAGGAATATATTTTAGATCGATTTATTGGAAGATGCTTGAGAGAAACTCTAACTCACTAGAAATTGCTAGTTACTGTTCAATTTTTGGTGATTTAAGCCATTACTCAGATGATGAATTAATAGCTGTTTTATAACAAAAAAATTACTTTAATAGGTGTATTTTTTCACATTATATCTGGTAGTTATTATTTCATTAAGAGCAAACCTATGCTTACATTAGATGCTGGTTTAGGACATCCGGACAAATAATTTGCCGATTTACCCACTCCAAACAGTTTGGATTGCAATTAGCATTTAATCCAACTTTATGGGAGCTGACAGAACAGTTTGATTAGAATATAATAGCTCATGAATGTGAATTTCACAGAAAGAAGTGATTTGCTCATATTTTGTAAAGTTTCAAACCCTAGAAGAGTAAAAATATTTAATAAATATCTAGCTCTTCTACGTTTTCTCTTTAGTATTTTAGCGTGTTATGATATTCATGCAAAAATTCCTTACCCAGATGATTTTAACTATAATATCCAGTACTATTAAACATATGCACATCATTTTACAACTATGAATCATATATGATTTCAGAAAATTTACATCAAATGAGCCAGAAATTCTTCCTGACTTCAACACAACATGGCCATTGGGAACAGAATAAACCACAAATAAGGAAATGGAGAAAGTGGTTGACACACGCAAAATTCTTGGTTTTAAATTTAATAATCATGCTAGTTATGGGATGGAGCTTTGAAAATAGAGTCAATGACAGGATGAAAAACACTGACGAACAGTATTTAAATTGAATTTTTACTAAATAAAAGAAAATAGTGGATCTGAAGGTAAGCAACATTTAACAAAATGACGCTGTTCTTCTGCCACTATTTATTCAATGCTTTGTTTTTTGTTCCTATATATGTTCCAGAAACATCTCAATGATTCTGGTTAGTCTTAAATTAATGAACATGCAGTTCAACTGATTTAATATTCTACATTATCTTAATGTTCTTCTGCATCTATGGTTATAAAAATTATAGAGAATTATTTTGACTAGAATAAAATTTTATTGTTTCTTTATTATATGAGAAAAGCAATTATTTACAGAGAATGGATACCTGATATTTTCTAAATAATCTCAATAGAGTTTTAAACCATATATATTAGATCAATCATTCATACCTTCTCCAAATGAAACTCCTTAAATGTTACTTCACATATAGTATGTAAAGAGAGTGATATATAGAAATAAAAACATCACCTATGCAGCCACAATCATCTATTATCCCCATAATGAAAGTCAATACTAGGAAGAGAAGATGGTACAGACACATTGCAGGAAAGATCAGCATCTTTCAAAATGAAGATTGAGCTGGAAAGTGATTTGAACTAAGTATAGTTAAGAATAATGTAAATAAGTTTAATGTTATGAGAACTAGTTTACCTGTTAGGGTTGCCTTATCCCTTCTTAACATAGTCAGTCACAATTTCTGCTCTGTGGAATGAGACAGTCTCCACCTTCTCAGCCCTCACATATTTCAATCTGTCACTTGGTTCTCAGGACATCCATATACCTGGCGATGAATTTTTCTTCTTGGAAATTTGAAGTGTTCGTATTTCCTGAATTCGGAGAGAGGGTTAAAAGCAAATGGGAAGTGAGTGAAATACCATAACTCTTCTGTATTATTATCAAAATGTTTTTTTTTTCGGGGATGGGATACTTGAGGTGAAAGAAAGGAAAGGTGCTGCTTTTTTTGAAATATGTTCTTACCTCATTCTGTGCCCCTTTAACGGGCCCAGCCTTATCTGTCAGGCCTGGCCATGTTCCTGTCACTACTCCACAGCCTTTCTCATGCAGTTCTTAATTCTAGTTCCTGCTTGCCACTCTTGGTTTAATCTTCACCAGATTCAGCTCATCTCCCTGTGATCCTGCTCTGAAACATACGCAAGTTTTTTTTTCTTTTTTTTCATTTTCAATATTTAATTGTTTATGTTAATTTTTGTTTAACCTGTTTTAAGAAAGCCTTAGAGGAGAATTATTCATGGATGTCTGTTTTGATTGGAACGAGAAAATAATGGGAAAAAAACAACTCTTTTTAATTTTACAAGACATTTTCATGTGTAATTGTTTCTCTTATATAAACCCACCATGCTAATTTATCTCCCTGTCTTGTCCTGAGTTCTTTCTTCCCATTGCTACTTGAATACTGCCTCTTAGAACTTACTGCAGAACTGTAAATGCTGGCATACACGAGGAAGGAGTTGATTCTTCTACATTTTTCTCACCCATTTTTAGATGTATCTTCCTACTCTCTTGAGCTATTTGAATTAATTTAGATCACTGTACTCAATACTATAGTACTATAGTGCTTGGGCCTGGAAAATATTTGTCATTATTCCCTTGTCATAGTTTTACAGCTCAGGATTGGGCCTACTTACATTTTGGATCTTTAGTCCAAGAAGTTTGTGAACTTGGAAAAAACCTAGAAAGCAGGTATCAATACTTTCAAATGGTATTTTAATACATGAGGGCTGTAAAAACCGTTAATAATTCATGGAAAAGCAGTCTGAGATTCCTGTTTCTGTAAAGTACTTGAAAAACATGAAAGGGAGAAAGACGATGGCCCACTCACTTTTGTCTTCACATAGTGTGCTGAAATGTGACTTTAGTTTTGGTGCCTTTTCTGGTTAGAACGTAAAGTTGTTTGTGGTAGTTTGTGTTAATGGTTTGCTTCTATTAATATAAACTTTTGTTATTGTTTTTTTTGTCTTCATCATTACCATTAGGGAAATGGTTCCCCACTTTGTATAGATAAAAGGTGGGTTCAGTCCAGCTATGATTGTCCTGAGGAACAAACCACAATTTTGGGAACAAATGTTCACAACTATATAGTTGACCATGGTTTGAAATTCTTGCCATCACTTTCTTGTAGCAACATAGTTGTTAACTTCCGCTCCATTAATTGCATTGACCACGCTATAATCCCATTATGTATCTGTGTGTAGGTGGAAAGGGATTCTTTAAATTATCTGTGGTATGTGGTTTTACTCTTCCGTAAATTATTTTCCACCACCACATGAGCACAGCACACTACCTGGCATTATTGCATGCTGGGACCATTGGGGAAGTGTAGTGTGAAATTCGTCACTGATCTTTGTTTCAGAGATTCTTTTTTTTAATAAGTAATCCATACTATTGAAATAGATATTTAACTCTTGTATTCTCCTTCATATATGGCTGCTGCTGTGAATAAATTGCATATTACATTGATAAACAATAACAAAATCCCATAAAGGCACTAACATTCATAAAGAGGGAAAAGTATTCACAAAGAAAAAAATGCATTTAAAATGGAGAAAAAAATATAAGCAAAATGAGATCAAAAGTTATAATCAGAAATTATGAAAATAAAAATTTCATTATAAAATTACAAATTTGTAAGGTTAGATAATACAAATATAGATTCAAACTAAGAGGAAAACATTAAATGCAATGTATGCACAAAGAGTTAACTCAAAATGTAGTATATAAACCAAGATTGGAATGGAGAAAACACTCTTGCTACTGTAGAGGCAAAAATGGAAGAACTACCACTAGGTTTAATCCAGTCTTTAAACTATCAAGAAAGATGATGTTTCAAAATCACCACATAAATAAATCATCGATAATTTAAAGAAATTCAAAAAATAATAAAATATTGAAGAGTAGCCCTAGTCCATGGTGATCTGATAGGATGCATAGGATTACTTCAATATTCTGGTATCAATTGAGGACTCTTATGTGAATGAGTATATGGTCAAATTCGGAGAAGTTACAGTGAGGTGCATAGGAAAAGGTATATTCTTCTGATTTAGGATGAAATGTTACCTAAATATCTGTTAAAACCATTTGTATTTTTTTAAGTTATTAAAATGACTTCTGTTATTTTAACCATATCTGTTTAGTTTCAGTTTCTATAAATTGTCCGTTGTTGAGAGTGCAGATTTGAAGTCTCCAACACTTTATTGTGTGTAGAGCAATATTTGCTTTGAGGTATAGTTATGTTGCTTTTATGAATTTAGGTTTTCTTGCATTTGAAATATAGTTGTTCAGAATTGAAAGTTCATCTTAGTATTATTTTTTCTTTGACAAGTATGGTTCCCTTCCTTGTCATTTTGATAACTTTTTGTTGAAAGTCAATGTTGTTCAATATTAGAAAGGGACTACTCCAGCTTTTTCTTGGGAACATTTGCTTAGAATTTTTCTCCATCCTTTTACCCTGAGATACTCTGTCTTTGTCTCTAAGGTGTATTTCCTGTATGCAGCAAAATCTTGGATCCTCTTTACATATTCAGTCTTTTAGTTTATGTCTTTTTATTTGGGGAATTGTGTCCATTGATGATAAGAGATATTAAATGAAATGGACTGTAGCTTCCTGTTATTTTAGTTGTTAGAATGTAATTACAATTGTGTGGCTATCATCTTTTGGGTTTGTTGAAAGATTAATTCCTAGTTTTTGCTAAGGTGTAGTTTCCATCATTGTGTTGGAAGTTTCCATCTATTATCAATTGTAGGGTTGGATTTGTGGAAAGATGTTGTGTACATTTGGCATTGTCATGGAATGTCTTGGTTTCTCCATCCATAATAATTGAAAATTTCACCAGATATCCTAGCCTGAAGATCCAGAAATGAATGCACACACCTATGGTCACTTTGTCTTTGACCAAGGTGCTAAAACTATGAAATGGAAAAAAGACAGAATTTTCAAGAAATTAGGGTTCAACTGGATGTCAGCACATAGAAGAATCAATTATGTAAATAAAATCCAGGGGGGGAATAAATGATCATCTTTTTAGATGCTGACAAAAAAATTTGAAAAATCAATATTTCTTCATGTTAGATGTCTTGGAAAATATTAGGAATTCAACGCCGATTCTTAAACATAGTAAAAGCAATATTACAAAAAAAAAATAAAAGTTGCCAACATCAAACTTACTGGAGAGAAACTTTAAGCAATACCACAAAAATCACGGACTAGAAATGGTTGCCTAATCTCTACTTACCCCATCAATATAGTTCTGGAATTCTTATCCACAAAAATTAGACAGAAACACGTGGGAAAACGGAAAAATTTAGAAAGCAAGAACTTAAAATATCACAATTTTAGATGATGTGATTGTAAATTTTAGTGACCCCAAAAATTCCACCAGAATACTCCTTCAGCTGATAAACAACTTCAGCACAGTGGCTGGATATAAACTTAACTCAAACAAATCAGTAGCATTCTACTTCAAGGATGAACAGTTGGAGGTGAAGTTAAGGAAATGACAGCCTTCAAAATAGTCACAAATAATAAAAAAATACCTCAGGTTGACTCTAAACAAGCAAGTGAAAGTTCTGTATGACAGGAACTTCAAGTCTCTGAAAAAAAATATTGAAGATCGCAGAAGATGGAAAAATTTCTCATGTTCATGCATGTGCAGGGTTAATATTGTAAAAATTGTCATCTTGCCTAAAGCAATCAACAGATTCAAGGCAATCACCATCAAAATTCCAACTCAATTCTTCACAGAGTTAGAAAGAACAATTTGAAAATTCAGTTGGAATAACAAGAACCCCATGATAGAGAAAACGTTCATCAGCAATATAAGAACTTCTGGGGCAATCACTGTCGATGACTTCAAGCTGTATCACAGAACAATAATAATACAAATTGAATGGGAATGGTAAAGAGACAGTCAGAAAGATCAATGGAATATAATTGAAGGACCAGAAATGAAGGCACACACCTATGGCCACTTGATATTTGACAATGAACCGAAACCATCCAATGGAACAATAACATTTTCCACAAACGGTTCTCATTAAACTGGAGGGTAGCATGTAGAAGAATGGAAATCAATCAATTCTTATCGCCCTGTACAAAGCTCAAGTCGAAGTGGATCAAGTATGTCCACAAGAAACATATAATCTTAAACTAATAGAAGAAAAAGTTGGGAAATTTACTGAACAGAACACCAATGGCTTTGCTCCAAGATCGAGAATTGACAAATGGGACTTCATAAAGCTTTTGTAAGTCATAGGACACTGGAATTTGGAAAAAGGTAAAATCAATAGGGTAAGAAAAGATCTTTACCAATCTTCCATCTGATAGAGGGCTAAAATCAATCTATACAAAGACTCAAGGAGTTAGACTCCAGAATATCAAATAGTCCTTTCAAAAATGGTGAATAGCACTAAACAAAGATTTCTCTACTGAGGAATATTAACATCCTTATCCATCAGGTAAATGCAAATCAACAAATACTGAGGTAACACAGCACGCAACTCAGAATGGCTAAGTTAAGAAATTCACAACAGATTCTGACAAGGAGGTGGAGAAAGAGGAACTCTCCTCCATTGTTGGTCAGGTTGCAAGCTCGTTTAACCATTCTGGAGAACAGTCTGGAGTTTTCTCACAAAGTTGTACATAGTACTACCTGAGGATACCACAATCCCATTTCTTTGATATATACCCAAAAAGATGCTCCAACATATAAGAAGGACACATGATGCTACAGGTTGAGAGCAACCTTTCTTTTTTATAATAGCCAGAAGCTGAAAAGAAACCAGATGTCCCTCAACATAGTAATGGATAAATGAAATACTTACACATGTGTGTTCTTCTAACCTATCAAAAACAATGTTTGCATAAAATTCTTAGGATAGACCAAAAATTATCATTCTGTGTGAGGTAACCCAGTTACAAAGGAACACAAATGGTATACCTTTATTGGAAGTGTGTATCAGCCCAAAAGTGTGGAATACATAAGAAAGAATTCACTGGTCATATGAAGCCCACACAGGAAGAAGACCAACATGCAGATGTGGCATTCCTTCTTAGAAGGGATAAAAAATATTCATGGGAGGAAATTCAAGGATAAAGAGTTAAGCAGGAACTGAAGAAAGGGTCAACCAGAGACTGCCCCATGTGTGGATCTGTCCCATATGCAGTCACACAAACCAGTCACTATTGCTGATGCCACCAAGTGCTTGTTGACAGGAATCAGATATGGATGTCTCCTGAGAGACACTGACAGAACTCTACTGACACTGGTGAGGATGATTGTAGCTAAACGTTGGATTTAACAAGGGGGTTCAATGAAGTTGTTAGAGAGTATACTTAATGAGCTGAAGGGGTTTGCAAAACCCCAGGAAGAACAACAATATCAACCAACCAGACCCACCAGAAATTCGAGGGTTTAACCCACCCACTAGTGAGTACAGATTGAGGGACCCATGACCCCAGCCACATACGTGGCAGAGGATTGCTTGTTCAAACATCATTGAACGGAAAACCCCTTAATCCTGTGAAGGCTTGTATCCCCAATGTAGGGTAATGCCAGAGAATTGAGGTTGAAGTTGATTGGTGGGAATTGGAACATCCTCACAGGAGACGGGCAGGGATGTTATGGGAGAAAAAGGAAAGGAAATAACATTTGAAATGTAAATACATAAAATATTCAGGAAAAATTATTAAATAAAAGTGATATCTTGTCTCATTAAATTAATAATACAGTAATTATCATTTGCCATTTCTGATATTGATCCAAATATTAGAGTTTGGTACTATTTTCCTTACGTCTCTTTTGCTGTCTATATAATATTTCCCTTGTTGTTATGACTTATATAAATAAAAATGTATTTTACAATTTAAAGGAATATAGAATGAAAAATGTATTGACATAATTGGTGACTTCCCTTTTTTAAAAGTTGGACAACTCCTTGAAGAAACTTTCATGGATAATATCAAAATTTGTTTATAGGAATTTTTTTATTAAATTTTTTGTTAATAGACACAGACAGGAAATGATTATTATATTTATGCATTATGGTATTTGATTTCGTAAAATCTCAATGATCTTAGATTTTATAATAATATACAGAAGTCATTTATTCTTAAAATTTGTTCAGAGAAGGAAGTCATCAATGAATACATATATACAATGTAGCACACATTTCTAATATAAATAGAGCAATTTAAATATATGTATGTATATTATGTACCAAAGGTGAACAATCATGTTTAAAAGGAAGACATAACATTGAGTGTACCTACATTTGAAGTTGATATGATTCATGCTTCCATGTATTTCTTTCTAGACACTAATAAGATAAAATTAGTGTTAGAAAAAGCTAAAACTGCAAATAACAGGCTTAATTTAGTATACATATCTAAACAGTGCTTTGAAAAAATATACATAATATATTTTCATATATATAAAGTATATATATATATATAGTTTATATATAAAGTATATACAAAAATTCTCAGTGCCCATAAATTATCATTATCACTAAAGCATTTTCCTGGTCATATTAGAGTTTAATTATCAAACACACACACACACACACACACACACACACACACACACACACACACACACACACACACAAACAGAGTTACCTATAATTTAAACATATTAGCAAATAATATTCTTTCAGATAAAATTAATGAAAACGGATGAATTAAATATACAATATAATGTTCTCCCAAAATTAAACTTTCTAGCATATAAAATATTGCCTTATGATAGGTGGTAAATCTATGCAAAGGAATACTACTCAGCTATCAAAAACAATGACTTTATGTATTTCATAGGGAAATGGAGGGAAATGGAAAATATCATCCTGAGTGAGGTAACACAACCACAGATAAACACACATGTTATGCTCTCATTGATAAGTGGCTATTAGCCCAAATGCTTGAATTACCCTAGATGCCTAAAACAACTGAAACTCAAGATGGATGATCAAAATGTGAATGCTTCACTCCTTCTTTAAATGGGGAACAAGAATACCCTTGGCAGGGAATTGGGAGGCAAAGATTAAAAGAGAGACTAAAGGAACACCCATTCAGAGCCCGCCCCACATGTGTCTCATACATATACAGTGACCCAATTAGACAAGATGGATGAAGCAGAGAAATTCAGACTGACAGGAAGCGGGTGTAGATCTCTCCTGAGAGACACAACCAGAATACAGGAAATACAGAGGCGAATGCCAGCATCAAACCATTGAACTGAGAACAGGACCCTCATTCAAGGAATCAGAGAAAGAACTGGAAGAGCTTGAAGGGGCTCGAGACCCCTTATGAACAACAATGCCAAGCAACCAGAGCTTCCAGGGACTAAGCCACTACCTACAGACTATACATGGACTACCCTGGACTCTGACCTCATAGTTAGCAATGAATAGCCTAGTAAGATCACCAGTGGAAGGGGAAGCCGTCGTTCCTATTAAGACTGAACCCCAGTGAACGTGATTGTTGGGGGGAGGGCGGTAATGGGCGGATGATGGGGACGGGAACATGCCCCCCCCCAAAAAAAAGAAAAAAAATACATTTACATGAAAATTCTATACTTACAATTAAACAGTAAATCTTCTAGATCTTTATAAAAAAATTAATGAACAATAAATATACTTACGAAAAAAAAGAAAAAAGCAAAAAAGAAATGTGGGGAATTGCATTCTAAACAGGAGTATGCAATTGTATCTAAAACAAATGTACTATTTAGATGCAGAAGAAATAAACATGTTTTCTTATACAAACTGATAGCCTGTATATTATTCGTGTCGGACAGTTAATCCTTAGCGTTATTTTTTTTTTTTTTTTTTTTTGGAGCTGGGGACCGAACCCAGGGCCTTGCACTTGCTAGACAAGCGCTTTACCACTGAACTAAATCCCTATGGTTAGCGTTATTACGGAGGAGTATTCATCGGTCTTTTTTATTTTGTTGTTGCCACATACTTTTTCCCTCTTCCGAAGAATTACTACAGGGTTATTTACCAACTCTGTCCTCTTGAGAATATCCCTTATTTTCAGAATGCTGTTTCCCATATTTAGATTAAGATCGCTGAAGAGACATGGCTTCCTGGTGATTATGCTATGTAAAGTTTCTCCACTTCTGTTGATGTGATTGATACATTTCCTCAGTAATAAATTCTAGGGTAGTATCTGTATTCTTTGAAAATGTTTTGAAAGGTGATCCAAGCCCATTTATATTTTAGAATATCCAATGAAGATTCAGGTGTTAGTTCATGTGATCAGCTTTACGTGTGACTTAGTCTTTTTCCTTCACAGTTTTTGTATTTTTATTTCTCTGTTCATTAGGCTTTGATGATGATAATTATGATGATGATGACTTTATTTTTATTATTATTCATTATTATAATTATTATAATTATATTTATTATTATTTAATCATCACTTTTATTATATAATTCTATTATTATTAATATTTACTGTTTTTATTATTGTTTTTATTATTATTATGTGTCTACTTGATAATTTCTTTGATTCTAGTACTTTAACAGGTATCACTTTCTTGTTTGGGAAATATTGTTCCCAGAAAGTCACATACAAATAGTTATTGCAGTTGACTTTATTCTCATGCTTCTCATACTGTCCTAAACTTAGGAATCAGGGACCCTGCCTCAGTTGGTTCTGATTGGAAAATAGAGATATTGATAGCCAGTGTCTAGGCAGGACAGACAGAGCAGGAGTTTCAGGACGCTTGGACAAAGGTACAGAGAGGAAGAAGACATGGAGATTCTCCAGGACAGACTTTCAGGACAGAGAAGCAGCTGACATAGAAGACCATGAGAATTAGCTGACCCAGGCGATCTGCCCAATGGTGACCAGTGCAAGAGAGATGGGATATAGATTTTAGCAAATAATAACGTGGGAATATCAGTGGGGGATAGTTCAGCCACTTGGAGGTTAGGAAGTGGCCTTGCCATTGAGCTGTTAAAGGCACAGAAAAATATAAAGACTGTTTGTGTATGGCCTCCATCCATAAGCCCTCTATCCCTATCCTCATCTGCTGCCCTGTCCTCTTCAAAGGGTTGGTCTCGCCTGTGTTCTCAGTTGTGTTACTTTTCCTGGTCACTGGCTTTCATCTCTGGACACAGGTAGATACTGGAATGATTCCCTCCCTTACTCTTCCTATGTTCCTGTATACATTGGGCTGTAAGCAGCTTCCTCCAAGCACAGAAATGTGAGCAGAGGTAATGGTTTCCCATAAATTATCAGAATTGTCCATGATTCTGGGAGTCCAGCTTTCTCCTCCACCGAATTTGGGTAAGAGAGTTATGGTACTATGTCATCTCTGGGGGCATCCAGAAACAGGAAGCTTGTATCTTCTTGAGAGTATCATCCTAATAAATAGAAATATCAGGATAGACATTTCCTGTATATGAAATATACATATTGAGGGGATTGTCATGGGGAGGTGGATTCAAATAGATACAAAATACACGTGAATAAGCGTGGTGTATTAAGATACATCCTGACTGGAATCTGTCGAGAAGAATGACAGAGACTGTATTATATAAAATGGATTATGAAATTGAGTGGAAAAATTCTTCTAATAAACATAATATAATTTTAAATTGAATTTTCTTCATCATTTATTTATAAAACACATCTTCACTAGGCATCTGGAATTTCATCGATTATGATATATTAAGGATGCTAATAAAATAAAAAAAACTCATCTTCCATAAACAGGAATTCTAGATTTTTCTTTGCATCTTAACCAGAACCATGGATAACTCTGAGAACTTAGGGGAAACTATTACCTCTGCTCCCTGAATGTAAAGGGAGAGAAAGAACATAGAGTGTTGTCAAGCATGTGCTCACGGGTACTTACTTATAAAATGGGTCCAGGGTCTTTATTTTCAGTGAGCTGGGTGTTAGTTGTGAGTAATCTGAGTTTGAATTTTGTGATTTATTTTTGTGTTTGATAACTTATTTTACTATATTATTTTTCTTTTATAAAGATTTATATTTTATTCACTGAGTTTATTTAATTTACATTTAATTTAAGCATTTCTGCTGAGAAAAGATCTCTCAAAAGTAAATGAACTAAAGAAATCGATTTTGATATTATACTAATATACCAGATTACCGCAGACGACGTGGATATTTGATTATAGGAGAGCACTAACTATGCTTCCTTTGGTATAGAATATGAAGATGAAACCAAAACACATGTTAAATAATTCAAATATGGTATTAGATATAATGGTTAATTTTGTAATTGGATTCATTCACTATCATTATAATTAGACCTGATATGATGTAGAGAATTACAAAGAGCTAATGTGTGACTATTTCAATACAAAAACCTAATATACAGTGACTAATTTCATTTTCATTGATATTTTGGTTGGGTCACAAGCCTTTAACAGCTGAGGTATTTTTGTAGCCTCTTATGTGGAGATCTCATGCACAATAAATATATTTACTCTATAGTATGCATGAGAGTTCAGAAAGCACATGTCTAATGTATTACTTCTAGGTATTACAAGCATAGAAAAACTACTGTACTAAAATAATTTTAATTAATTTGATAATTAAATTTTTATGTAAGTCAGAGTAAATACTAGGATGAGAGAGGCTTCTTTGTATCTTACTATGAAAATAAGTGATAAATAAAAAGAATAGAGGTAGTCAATTTTTTAAATGCTGTTTGACTTTTATTTCACTAGAGATTAGAATCTGCCTCACGATAATAGTATAGTCAAATCACCAGACAAAAATATACAGTATAAGTTTAAGTATGTGAATGTTTGGTAAGTTTTTGTGTCCTCAATGAAATAATAGCAGAGAAATCACTATCATCCAAACAGCCAAAACCAAAGGGTCTCCATGATGTGCATCATAAATATAAATTAAAGATAAATCAGTATGCCAAAACAGTGAGCATAAAATGATGTAGAGACATAGTCATCAACATAAGGAAGCTACATAATACTATCAGCAGAGGTTGTGCTTGTTTGCTAAGCAGGGTGTTTTACAACACATATACAAGTGTAATGAGTAGTGCATAAAAATAGAAGAATGGGTAGCATTATAGCACTGTGGCTATAATATACAAAATTAATTCCCACATAATCACTTTCGACTAAAATAGTCCAGGTAATAATTCTGAAGTCATAGAAATGCTCTCAGATAGTATTAGGAAATATTAAATTTGGGGATTGCAAAATGGTTCCCTGGCTAAGGGTGGTTGTATGCCAAGCTGAGCTTGAACAGCTGATATCAATCCCTTTGACCCACATGGCAGAAGCTAATAAGTCACTTCTGAAAATTGTCCTCTCAACTAACTAGAATACTGTATCATTTGACCACACAACTAATGAATAAACAAATGTAAGGGAAGAAGAAAAGTAAATGAGTAAATACTATCACTGAGGGGAAAGGAGAAGGGAGATGTGGGGGCAGTCACAGAGAGCATGGTAAATCTCGTTATTTCAGCTGCATCAATACATGAGACCTCTTGCAGAAATATGTTCACAATATACATTTTTCTTATGCTTGTTATTCTCTATAAATTGTTTATTTTAATCATCCCAGAAAAACTAAAAAATGAAAAGGTAAGGATATCATGGTTTTCTAGAAGTTATGATCTCTGCAAATTTCATAAATACCAAAAACTAGAATCTATACTCTTAGACATTGAAAACTAATAACTCTATAGAACAGCTCATACACGTGAAACCGTGATGAGCAATACCCAGGCTCCATGCAGGTGGAAGACCCATGAGTCTACAGAAGACTAAAAGGAGGAATATTCAAAATAAGAAGAGAAAAGTTTGCAGGCATAACAATGAAGGAATTGTAGAATGAGAACAATAAAATCCTCAACCAAACAAATTTCAGGCATGATAAATAAAAAGAAATCTGAACCCAGGTGACCAAACTGAACCCAGCGATAGTAGAAACATAGTTCGTAGAAGCATCCAGAAAAGAAACAGAAATTTCCCACGAAAGAGGGATAGCAATTGACATAAATGACAGAATAGTCTTCAATAACATCCTCCAAAAATGAAAGAATGTAGCTATCTAATGAAAACTCCATGAATTATGGAAACTATCTTTCAAGAATGTGTTTAAGGAACATGTTTGGCTTCACATTGGAGAAGGATGTTGACACTATTGTAATCCACACTCAGTCTTAGCCACAGCTCAGCAACAGCTCCTTATGTCACCTGAAAGAGGAATGATAAATTGTGTGAAAGAACCAGTGAAGGTCTGACCCAAAGGTTCTAAGTCTGTATCCCCTGTTATTCCAAGGAGGTAATCTGTAAATCCCAGGAACACTATAATGATATAAAAGAAAGCCATTTAAAATGAAAATATACAACATATAAGGCCAGATATATCAAATGTTCCTATGCTTTTTCTGGTTTAGAAAGTCAGAGATAAAGGTTAGAGTTTAGGAGATTTACATTTGAACACAAAACGAATTCTAAAAACTAATCACAGTTTGCTTATTTGAAAATCATTCAATAGAGAAGTACCTGAAATTTGAATGAAAAAGTTCAGTTGTGAAGATCAAAGACATAACCAACTGTGTGCCAGGAAGGCCCTGACCTATATTTCAAGCTCTTAGGATTTTGAGAAAAGTTCTCACGTTTTTCATGTTAAACTTGTACTAACTGCTCTGAAGCTCTCACATGTGAAGTTCTGGCCTCCTACTTGTCAGCCCTTTCTCAGATTTTATGGTATAACTAAAGGCATGTGTCATTACTAGTAAATGAAAGCAAAGCAAATAAAACAAAACAAAACCACCTTTGAAATTATATATTTTTGTAGTGTGTGTGCCTTCATGTATGAATGTGTATGCATCTCTATGTTTATTTGCATATATGTCTGAACATGTATATGTTACACTTCACAGGTGGATAACTAGAATCCAACTTTCCAGCATTGAGTCATGGACCCAATGATGTCATGAAACTTGCACAGCAGTTACTCTTGTCTTAAATCCATTTGAATTCCCTTCCAACATTTCTTTTAAAAGCAAATTAATTTACCACTAAAGAAATGATGTGAAGTTTAAGTGTATCAGTATATTTTCCAGGATGTTTACATAGTTTATATTAAGAAAAAAACAACTGAGACACTAATTTCACTTTTTTTCATGTCCGTACATGAAAAATCAAGCAATGGTGTCTATAAATCAGACCTACAGATGAGAAAGGATGATGATGCATCTTAGTTCAGAGGAGATACTCAAGCTTAGTTTGCCTTTCACAGTAAGGTAAGTTCTTGTCACAACTTTATATTTATAACAGACTTAATTTCTAATCTACATACAGACACAATAATTTTACCTATATGCTATTTTATTCCTCATGAAAATGTAGAATATTCAGGGTTATGTTTCAGAAAGTAAGTTATTTTATTTCCTTGGAGTTAAAGAATAATACATTCTATTTCTGATTCCACATAATCAGAAATTAAAACATGGCATAACATATTGAGAAATAAATAAAAATAAATATTTGACATAAAAATAGTGGTGATCATTTCAGGACATATCAGAGCTAAGTTGCATGGTTAGAAATATTTATGTCCCGTTTTTCATTATGTATATTTTTACGTTTATTGTTTTCTTAATTACCAAATGGTAACATCCTCTGCCCTTCTGTTTCTTAATAAAGGTTATATTTTAAAATGC
The DNA here is from genome assembly GCF_036323735.1 of Rattus norvegicus. Taxonomy (NCBI): domain Eukaryota; kingdom Metazoa; phylum Chordata; class Mammalia; order Rodentia; family Muridae; genus Rattus; species Rattus norvegicus. The sequence goes on from NC_086021.1 coordinate 5,041,855, forward strand.
TGAAATGTTTAAGATGAATTCAGTAAATAATTGGCCTACAATAAATATTGATTTGAAGAATAGATCACAAAATTTGATAGTGAGAAACTCAAGGAGAGAGGATGGGGATTCTTTTGTATTTCGAGATGCAACATTGTGATTTGCTACAGAACTGGACTATTGTGAAACCTCTGTCCAGGTGCAATGCAGTAGGGCACACTGAAACATCACAATAACAGTGTGATTCATGTCTGTATGAGTTAGTTGGAACAGACATTCTTTGTACGAATGATCAAAATAATAAAAGGCTCATTGGGTTCCTTAACCCAATGCATATTTTACATGTAATTTTGGAAGTTCCTGATATTATAGTTGACATAAAAGACCTTCTCTGACCTAGACTGAAACATACCTTATAAATCTCAAATCTTGTCCCGAGTCTAATGACAGAATAAAGAAAGTCATGAAATGTAGTTAAAGTGCTGGCCATTTGTATAAAAATAAATTCCACATTCTGAAGTGCATTGGAAGAGCTGAGGCGACATGCTAGATTATGAATGGTTGACTGTAGCAGAAGGTGATTGCTTGTCAACCCAAGTCACAGTGATTCTCTTTGGAAATATCTCACTGCACATCACACATCAGAGGAGGTGCTATGTCTAAACATCATAGGGCAACTGCATCCTGAAATGCAGAAAAATAAGTGAGAGAGGTTTCCATTGCTCAGACATACTCTGGCAAGAAACAGAAGAACAGTATGTCACAGATCAAAAAAAAAATTCCTCCAATTATCAGTTACCCTAGTCTATGTCACAGGTGAGAAAATGTCCTCAATTATCATTCTGCCTAGTCTAAGTCACAGATGAGAAAATGTCCTCAATTATCAGTGTACATAGTCTATGTCACAGATCAGAAAATGTCCTTCAATTATCAGTGTACCTAGTGTCTGTCACAGATCAGATCAGCCTCCTATGGGGCTCTAGCATTTATATGTTCTCTGAAAAGTCTCCAGCATTCCAAATGTTACACACGTGCAAAATCTATCAGCTGGTCGCAAAATCACGCCCCTGCTAGAGCACGAGGCAAATCATAGTCAGCCACTGTTGAGAATTGGAAGCAACCCCATACCCCACAGCCTGGATTAAAACAAAAACATAGTCTTATAATATTTCTATGTTTTTAAATACACCAAAATTCTCACTGCAAATAGCCAGTTTCATTTGGATATTAGTATAATTGGTTTTCTATCCTTTAATGCATGGAGGGCTCCTGATTAATTTGAATCAGTCTTGCTAGCTTTGTTCTGTGCATGTCACTGGTGTTGAGGTGCATCAGATGACTCACTGAGACACACCATACATCTTCTGAAGAAAGATTTTTTTTTCTGCCTGTCAAAAAGAGGGAGGTATCCAAGACAATTTCATCTCTCTTCCTCTTCCTCCCATCCAGTGTTGGGGTTCTGCTGTGCTGTCAGTTGTGGGGGTATAATTGATCGTTCCCACATGCCTTGTAAACCTTGGGCCATTATCTTTCTGGGCCATGCTTCAGATAATGGCCATACATCAAGTTTTGCTACTACCTAGCCCTGAGAGAGAGCATGAACACATAACCAGCTGAAATGGGCTGAAAGTGCCATTGTGACTGAACGGAGGATGTGTTAGGCATCTTTATCTAATAACCACCATTTGTGATAATAAAGATTTCGAATCAAAGCCGATGAGTCAAGTTCTTTTCTTTTAATCTGCTTCTTCCAATAGCCCAACTCATCCGTAACCCATTTTACTGCCATCTCTTCTACTGAGAGCGGAGGCAAAGGCTTTCTATTCTCCGCAATGTCCCAACAGACTCAGTACTGATTCCTTTGGGCTGTCCGTGGAAGGTACTTTTAAGCCTAAACCCGCAGGCACCTTTTGGCAGGGGGGTTGTGTGGGGTTGAATGTCTCATTTTGTGTGTCGAGCTTGTGCTCAGTTCTCCCATTACATTCTCTTATCCGCGTGCTCACCCACACCGATTCATTTCAGACAAACTTATACCCGCTTTCTTTTCCCAGGTGGGGTTCTGTTCTCTTCTTGTCTCTTGGGCTTCACGGAAAGGGTCTCACCCAGAAGTCCCCTGAAATAATTGACAAGGTAAAGCACATCGTTGGGTGACCAGCAGGGGTTTTCAGAGCTAACAGGCACAGCGGAAGAAATATTGGTAAGATTTATTAAGTCATGAACTAGTCCCGGGACTAATAATATATGAAAATAAAAAAAAGAAACCCAGCTTAAATAACATAGCACATGCGCACACACACAGAGACACACAGTCCTTCTACACAAGCATGCACATGCTCTCAGGAGTTCACAGTTCACAGACAGATGTCATCTTCTTCTGTTTTCAGACTGTGTTCACAGGTAGCTGAACTTACTGTGGTAAAGACTGCCACCTATTTGATTATTAACCCTGCCTTTCCTCCTGGGCATCCAGCTCAGTGATATTGCCTGGCATCCGTGGACTGAGTGCCAATGCAATGGTCTGTATATATGACTGGATTACTGGCAGCCTCCTCTCCAGCCCTTTGTGTCCTTTCTCCCCTCCTTTCTTGGCTAGCTCTTTGGGTTCTTAGGCTCAAAGTAGGGCAGAGCTATGGGGAAAGGGAAACCTGGGTCCCAGGAGACAATGTGGAGCCATGTTAAGAAGGTAATTGCAGCCAGAGAGGAGGTCTTGGCCCTGGGTTGGCAGCTGATATTTCAAAGGCTCTTGTCTGAGTCATTTATTGACTTCCTCTTCAGAGATAACTACAGTAGGAGAAGCAATCCTCTCTGTACCCCACCAGCTGGAAAGGAGCTTTCTTTATTGAATTTCCACGTTTCATTTTTCATTTTGTAATGTATGCATCACGTGTACTCACGGTCATGTGCACATGTTTGTGGAGGCTGAAAGATTGATGTCAGTCTCAGGAAAACCACCCACATCATCTGAAACAAGGTCTCCCATTGTCCTGGATCTCACCAGTTAGGCTAGAAAGGCTGGCCCCCCAAGCCCCAGGATCCACCTGTCTCTACACATCAGTACCGGATTAATAATATACAGTGTGCACACACACTCCCGGCTTTTCCTTCAAAGTAAGAGCTCGGACTTATGGACTACAAAGTTAAAATAATCAAGGGGCTGGAAAGATAGCTCAGCGGTTAAGAGCAATGACTGCTCTTCCTAGACGTCCTGAGTTCAAATCCCAGCAACCACATGGTGGCTCAAAACCATCGGTAATGGGATCTGATGCCCTCTTCTGGTGTGTCTGAAGATGGCTACAGTGTACTCATAATTAAAGTAAATAAATAAATCGAGTGCACTCTATTTGTGGCTTTCATAGGGCTGCCTACTTCACTTCTCTTTCTTCCTTCTTCTTTTCCTTTTCCTCCTTGTCTTCTAAGGCTTACAGAAACACACACACACAAACACACACACACACACACACACACATATATATATTTGTGTGTGTGTGTATATATATGTATATATATATATGTATATACATATATATATATATATATATATCTTATGTGTAGCTGTGCTTTTTTGCATGCATGTATATGTACCTTGGGCATGCTTGGAGCTCAGGGAAGCCAGCAGAAGGTCTTTCCTGAAACCGGAGTTACAGATGTGTGGGGGCTGCCATGTGGGTGCAAGACAGCAAACCTGAGTCCTCTGCAAGAGCAGCCAGTGCTTTTGGCTGCTGAGCTATCTCTCCAGCCAACAGTGGGGTATCATCCATAATGGCAGAAGGGATCGTGTTCAGTCTTTCTGATCTGGTAGGAGGTAGATGCAAGAGTGATCATGAGAACTCCTGAATTAGAAAGGAAGGATGGGTTAGAAGATTCGTTTCCTACGTCCTGCATGGAAAAGGCATATAGGATTATAGTTACTGGAGAAAAAGGGACAGCCTCATGCATACATCATTCACCTATTATAGTAAATGTCGACTGGATTGTCCTCTTCTCTACGTAACAACACTACAGTAAATGGCTCATAAAGTAGAAAGAAGACCCCCACCCCTTTAACAGAAAGAACTTAGATGTGAAAATGTTTTGACAATTAAAGGGAAGGTAATGAGAGAAACCTGATACCTGATTTGAGTGAAGGTTGACAAGGCTTCTGAAAGCATTTGAATTGGGAACTGCAGTGGATGTTTGGATTTGTTACCTCTGTCCTCTGTCTGGTGGCTTGCACTGCTTGAGTGCCATCAGTCTTATGAAGATCAGAGTGTGTTGTGGTTAAGGTGGTTAACAGGAGCTTAAAAATTTGTTAATGACTAGAAATTGGAGAAGCAGGGAAGGTGGCCACTATCTGTTTTCTGTTCAGTTTACAAACACAAGAAGCTAAACCTATGATTTCCCAGGCTCAGGATGGTGTGTCATAGCTTTTGGTCCTTTTGGAACAGCATCTGTCTATCAACAGAGGGACTTCAACAGAGGGGCTTTCCAACTTACCCTCAGTGACATGGAGACATTTGAGGGTTTAAACCGGGTGACTGCGGTGCTTACTTTTAATTTGAGAAATAGATTGGACAGAATGTACAACATCACTTGGTTACCGGATCAACAACACATCAGAGCCTGGGAACACTGAACTGATTGTCACTGGGATTTTGTGTATGTGGAGTATGTTAAGACAGTGGATCTGAGAGAGAGAGAGAGAGAGAGAGAGAGAGAGAGAGAGAGAGAGAGAGAGAGAGAGAGAGAGAGAGAAAGGGAGAATGAGCTTGATCTTAAAATATCTGTAAAATGTATAATGTGATCAGAATACTACACCTCACACTTCAAATGTATACAGTCTCCATTTGTCAAGCATACTCAATAAATTTCAAAAAGAAAGGTAAAGGGGAGTTGGGACAGAAAGTTCTGGAAGGGGCTAGGGAGAGAGTCTAGCAGTTAAGCACTCACTCCCCAGAAACTTACATAGATGCCCCGTGGACGTGGATACCATCCTATAAGTCCACCTTGGAAGGCAGAGGCAGGATGCCCAGAGCACGCTGTCTGGAAAGGTGACCCACACCAAAAGGAGCTTTGCCTGTGAGTGAGAGTTGCTGCCACAGTGAACAAGACAGACAAGACATTAAGGATATTTCCTGAGTGTACCTTGGGCTTCCACATGTGTCTGCATGGACATGTGTTAACTGGGTGACTAATCATTTCTCTCTCTCTCTCTCTCTCTCTCTCTCTCTCTCTCTCTCTCTCTGTCACACACAGACAGAGTCTCTCTTACACACACACACACACACACACACACACACACACACACACACACACACTCTGAACAAAAAAGTTAAGATCTGGAAGACGGATGCCTAGACTGGATGGATAAAATCAGAAATAACAAATTGTGTTGGAACTCGCTGTGAAGGAAGAGGGGGACCAGAGGGAGAGATGTGAGTGTGGCTGTCTGCTTGTGTCAAAGTGTAAGGCCATATAAACCCAGTGCCACCTACTCCAGGATCTCAAAGCCAAAGCTCTAGCTGAGGTATAGAAAGTCAGTGATGCCCGCTGTGTGTGTGTGTGTGTGTTTGTGTGTGTGTGTGTGTGTGTAGTCACTTTTGGGGTGAATGTGACCACAAGCCCATACTCATCAGTTCTCGATCCCAAAAGTGCTTTAGCCCCATCTTATGTCATCACAGCTCTCAGTGCCTGAGGTTAACTGTCTTCCAGAAAGCATTGTAGTGGGGCTGACTAATGTTTCATTACATCACAAGGACATTTTCTACTGTAGATAAAATAAACACATATACTTTAGAATAGAAAAGACTTGAAAAATGGAAGTGGAAAAAATATCACTACCGAGTTTGCATTAAAAAACACATTTATTTTAGAATTCTCCAGGATAGTTGCAATTTCCCATATAATCTACACATGATTTCCATATCTTGGCATCGTACATAATCATATGAAAATAATTAGGAGAAATTAACCTATGCAAAAAAAAAGTACTTTTTCCTTCCCAGCTCCCGCTCCCACAATGACAACTCTGAAACTGATTATTTATTAACAAATTCCTGAGCCACAAATTTTGGCTCATTCACGGACTAACTTATTTAACCCATTCAAACTATTCTGTCTTCTACATGGTTATTTACTGTGCTTTCATCCCCTTTCTTAGCATCATCCTCAACATCTCCTTTAGCATCTGCCGCAGCGTCCCTCCGTGGGTCTCCTTTTATACACTATGTCCCAGAATCCTCTCTTCCTGCCAGTGTCCCGCCTTCTATTTCCTGCCTCAGCTCATAGGTCATATACTTTTTTATTGACAGGTGATGCTTAGAAGAAATTCTCTCTACAAACCTTGGTGCATTAACATCAACTAAATGACTCATTTTAAGTTCTTGTTTTTACTTTTGTTCGTGCGTCTTTTTTGTGTTACGTCATGTGGCTTCAGAACCTGCAAAGGCCAGAAGAGGGAGGCAGATCTCCAGAGCCAGAGTCAGTTGTGAGGATGCTAGGGGTTCTGAGTAGCTGAGCTATCTCTCCAGCCCCTAAATGACACAATTTTCTCACAGCAAGGGGAAAACTGGACACTACTACTCCTATGCCTTTTCACAGTGTAGATTCCAGTCCACACTGTATTTAGCAGCTAAGTGTCCTGTAAATGTATTAAAGTTTTTTTATTCCCACTTCGGGGGGTACCTATCCCTGCGTTTCCCCTAATCTTTGAAGGTTGTCAAGGTAAGAATGGCCCGTTTTCCAGGCTCTTTGCTTACGGTCCACCTGTCTGGCCTACTGAGTCTTCGTACCCGATCCTGTAGGTCCACGATTTCTGATGATCCCCTCACTCTTTTGAACCGTGATTTCCAATTTTTCTTGTGCAGCCGTAGGGAGGTTTGGCACCATCTGATTTAGTTCAGCCTGTGCTATTTCACAGATAAAGATCCGCTGAACTTTAAAATATTCATTTGAATAATTTAATTTTATATAGATAGTATTATGATCTCTTGTGGAATTCAAATATTTCATCACCAAAGAACTGAATTTAGGATGTTGTGTAACCTTTTAAAAACCATTCTCTGGTTTTAAATTTTGGTGTGTGTGTGTGTGTTTGTGTGTGTGTGTGTGTGTGTGTGTGTTCATGTGTTTCACAGTGTCCAGGATCCCATGTACAAGATCTGCACAGATAAATCACAGAATAGACGGGTGGAGATTATGGAAGCTCCTTTACCCCAACTGAGGAACTACCGGGAACTGATGACTATAGGGCAGAGGGCCCGTTTTCTACATGGATTTGGCCCCTGATGGCTGTCCATGCTCCCCTGGATGTTTGTACTCACCCCAACACATCTAGTCAGAATGAAATGGACTCAGCAGTTTCTATTACAATGCAGATGGAAATTAGGAGGGAGGAAAGGGGAGGGATCTGAGGGGAGGGGATGGGGACGGATTTGCTCAAACACATTATGTGCATGTACCAAGTTCTTAAGGAAAAAAATTAAAACAAAGTAAATAAATAAATAAATAAATCTGCTCATGTGTGCACATGTGCATGGGTTTATGTGTGTGGTGGGGTTGCAGCACCCTGCTACAAGAGGATACCATGCAGTATCTTTCTCTATGTCTCTCTGCCATTTTCTTTTGATGCACTGTGGTGGTTTGAACACGCTTGGCCCATGGGAAGTGCCACTAGTAGGAGGTGTGGGCTTGTTGGAGAAAGTGTGTCACTGTGTAGGCCGGCTCTGAGGGCTCCTAGTGTTCAAGTTCGGCCCAATGAGGAAGATGGATGCTCTTCCTGGCTGCCTGTGTCTGCAAGTCTCTTTCTGGGCTGCCTTCGGATTTAGATATAGAACACTCTCCAGCACCATGTCTACCTGGACTCTGCCATGCTTCCCACCATGATAATAATGGACTGAACCTCTGAAACTGTAAGCCAGCCTCAATTAAATGTTTCCTTATTAAGAGTTGCCTTGGTCATGGTGTCTCCTCACAGCAGTGGAGCCCTAACTAAGACAGGTGGTGTCTTTGCCTGACCCCAAACTCTCATATTTTCATCAGGGCTGGAAGCCAGCAGACCTTAGTGACTCTGTTCCCCCTTGCTGTCCCTGGGGTTACAGGTTTCCCCTTCCTGTTTCATGGTGACTGGGATCTGAGTTCGGGTCTGCTTAGGCAGCAAGCCGTTTCACCCTCCCATCCTACTAAGACCCATCGTGTGGTTTTTAAGGCTTACCAGACGATTACAGTCAACATGCAAACACAAATTAGAGATGGCAAGTGCATCTTGACTTTTCCTGGTTTTGGTATATTTGAGTTGTTACAGTGTCTTCACTTCATCTTGTTTCTGTATATTTGAGTTGTTTCAGTGTCTTGATTTCACCTTGTTTCGGTATATTTGGGTTGTTTCAGTGTCTTGATTTCACCTTGTTTCGGTATATTTGGGTTGTTTCAGTGTCTTGATTTCACCTTGTTTCGGTATATTTGGGTTGTTTCAGTGTCTTGATTTCACCTTGTTTCGGTATATTTGGGTTGTTTCGGTGTCTTGATTTCACCTTGTTTCGGTATATTTGGGTTGTTTCAGTGTCTTGATTTCACCTTGTTTCGGTATATTTGGGTTGTTTCGGTGTCTTGATTTCACCTTGTTTCGGTATATTTGGGTTGTTTCAGTGTCTTGATTTCACCTTGTTTCGGTATATTTGGGTTGTTTCAGTGTCTTGATTTCACCTTGTTTCTGTATATTTGGGTTGTTTCAGTGTCTTGATTTCACCTTGTTTCGGTATATTTGGGTTGTTTCGGTGTCTTGATTTCACCTTATTTCGGTATATTTGGGTTGTTTCGGTGTCTTGATTTCACCTTGTTTCGGTATATTTGGGTTGTTTCGGTGTCTTGATTTCACCTTGTTTCGGTATATTTGGGTTGTTTCAGTGTATTGATTTCACCTTGTTTCGGTATATTTGGGTTGTTTCAGTGTCTTGATTTCACCTTGTTTCGGTATATTTGAGTTGTTTCAGTGTCTTGATTTCACCTTGTTTCGGTATATTTGAGTTGTTTCAGTGTCTTGATTTCACCTTGTTTCAGTATATTTGGGGTGTATCAGTGTATATGAATGATAGCTGACGATTGGGAGACATAGCACGAGATGGGAAGGAGAGTGAGGATGCAAAGATCTATCGGATCCCTGCCACTTGCCCTTGCATTCAACATTTCATATTTAAAAGCACAACAACCACCACCAACTACAATAGTCAACAACAAGGCATGCATGCAACAGACTGGCAGAGAAGACACTAAAGGGCATTACATACTTTTAACCTCACTTTCTACGCTAAAGCCTCATGTATTGAGCCGATGGATTTTGTTGTCAAACCCTGATGATTAATCCCTAGATGGGAGCCCCTAACACCGAGATGAATGACTCCGTGGTCGATGGGAGAGGCAGAGCTCTCGATTGCCTTTCCTTGTGAAATCAACCCAGTAGGGAACTAATAATGACAGCTCACATATATCAATAAAAGAGCCTTTCACACTGACGATTGGAATTGTCACTATATATCCCAGTTCTTTGCATTTTATTTTCATTAGTGTGTTGTTTTCAGCGCCATGCTTGCTACATAGAAAACTGTGCATTTTCTACACTATGTACCTTTTGGGGGTGCATTCTGTAAGCTAAAGGCTAAATCAATCCATATCAAAGGGTTCCTCCCTGTCCTGTTTACAGAACTGAAATTAAACTGTTTTCACAAAACATTTCGCACTTGCCTGGCTCAGTGTCATTAAGGCTTGAGCGTGATTTTTCCCCATGGTCTCAGCTGTGGGAACACTTTGTCTCAAGCTGATGGCTCTGTCTAAGAAGGTGGATTAATCTTTCAGGTTGTGCCCTAGCAGAAGTAGGTCACTGGGGCAGGAAGGAGGGAGCTGGCTGGTTCAGACCGAACTCTTGGCTGCCTGATCCACCCAAATATAATCAGGGCTCATGCAGGCTCTCAGTGACACAGATCAATACACTGTTGCCATGTGGTCATTGCCCCGACAGTCTGAACCCAATGACTGTGAATGTGGGCCCTTAACAATCCTCTATTCCTTCATATTGATTGTGTCATGAATTTTGACACCTTGACATAAAAATAATGAAAGTGTGCATCTGCATGTGTGAGTGTGTATGTGTGTTTGTGTGTGTGTTTGAGAGAGAGAGAGAGAGAGACAGAGAGACAGAGAGACAAGAGATAGAAAGAGACCAAAAGAGGGAGAAAGTACATTATATTAAGTACGTATAATATCCTCCTTGAATAATAAGGCAGTCAATTGGTTTGATTTATGTTCAATATTTGAATTCTTTAGACACATACAGCCTTATATTACATAGCTAAAGTGAATAGTCTCAATTTTTATTAAATAATAAATTGTGTTTATCCTTGAGAATTTCATGCATATATACAATGAAACATGGCCATAAACTCTTCCATTTCACCCTCTGCTCCCCCCAAATTCCCTGCCAATAACCATCCCTCAAAATTCATATCCTCTTTCCCAACCTATAACCACTAAGCCCGATTAGCATCGGTTATGTACTTATGGGTGTGTGACCATCTAGAGGAATGTGGGAATTCTACCAGTGACCAAACCCTCTGAGAAGAATGATTCTTTTACCCCAGCAGCCGTCAGCACCCGAAAACCTCCTCAGTAACGGATTCTGTCTAGCTGGTGGTCCTTTATAGACCTCTGCAGGTGACCACAGCTGCTGTGAGCTCACGATTGCAGCAGCCACGTCCTGTCCTGAAGGCAGCAAACCACAGCCCTTCTTCCCACCCTCTGGGTCTTACGCTCTTCCCACCTCCTTGTCCAAGATGCTTCCCGAGTCCCAGGAGTTTAAAGAGACTGAGTGCTCATCCATAAATGGGGCATCTTTATTGCTTCCCACCCTAAACTGCTCTCTTAAGAAACTTTATTTTAGGGCTGGAGTGATGGCTCAGTGGTTAAGAGCACTGACTGTTCTTCCAAAGAGGCCTGAGTTCAATTCCCGGCAACCACATGGTGACTCACAACCATCTGTAATGGGATCTGATTCCCTCTTTTGGTGTGTCTGAAGAGAGTGACAGTGTCCTCACATACATGGAATAAATGAATAAAGCTTTAAAAAAAAGAATCTATTTAAATTTTAACTGGAACCTGAAACTTTTTCATTTTATTAACCTTTATAACATTTACACACACACACACACAAACACACACACACAAATACACACACACAAAAACACACAAACACAGAGAGAGAGAGAGAGAGAGAGAGAGAGAGAGAGAGAGAGAGAGAGAGAGAGAGATCTAAAGGACTAAAATATACTCCTAAGTCAAAGATAAAGCCCAGACACTTGTCAACAGGATGGTGCAGAGTTAAGGGTGGAATGACCGTGGAGACTCCAGAAGGCAGGAACAAGAGACAGTGGCTCTACCAGGGAGGGCGTCCTGTTTTTCGATGCCTTCAAGACCAGGATTGGTGAACTGCAGACTAGCCGTGTGGGTGTTAGCCTGCAAAGTGCACTTTGTATGGAGACTGAGGTGGGCTGCCCAGGCTGCCTTGGTGCCCTCTCACGTCTAGGATTCCTAGGAGAGTAGGAAATGTTTCACCAGTTTCAGTGAAGCTTGTGAATCTGGAAGTTTGTGCTAAAACTGGACACTTAAAAGTTACTAGTTATTAGAAATTGTGTTTAAACTTAAAAATCATTTCCTCATTTGTGTGGGCTCACCCGACACATGTAGGCAGTGCTTACTGATTGATCATGGCGCCGTTCACTTCCGACCTCACACAGACCCTGATGAGGATTACTTCCGGTGCTGTGTGATTTATTTCTTCTCCTTCCAATGACGGTGCAGACTTGAGCCATTTCCGGTGTCAGCACTGAAATGACGTAGTTCCGGTTTCTCACACGCGTCCAGCATCTAGGTTGAGTCCTTGACATGGGACGTCCGCCGCACGGCACAGCGTTCCGTCGGGCTGAGCAAGAGGGATCTCTGGTTTGGATTGTTTTCTCTGCCCAAAGCACATGGATTAAATTCGCAGACGCCATGAGTCTATAGTGGCTTCTGTGAACTCTGTGTGGTTATTATCTTTTCAAAACCTCTTAGTTCTTGGCCGAGTCGCTGACAGCTGCCTCGCTCTGTGAACTGGCTGCCGTCGTTCTACTACAGCGATTTGATCGATGTGTCGCCTTCATTTGTCAGCTCTCGTAGCTCCATTTTCTGAGAAAGGTTACGTCCCTCTGTGCGCATGGCCTCAGGTGTTGGACGCTACCTCTTAGGAGGTCTCAGGCCCTTCCTCTGAGGCCCTGCATCCCTGCAGTCAAGGAGCTAAAGTCTTTGAAACAAAATCCAGTAACTCCACGGCGGCTTTTTCATGCCTTTTGAGAAATCCGAGGACAAGTCTTTTCACTGGCAGCTATTCACACACGTTACCCTCACTCTCTTTTTTTTTTTTTTTTTTTTTTTTTTTTTTTTTTTGGTTCTTTTTACGGAGCTGGGCACCGAAACCAGGACCTTGTGCTTCCTAGATAAGCGCTCTAACCACTGAGCTAAATCCCTAGCCCCACATGTTAAACTCTTAAGTTGAGATATCCAACCTGCGTTTTCATCCTAATATCAACAAACACATGAGTTACCACTAGATTTATTGAAAGAATCAAGTATGAGTTTGCACACTCCTTTGTCTCTCTCTCTCTCTGGAACACAATTTTTCCACTTTGAAAGCTAAAATTTCTAATTTTATTCAAGTCCATTAAAATCCACATTGTTCTTAATTTTTTGATGGGAATGACTTTAGTTATCTACGAGTGACCTGCTCCACCCCCCTCTTTCCATGACTGAAAGGAAGGCTATTTTAAAAACAGTTCTGCCTAATGAAAACCTAGTTTTATCTTTTGTCAAATATTATTTCTTGACTTCTGGATTTTTTTTTAATACCAATAAGGCACCAACTGTTCTCTAGATGTCTCCCCCGCCCCCATATTCTTTATTCTTTGGTAAACATGGGGTGAGCCCCCTCTATGCTCATTATCAAATCCTTCTGATTCGATTTGTGGACAAAAGCAACCTACCGTCTGTCTTTTTCTAGTGGTTTTCCTTTTCAGGGAAAGAGAAATACCAAAGCCTGCCTGAGAATTAGGATTTTTCAAAAGTCTCATCTCATTGTGGACTGCAATTTCCAAAGTTGACATTCATTAAGGGGAACGGATATGAACATCCCATCACGATTTGGATGTGTATTATTATTTCTTGTTATATGTATTTTCTTTTGTGACTTGATATGTAAGCTCCCCACAGACAAAAAGAGCTATCGAACCAAGTTCCCATCTTCCCCTCTCTGTAAGTTGAGATTTCTAAGGCTGAAGAGGAGAATAAATCAAAATGAAGCGAATCTACAGATGTTGTCCACGTACTTCCTAGAACAAGAAACAGAGAGAGACATGTTCCAGGAAGACGTGTATCAGATGGACCAGTGAAACTGCAGGGGCCCTTGCTAGATCTAAAATCCCTGTAAATGGTGTGTGTGTGTGTGTGTAAACCTAGGTGTATATGTATATGTATATATGTATGTATGTCTTAGGGTTTTACTGCTATGAAAAGAAACCATGACCAATGCAAGTCTTACAAGGACATTTAGTTGGGGCTGGCTTGTAGGTTCATATGTTCAGTCTATAATCATCAAGGCAGGAGCATGGCAGCATCTATGCAGGCATGTGCAGGAGGAGCTGAGCGTTCTACATCTTCCTCTGAAGGCTGCTAGAAGACTGGCTTCCAGGCAGCTAGGGTGAGGGTCTTAAAGCCCACACCCACAGTGACACACTAGCCCAACAAGGCCACACCCACTCCAACAAGGCCAAACCCCCTAGCAGTGCCACTCCTATTTGTCACTATTTGTCTTCAAACTTGAAACTTATTCATAAAACTGTTCAATGGACAACAGGTAACTTTAATGAAATAAATACACAAGGATTAGAAAAATACACAGGAAGATGTGTGCCTTAGTTACTGTTCTATTGCTGTGAAGAGACACCGTGACCAAACCAATTCATGACAGGAAACATTTAATTGTGGTCTTACAGTTTCAGAATGTGAATCCGTGACCATCGTGGTAGACACCATGACAGCAGGCTGGCAGGCAGGCAGGCCTGGCTGAGTAGTTCCTGAGAGCTCACATCCTGCTCCCCAGATGAGAGAGAGAGAGAGAGGGAGAGAGAGAGGGAGAGGGAGAGAGAGGGAGGGAAGGAGAGGGAGAGGGAGAGGGAGAGGGAGAGGGAGGGGGAGAGGGGGGGAAGTGAGAGGGAGGAAGAGAGAGAGAGAGGGAGGGAGAGGGAGAGGGAGAGGGAGGGAGAGGGAGAGGGAGGGAGAGAGAGAGAGAGAGGGAGAGAGAGAGGGAGAGAGAGGGAGAGAGAGAGGGAGAGAGAGAGAGAGAAGCCTGGTGGGCTTTTGAAATCTCAAGGCCCCACCTCCCATTGACACATCTCTTTTAACAAAAACACAACTCCCAATCCTTTCTAAACAATCCACAAACAGGAAACCAAACACATTCAAGTATTTGAACCTCTGAGGGTCACAATTATTAAAAATCCTAAAGTATGTTTTTTGTTTTTCTGTTAAAAGAAATCAAGTAATGAGTGTCCATCCCATTTGGTACATTTCATTTCGTTTGTACATTACATTATCGTTACATTTCATTCCTCAGAGGTTAGGGTTATTTGCATAACATGTTTCAAATCAAGCCATCACTCTCCCATAAGCCAAAGGCATCATACCTCCCCGCTTTCTACTTGATTATCCACATTGGCGTTACTTATCTGTACTTAAACATATCCCTTCATCCTGAATTAGTTCAAAGCATGGGGAGCTATTGATGCACAATTAATTGCTATTCATAATGGGATTAAACAGAAGCCAACATGATTGAGTCTATTGTTGCTGGGAGCTGAAGATTTCCCTTCCATTTAATAAAATGTGATAAATATGATTTTAACGCAAGCCTAGAAACCCCAACGAAGCCTTTAGTTTATATTTGTTTCAGTATTTCCAGATCATTCTCTGTGACACACAGGAACCTAGAGGAGGAGAATTGTGTGGAGTCACTGACACACACTCAACCAAGGATTCGTTTGCACAATAAGGAGATATATCCTGTCCTCTGAGAATTGGCCCCAGGACTCCCAATGATCTAAAAGTCCTCAGGTTCCTTGGATAAAAGGACACTGCATTTGCATATAACCTATGTAAGCCGCTTGTATACTCTAGTCATATTTATGTGTGTGTGTGTGTGTGTGTGTGTGTGCGCGTGTGTGCTTAGAGACATGTAAGTGCAGAGGCTGGGGGAGGGTAGAGTGTGTTCTGCTTCTTCATTACCTACTGTATTCCCTTGTGACAGGGTCCCTGCTGAACCTGACGTGAGGCTCACTGTCAGGAAGCCCCGGTCATCCTCCTGTTCCCATACCAAGCCCTGGTGTTTGCATGTGTGACCACACACTTGGCTTTACCCCTCTGCCGTCTCCCCAGACCCTCCTACATTTTAAATAATCTCTGCACTACTTTGGTACTTAATGAAATTAAATCATGAGGGGCTGTTATTTAGGAGATTACAAGAAAAATGGTTTGTATGTGTTCAGTACAGATATGGTATTTATAAACCACTTTTATTAGTTCCTTGAGAACTTTATACATTATATAATGATAGAATTTACTTCTCACGTCTCTTCCTAACTCCTCCCAGATGCATCCACACCACATCACTTCTCCCAACTTCAAGCTCTCTTTCTGCCCTCTGTAATAACCCACTCAAGTCATTTATGCTGCCCATAAATTCATGGGCCTTGGGCAAGCCCCTGGAGCCTGGCCAGCTTGTCACCAGCTATATCTTTGTAGAAAACTGACTCTCCCTTTCCTGTCAGCTAGGGCTGAGGGATAGTGGTACTGTCGTGTACTGAAGACACTGCTTTGTTCTGGTTCTCGCTGACATCTGTATCTTATACTTCCACTCCCTCTTCCTTGAGGGTTCCTAAGACTCAACTCCTTCCCTTTCTGCCTCTCTCTGTGAGTCTGTGCATATGTGTGTGTGTCTATATTATAGATGTCCCATTTTACATTCAAGCACACACAGGTGGGGGTCGTCTTTACAATTGACTGCCGATGGTATCTCACCCCAGACAAAATGCTGCAATGCAGACATGGTGTAGCTCAGTCCAGGAAAGAAATAGGGGATGTTGAGAAACCTGCCCAGCTCGTTCTAGTGTGAGGTGACGTTTAGACCTCTGACACAACCTTTTGGCCCTACCCTATGGGTTTAAGATACACATTGTCCCAGTACAGTGTTCAAAGGTGGGACTATGAAAATTGATTGGACCCTGTGGGCTGTAATCAATGAGTTCATCTGTTGATGGATGTGTATGAAGGTGGTGGGAAACTAGGAGATAGGAAATTAAGGGACTTGGTCATTTGGGACGTGTCTTGGAGGGTGTTTTTTTGTCCTTGGTCTCTTCCTGTGTTGATGCTTCTTGGATGCCAGTGAGGTTAGCAGTTGAGCTCCACCGTGCCCCTTTCATGGTCATGTGACCATGGACCAAAACCTATGAAACCATGAACCAAAATAAGTTTGTTTACTTTGTGAGTTGCTAGGCAACGTGTAAGAGTGATGAATGGATTAACATGAAAGTGGCCAAAAGTGATGGTGACCATACCAGGTCAGGTCCGGATTTGATGTAGGACTCCATAGCATTGGCTATGGAGTGGCACTGCTTACTGTCTTGCTCCTCATGTCTTGCTGAGCTTGCTTTCTTATAGAACCCAGGACCACCAGCCTAGGAATGGTGCCGCTCACAGTGCCCTCCAGCTGGATCTTATGGACGCATGTTCTCAACTGAGGCGCCCTCTTCTCTGATGACTCTAGCTTGCTTCACATTGGCATAAAATAAGGGCGGTGGTTACAATGTGATTGTCCCATGGGAAGTGTGGCACAAGTAGGAGGTGTGGCATTGTGGGAGTAGGTGTGGTCTTGTTGGAGGAAGCATATCACTGTGGGGGTGATATGCTTCTTCTCCAACACCATGTCTGCCTAGACGCTTCCATGATTCCTGCCTTGATGAAAATAGACTGAACTTCTGAACCTGATAGCCTGCCCTAATTAAATGTTGTCCCTTGGGGTTGGGGATTTAGCTCAGTGGTAGAGTGCTTGCCTAGGAAGGGCAAGGCCCTGGGTTCGGTCCCATCTCCAAAAAAAAAGAACCCCCCAAAAAAGTTGTCCCTTATAAGTTGCCTTGGTCATGGTGTCTTTTTGCTGCAATGAAACCATCAGACAACCAGCCAGTATAAAAACACCCAAATAGCAGAATTAATCAACGATAGAAAGTATTTTCAAGTCCTGCAGTGAGAAACTTATTCTTGAGAGAAGAAACAAGAATGAATTAGTCCATGATAAGGTTGTCTCCAAAGACACTCTTGGAGTGTAGATGTGGCTCAGGGAGACCCCATGGAGTGCACAGGGGCTTCTCAGGAGGAGAGAGCTACATGGTCAGGAACCACAAAGCATTTTAAAGTCACGGCAAATGGCATAGGAAAGAGCTCAGCACCTCTGCACTGGAGGCACCATCAAGAGTTTCTGAGGATGAGCTCACATGTGAGTAAAAGACAGGAACTTCCTGGGGCTAGATAGGGTAACAGGTCCCACAGGTGTGTAGGAAGCCATCCAGTCGAAGGAGAGCCAGGCTGGACAAGCCAGTGCAGGAGCACTTTGTGGTCATCAAGGGGCATTGAGAAGAGACCTCAAAAAATATTACAGGATGCAACAGAGTCTAACGTGCTCAGGGAAGCTAAACACAGGATCCACGTACCATCTGAGAGAAGGTCACGGCATCCTCATCTTCCCTTTTAAATTACTTTTTACTGATCATACAAAATAATGGGCTTTATGATACTTTCAGGAATCGATAGATATAAACTTAGTTTGGCATTCACTACTCTTGAGTTATCCTCATCAAAATGTCCTCCGTGGGAGCCTCCACCTCACATCCACCTTCTGTAGTGATGTCTTGGCTGTTCTTTAAGGATCCAAAGAGAACAATATGGATGCGGCCCAAGCTCAACTCATTCTAGACACTTTCTCTTCTTCCTGGTCTCCTGCTTCACTTTTTGAGAACTCCATATTGGAATTCCTTCGTCCCTCAGTGTCCTCTACTCCCTCATGTGTTCTTTAGTCTTTCTTCCACATCACCATCAATTTAATCTTTCTTACCCTCAGCCTGGTCTATTCTCTGCATGTGAAGGTGGGATTTATTTAAAAAGATGACTTTAGGGGCCCGGAGAGATGACCAATGGATTAAGAGCTTGTCTGCTTTGAAAGAGGACTTGGATTTGTTCTTTGAGCTCATGTCCAAAGGCTCCCAACCACCTTTAATTCAAGCTCCAGGGGACCTGACTACTCTTTTCTCTGTGGTCTCCTTTATTCATGCCCTTCCCCCACCCACATAATTAAAAATAATACATCTACAGATGAGAAACAGGTTTCATTAGGTTTCGTTAGTCAAACACTCCCGACCTTCTCTGATTCTTAGTCTGCTTGGATCAGTTTATTGGGTTTCCCCTTGAGTTCCAAGACCACCTCCCTGTTACCTGCCCCTCTTTCCCCAACTGTCTGTTTCTTCCTCAAACTTCACCTCAGAGAGTCTATCTATTTCTGGCCCCTCTCCACTGCTTCCTAAACATCCATCTTTTTTCCCCCGTGCCATCCCTGCTCCTCTAAGCCTCATCACCAGTTCTTTTCTCTCCCTAAAGACCAGACCAGCTCAGTCCTGTTTGTTTTAGTCTACGTGACATTAGACTTACTGTTCACAGCCTAGACCTTTCCGGCTTCCTCTCGATTGTCCATCCACCACCGTCCATCTCCTCCACCAAAGTGTTCACACACAACACGTCACATCGCACATTTTAATTTTTAGAGCAAAACTAATTCAACTGAAAAAGATACTGGAGTTGTCAAAGGCCCTTGGGTATCTGAAACACAGAAAAACATACATTTTCCCTCAATCCTATAAATTACCCATCTATGTCTCCCTCACTTTGTGCATTTCACCTTAACGGATCTTTTCCACCAGATTATAGACGTAGATGTGGATGTCGCCATCAAACTTGGTGAACTACACAGAAGGCTTGGCTAGAACTTGGTAAATGACTTTGTCGATCTGTTTGGACCCGTCGCTTCTGGTGAACTGCACACATTGACCGGTTAAGATGTCGCTGTCAACGTCAGACTTCACCTCTGCTGGAGGATTCTCTGGAATGATACTGAGGTTACCTTCTGCGTAATCATCCAAGAGCTGGTAGATGTATAGGACTGTATCTTTCTTGTAGGTGATGTAAAACCAGTCCTTCATGATCGGCACCTGGGATGGGACCACCCCCCTCCAGTTATCCTTAGAACCATGTTTGCCCTCAAATTTATGCTCCACAGCTCGGCCAACCATGGCACAGGCGAGATGGGCATCTTTCACTTGAGGAAACACTACTTTGGGAGTCAAGACCTTAAGCTTTAAAATCCTCTCATCACTGTGAAGTTCCAGTCCGTAGACACAATCAATTCCATCATACTTGACCAGATAGAGAGAGGGATTTGTTGGCAGTTGATCTAGAATGACGGCTTTCCATTGGGTGACGGGCTCATCGCCTTCCTTCCATCCATGAGAAATTCTGCATCCCACAATGTTCCCCAGGGCCTGGGGAGAAGGCCTCCTCCTCCTCCGCTCCTGGAAGGATGGTGTGCTCATCCTCCTCAGACACATCCTCTTCTTCATGGCTGTAGACCTCGTGTGGTAGGCCACGGCATCCTGGTCCACTGTCTTGTGGCTACCGTTCTGTGTTCAGGCTTCACACTTGCCCGTGGCCTGGGTTTGAAGAGCTCGCCTGTTTAAACCAGACACAATGCTGTTGCCGCTGTCATGTGAGTGCCTGCAAGAACAATGGGGGTGGGGTGGGGGAGGGCACTGGACCAAGGCTCTTGTCTAAGAGAACTTTGGAGCAGGTGAGGAAGGTGATGGTAGACAGGTTTGAGCATCTGAATCTTATTCTGTCATAATCAGAAGTTCGTAAGAGGGCTGGGCAATGGTGGAGCACACCTTTACTTCCAGCATTCAAGAGGCAGAGGGAGGCAGACCTCTGTGAGATCAAGGCCAGCCTGGTCTACAGAGTTAGTTCCAGGATAGCCAAAGCTACCCACAGAAAAACCCTGCTTCAAATATCAAAATCTAAAGTTCAAAGGGAAATGAACAAATGGTCCTCTACAGCTCAGAATAAGATATTCAGACACATTTCTTCAGCCCGAGGCACTTTACCTCTGCTGAGGAACCTCTCCTTGAATGTCTAGGTCAGTGTGGGATTAAGTATCCCTGTCCCCCACTTTAAGCAAGCAGAACAGAGTAAGGATAGCAAAGGAGCCAGAAGGATGGCCACACCCCTCTTCTACCCTCTAACTATGAACTATGTGGCAACATCCACAAGTGTCTGCCCAGAGACACAGCACACCAGTCCACTGGCTTTCTGTATTGTGCATCCTGACCCAGACCCAGGTTTATTCCGCGAAGCTGTTGCATCTTCGACCGCAACAAGAGCCTTTTGTGTAGGCAACAACAGCCACTTAGAAATAATATCTCCTGGGTTTGGGATTTAGCTCAGTGGTAGAGCAGTTGCCTAGCAAGCACAAGGCCCTGGGTTCGGTCCTAAGCTCCGAAAAAAAAAAAAAAAACAAAGGAACCAAAAAAAAACCAAAGAAATATTATCTCCTAAAATGCACAGGCACAGAGAGGAGCTTTGGCATTTTAGTAGAATTATGAATTAGATATTGTTAGCAAAGGATGATAAACTCCGGAGACTGACTAGCCTAGACCATCCTCCGACCTCTCAAACGTGGAAGACATCAGAACAGACGGTTACTCGCTGTACGAGGGAAAACTTCTAGCTTTCTGTGCTACAAGGGTCCCAGTTATCTTCATAAATGTATTTACCGAGAGAAAATGTCCTAGTCGTCCAGATTCTGTCTTCTGAAACCGGTCAGGCATCAAAAGGCTGTTGAACAATTGTGGGGTTCAGGAGCTGAACTGGCTTTCACACCCCGCTGCGAAGATAGTGAACCCACCTTCAGGGGAGTCTAGCGCCCCCAAGTGGAAGAGAAGCGCAACCTCCGCCCAGTGCTCTGTGACATCATCCAGGCTCTGCTTACGTCATAGAAGCCCTCTCAGTCCAGTTCCTTCCCTAGTTACGCTTAGAAACTTCCAGCATCTAGGTTTTAGCTTCTCATGTAGCCTCGTGGAGGCCCAAAGTAAAGTCCCCACCCAAATATTCTGATGACTCGAGTCACAGTCTGCCCATGTAGCTCTTTTCATGCATTTTATTTTTCTAAAAAAGTCTTTGGTTTCTGATTCACCATCATCCTTGGTGGTTATTTTCCCAGCTCCTATCGTTCCTTTGGTTATCTTTAAGCCATTCTCCATATCAGAAATATTGGTAGGCTCTCTCTCCAAGGCAGGCCACTGGATAGCCCCCCAAAATTAGCTTTATCAAACCCACAATTAGAGGAGGGACATTTTTATTCAAACAAAGCTGGAATTTGACAGGATTAAATACCTTGTATTGAAGTCAATGGCGATCATGAATTATGGATTCTTTGCAAAGAGGGAAAAAAATTAGCTCCTGGACCTGCTTCCAAAGTCGGGATAAACTGATGATAAACCCGATATCGACCAGTCATATTTTAAATGTCTTTAAAATTAACCGCACTTCTGGTTACAAGGAATTTATTAGATCAAATGCAGCAAAACAGGATGAAATAGATGAGGTAATTTTATTTTTGAAATATGGGTAGACAGAATACTGGATGCAGGTAAGGATGGAATTTACCTGTAAATTACATGGCACTTTATTTGTTTGTGTCACATAGTTCTTCAGATCTTCAAAAGGATTATTTTCAGAACCCTCCCCTGTCCCCACCACATTCTGACCCTCCCTTCCCTCTTCCCAGTAATTTCCTTCCACTTTACCATTATAATTTTTATATGTACTTAGAGCTTAACAACTTATGGCAGCTTTTTAAAATCTGACCAATTTTCTAAGTGCACCATCTTCTTTTTCTCCCTTCTATCTTAGTTTTAACCACATTTTCCGTCACACTTTGAGTTTTACTCTCTCTCTGCTCTTATGACTCCTCTGCCATTATGTGACTTTGGTCCATTATGTGGCTGACCTCAATGTGGGTTTAACTCAAAGGACATGATTTTGCCCCTTTTCTCCCCTTCATCTTCCTTCTCTAGGCACATGCTGAGATATACAGCATTGAGGATTTTTTAAGCCTGGAAAGCAAACACACACACACACACACACACACACACACACACACACACACACAGAGAAACACTCATACAACCCAAACACACAAACACACACATACATACACACACACATACGCATATACACACAGAAACACTCATACATACCAAAGCAAAAAACACACACATACATACACACACAAACACACACACACGCACACACAAACAGACACAAAAACTACACATACATACACACAAACACACAAATACAGAGAGAGAGAGACAGAAGCAGAGACAGAGAGAGACACAGAGTGAGACAGAGAGCCCCTAAGAAAACACGTAATATCATCTTTCTAAGAACAATAAACAGAGACAACTTTCAAAAAAGTGAAGAACAAGTAGGCAACAAGAAGAACAATCTCATCATAGCCATCAACTTGAGGAGGAAAGTGTTTGTCTCACTCTATCTTCTAGGTTCCCTTCTGTTACTGAGCGACGTTGGGGCAGGAACTCAGGCAGGACTCTAGAGGCAGGAAAGGAAGCAGAGACAACTTAGAAATGCTGGGTACTGGATTGCTATCCATGACCTACTTAGCTTTCTCTCCTTCTCATACAACCCAGGGCCACCTTCATAGGGGATGACACTCCCCATAGTGGGCTACACCCTTCCACATCAACCATCAAAAATAAATTCCTTACAGATGTGGCCAACGGCCAATCTGATGGAGGCAATTCTTCAGCTGAGGCTCCTTCTTCCCAGGTTTAGTCAAACTGACAATAAAAACTAACCAGGACCCTGCACATCCATTCTGATTGCCACACTGTGTGCAATAGATAAGCCATTGGAATAACCTTAGCTGTTGATCACTGTACGAATGGCTGAAAAAACGTGATATACATTGATGTGATTCTCATCTATGTGTAAGAGGAAAGGGTTTCGTTCTCAGAAAAACGGAAGGGAGTGTAAAATACAATAGGTTAAGTGAAACAAGCCAGACTCAAACAGACGATTGCGGAATTTAGATTTTAATAAGGGATATTAAGTGAAAGGGGCATTTAGGAAGAGGAAGGGGAGCAGCAGGGTGTGTGTGTGTGTGAGTGTGTGTGTGTGTGTGCGCGCGCGCGCGTGTGTGTGTGTGTGTGTGTGTGAGGTGGAAATGGAGGTGAGTTGTGAGGATGAAGATGGCTAATGTACAGTATAAACCTGTACAAGGAGTCACCAGCAAGCCCACTGACTTCTACATTTAAAGAACATCGATATAAGAGAACTGAGTCTAAAACAATGTTTTGATTAAATTGGGGGTTTATAGTTTAGAGATACCGTAAAGTTTATTCATATTTTCCTTCCCACAGGTGGCTCTTGCTGTTTCGAGCTTGATACTGGTGACAGGATATGGCAATGAGCTTTGGTGTCTGTACCTCATTAATCACCCCGAATTCACATCATTCAGTGAGGCTACCGTGGGGAAGGAGGTAGTTAGAGATCTTACGGGTACACCACGTGGGAAGAATAAAGCCCACCCACACTATAGATTTTCAAATATTCACCGTCATCTCTGGTTTGAATGTGATCGCCCAAAAGTTATTTTCTGAAGATTAATCCCCAGTTGGAATGTAGTTGTGAAGAATTGATTAGGTCAAGAGCGATGCGACCTACAAATAAAGATCCATTAATGATGTTATTGTGGAAAAAGGTTCAATTATGAAAGGGAGTTTGGCTCCCTCTCTTGTCTTCCGAGCCCATTGGATCCCTTCTGTGGTGACAACATCCCACAAGAACTCCTTCCTCGGCCGATGGTCTCTTCATCTCCGATTTACAGGCTTCTGAATCAGAATTATACAGAATCTGCCTCATTATAGACTAGCCAATCGGTGCCACTCTGTTTGTCCATAACAGCATGAACATGCCTCAAAATTGTGAGCAGCTGGGTCACATGGGAAAGCGAAGCTGGCAGAGTGGACTAGGTGGTTAGTGCTGACAGAGGACAAGTAGGGTTCAGGGTTAGCGTGTGTGCTCTTCGTGAAAGAAACAGCACAGAGGAAGAGTGTAGGTTGGAAAGGTGCAGCTTGGGAGGCACTAAGACATCTACTGTTGGCCTTGTGGGGACAAGGAGCCATTAGGTAAGAGGGAAGATTGCTAGGGATACCTTCAGCCACTGCTTTTGTCTAGCAGAACCCTTTTTAGAATCCTCATCTTCGAGGATGTAAAGAAAACTGCCTGGAGTCATTTGATCCATCAGTAACCATCAAGAGTGTGCCCACTATTCCAGAGGGACCCAGGAAAAAGCCTGATCGTGGAAGATCCTTTGCCTTCCAGAGATGGAGACTCCTCCCCGGCATCACTGGGCAACCCATCTACGTCGGTAAGGGCCTCCCACTAAGTCCAGAGCAGTGGTCCTTAACCCTTGGATTGAGACCCCTTTGGGAGCTCAAATGGCCCTTGCACAGGAGTCACATATCATATATCCTGTACATCAGACATTTACATCACAATTCATAACTATAGCAAAATTAAAGTTATGAAGTAGCAATGAAATAATTTTACATTTGGTGGAGGTGTATGAAAAGGTTACGTTAGGAAGGTTGAGGACCTCTCTTCCTGACCCCTCTAAGATATACCTGTCGGTGTGGACTGGAGGTATAATCCCTTTTATTCAATCAGGCAAATCCAGAAAAACCAAAACACCACCATAAGGTTATGAAGGATAAACAGCCACTGCACCCACAGTGTCAGGACTGCTGACATCTTAGACAAACGATGTCAAAATGGAAATCACGTCACACCATGACCATCCCCCTAAATGAAAAGCAGAGGAGAAAAAACAGTTCCCTGGTGTTGGCACCACGAGAAAACCTTTGTCAGAATCATCAGCAAGGATTTTAAAGCCAGGATTCAAGCGTTGTCGATGAGAAACTTCCAAAACAAAAGTATACACATCATCCTGGTGATGTAATAGATGAAACAAGAGAAAATCGAATAGGAACTCACTGAATTAAAACAAACACTAAAAGTAGGAATTACAGGCATGTCTGGGCAAGATGAACAATGAAGTGGAGTTTAGAGCAGGCAGAAAGGGCTGGGAAGATGGCTCACTGGTTGGGAACACTGGTTGCTCTTGCAGAGGACCAGGGTGCAGAGGATCTAATGGACTCTTTGGTCAAAACACACACACACACACACACACACACACACACACACACAAACACAGGAAAAAAACAAAAAACCGTGGACTTAAGGCATTGCCTCCACTGTAGTAGCACATAGTAGGAGGTAGGGATCTAAATAAGTGTTCCTTTCCACCCCCACAAAGACCAACATACTTATGAACCGTCAGCCCTGGATCTGTACAATCTGCCGGGGACTCCCAGATGTTTAGTTTAGTCTCCTCACTCTCTAACATATTCTGTTGTTCTGTTTCAGGAATCCTGAGCTGGGGCTCGGCTGACTTGAGTCTCACTCCCAGTCTTGCATCCAAGACAACTTTCAGCTGCCATGTACTGATCCTTGGGATTCCCTGCCAAGGTACCCTGACTTGCATTTCTCACGAGGCCATGCCATGAAGCCAGAGAAAGTGCGGCTGTCTTACTCTGCAATTTATTAGCTTAGAATATTGGGAAATTGGCTCGACCTTTAAACTTCACTTCCCTCATGTATAAATGAGCAGGAGAACAATTCCAGTTCATCAGATCTACATTAGGAGTGAGTTAGAAAAACACAACAAAACGATTAGTGCCAATGTGTTTTATGAATGATAAGCAGTATTATTTATATGATTTGTAACATTGGAAATTATTGTACCTGGAACGTAACGGTTTTCATTATCTTTGCACAGATGATGCAAGGAAAGCATCTAGGATGCAGAAATGCTTCCCTTTTTGCTTTATTTCCAAGAAGCATTTCTTTCTGCTCCAATTATTTTTTTAAAACTGACTTTCCACTCCATCTCCCCTTAGGTGATTAGGTTAGAATGGGGTTTGGTGAGAGGGGTTATAAAACATGTTACAGAATATATCTACAAGATCAACTGTTGAGTTCAAATGGAGGCACCCTCCATGGATAAGCCATGCTCCCCCTGAAGGTATTGATTTCTTTTCTCTTTTTATTTTCATTGATTTCTTGTGATGGCTAGTCTTGGAGGAAAGAACCTCCCTCGAGGAGCTTCCTCCATCAGATTGGCCTTGACAATGTCTAGGTGGCATTTCCTTGACTGTTAACTGATGTTGGAGGGCCTGGTCTACTGTGGGCAGCACCGCCCTATGCAGGTGGGTCTGGACTCTGTAAAGGTAGTTGAATGTGAGCTTAGAGCAAGCCAGTGAGCAGTCTCTGTACTTTCTGTTTTACAATCCTGTCCTGGTTTTCCTTGATTATGGGCTGGAACAGAGAAGATGAAATAAAATTTTCCCTTCAAAAGCTGGCTTTGGTGAGTGTATTTATCAGAGCAACAGAAAACCAAAATTAAGCAAAAAATCACAGTGCCAGATGTGGGATGTCTTCCTGAAAGTTGTTGACCAGCGAGATCCCAGAAGCCCTCACAATTTTACAGGTTGTTTCCATTGTTCTTCGTAGCCCTCCAGAACCTGATGGTAAGACCCTATCACTGAGGACACTGAATTCTTTTGGTCACAGGTCACAGAAGGGTCAATCTGAAGTTGAGGTGGAAGCATCCTCTATAATGGCTAGCCTTCCTGGTTCAAGAAAGTGCTATGTAGGCTTCCACGGGAGAAAATCATCTACAATCTTACTCGGGGATGAACCATTCAAGCTAATACGTCAGGAAAGATGTGCCCCTAATGTGTTAGTGGCATTGCATTCATGGGAGTAACCAGTGGCTTTCCAATCAGATACAAGGCATATTGCACACGAGGGAATACAAACCAGGTTCTGCAAACTGGTCAAGAACCTATGGTTAGGGTGATATAGGCCCTATGAAAAAACCTAATGCTAAATACATTGTCGAACTTCCTTCCAAACATCCATATTTGTATCAATAGATCAGGGTTGCACTTAGCTCTCATCAGAGATGAAGACTCTGACTACCATGAGCAGAGAGGTACAGCTGGACAAAGTGCTGGGAATCAGTGGTGTCGGACTGTTCAGGTGGAAATAGGACAGCTAAGTATTCTCCTCCACAGCTCAGAGAACATCATGAAAGAGTGGGTGGAAGGAATGTAAGAACCAGAAGATGGGGAAGTGGACAGCAAAAGGATATCTTTTAGATTGGACCTAGTCATTGAACTCTTAAAATGATGGCGGTTATGGTCACGGGCACAAGACTTGGCCCCTCAACACTTCATCACAGATGGGAGACGCCATGAAGACCCTCCCCTCCCTTGGCAATCAACATTTATTGGAGGAGGGTTCTATCCTGCAGGCTTAGATTTTTCAAGACCTAGGTTAGGTAAGAGTTTTTAAACCCTTTAAACTTCCTCTAGCCCACCACCAACCAGAGGTAGTGGAAAGGAAAGGATAATAGGACAAACAAAGAACGATGTGGACCTGCTTAGAAATAGTTCTCTGGGGCGATTTCAATCTTCATCATCAGGATATCAGTTCAGTTGACATGAATCAGCAGACGGAGGTCCATCTACTTGCAAACACCATTCACGAATCACCAAGGACAGTTCCACCCAGTAGAAATTGCTGAGCTCTTCCAATTGGCCTGGGTTCGAGGAGGCAGCAAGAAGCCACCACAATGTCACCACAAGAACTTCTTTAGTTCTTTTCTCTTTACAAAGTCTTGACAAACAATGTTCAGTTAGGAAGGAAAGGTGAACCAATGCCACAGCATTGTCAATGAAGACCAGTATCATCAAAGTACATTGAGCATCAGCGAAGAGTGTCAAGGCAAGCCAATGCCGTGGGGTTGCCCACTGTTGTCCAGGGTTATACTCTTACCCTTTCTAAACATCACATGCCCTTTTCCCAGGCAGCGACCAGAAACACCATGTGTTAGTCTCATGTGATCAGCTTTACGTGTGACTTAGTCTTTTTCCTTCACACTTTTTGTATTTTTATTTCTCTGTTAAGTAAGGCTTTGATGATGATGATGATTATGATGATGATTATTTCATTTTTATTATTATTTATTATTATAATTTTTATATTTAGTATATTTATTGTTATTTTATTATCACCTTTATTATATTATATTATTATTAATACTTGTTGTTGTTATTATTTTTACTATTACTATCATGTATCTATTTGATATTTTCTATGATTGTAGTACTTTAACTGGTATCTCTTTCTGGTTTGGGGAATATTGTCCCCAGAAAATCACATACAAATAGTTATTGTGGCTGATTTTATTCTCATGCTTTTCATAGTGTACTGAAATTATGAATCAAGGACCCTGCCTCAGTTCATTCTGATTGGTAAATAGAGATAATGATAGTCAGTGTCTAGGCAGGGCAGACAGAGCAGGAGTTTCAGGACGCTTGGACAAATGTCCAGAGAGGAAGAAGACATGGAGATTCTCCAGGACAGACTTTCAGGATAGAGAAGCAGCTGACATAGAGGAGCACGAGAATAAGCAGACCCAGAAGAGCTGCCCAATGGAGTCCAGGGCAAGAAAGATGGGATATAGATTTTAGCAAATAATAACGTGGGAATATAAGTGGGGGATAGTTTAGCCACATGGAGGTTAGGAAGTGGCCTTTCCATTGAGCTGTTAAAGGCATAGAAAAATATAAAAGCTGTATGTGTGTGGCCTCCATCCATAAGCCCCCTCTCCCTATCCACTTCCTCTGCCCTGTTTTGTTCAAATGTGCTTCCCCCTCCGCAAAAACATCCCCTTGCTGCCTCCCCAGCATGACATTCTATTTCCGGAAGGCCCAGCCTTGGCACAACCAAGGGCTCCTCCCATTGGTGCAGAGCAAGGTCATGCTCTGCTACATATGCAGCTGGAAACGCCAGTCTGTCCATGTGCAGTCTTCAGGAAGTGCTTTAGTCCCGCGGAGATCTGGTACGTGACCCCTGTTGTACTTCCTGGGTTGCAAGGCACTTCCGCTCCTTTAATACTTTCTCTCTCTTCTCCAAAGGGGACCCTGTTCTCAGTGCAATGGTTGGCTGCAAGCATCAGCCTCGGTGTTTGTCATGATCTGGGAGAGCCTCTAAGGGGACAGCTCTATCAGGCTCCTGTGAGCATGCACTTGTTGGCCTCAGCAATGTTGTTTAGGTTTGGGGGCTGCATGCATGTGGGCTGCATCCCCAGGTGGTATAGGCTCAGAATGGCTATTCCTTCAGTCTCTGCTCTAAACTTAATCTCCATATCATGTCCAATGAATATTTTTGTTTCCCCTTTTAATACAGACCATCCTCATTTGGTTCTTCTTTCTTCTTGAACTTAAAACGGTATGTGAATTGTAAGTTGGGTAATTCAAGTTTGGGGTAGTGTGTGTGTGTGTGTGTGTGTGTGTGTGTGTGTGTGTGTGTGTGTGTGTGTGTGTGTGTGTATGTTTTATTTTTGTATTTTGTGTGTGTGTGTTTGTGTGTTTTATTTTTGTTTTTGTGTGTGTGTGTGTTATTTGGTTGTGGTGTGTGAATTGTATGATGGGTAATTCAAGTTTTTGGGGTATTTAGTGTGTTTGTGTGTTTGTGTTTTTTATTTTTGTATTTTGTGTGTGTGTGATTTGGTTGCGGTATGTGAATTGTATGTTGGGTAATTCAAGCTTTTGGGGTAGTGTGTGTGTATGTGTGTGTGTGTGTGTGTGTGTGTGTGTGTGTGTGCGTGTTTTATTTCTGTTTTTTTTGTGAGTGTGTGTGTGTGATTTGGTCACCTCATTCAGGATGGTATTTTATAGTTTCATTCATTTGCTTATAATTTCACGATGTCATTGTATTTGATTACTGAGGGGCTCTCCATTATGTAGATGAACCACATTTTCTGTATCCATTCCTGTGGTCAAATCATCTGGGTTCTTCCTAGCTTCTGACTATCATGAATACAGCTGCTATAAACAGAGTACAACGTGTGTCCTGGTGCTATGTTGGGGCATCATTTGGGAATATGCCCAGGAGTGGGGTAGGTAAATCCTCAGCATATACCATGTCCAATGTTCTGAGGAAAGCCTAGAGTAATTCCTGGAATATAGTACCTCATTTCAATCCCACCAATAATGGAGGAGTTTTACCCTTTCTCCACATGGTGACCTGCATCTGTTGTTAACTGAATGGTTGATCTTAGCCATTCTGACTGGTGTATCTTTTGATTTGCATTACCCTGATGAATAATGACGTTGAACATTTCTTTATGTATTTCACAGCCATTCAAAAAATTCTGCTGAAAATTATTTGTTTAGATCTGTACCCCATTTATAACGGGGTTATTTGACTTCCTGGAGTATAACTTCTTGAGTTCTTTGTACATATTGAATATTAGTTCTCTTTCAGATATAGGATGGCAAAGATCTTTTTTCAAGATATTAGTTGCCATTTTGTCATAATGACAGTGTTCCTTGCCTTACAGACACTTTGCATTTTTACAAGGTCCAATCTATCAACTCTTCATAGTAAAGCATAAGCCACTGGTTTGATGTTCTGTTCAAGAAATTTTCCATTTTTATCATGTGTTCAAGCTTTTCCCCACTTTTTCTTCTATTGGATTGTGTTTATCTCTTTTTTCTGGGTGCCCTTAATCCACTTGGCCTTCAGCTTTGTACAGCATGATAAGAATGGATGGATTTACATTAATTTACACGCTGACATCTAGATGATCCAACACAGGTGTTCTACTTGCCTGTCTCTGTACCAATACCATATAATTTTTATCACTATTGGTGGGTATTTAACTTGAGGTTAGGGATGTTGATTTCCACAGAATTTCTTTTATTTTGAGAATAGTTTCAACTTCCTTTTTTTTTTCTTATTCTAAATGAACTTGCATATTTCTCTTTCTAACTGTATGTAGAATTTTGTTGAAATTTTCTTCGGGATTGCATTGAAACTGTAGATTGCTTTTGGCTAAGGGCCATTTTTGCTATATCAATACTGCCAATCCATGATCATGAAAAGACTTTCTATCTTCTGAGATTTTCTTCTTTAAGAAATTAAATTCTTTTCATACGGCATATTCCCTTGCCTGATTTGAGTTACACTGAGATTTTTTTTCTTATTTGTGATTAGTGTGAAGAGTGCCATTTCCCTAATTTCTTTCTTGGTCTGTTTATTCATGGAATGTTACTGATATGTTTGAGTTAATTCTATACCCAGGACTTTGCTGAAGTTGTTGATCATGTGCAGTATTTCTCTGGTGGAAATTATGGAGTCACTTAAGTATACTATCAAATCACCTGAAAATAGTGATATTGACCTCTTCCTTTAATATTTGTATCCCTTTGTCCTCCTTCTGTTGTCTAATTGGTCAGGCTAGCACATTGAGTACTATATTGTATAAGTAGGGAGAGAATGAAGAGCCTTGTCTAGTCCCTGATTTTAGAGGGAGATCTTCAAGATTCTCTTCATTTATTTTGATTTTTGGCTAAGGGTTTGCTGTACATTATCTTACTGTTGTTGAGTATGGTCCTTGAATTCCTATCATTGTAAGACTTTGGCAATGAAGGGATGTTTTATTTTGTCAAATGCTTTTGCAGCATCTAATGAGATGAAAATGTAATTTTTTTCTTTCAGTTTGGTTATCTAGTGGATTATGTTGTTGGAATTACATATTGAACTATCCTTGCATTCCTGTTAAGAAGTCTCCTTGGTAGTGATGGGTGATCATTTTTATGTGTTCATGGATTTGGTTTCCAATGATTTGATTGACTATTTTTTGTCAATATTCATAAGGGAAATTGGTCTGAAGTTCACTTTCTTTATTGGGTCTTTGTGTGCTATACGTATTAACATAAATGTGGCTTCATCGATGGAATTGGGTAGTGTTCCTCTGTTTGTATTTTGTGGAATATTTTGGACAATAGTGGTACTTGGTATTAGGAAGTGCTGATAGAATTTTCCACTAAAATCATTTGGTTCTGGGATCTTTTCCCAATTGGGAGCATTTTAATAAATGTATCTAATTTTTTTAGTATTCATGGTATATTTTAGATATTTTATCTGACCCTGACTTAACTTTGGTAACTGCTCCCTGTATAGAAAATTCATCATTTGATCCAGATTTTCTACTTTTCTTGAATATAAATTTCAGTAATATGGTATGATGATGTTTTGAGTTTCTGCAGATTCTGTTGTTTTGTTTCCCTCTCATTTCTGATTTTGTTATTTGGATACTTTCTCTGTGTCCTTTTGTTATTCTAGCTCAGGTTTATCTATCATGTTGATTTACCCTTGGATCCAGCTCCTGGTTTTATTGAGTTTTTTGTAGAGTTCGTTTTGTTTCTCCATAGTTTATTTCAGAGCAGAGTTTGATTATTTCCTGCCTTCTGCTCCTCTTTGGTGTATCTGCTTCTTTTTGTTTTTCACCTTTATATATGTTGTCAAGCTGCTAATGTATGCTTTCTCCAGTTTCACTTTGGATATTCTCAGAGCTTTGAGTTTTCCTCTTAGCTATACTATCATTGTGTCCCATAAGTTTCAGTTTGTCGTGCCTTTCTTTTCCTTAAATTCTATAACATTTTGAATTTTTTTCTTTAGTTTTTCCTCTACCAAGTAATCACTGAGTAAAATATTGTTCGACTTCCATGTGTATTTGGGCTTTCTGACATTTTTGTTGTTATTGAAGTCCAGCCTTAGGTCATGGTAGTGTGAGAAAATGCATGGGATTATTTCACTCTTTTGTATCTGTTGATGCCTCTTTTATGACCAACATTATGATCAGTTTTGGAGAATGTGCCATGAGTTCCTGAGAATAAGGTATATTTGTTTGTTCAAGAATGAAATATTCTATAGATATGCTTAAATCCATTTGGTTCAAAATCCGTTAATTTCTCTGTGTCTCCCTTTTCCCATTCCATGATCTGGCCATTGCTGAGTGTGGGTTGTTGAAGTCTCCCACTACTATTTCATTAGCGTGAGCTTTAGTACAGTTTCCTTTATAAATTTAGGTGCTCTTGGATGTAGCATATATATATATATATATATATATATATATATATATATATATATATTCAGGATAGAGAATTGACCCTGGTGAAATTTTTTTCTTTGATGAAGAGTCCTTTGTAATCTTTTTTTTTTGATAACGTTTGGTTGAATTAGATACTGGAACATATGCTCCAGGATGTTTCTATAGACCATTTTCTTGGAAAATTGTTTTCCAGCCTTTGATTCTGAGATACTATCTGTCTTCGTTACTCAGCTGTGTTTCCTTTGTGCAACAAAATTCTAGTTCTTCTTTATGTATGCAGTCTGTTAGTCTCTGTCTTTTTTATTGGTGAATTTAGCATTGATGCTAAGAGATATTAAGGAATAATTATTATGGTTTTCTGTTGTTATTTTTTGGTAGAGGTGGAATTATGTTTGTGTGACTCTCTTCTTGTGGGTTTGTTGAAAGTGTATTATTTTCTTGCTTTCTATAGGGTGTAATTTCCCTCCTTGTGTTGGAATTTCCCATCTATTATCTTTTGTAGGGCAGGATTTGTGAAAATATAGTGTGTAAATGTAGTTTATCAAAAAATATCTTGGTATCTCCAGCTGGGTTAATTGAAAGTTTGCAGGGGATAGTAGCCTGGCTGGCATTTATTTTCTCTTAGTGTTTTATAAAATCCACTCTGGATCTGACTTTCATAGTCTCTGGTGAGAAGTCTGGTGTAATACTTATAGGTATGCCTATATATGTTACCTGACTTTTTCGCTTACTGCCTTTAATATTCTTTCTTTGTTTTGTGCATTTGGTTTTTTGACTATTATGTGAAGGGAGAAATTTCTTTTTGGTCCCATCTATTTGGAGAAATGTATGATACTTTTATTATTATAGGCATTTCTCCCTTTAGGTTAGGGAAGTTTTATCCTATAATTTTTGATGATATTTACTGGCCCTTCTTAATGGGAATCTTCGCTGTCTTTTATACCCATTATCCTTTGGTTTGATCTTCTCATTGTGTCCTGGATTTCCTGGTTGTTTTCCATTAGGAGCTTTTTGAGCTTTACATTTTCTTTGATGGTTGTGTAAGTGATTTCTACAGTATCTTCTGCCACTGAGATTTTTATCCTTTATCTCTTGTATTCTCTTTCTGATGCTTCTATCTATGACTTCTGCTTTCTTTATTGCTTCTATTTCCACTTATTGATCCTAGATTTTTTTTAATTCCTTCATCTGTTTGACTGTATTTTCTTGTAATTCTTGAAGGAATTTTGTGTTTCTCCTTTAAAGGCTTCTACTTTTTTACCCATGTTGTCCAGTATTGCTTGAAGAGTTTTATTTGCTCCCTATCAATATCCTCTTATAATCATCATGAAAAATGATTTTGAATCTACATCTTGCTTTTTCAGTTTGTTGGGATATCCAATATTTGCTTTCTTGGGATAAGGAAGCTCTGATGATGCCAAGTAGTTTTGGTTTCTGTTGCTTAGGTTTCTATGCTTGACTCTTGTCATCAGGTTTTCTCTGGTGTTTCATGGTCTTGCTGTCTCTGATGGTGGCTTCACCATCCTGTAAAACTCTTTGTCACTGTTCCTATAGACTTCTTTTCTTCCACCAAGATGTGGGTACAGAGATATGTGGGACCAGATCAGCAATGGGTGCAGGCAGAAACAGGAAGTGTCCTGTCCCAGACTGCTCTTGTTTTCTGTATCCTGAGGCCGCCAGCCTTCATCTCAGAACAGGAATGTGAGCAGAGGTAATGGTATCCCCTACGTACTCAGAATTGTCCATGATTCTGCGAGTCCACCTTTCTCCCCCTCCGAATTTGTGTACAGAGAGGTATTGTACTATGTCATCTCTGGGCTCAGCCAGAAACAGGAAGCTTGTATCTTCTTGATAGTATCACCCTAATAAATGGAAATATCAGGATAGGCATTTCCAGTATATGAAATATGTATTGAGGGGGTTGACACGGGGAGGTGGATACAAATAGATACAAAATACACTTGAATAAGTGTGGTGTATTCAGATATATCGAGATTGGAATCTGTGGAGAAGAATGACAGAGTCTGTATTATATAAAATGGATTATGAAATTGAGTGGAAAAATTCTTCTAATAAACATAATATAATTTTAAATTGAAAATTCATCATTTATTTATATAACACACCTTCACTAGGCATCTAGAATTTCATCGATTATGATACGTTAAGGATGCTAATAGGAAAAAAAAACCTCATCTTCCATAAACAGGCATTCTATAATTTTTTGCATCTTAACCAGAACCATGGATAATTCCGAGAACTTAGGGGAATTCATTCCCTCTGCTCCCTTATTGTAAACGGAGAGAAAGAACTTACAGTATTGTCAAGCATGTGCTCACAGGTACTTACTTATATAATGTGTCCATGGTCTTTATTTTCAGTGACTTGGGTGTTTTGTGGGGGTAATCTGAGTTTGAATTTGGGGATTTATTTCTGTGTTTTATAACATGTTTTACTATATCATTTATCTTTTATAAAGATTTATATTTTATTCAGTTTGTTTATTTTATTTATATTTCATTTCAGCCTTTCTGCTGAGATTAGATCTCTCCAAAGTAAATGAACTAAAGAAACCGATTTTGATATTTTACTAACATACCAGATTACCGCAGACAATGTGGCTATTTGATTATAGGAGAGCACTAACTATGCTTCCTTTGGAATAGAATAGGAAGATGAAACCAAAACACATGTTAAATAGTTCAAATAAGGTATTAGCTATAAATGTGAATTTTGTAATTGGATGGATTCACTATCATTATAATTAGACCTGATGTGATGTAGAAAATTACAAAGAGCTAATATGTGACTATTTCAATACAAACACCTAATATACAGTGACTAATTTCAGTTTCATTGACATTTTGGTTGGGTCACAAGCCTTTAACAGCTGAGGTATTTTTGTAGCCTCTTATATGGATTTCTCATGCACACTAAATGTATTTACTCTATAGTATGCAGAAGAGTTCAGAAAGCATATATAATATAATAAACACAAGAAAAATAAAATTTCATAGCCATAATCATAGAAAGATTATTTGTCCTCAACATTTATGCTTGCATGTCAGAACAGGATTCAATGTGCAATTGTCTTATCACTCTTCCAGGCAAGCCACACATCCAGGGAAGGGCTGATGGGAGCGGATCCACACTGAGTTGTTGTGACCTAAATCTGAGCTGTTCTCGCCATACTGAACGTGTTACCTTTCATCCTCTGTGGCTGAGACCTTGTATGAACAACCCTAAGAAATCTAGGCTCTCCTGTTCTGTCTGCAACTCATTAAGTCTCTCAGAAACCACGTTAGGAACCCCAGTGTGTTCCGATACCACAACCTTTCTCTGCCTGAGGCATCTCATCTGTAAAATAAGAATAAAAAGCCTCTTTGTTTAACAAACACTTAATGTTGCTGATACCCGGGAACTGTCCCAGGTGCTGAACACAGAGTACAGCCAGACACAGGTTCAGTGCTCATGAGAGTTAAAAGCTGAGCTGGGAGAGATACATAATTAATACGATCATATATGTATATAATGAAGAACTTGGTAGTGGAAAATCTTGAAAGAAAAAAATAAAACAAGGAAAGAACAGAGAATAAAAAGAGAAGATATAGTTGTGGTTAGACTGAAAATCATGCCCACTGCAAAACAGGCAGGATGGCACAAGATCACTTCCGAAATAAATAACTCTAAAGTTCCAGTTCTGTGCTCAGAAGAAAACAAGTGCCTATTAAAGATAAAAATTTTAAAAAGTTTTGTTTTTTTCCCAGACAACATCTAATGGAATTGCTAACCAACTGGACTAATTGAAGAAATGTTAAAAGGGTACCACAGAGACAACATAGTAATTAAGAATGCAAACTGCTTTTACAGAAGATCTGAGTTTGGATTCAGGCTCCCATGTTCTGTGACCCACAACCACTTCTTATTTCAGCTCCGGGGATCTACCGCCCCCTACTGGCTTTCTTGGACATCGTGCTCATATGTGTACAGACACACACACACACACACACACACACACACACACACACATATACACGGACACACACAGAGATAATTAAAAGTTAAAAAGTAGACTTTGAAAAAGAATGTTACAGAAGAATCATTTAAGGAGACTAAATAATGAGTCAGAAATTCATATCCGTACACAGAACTCAGTGCATGAGGGACAGGGTAATTAAAACAGGACTAAAATTAACATTTTCAGTCATGATTGCTCTGTAACATGAAATAATAGCAATATATATTCACATCTGAAGTAAATATATGACCGACAGCAAGCTAGAGCAGATGGGAATGAGTAATTGGAAATATAAGATTCCACGGACTGCGTATTAATACAACTACAGAAGCATTTAAGTAGGGGTGAGTCTGTATTCTTTGACACCTATTGTAAATACCAGGTGTGGTGGGAACACATAAAACAAGTGTTTTAATTTTTTAATACATCTCAATGCTGAGGACCAGGGATACCAGAACATCTGCTTACATCTTGCTACTAGACAAAGAGTGGCCTCATATTTATTCCCCATTTTTGGGAAGGTGAAAAAAAAAAGGGCTGGTTATGTCTACTGGGTTTGAAGAACATGTGGACTGTGATGAGTTGGTATCCAGAGTGCCTGCAACATCTACGAAACACAGTACTGGGGAGAACAGTGAAAGATTCAAAGAAGATCACACTGTGCCTGGCCCACCTTCTGCTGACTCTTCTACTGACAATCTTGGACAGATAATTTCCCCACACATTCCAGGTTCACATAAACCTTCCTCTCTTGCCATAGAGATCTTGGATCTTCCACTTTTCCAGGAGTTTCTGAAATTATCCATATGTTTCCAAAGATCTATAGGTCATTCCACATTTGCCCAGGTGTGCAAAGTCTTCCCACAGATCCTGAAAAGAAATCACACATTCTCCTCTTCTAGAAGGAGTGTCTTTCTTTATTCCAACTTTATTAAATTGGGTATTTCTTATTTACATTTCAAATGTTATTCCCCTTCCTGGTGTCCAGGCTAACATCTCCCTAGCACCTCCCACTCCCCTTCTATAGGGGTGTTCCTCTCCTGATGCACCCCCATATTCTGCCCTTTCCCAACAATCCCATTCACTGGGGAGTTCAGTCTTGGAAGGATCGGAGTCTTCGCCTTCCACTGGTGCAGGACTCCCAGCTGCTGAGATGGTTCTTTTCTGCGCATGTGCACACACCTGTGCTGATAAGCCCGCAAACTCTATTTCTCTGGGAGAACGTTGCCCTAGAGTTATAACAGCCAGAATATAGGCATCGAGGCCCTGGCAGCCTGAGAGTTCTGCAGAGGCTGACAGTATCCACTGCCCCTTCTGTGACAATTAGTGTTGAATGTCTGGCAATTCTGAAGTGGCTTTCGTTGTATCGACCGACTTGTTAGCAGAAATGTGAGAGCATCAGTAAACAACATAGAGGTGGCTCATATCACACTGGTGACATGTGGGGCACTTGTGCTTGCCCAGATGCCCTTTTATGGTGTGGATGTGTTTCTCTCCCTCTCCAAAGAGGCTTTGGTGCAGGGAAAATTTCCGTTATCTCTTTCTCCATAAAAGGATATTCAGTTCTGGTTTGAAAATCAAACCAACAACCATGTGTGCCATGAAACAAGAATGAGTACTGAATTTTTTACGTTTGCAAATGTATTCCATGTGATACTTTGGATTTATAATTTTAAGATTATTACCAGCACGTAGTGAAATTAAAATTTAAATATCGTGCTCCATTTAAATGACTATTAAGTTTTCGCTTGGATCAGGAATCAGCACATTGTTGGGTAAATACTAATCGGGCTGTGATAACATCCCGTAATTAGTTATGGCTTGGGGGGGAAATAAGATTTTCTTTGCTACCTGCCATTTTAGCTCAAGGCAACTTTGAGGCTTCAGGGAGGACGCTCTCAGTCTCAGAAGGGTTTCCATTAGAAGGAGGAGATGGCTGAAGCAGTTCTCCCAGCTCCGGGTGAGAGTCTAATTCTAGACCTGGGTAATTAGATCAACAGATAGATCTAACTGCAGAGAAACAATAGCATGCAGTTCAGGCTGATTAGGCACACAAAGCCTTTAGGTGGATCAATGCGAAGTAAGCATTTCTTTTCCTGAGCAGAACAATCCACACTGGAGCTGCGCGTGGGTGGCTGCAGGCTCGTGTCTCTACAGGTGCTCTCTGAGTCACCTGCAGGTATAGGATGGTGTACAGTCTTTGTCCCAAGCCTACAGTGAAGAGGTGCTCATCCAGTCTCCGAACTAGAAGGAACTGAAGTTCAGAGATGTCTTTGTTCATGTCCACACAGCAAAGGGCAGGGCAGAGAGAGATTCACTCTCGGTATGTCTGACGCTTTAAGACATCCTCAGAGACACTGCTGCAAATCTCCACCCCAAACCATTGATCCCAAAGCAAGAGTGACCATCAAGATATCTAAGACTCGACATCCACTGTGCACGGAGAAAATCTTCTTTACGACTTGAGGTCTCTTTTGAAGTGCACAAGGAATACCTTCCTGCAGTCCCATCCATCAGCTCTGTGGTGGCGTGAGAGGGAGCAGGCAGGGTCCTTTCATCTTGACAGTTGCAAGGCTGTTTCAGGCTCAGTACCTACCTTCTGCGTTTAGGGTGGGTTGGGGGTGGGGGTTTGGAGAGCCCTGCCTGGACTATCCGAGATTGAAGAACACACAGAGGGGCTGCAGGGCACGTGCGCCCTCTAGCGCCAGTCAGAGGGATGAAATCTCCGTGACTTTTCACCTGTGAGACCTGCATCCACCTCTGACCTGGGCATTGCTGTATCCCTCCGATTTGAGAGGGCTACCGGCCCTTTGGTAGGTCAGTGAGAGCCTGATAGGACTAAAGGAAGAGCATTTAGCTGCACAAGGTCTTGGATTTGGTCTTCAGAGCTACTTAAAGAACAAAACAGGGCATTTCAACCAACCCCTTCCTTTTTACTTCAAAAACGGATAAATGGAGCCTAATTGTAGTTTCTACGTATGTATTTTATCTATCCATTTCTTTATCTTTTCCCTCTTTCTTTCTTTCTTTCTTTCTCTCTCTCTCTCTTTCTTTCATTCTTTGTGTGTGTGAGAGATATGTATGTGTACTCATGTGTTTGAATGTGTATTGTGTTGGGATGGGGATTCGGCTCAGTGGTAGAGCGCTTACCTAGGAAGCTCAAGGTGCTGGGTTCTGACCCAGCCCAGAAGGAAAAAAAAAAGAATGTGTATTGATCAGACATGTGTGTATGTGTGTATGTGTGATATGATGTCATAGATTTTCATTGCTTTCCTATCAGATTCTCCGCAGCAAAGTCTTTCAGGCAAAATCAGACTCATAGATATGACCAGTTCTGCTTGCCACTTTCCTCTTTGGAATCCATAAGTCTGCATTCCCAGGCTTTAATTATAGGCAACCTCCACTTCCACCCCCTTTGACACCTCCACCCATTTATGTGGGTTTCTAGGGGAGGGGAGTTGTACCTAGATCTCTGTGCTTCGATGGAAAGTGCTATATTTGTGGATCCATCTCCCTGGCTTCTGTAGTCTATGTTGCATGCTCATATTTGACTGAGCGAGTGTTTTGAAATTTCAGAGGAATGATTCCTAAGACATCTCAGGACAGGGTGCCATGGCTCTTGGTGGATTTGGAATGTAGGTGGCGGTCCTCAGGCTCATCAGTGTCTCTGACACTGAAATTGTAAACTTTTCATTTTATTTTTACTTCTTCATTTTTTTTATATCAGTGTCTATTCATTATCCACAGTGCTGGGTTGCATCAAGACAACTTCCTTTAACCATGTCATGTGATTTACCCTATCTGACATTCCTGCTCACCCCCATCCCCCACACCCCTGCCTACTCGCCTTTCTTCTCCAGGCCTTTGTTGCCTTCGTGACATATGGACATAGTTGGGTTTTGTTTTTGTTTTTTTGTTTACTTGTTTGTTTTTTTGTTTGTTTTTTTGTTTTTTGTTTTTGGATCTGTTAAGAACCCATAAAGATTCTGTAAACAATCACAGGACTCACAGGAGACAAAAATTACAGTATTTGCTTCTCGGTGTCTGGTTGATTTTGCTTAATGTGGTGGTCTCCACATTTCCTACCAAAGACTTAATTCCATCCCTTTTGTGTCTGGATAATATTCCATTGTTTATTTGTACCAGGACTTATTCAATGGTATATCAATGGATGTGCAGGCTGATTCCACATCTTGTCTACTGAGAATGGTGCCAGGTTGAGCATGGTGTGCAGGTGTCCTCTGATGTGTTGTGTCTGAGTCCTATGGGCACGGTGTCCAAATGCAGAGACTGACTGCCATTCACATAGAGGCTCTGAGCCTAAGCTGTTTGCTCTCTCTTTGGATGGTGGCTTTGCATGAAATGACTGTGTGTGTATGTGTGTGTGTGTGTGTGGTGTGTGTTTGGTGAATGACTGTGCACCCTTACATTGGGACTCTTCATGGAGTTTATGAAAGCTATAGCTGTGTTGGTGAGCATTGGAGATAGATGTTTACAGCACCACATCCCTCTATCCCTCCTTACCCCTCTGCTTCCTTCTGCTCCTTTTCCCTTCCCCTTCTTCCTCCACTCCCCCTTTCAAGACAGTGTCTCACTATATAGCCTAGGCTGGCCTCATGCTTGCAATGATTCCCCTGCCTCAGCCTTCCACATACCAAGAAGTCCTTTCCTTGGAGGAAGAAAAAGACTTTCAGAGTTGCAGTTGTGGGTATGTGTTGCCAGGAGATTAGTAGAAACCAGACTGTCTGACTTTGTACAAGGAAACTAGGACCAAAGCAGATAGCATTGGGGACAGTGAGCTTGGCCACTGTGCCCACTCCCTGTCCCCTGCACCTAGAACCAGAGCTCTGGCAAGTCATGTTTTCTAAGTCATCAAATCATTTCAGTGGTCAGATAGAACATGGCACAGTGATCCTTGGGAACATGTAAAGCAGAAATTATTACCTACAATTTGTAGACTAGGAGAAGAAAGGGCAGCCAGATTCTTTGTGTGTGTGTGTGTGTGTGTGTGTGTGTGTGTGTGTGTGTGTGTGTTCATTTGATGGGTCATACCAGGAATCATGGTGGATAGCTAGATTTCAAGATTCTCTGAAATTTGAGTATTTTCCTGAGCTTCTGGGTAGAGATATGGCTGTGTGGGTCTGTTTGGTATCGGATCTTTTAAATACATAGTGGTTTACATTGGGAGGGCCCATCCCAAACAAAATGGACAAATACCACATGGTTTCCCTCATTTTGGAGGCCCTAAAATTCTTTAAATATTCATTTTGCTCATAGGAAGTGGGAGAAGGAGGTCTGGGGGAGGAACGGGGTTGAGCATAGAACTTGCTGGATGCAGAGGAAGAGGTGGTGCTCCTCTATTAGCCAGCAGACTGCCCAGGACAGCATCAAGTGAACAGGCAAACTATGTTGTCATCACTTGGGGGAACCATGGTGAATTAGGATGAAAAGTATCACTCCTGTCCCAAGTCACATTCCCCAGGGCCTCTGGGCCATCTCAGACACTGACTAACAAAGGCATCAATATCAGAGCTGAGAGATCCACATCTGAAACTAGTCACATTCCTCAGTTTCCCCTCTGGAAGAAACAGATCAATTACAGTAAAGGACCAGCTTAGGCACAGCATAGGTTCCAGCTGCCTTTTCCAGCGCCACCACCGCCCTTGTTAGTAAAGGTGATCTGGCACTGATGAGTGGCCTGCAATCTTGGGTTATGGTTATTCTAATACAAGCAGTGGAGGAGACATCTGTTGCCGGACCTAGCACTGTAGGCATGGCCATGCCTGGTTGGTTTCTATTAATATCATTCATGAATCACAGGCTTAAGTGGATGGAGGGGTGAAAAGGGTTGTGTCTGTGTGACCACTTCCCTACTGGGGACTTGGCAGGACATGGTCTATCCTGGACTTTCTCCAATATCCTCCCTTTATGCCCTTTGCAATTAAGGTTTTAAATAAGAGAGAGAATGGGTCCAGGTGGTATCCTGGAGACCGTGTCTCTGACATCACGGAAACATCGTGTGATCATGCTGAATTAGCACAAACTGGATGATATCATGCTCTTCATCAAGCCCGTGGACTCTGCCCTGAGCCTCATGATTATTGATTAGTGAGTGAATGTAAGACTGAAAGGGGGTGGGACTGCAGTATTGACCTGTACAGCTCAGACAGATGTCTTTCTGTTGGCAGAGCCCACATCGGAATGACTGTGGCTCCAGACAGAATGCCCAGGCCTGAGAATTTAAATTCTGATCCTTGAATCCCTAAGGTAATGAGCCATCTCCCAGCCCCTGTTGTTTTGTCTGATGAATCTGCAAGTTGCATGTTTAATATGTAAGGAATGGGAACCATGAGGAATGGGAAAAAGAGAGTGTTTGCCTCCTCTGCCCACACTCTCTGTTCCCAGGGAGATTGTGGCAATGCCAGGGTGCCCCCATCTTCTCAGTGAACTGGACTTCGTGGATGTTCTCAGGACCTTGGAGAGGGCCACAGACGCTGCTTTGTTCTGCAGGATGTTTCTGACTCTGGAAGTTTCTGAATGATTCCAGGTGAATGGATACCTTTACCTGACAGAGAGGGAAATCAAAAGGCTCGATTATTGCACCAGCATCTGGGGTCTGTGGGACCCGTGGGGAGGGCTCTGTCCTTTGTCAGCATTGGTGGGGACACTGGACACTGCAGTCAGAGCCTGAGCAGTTCCTGTCCCACTCAGAGACCTCCATTCAGGTAAAGCTGGATCCCCTACTACACCACAGGGGGAAATCGGTGAGTTTATTACACAGAGAAGGTGACTGTCACGGTTTCTGATTTGAATTGGGCATTTAGAGAGAGCTTTATACACAATTCTGTGGCTTTTCAGGCACCATTGTTCAAAAGATATAATTTACAGCAAGGTTGAAGGATAAAGTGAAGTTTAAAAATTAGGTAAAATATAGTGATTGAATGTACTTGATTTTATTTAAAGTTTTTTTGCTTTATTTTGTTATTTTATATGTACCTGCACCTATGTGCATGTGCTACATGCATACGGTACCCTTAGAGATCGGAAGAGGGTGTCTGATCCATTCAAACTGGACTTATGGATGGTTGTGAGCTGCCACGTGGGTGCTGGGAATGGAACTCGGGACCTCGGCAAGAGCAGTCATTGCTCTATAGGACTGACTCTCTAGCCCGTGACTTGTTTCTCTTTGGTGATTTTCTTTTTGAAAATAATGTTCCAAGATGGTTTTATGAGTTACATCGTTTGGTCTAGGGATGAGACAGGATTAGTAACAGCGTGAAACCAGAGGCCATACACTTCCTGACCCTCAGTAATGACAGTTTCAATTGTGTGTGTGTGTGCACACACGCATGCACATGCATGCATATTGTTTGCTGATTCCCTTGGAGGCCAGAAGAGGACCTCAGGTTCCAGGAGCTGATTTACAGGCAGCTGTGAGCTGCTTAAGTGGATCCTAATAACAGAATTTGGGTTCCCTGTGAGTTTGGAACATGCTCTTAACTGATGGGCTCTCTCTGCAGGCCCATGTGTTTCTCAGCCTCGACTGAGATATCTTTAGGAAAATGTGCACTATCTCTGCAGGCATCCTTGGCTGGGCCGGTTGCATTGATGTTTCTGGTGCTCAGCCATCAGGAGACAAAGGCTAGACCCC
Source organism: Rattus norvegicus (assembly GCF_036323735.1). Lineage (NCBI taxonomy): Eukaryota > Metazoa > Chordata > Mammalia > Rodentia > Muridae > Rattus > Rattus norvegicus. Next base: position 5,086,819 of record NC_086021.1, read on the forward strand.
AGAAGATAGCTTCTCTCCATTTTAGCGTCACCCTTAACTCTCCAGTTCCTCTATCCTGTCTTGTTTGAACCACAGTAACAATGCTGCTTCCTCCAGGACTCTGGAGGTGTGTTCTTGTCAGTTGAGCAAGGACGTGAGGCTATGAATAAAGGACAGTGTGACTCAGTGCCTTTTGCTGTACTACGTATGAAATGTTTTGGCTGGAATTAGGGCTGGGGCTGGTTCAGGTGTGTAAATTAGAGACAGCCTCAAAGTCTCTTGAGTTGAGCCTCTTTTATAACCTTAGAGGCTCTCTGGGGAGCACGTCACCAACCACACCACCTTTACCCCTGAGCCGATGGCTGAACACAGGATTTGGGGCCAAGATACTTCTGCAAGCTGTGAGACTGTGGAGTCAAACTGCTGTCGGGTCCTCAGCTTCCCAGCTTCTGTCACATGCAGCTCTTCAGCTTGACATCACAGACTGGAGGGGAAGAGAGCTGGGAGCTCATTACCATGGGTGTCTTGGAAAGTTTGGGGGCGAGTTCTGCATTAAATAAACCTCATTTGAGTAATGACCACATGCTATTTATTTTCTTGGAGAGATGCTCTGAGGGAAGCAGAGAGGCTTCTCCTACAGGGAGCCTGGTGGCCCGTGGGGGAGGGAGGGGGAGGCAAGGGTGCTATTTTAAACTCTCTGTTATTGAAGGAAACACCCATAACTGGAACATTGTGGGGCAGTTTGTCAGCTGTTTCTGTGAGAAAAGGCCTGGGGTCAGCCAACGTCTTCTCCATTCCTTTCAACGCTTCTGTCTGCCGTGCATAGGAGATGGTCTAAAATCTGCCCATCTAATCTCCCCAAATCATGTGTTCTACTTCATCTGGTATGGGGCTGAGCAGAATGGTGGTGAACTTGGGATCATGTGGCCACCTTAGTGATCATGAGGGGGACTCCACAGGAAGAGAGGTGTTCTCACACCAAACATCCAGATCTGCCTGATCCTGCTCTGGGTGCTTAAAAAGGACAGCATCTCTGCATCAAAAGCAATGGTTCCTCTGTACATATGGATATTTAAATCTGATCGGGGCTCATGATCTAGTCTAGGTAAAACAAGCAGCCTACGTGCCTTTTCTCTGTGTTTTTTTTTTTCAATTGGCTGGGCATAATGACTTCATCTCTCATGTGGTACAGGAATAAATGAGCCAGATTCCTCCATCTCTGTAATTAAATCACATACCTTCATGCCTTTGGCTGCACCCAGCAATCTTCCTTCCCAGAACTACTTGCCCATCAGTCTAGGCCAGAGTTCAGAGCCATAAACAAAAGTACAGAAGGCTCATGTATGATTCTGTTGAGTGTGTGGCTGAAGAATTCACAAATGCCAGCACTTATGAGGTTGCACACTGGAGCTGCGCACACTTAACATTATGATATTGCAGAGGATGGGAGGGGCTGTGCACTCATGCCAATTTCATACTTCAGGGTGATAAAGGACTTCGTGTTCTTGGGGTTTTAGAGCCACCAAGATCCAACGAATGTTCTTCATGCAAACATCATGAGTCTTTAAGGAAGACTTCAAAACAAGGGTGCAGTTATCATATATGTGAAGAGACCCTGTGGTGGTTTGAATGTGCACTGCCCAGGAAATGGCACTATTAGGAGGCTGTCCTCCTTGGAGGAGGGGTCTCCCTGTGGGGGTGAGTTCTTGAAATCCTTCTCCCAGCCACGTGGGAGACAGTCTGCTCCTGGTTTCTTTTATATGAAGATGTAGAACTCTCAGCTCCTTCTCCAGCACCATGTCTGTCTGCACACTGCCATGACCTCTGCCTTGATGATCATGAACTGACCCTGTAAACCTGTAAGCCAGCCCCGATTACACGTTGTCCTTGGTCATGGTGTCTCTTCTCCACAGTGGAAACCTAACTAAGACCCCAGACTGTATATTTCATGGGATTGCCCAAATGTCCTTGGCACCATCACTCTTTTATCCTCTGCAATGGCCCAACCCAATCTCTCTCCAGTCCAGGGTGCTCCTCCAGTCTTGGTTCTCACAGGACTCCCCTATACAAGTCACTTTCCCTCAGAGTCTCCTAGTGTCTATAATACCACCAGACATGGCATCCTCTTCATTGATAGGGTGAAGTCTATTCTCGAGGATGAGCACCAAGTCTCTATGTGGTTTTGTAGAGTAGCAAAGCATCTCCAGGGACAGGACGCAGATTCTGGGTCTTAGAGAGACGGCTCAGCCACGATGAACACTTGTTACTCTTGCAGAGGACCCAGGTACTATTCCCAGCATCCATATGATGGCTCACAGTTGAATTGTTGGCCAGTTTCAGGAGATCTAATGCCCTCTCTTGGCCTCTTCAGACATCAGGCAGGCACGTGGTGCACACAGTTCCATGTAGCCAGAACAATCACACATTTGATAATGTAAACACATCTGATATTTAAGAGGTATGAGCTTTGGATTATGGGCATGAGTGATGCTGAGCCTGGATCCCAACAGCTCTCTTTTAAGGGGAGGAGGGACACCAGGAGTTTGGAACCCGGTGGCTGTAGGTGAGGGAGGACTGTATGGTCATGTCAGTATAATGCCTCCCGGTTTGGAAGTGTTCATCTCACGGCTCTGATGGTGCCCATGAGGCAGAGGTCTCAGCACTGAGCTTGCGAACAGTCAGCACTGGGGGAAGGTGGCAGGTGAATGACTATGTCTTTCTTCAAATACAATGAAAGAGTGTCTTTTCCCTGTGTTTTCTGTCATCATAGAGTTCTAAAAACCCCCGTGGTCCAGATGAACTTAATTTGAAAGTCATTACAATGAAGTAGGGGGTGTGTGAGCTGACAGTTTATTAAGGAAATATTTGATGAGCCAAGAAAAAAGTGCCAGAGTTAATATTATAAACAGGATTAATGAGCAGGGTGGATCCAAAAATTCATAAAAGAAAATAACAACGCAACACGCAGGCCCTCCTCTCTGTTGGCCCGACAGGCTGCTGACAGTGTGTCCTGAATTGTCTGCATTAAATGGTTGAGGCTCTAGGCTTGCCCACATGGCCGATGTTGTCTCTCATCTGAACTTGACAGGATAACTTTATGTTTTTTTGTACAAATTGACTGAAGCCTGCTACCTGGCTTGTAGGTGGTGCGTTCTGCCTATATCTTCCTGGGCTAAGAAGGTCCAGCAAGCTCTCTGGGGGTTCTTTTTAAACATAAGTGCACCAATAACACAGAGGAGGAGTCCGTCTTTATGTCTGAAGTCACACCTTCCAAAGTGCTGCTTCCCAATGATGTCATCTTTGGTGACATCTTGCTATGGGTGGGGGAGGGGAGACATTTAGATCACAGCAACCTCTACCGATGGAGATGGCTCTCCTCCAGCTTGCACCAGCATCATCAGGCTTCTGTGTGGAGGCAGCACAGGCAATGTAAGTCTCAAGCATGTCCATGTTATGTCTCCTTTCCCCTAATGTCCCCTGTACCATGACCTTCACCCTGCAACAGCTGCCCTTGTGTGCACCAAAGCTCAGCTTCCCTGATGTCAGGCACCTGGGATCGACCTCTATCTCCTTTTAAATCCATTTGTTAGCTAAAGGATATGAGTCGGCAGGTAAACTGCTTGCTGTACATGCATGGAGACCTGCGCTTGGATCCCAAGAGCCAACTTACAAGTCTAAAGTGGTAGCATGCACTCTGACCCCAGAATCAGGGAGACAGAAACCTGGGGACCTCTGAAGTATACTGGCCACCCAATATTCAATGTTTTACTTAGGATTATACTGATATGAACGGACACCGTAACCAAGGTAACTCTTATAAAGACAACATTTAATTGGGGTTGGGTTACAGGTTCAGAGGATCAGTCCATTACCGTCAAGGTGGGAACATGGCAGCATCCAGGCAGGCATAGTGCAGGAGGAGCTGAGAGTTCTACATCTTCATCTGAAGGCTGCTAGGAGAATACTGGCTTTCAGGTATCTAGGATGAGGGTCTTAAAGCCCACACCCACAGTAACACACTCACTCCAACAAGGCCACATCCACTCCAACAGGGCTATACCCTCTAAAGCTGCCTCTCCCTGGGCTGAACATACACACACACACACACACACACACACACACACACACACACACACACACACAGGGACACAGGCACACACGCACCCAAACCATCACAGCCATCAGTTCCCAGATCCCAGTGAGAAAAGCCTACCTCAAAAACAAAGACACGCACTGGCAAGATAGCTCAGCATGCAAGGGAATTGCCACCAAGCCTGAGGATCTGAGTTCAATCCCCAAGACTCACCAGGTGGAAGATGGGACTGAATCCTACAACATGTCCCTTGGTCTCTACATATGTGTTGTAGCATGTATGTGTCTCCCTCGACTAAGTAAAACTATTTCAAAGAGGAATGACACCCAAAATTGTCCTCTGACCTCTACATTCATGCACATACACAAGTCACGATTGTACACACACACACACACACACACACACACACACACACACACACACACAAACACACACACCACTTGTCTTGGAGACCAGTCTCATGTAGATGTTTTTTAAGATAATGCTGGTCTTAGTGTAATTCTTGTTCTATTGTCCAAAGAGAGACACATCTCTAATAGGGCCAGGTATGCACAAGGCTTTCCCATCTAACGAAATAGGAAATGGGAACGTTATGTTTCCCAATTTCAGGATGAAAATCAATGCATTCTGCTCTGTGACCTTGCACGTTCCTGCTTATCGTCAGAAGTGATAGCCAGACATTGCTGTCACCTTGTTAATTGGAAGTGCCAATATGACATTGGGGTGGGACATGGATGAGAGACAATCTGGTCCTGGTCTACACACAAACCAACAGCTGTAGGGAGCCCTTCCCTGCTTCATTTGACATAGTAGGGACAGCATCAGAGGGAAAAGGGCTTCTGCCTCTTAAATAAGAAACAAGCTTATGCAATTACATAGGAAATAAGCTGAAACAAGCTTGGGTTTCTGTTGATTCTTGTCTTGAGTGAGTGAAGACACAGTTTTCAGCTTTCCCTAATAGGCTCTGGATTTCCTTTTAACATTCTATAATCAATGCTCCGAATTCCCACTCTTTGTGTGTAATGCCCTTATGGTGCTTGAATCACTCTGGTCAGGCCATTAGTCCTAATAGTTACTTAATTTTACTTTTTTTAAACACACTGCTTGGGATGAGGGAGACAGCTTGGGGTCAATCCTGAGGGACTGGACACAAGGAAAAAACTAAGCATGGGTATAAGTTCTTGTACCAAGAGTTGGAGAATTCCTGGGATTTATTGCCAGCCCTTCTGACCTATACTGGTGAAATTCAGGCCACAGAGAGGCCCTGGGTCAAAAACAAGGTCTGCATGTCACACACATGAACACATACACGCATAGCACATATGAATATGTGCATACACACAAATGGGAAAAAATGTTATTAAACATCCATGCATGTAACGAATTTTCCTCAGAAAACCCCCAAAGCACTTTCTTTAAAAAGGAGATAGTTGCAAAAACAGATGCAAGGAAAAGAAGTTGTAATTGAAACGAGTCTGACACCCCTTCATTATATGGGGATACATGTAGAATTAGATTTTTTTCAAACATACTTTAATAAGGGTTCTCAAATGGTTAGAGCCCCCTTCTAGCCCACTGTCCAAAACTAAGGGAGAAAAGATGATAAATAGGGCAAGTGGATGTGGACCTGTTTAGAAGTAGTTCTTTGGGGCAAATCCCATCTGAGCTGTCAGGACAGCGGCAGTCCAGTCCCGTAGTGTCAGGACACCAATAGACCAGTTGAAAAAAAAATGTCACCAAACACAAATCAGCACTGGTAGCACAATCTACCGAAACAGTCAGGCCTCCACCAAACTGGCACTAGTCAGCAGGAGTGACGTGAACGAGCTGGAACACCAGGAGCTCTTTCCACACCTCAATAAACTGAAGGTCAGTGAGAATCGAGACCAAGGAGGGATTGCAGGACAAACAATGCAATCACCCCATCAGTGTCTACTTAGTCATACTCGTAATCTCTCCCAATATCACGTGACTGGCCTTAACCAAACCCCACATGAGTCTGCATCACAGGACACCCAGAAATTTCCACTTCAGACACCAGAGTGTGAGGAAGGAGAGAGAGACTGAGACATATGGAAGAAACAAGGATATCCCCTTGAATTGTAACATGTCGCCAAATGACTGGGAAGGGAAGATACCTCTCTGCCAAGCTGCTAAATTCCATTTAAATCACAGTGGCCTCCAACTGGACTGTTTCCTAAAATTGTTTCTGTTGTTACCTGATACGCACGCCTTATACTTTGTGGCTGATGATGGACCTTCATTCAATAGATGTAGCTGTCCTTTTGCTACTTTGTAGGTTCTCCTTTCTTTCACATTCAACCCCCTAACACTAGACAGGAGAGAAAAGAGGAGAGAGGGAAAGGGGTTCGATCACCATTAGACGACCTCCTGTTGATTAGGGGCATCGAGTTCCTCGGGGGACAAGTTTGATCTTCATTGTCAGGATGTTTAGTTTCTTCTTTGGGCGTGACTATTTAACAAACTGCAACCAACAGCAGCCCACCTCTGGGGCTCTAGCATTTATATGTTCTCTGAAAAGTCTCCAGCTTCCCAAATGTTACACACGTGCAAAATCTATCTGCTGCTGGCAAAGTCACGCCCCTGCCAGAGCACGAGGCAAATCATAGTCAGTCACTGTTGACAATCGGAAGCAACCCCATACCCCACAGCCTGGATTAAAACAAAAACATACTCTTATAATATCTCTATGTTTTTAAATACACCAAAATTCTCACTGCAAATAGCCAGTTTCATTTGGATATTAGTATAACTGACTTTCTATCCTTTAATCCACGGAGGGCATCCTGATTAGCTTGAATCAGTCATGCTAGCTTTGTCCTGTGCATGTCACTGGTGTTGAGGTGCATCAGAAGACTCACTGAGAAACACCAAAAATCTTCTGAGGAAGGATGTTTTTTCTGACTGTCAAAATTAGGGAGCTATCAAAGACAGTTTCATCTCTCTTCCTCCTCCTCCCATCCAGGGTTGGAGTTCTGCTGTGGAGGAGTGTGATGTGTTCTCTGGGGATGCAGCCGCCATCTTGTGACTACATTATAGCCAATCACTGAGGGCAGTAAGATGAGAAAGATGGATGAGCCAAGAGTCCTGTGGGACGGCTGGGCTGGTGAAATGATGCTGTGTGTGCTTTGGTGTTTCTTCCCAAGTCAACCACACCCTTGGGATTAAGGGACACTGATTGGTTTTATATTATTGTGACCAGACACATTCCTATCATATATATATATATATATATATATATATATATATATATATATATATATATTGTGTTTGCCCTTATAAGGCCAGAATTATTGCCAGCCTCACTTGAACTCATATTCTGACATACCGTACCCCACTTTGCCAGCCCCTCCCCAGGCCCTCCTTAGCAATTAGCAACCACACACTCAAATAAGGGCCAAAGTCCCAGGAGGTGAATGTGATACAACAATTAAAACACACACACCAGGAAGGACAATGGAATATTATTTAAAATGTTTCTCCCCAAAGAAGAGTGAAGTCAATATAATTTTAAAGTTACATTGTTTTATCTCCCCCTCTCCCCGTTAAATGTTTGATAACTATCTGCTAAATATCTGACCTTTCTCAGGACCACACAACACAGATGATATCCACCGCTGCGTTCTTCATGATTACTGTGGGTGTTAAGTTATACTTCATGGACTTGAGGTATTTCCTTATTGTGTGCAGCATAAGGCAGATAAGGTTTCTTCCAGAAACTTCACATTTTACAAATGCAAAATGCCGCCCTATTGAAAAACAATGCAAAATCCTTCATAGCTCACGTGGCTTCCTGTCTTCTGATTAGAAATTTAACCCACATTGCATTGTCATGGAAGGAATGTGAGCCTTACAGAGAGACTGTGGTGTGACAGAGGAATGGCTTTCCAAGGTGCTGAGGTGGGGTTCTCGGGCTAAGGAGCTGGCTTAGCCAGTAAAGTCTTTGCCATGAAAGTATGAGGGTCTGAGTTCAGTCCCTAGAACCCACGTTAAAAAATTAAAGTCAGACATGGTGGCCTGGAATCCTGGTACCAGAGAGGTAGACAGATACATCCCCGAAGTTCTCAGGTTCACCAGCTCGACTGGTATGTTTGGGGTGTAAGTGTGAGACTTTGTTGCAAGAAAACAAAGCAAGGCAGGGTGGAACTGTCTCAGTTCCTTCTCTTTGCTCTGACGAAATATTGTGTGAACTATCTCAGGGAGGAAAGGGTTGACTTCAGTTTGATCAGTGCCATCAGGAAGAAAGTCAGGGCAGGAACCGAAGGCAGAGACTTGAAGGCAGCAGCTGAAGCAGAGGCCGTGGAGGAACAACCCCTTACTGGCTTGTTGCTTATTGCTTGGTCAACGTGCTTTCTTCTGTAACCAGGACCACCCACCCAGAGGTGACGCCATCCAGAGTGGGCCTCCACATGAAAGACCCCCAAACTTGGGGAGACTCTTGCTCCTGTCACGGGTTGGGTTACCCCAAGGAAACACGAGTAGCCGGTCTTGATATAATCAACAAGAGGCAGTTTTATTTACGAGATCTCGGGCTGACACGTATCCCACACAGGAGATTGAGTCAAGCCCCGAGCCTCTCTAGGCAGGAGCTTATATAGGGAAAACCAGGGGTTTCGTGTGGATACACATAATTGTCTAATACAAAGGGTGCACAGTTACTTTTGGCATGGAGTTACATTCAACAAAGCGTACGTGTAATCTAGCATCTCAGCAGTGTGGGCCAGGCAACTCATATCACTGCAGTAGGGGGATGACCCATCCTCAGGGAGTGAAGGAAGGGAAGGGGGTGGCTCCAGATGGCCAGTGTCCTTGGGAGCTGATAGTCGGGCTGGTGAGCCCTATCTCAAAATCTCTCATGCATGTCTGGACTTTGTTTGAGACTAACTTTTTGAAATTTAACTCTTCACACACACCAATCATTATTCCAAAAGATGCCTCACAGGTCTGTCCACAGGCGAATGCAATGGAGGCAAATCCTCAGCTGAGGTCCCCTGTACTAAAAAAAATAATGTTTAATAAATCCCGACGTGGGGTTACTCACCTCAATGGTTTCTGTTCCCGAATGAAAAAAACACGCCCAGCCTCTATATCTACAGCAGCCCATAGCTGGGCAGCTGCCTACCCTCCATGCTGTTAGAATCCACCTCCCAGCAATAACTCCAAGTTACTATTTGCTAATTTCTATGCTTCATCTTGGCTGTTCTTGACTCCAAGGTGTAGCCCTCTGGGCCATGATCCATTAGCCCTTTTATATGGCAGCTCTGCCCCTCTGCATGTTATTTCCCTTCCATGGCAGCCTCTGTCTCCCCTCCTCCACACTCCCCTAAGGCATGGGGACCTCTCTGTCCTGCTTGCTCCCGGACCCAAGCCCGGGAACCCTAAATCCCATCTCTCTCTCTCTCTCTCTCTCTCTCTCTCTCTCTCTCTCTCTCTCTCTCTCTCTCTCTCTCTCTGTGTGTGTGTGTGTGTGTGTTTGTCTGTCTCTCTCTCTCTCTCCTTCCCAGCTATTGGCGGCTAGCATCTTTATTCACCAATCAGAATTAACTGTGGGCAGGTTCCCAGAAGCTATGTGCAGACTTTCTCCTGCAAACTAATTTGGGGAACCCAATTAGTATTAGAAAACAAGCAGCTACTGTCTCCTCTTCCCAGGTGTGTCAACTTGACCACTGAAGGGAGTTGAGGCAGAGACTGAGGAGGACAGATAAGGTTGACCTCTGACCTCCCATGCTTATGCAACCACACACACGTATGTATTCATTTATTTAATTCCAGAGCAGGATATTGGCATGGACGGCAGGGAGAGTGGATCTGGGGACATGTAGATAAAAGAGAAACAGGTATTTGTAATCACCACAGAGAGCTCCCTTCTTTCCTCTCAGAACAAAGGAGAGGACAGCCAGAGTGTCCTCTGCCTAACTCTGTAGGGGCTTCTCAAGGGCAAACTCCAAACCTGCAGTGTTTCCCCCCAAGTCTTTGTTCTATGACGCGGCAGTGTGCATTAAGTTGAAAACAAAAACAAAAACAAAACAACAAAACTCACCCAAATAGGTCTAAATGTACCAAGAAAGATTAAAACCATCTTGTTTAACAAGAGACACCTGTTTATTCCTGTTTGATGAACGGGTGTTTCTCCAATAGTTAGGATTTTTTAAAATTATTATTAAACAAAGTAAAGATAGAGGAGAAAAGACGAGAACGAGACAAGAAGCGGTTGCTGGTTCTCAGGGGAAACGCTAGGTAGAATCAGGCAAATTTTAATTCTGAGAAAGCTCAGGTTTGACCATGCGGGCTGTGTGATATTTCATGGTTTCTCGTGAACTCATCTGAACTTTGGTTTTGCATACGTGCACTGAGGCAACCTTCTGTCTTGGACCGGGTGGTGTTTTGCATGCCCAGGGTGGCCTTCATTCAACAGACAGATACACTCAGGATTCTGTCAGGTGCTAAGCACGGGTTGGTGATAGTCCCACATGGTCCTCTCTTTGGTGAGCATGAGAGAGAACGGGTCAGGGGTCAGCTAATAATGCAGACCGTTTCATGCAAGCGACAGCTTTATAAAGTTTTATTTATTAAGAAATGATAATTTACTTTTATTAATTAGTTAATTCATTAGTTTACTAATTAATAAGTGTGTGTGAGCTTGCCACTGCACATGTGTGGACCTCAGGTCCTCAGGCCTGGCAGCAAGGGCCTTGACCTGTTGAGCATCTCACCAGCCTGGAGCAAAATGCTGACCAAAGGAGATAGTGTGCCTTGAATGAAGTGTTTTCTTTTTCTTTTCTTTTTTTTTCTGAGCTGGGGATTGAACCCAGGCCTTGTGCTTGCTAGGCAAGCGCTCTACCACTGAGCCAAATCCCCATCCACAGGTGTTTTCTTTTTAATATCTTTTATTATTGTTTGAGAATTTATATAGATGCATGTAAGGCATATTTGTTCAAATCCATCCCTTCATTCCCTCCCTTCCAATCCACTTGTTGCAAAGTCTTTGTTAAAGGAAGTGTCTAGATATGTGTGGATTTTTTGAAGCCCTGGGTCAGGTCTGAGCTGATCACATGGGCCCTTCAGGGAGACCTGGTGATTAGTGGGACCATTAGCCATTAAGTGGGTGGGAAATGCCCCATTATTTCCATTTTAAATGTCTAACTAGGCCCGGTGGGAGGCAGATACTTATCACTTCAGAAAAGCCTTCAGTCACCTTGACACCTGTTCCCAGCCCTTGCCAAACCTAGACGGCTCTTGTGTTTGGTGAGGATTGTCCTGGTGTGCTCTGGGATATCTGCATTTGCTCGAGGACTCTGAATGTTGGTGTGACTCAGCACAGGGCTCCTGGCTTCTCTGGATTTCCATGAGAGAACTCCAGTCCTTCGGCAGACTTGTTTGACAGGGTGTCGGTACTGCTATTGGCATTCCCATTAGGGGCTGATGACTACTCTGGCTCTTTACCCTCTCACTGGAGTCTGGCCTCCAAGGTTTGACCTTCAGACTCTTTGTCTTTATTTCAGGGAGGGAGCATAGGGGATGTCTTAGCAGAAAAGATGCTGAGTTTCTGAGTCGAGGGAGAGTGTGAACTTGGGACAACTGCAGATTTGTCTGATGTTTGATGTCTGGATTTGCCTTCCCTGAGATTTTTGCCCACCCCCCCATCCCTGCTACTTCCTTTCTTTGCCCTCCCTTCCTGTCCTCCATGCTTCCCCACTTCTTTTCCATGGTGAAGACCATTGCTTCATCATCTTATTATTAGACACAAGAAAGGCAAAGACATTGGACCTTGTAGTCACATGACTTCACACAGGAGACAAAGATACTCAACATAACAGGCTGAAGAGGTTGGTCCCTACTTCCATCTGGTGCACCCTCCCTTTCTCAGATAATTTGAATGTGAAATGCTCCTCAGAGACTGCAAACACAGAAACACAGCTCTCACCTTAAGGGACTAAGGATGATTTATTCTGGAGCCATGTAGAGTGATCTTGGTCCAGGAATACAAATTTAGGTCACCCCTTATTCCAGTGTGGACTCAGTTTCACAAAGTTTCATAGTTTTACAGAACCAAGAAAGTTATAATGCAAGGACAATGCAAAATATGTTGGTGGGCACCCAAGCAAGGCAATTAAAGCAAATTAGGTGGATCTTTTCTATGTCCTCACGATGCTATCTGATGACATTCTTAGCTTTTAGATTGGTGGTAGCTAGGGGTTTACTAAGTTAATAGATTCCAAAAAGTTTTTTTTTTAATCTCTGACATAGATTAGTTTTGACAAAGAGGTAGGCAAAGAATTCTGGGGGCTAAAACTATCAGGTAACTAGCCTCTGGATCAGCAACATTCCAATATCTCCTCACCACTGCAGTTCTAAGCAGCCAGTCAGTTTTCGAAGACAGCTTCTTCCTAGAAATTCTTGTTTAAGGGGCACACATGTTTATACAGTCGAACCTCAGTTGCTGGCACCAATTTGAGAAGGGATTGGGAAACATTTTGGACATGGGGACAAGCTGGCAGTTATAGACCCACAAAGGAAGGCTGCAAGGTTCATGGCCTGCCTGTCCCTGACTCCAGCCTTGTTCTCTATATCATGGGAACTCGGTGTACAGTGGCAGGCTCCTTTTTCTTCTGTCAGGTATTTTGTTCGGACAGTAAGGAAACTGATTAGTGCAATTAATAGCAGTTCAATTAACTAGAAGCAGTCTTGAAATCCAAGGGTACCGTTCTGGCTTTGTGCTGGGTGAAGAGTTGTTGAAGATGCTGTTGTCCCCTTTCAGAATGATGAGTTGACATCTTTACATGCAAATGTCTGTGTGTGTGTCATTGATTGGAAGGCAGGGCCTTACCTACATTGTAGTCGAGTGAAGCTGATCCCCTATGGACTGGAGTTGGCTCCCTGTCCATCGCTGTTTACTTCTGAGCCCATGAGAAGATTGAGAAGCAGAGGAGGTCACTCTGTGACAAAAGAACAGGGATGGAGGATGTGTCTACAAGCCAAGGGTGGTGGCATTTTTCAGAAACAAGAGGAAGGGCAGGGAGCTCTCTCTCTCTGTCTCTCTCTCTCTCTCTCTCTCTCTCTGTGTGTGTGTGTGTGTGTGTGTGTGTGTGTGTGAGTGTGCGCGCGCCTGAGAATTCAGGATGTGTCTTTATGTGCAGAGCTGGGAGAACTGTTCTCTGCCAGACAAGCCTCTCTTCTCTCCACTTCCCCAAAGCTTCATGTCTCATTCATGTCAGCACAGAGGAGACACGGCTGATGGTGTAGGACGTCCTTCTTAACTCCCCTTGTCAGAGATGCTTAGAGGGACAGAACTTGTGGATTTCTGCCTGCAAAGGTAGGTCCACTCTGTGGAGAATGGAGCCGGCAACAGCCTGAGGGGTAGACCTGAGCCCAGCTTGCTGTGGGCTCCCTTGAGATCCAGTGCATCTCCATTACACAGTTTTGTTTTCTCAACTCATTTTTCGGTAGCATCACTCTGGGCCCCCTTTGCTTGTGGTTTGAAATTTTGAGCTAATGGTATAGTAATCTCTGGAAAGGGTTGGAGCTTGAAAATGTAGTTTCTTCTGTTCAAGTAAATCACAACTTTGTAAGCGGCAGGTGAGGTTGTTGCAAGTTAACTATTTTCCTCTCTGGGTTTCTTGTATCTTCTTCTTTGAGGCTGGGGAGTTGGGCAGAGTTCCTGGCTGTTTCACACTGCACACCTAAGGATGTGCTGCTGGGGAAACAACAGCTATGGTCTACAGCACTCCTTCCCTTAGCATGGGACCTTGGGAGACATTTGGTATCCAAAGGACAGCACTCAGCAAGAACATTCTTTGCTCTGGCTTTAGTTACATTGACAGAATGAATGTTGTTTCGGGACCTCTGGACATTTATTTACTCATGGGTTGTGTTGGGAATCCATTGGAATTGAAGCATTCCCTTCTGGAGGGAAGAAGGAAGGTCAGAAGATTCAGGAAGCTTAAGAAACCTATAAGGCTTAGGATTCTCGAAGGTTATGACGCTCAGGTCCTGTCCTAAAGAACAATAAGATGAGAACAATTGCCCAGCGGGTCGGGGGCAGCCATGGTGAAGGGGGCTTCTTGGATGGAGCTGCCTACTTGTTGGGCTGAAAGCTACAGGATGTAGCATTTTGAGTGTCACCCATGCTGGAGTGGGTTGTCCACTGATAGTGTTGTCTGAGCGACTCGTCTGCTCCTGAATAGCCATGATAAGGTAGACCTGGCTGGAATCGTTTGTAGATTCTTGGGTTTCTTTCATCTTGTGACTCTCTTCTTTCTTGACTTAGAACCTTCTGTTTGGTTACTAGGTGGGGGAAGGGAGCCCACACAGGAAATGTACTACAGAGTCCAGCTTCACCTCTGCATCTGGTCCTCTTGTTGGCCCTGTGGGAAGCGTTAAGTTCCTCCCCTCTTTCTGTTCCAACTGCTAAAAGTTATAACCACTGGTCATTAGCACTCTTTTTGTACATTGAATAAGGACAGAAGTGACTGTGTCATCACCTGGGTAATGCAGACTGTCCATCCTTCTCTTGAGCCTGCCCAGGTCTCTCTGGCTTACAATGATAGAAGAGCCAGAAGCTGCAAGCACAGGCTCCTGAGAATCTGTGAGGCAACAGTCCTCCCTGCTGCCCCATGGAGTCTGTTCTAGTTTCCTTTCTGTGGCTGTGATAAAATGCTTGGATGGAAAGTAGTGTAAGGGAGAAAAATGTTTTGACTTCAACTTTCAGGTCATGGAGGGGAGTCAGAGTAGGAACTACAACAAGATCTTTAGGCTGATGCCACCAAGGGACTCTGCTTGTTGGCTTGCTCCAGCTCAACTCGCTTTCTTATACATCTTAGAACGACCTGCCTAGGGAATGGTGCTGCCCACAGTGGGCTTGGCCCTCCTAAGTCAGTCAACAATCAAGGCAAAACCTCATAGGCCTGTCCACAGACCAACACAATAAGACATTTGTTAAGCCCCCCTCACGTATGTGCCTGTCTGTATGTCTGTCTGTCTTTATCTTTCTTCAAGTGATGCTGAGTTGATCAGAGATTATACTTAATCAGTTTATGCTAGCTGCAGCATACATCTTGCTTTCTTGATTCTGTAGACTCATAAATGGTGCCGAGATATGCTCCATGGTGAATCATACCCGAGTCTCACCAGGAAATGATTTAGATGAGATTTTTGATTCAGGAGTGTGTCACCACTCTGAACTACTTGGCTATGAAAATGACAAGCATTTTGGATGCCAGAGGGTAGAATTGGATTGAGTTGTGTTCTCTATAAAAAGATATGCTGACATCTGTTATGTAAATGGCATAGTGGGTTCCATATGAAGGAAGAGGAGACAAATTACTCTTTAGAAAGAACTTTATGAGGAAAGGGTCAGCACCACAGACAGCCATCACAGCCATGATCAGAACCTGAAGCGGCAGTGAGAAACCTCTGGCCCTGATGGGAACTTCCTTAGGAAAGTTGGTCACCTAATGGAGCTGTTTTTGTCCTCACTCTTTGGGCTTCAGTAGCTCAGTATGGGCAGCAACAGAATTTGTTCTGGGAAAAGTGAGGTCTGACAGGGTCCCTGAAGTGGCCCTCCTGGATTTTACACCCTTTGGAAGACAAGTCTTGCAGCTGGTCCTAGTTGGGCTCTGCTCCCTGCTGGGGACAGAGTCTACTGAGTGAGGCCTGAGACGTGGAATCTAATCCCCCATCAATTGTTTTAGACGTGTTTTCTTTTATTCATGCATTGCTTTAGAAGAGGCCTGTTTATCAAGGACCACTGGTCCGTGTAATTCATCAGCTAAGGAAAATGCTCAAATGTCTTTCTTTAGACTAGCAGGATTTTAAAAGGCGGTTATTTAATTACAGGCTACTCATGAGAGGGACAGATAAGCCCAATAGAGCATTTTATTTAGTAGGGTATGACACCTGAGCACAGCAGATATGTGTGTGTGTGTGTGTGTGTGTGTGTGTGTGTGTGGTGACAGCAGTAACACTGTCATTTTCTCCCTGTCTAATGTGACTTCAACCTCTCCCCTACACCTTTGCATCCTTCTCTCCTTTTATCCATCCTCCACGGAGGGACACAAGGTTTCCGTTCACAAGGTAAGAAAGCCCAAGTCTTGAAAATGGCGCCAGTTCTCTCTGTACCTCAGAGGGTACAATCAGAACATGTCCACCTCTGAATTAGTTCTCCAGATAAAAGGACACTCTGTTTGGGTGTAAGCACAGAGGCATGTGGAGGTGGAACCGTTTCTGTGAGAGAATATCCCTTCGGACAGTGAGAAACACACACAGCAGAAGCCAGGGCATGAAGGTTGCGATAGACCATATCCTGATGGGGACTGGGAAGATAGCTCAGTGGGCAAGAGCCTTTGCTCTGCAAGCCTGAAGAGTTCAAATTCTCTCTGCACCTTTGTAAAACTCCAGGCATGGCTAATCATGTCTGCAACATGGTAGGGTGGAGGCAGGTGGATTGCCAAGAGCATCCTGGACAGCCACAACAGTCAAAATGGTGGGCTGTGGTTCACTGAGAGACAGAGAGTAGTGAGGAAGGAAATGCACATTCTACTCATCTCTGCACGTATGTACACACGCATGTGCCCTCGCACTTGGGAACAGGCACTCAATTCATACACACACATGAATCCCCCAATCACACCCCTGTCGAACCCTGAGTTCAGCTGCTCTATAACCTATGTGACTGAGTATTCTAGCAACACAAAATTTTACATTCTCCTTGTCTTGTAAACCCCATTTTCTGTTCATTTTACAACACAGGAAACTAAACCTATGATTTCCCAGGCTCGGGATGGTGTGTCATAGCTTTTGGTCTTTCTGGAACAGCATCTGTCTATCAACAGAGGGACTTAAACAGAGGGGCTTTCCAACTTACCCTCAGTGACATGGAGCCATTTGAGTGTTTTAACCGGGTGACTGGGGTGGTCATTTTTCCTTTTGAGAAGTATATTGGACAGAATATACAACATCACTCTGTTACAGGATGAACAACACATCAGAGCCTGGGAACAGTGAACTGATTGTCACTGCGGTTTTGTGTATGTGGAGTATGTTAAGACAGTGGATCTGAGAGAGAGAGAGAGAGAGAGAGAGAGAGAGAGAGAGAGAGCGCGCTTGATCTTAAAATATCTGTTCAATGTATAATGTGATCAGAATACTACACCTCATACTTCAAATGTATACAGTCCCCATTTGTCATGCATACTCGATAAATCTCAAAAAGAAAGGTAAAGGGGAGTTGGGACAGAAAGTTTTGGAAGGGTCTAGGGCGAGAGTCTAGCAGTTAAGCCCTCACTCCCCAGAAACTTACATAGACGCCTCGTGAATGTGGAGACCATCCTATAAGTCCACCTTGGAAGGCAGAGGCAGGATGCCCAGAGCAAGCTGTCTGGAAAGGTGACCCACACCAAAAGGAGCTTTGCCTGTGAGTGAGAGTTGCTGCCACAGTGAACAAGACAGACAGGACATTAAGGATATTTCCTGAATGTTCCTTGTTCTTCCACATGTGTGTGCATGCACATGTGTTAACTGGGTGACTAATTCTCTCTCTCTCACTCTCTCTCTCACTCTCTCTCTCTCTCTCTCTCTCTTTCTCTCTGTCTCCCTCTCTCTCTCTGTCACACACACAGAGTCTCTCTTACACACACACACACACACACACACACACTGAACAAAAAAGTTAAGATCTGGAAGAAGGGTGCCCAGACTGGATGGATAAAATCAGAAATAACAAATTGTGTTGGAACTCGCTGTGAAGGAAGAGGGGGACCAGAGGAAGAGATGTGAGTGTGGCTGT
This sequence comes from Rattus norvegicus, assembly GCF_036323735.1. Classification (NCBI taxonomy): domain Eukaryota; kingdom Metazoa; phylum Chordata; class Mammalia; order Rodentia; family Muridae; genus Rattus; species Rattus norvegicus. The sequence goes on from NC_086021.1 coordinate 5,104,695, forward strand.
CTGCTTGTGCCACAGTGTAAGGCCAAATAAACCCAGTGCCACCTCCTCCAGGATGTCAAAGTCACAGCTCTAGCTGAGGTATAGTTAGTCAGTGATGTCCATAGTGTGTGTGTGTGTGTGTGTGTGTGTGTGTGTGTGTGTGGTCACTTTTGCGGGTGAATATGACCACAAGCCCATGCTCTTCAGTTCGCGATCCCAAAAGTGCTTTGGGCCTATCTTAAGTCATCAACGCTCTCAGTGCATGAGGTTGACTGACTTCCAGAAAGCATCTTAGTAGGGCTGAATAATGTTTCATTACGTCACAAGGACATTTTCTACTGTAGATAAAATAAGCACATATACTTTAGAATAGACAGAGACGTGAAAAATGGAAGTGGAAAAAATATCACTAACGAGTTTGCATTAAAAAACACATTTATTTATAATTCACCAGGATAGTTGAAATTTCCCATATAACCTACACATGATTTCCATATCTTAGCATCGTACATAATCATATGAAAATAATTAGGAGAAATTAACCTTTGCAAAAAAGAGTACTTTTTTCCTTCCCAGCTCCTGTTCCCACAATGACAACTCTGAAACTAATTATTTATTAACATATTCCTGAGCCACAAACTTTGGCTCATTCCCGGACTAACTTATTTAACCCATTCAAACTATTCTGTGTCTTCTACATGGTTATTTACTGCGCTTTCATCCCCTTCCTTAGCATCTTCCTCAACATCTCCTTTAGCATCTGCCTCAGCGTCCCTCCCTGGGTCTCCTTTTATACACGATGTCACAGAATCCTCTCTTCCTGCCAGTGTTCCGCCTTCTATTTCCTGTCTCAGTTCATAGGTCATAGACTTTTTTTATTGACAGGTGATGCTTAGAAGAGATTCTCTCTACAAACCTCGGTGCATTAACATCAACTAAATGACTCATTTTAAGTTCTCGTTTTTACTTTTGTTTGTGGGTCTTCTTTGTGTTATGTCATGTGGCTGCAGAACCTGCAAAGGCCAGAAGAGGGAGGCAGATCTCCAGAGCCAGAGTCAGCTGTGAGGATGCTAAGTGTTCTGAGTAGCTGAGCCATCTCTCCAGCCCCTAAACGACACAATTTTGTCACAGCAAGGGGAAAACTGGACACTACTACTCCTATGCCTTTTCACACTGTAGATTCCAATCCATAATGTATTTAGAAGCTATGTGTCTGGTAAATGTATTAAAGTTTTTTTATTCCCGCTTCGGGGGGTACCTAACCCTGCGTTTCCCCTAGACTTTGAAGGTTGTCAAGGTATGAATGGCCCGTTTTCCAGGCTCTTTGCTTATGGTCCACCTGTCTGGTCTACTGAGCATCCCTACCCGATCCTGCAGGTCCTCGATCTCTGATGACCCCTCATCCTTGTGGATTCCTGCTTTTGAACCCTGATTTCCAATTTTTCTTGTGCAGCTGTAGGGAGGTTTGGCACCAACTGATTTCGTTCAGCCCGTGCTATTTAACAGATAAAGATCCGCTAAACTTTAAAATATTCATTTGAATAATTTAATTTTATATAGACAGTATTATAATCTGGTGTGTAATTCAAATATTTCGCCACCAAGGAACTGTATTTAGGATGTTGTGTAACCTTTTAAAAAACATTCTCCGGTTTTAATTTTGGGGTGTGTGTGTGTGTGTGTGTGTGTGTGTGTGTGTTCATGTGTTATACAGTGTCGAGTGTCCCAGCTAAAAAATCTGCACAGATAAATCCCAGAATAGTCGGGTGGAGACTTTGAAGCTCCTCTACCCCAACTGAGGAACTACTGGGAACTGATGACTGTAGGGCAGAGGGCCCGTTTTCTTCATGGATTTGGCCCCTGACGGCTGTCCATGCTCCCCTGGATGTTTGTAGTCACCCCCACAAATCTAGTCAGAACGAAATGGACTCAGCAGTTTCTATTAAAATGCAGATGGAAATTAGGAGGGAGGAAAGGGGAGGGATCTGAGGGGAGGGGATGTGGATGGATTCGCTCAAACACATTATGTGTATGTACCAAGTTCTTAAGGAAAAAAAATTAAAACAATGTAAATAAATAAATAAATAAATCTGCTCATGTGTGCACATGTGCATGCGTTTATGTGTGTGTGTGTGGGGGGGGTTGCAGCACCCTGCTACAAGAGGATACCATGCAGTATCTTTCTCTATGTCTCTCTGCCATTTTCTTTTGATGCACTGTGTTGGTTTGAACATGCTTGGCCCATGGGAAGTGCCACTAGTAGGAGGTGTGGCCTTGTTGGAGAAAGTGTGTCACTGTGTAGGTATGCTCTGAGGGCTCCTAGTGTTCAAGCTCTGCCCAATGAGGAAGATGGATGCTCTTCCTGGCTGCCTGTGGCTGCAAGCCTCTTTCTGGGCTGCCTTCGGATTTAGATATAGAACACTCTCCAGCACCATGTCTACCTGGACTCTGCCGTGCTTCCCACCATGATAATAATGGACTGAACCTCTGAAACTGTAAGCCAGCCCCAATTAAATGTTTCCTTTATTAAGAGTTGCCTTGGTCATGGTGTCTCCTCACAGAAGTGGAGCCCTAACTAAGACAGGTGGTGTCTTTGCCTGATCCCAAATTCTCATATTTTCATCCGGGCTGGAAGCCAGCAGACCTTAGTGATTCTGTTACCCTTTCCTGTCCCTGGGGTTGCAGGTTTAACTTGCCTGTTTCATGGTGACTGAGATCTGAGTTCAGGTCTATTTAGGCAGCAAGCAGTTTCACCCACCAATTTTCTTCAGACCCATCATGTGGTTTTTAAGGCTTACCAGACGATTTCGGTCAACATGCAAACACAAATTAGAGATATCAAGAGCATCTTGACTTTACCTTGATTCGGTATATTTGAGTTGTTTCAGTGTCTTTCTTTCACATTGTTTCGGTATATTTGAGTTCTTTTAGTGTATTTGAATGATAGCTGAGGATTGGGAGACTTAGCCTGAGATGGGAAGGAGAAAGTGAGGATAAAAAGATCTATCGGATTCCTGCCACTTGCCCTTGAATTCAACATTTCATATTTAAAAGCACAACAACCACCACCAAGAATAGTCAACAACAAGGCGTGCATGCAACAGAGTGGCAGAGAAGACACTAAAGGGCATTACATACTTTTAACCTCACTTTCTCCGCTAAAGCCTCATGTATTGAGCCGATGGATTTTGTTGTCAAACCCTGATTATTAATCCCTAGATGGGAGCCCCCTAACACCGAGATGAATGACACCGTGGTCGATGGGATAGGCAGAGCTCGCGATTTTCGTTCCTTGTAAAATCAACCCAGTAGGGAACTAATAACAACAGCTCACATATATAAATAAAAGAGCCTTTCACACTGATGATTGGAATTACTACTATATATCCCAGTTCTTTGCATTTTATTTACATTAGTGTGTTGTTTTCAGTGCCATGCTTGCTACATAGAAAACTGTGCATTTTCTACACTATGTATCTTTTGGGGATGCACTTTGTAAGCTAAAGACTAAATCAATCCATATCAAAGTGTTCCTCACTGTCCTGTTTACAGAACTGAAATTAAACTGTTTTCACAAAACATTTTGCACTTGCCTGGCTCATTGTCGTTAGGGCTTGAGTGTGAAATTTCCCCATTGTCTCACCTGTGGGAACACTTTGTCTCAAGCTGATGGCACTGTCTAGGAAGGTGGATTAATCTTTCAGGCTGTGCCCTAGCAGAAGTAGGTCACTGGGGCAGGAAGGAGGGAACTGGCTGGTTCAGACCGAACTCTTGGCTGCCTGATCCACCCAAATATAAGCAGGACTCATGCAGGATCTCGGTGATCAATACACTGTTGCCATGTGGTCATTGCCAGGACAGTCTGAACCCAATGAATGTGACTGTGTGCCCTAAACAAACCTCTATCCTTCATATTGATTGTATCATGAATTTTAATACGTTGACATAAAAATAATATAAGTGTACATCTGCATGTGTGAGTGTGTGTGTGTGTGTTTTTGAGAGAGAGAGAGACAGAGAGACAGAGAGACAAGAGATAGAAAGAGACTGAAAGAGGGAGAAAGTGCATTACATTAAGTACGTATAATTTGCTCCTTGAATCATAAGGCAGTCAATTGGTTTTATTTATGTTCAATATTTGGATTCTTTGGAGTCATACAGCCTTATATTATGTATCTAAAGCTGAGAGTCTAAATTTTCTATTAAATAATAAATTGTCTTTATCCTTGAGAATTTCTTACATGTATACAATTAAACATGGCCATAACATCTTCCATTTCTCCCTCTGCTGTGCCCAAATTCCCTGCCAATAACCATCCCTCAAAATTCATATTCTCTTTCCCAACCTATAACCACTAAGCCCGATTAGCATTGGTTATGTACTTATGGGTATGTGACCATCTACAGGAATGCGGGAATCCTACCAGTGACCAAACCCTCAGAGAAGAATGATTCTTTTACCCCAGCAGCCATCAGCACCCGAAGACCTTCTCAGTAAGGGATTCTTTCTAGCTGGTGGTCCTTTATAGACCTATGCAGGTGACCACAGCTGCTGTGAGCCACAATTGCAGCAGCCACGTCCTGTCCTGAAGGCAGCAAACCACAGCCCTTCTTCCCACCCTCTGGGTCTTACACTCTTCCCACCTCCTTGTCCAAGATGCTTCCCGAGTCCCAGGAGTTAAAAGTGACTGAGTGCTCATCCATAAACGGGGCATCTTTATTGCTTCCCACGCTAAACTGCTCTCTTAAGAAACTTTATTTTAGGGCTGGAGAGATGGCTCAGTCGTTAAGAGCACTGACTGCTCTTCCAAAGGGGCTGAGTTCAATTCCCGGCAACCACATGGTGGCTCACAGCCATCTGTAATGGGATCTGATTCCCTCTTTTGGTGTGTCTGAAGACAGTGACAGTGTTCTCACATACATGGAATAAATAAATAAAGCTTTAAAAAAGAATCTTTATTTTAAATTTTAACTGGAACGTGAAACTTTTTCTTTCTATTAACCTTTATAACATTTACACACACACACACACACACACACAAACACACACACAGAAACAGAGAGAGTGAGAGACAGAGAGAGTTAGAGAGAAGGGGAGGGGGGCAAGGGGAGGGGGAGAGAGATAGAGACAGACAGAGAAAGAGAGACAGACACAGAGACATACACACAGACACACACACACAAACACACACACAGAGAGGGATAGAGATAGATAGATAGATATATAGATAGATAGATAGATAGATAGAGAGAGAGAGAGAGAGAGAGAGAGAGAGAGAGAGAGAGAGAGATCTAAAGGACTAAAATACATTCCTAAGTCAAAGATAAAGCCCAGACACTTGTCAACAGGATGGTGCAGAGTTAATGGTGGAATGACCGTGGATCCTCCAGAAGGCAGGAACCAGAGACAGAGGCTCTACCAGGGAGGGTGTCTCCTGTTTTTGAAGCCTTCATGACCAGGATTGGTGAACTGCAGACCAGCCGTGTGGGTGTCAGCCTGCAAAGTGCACTTTGTATGGAGACTGAGGTGGGCTGCCCAGGCTGCCTTGGTGCCCTCTCATGTCTAGGATTCCTAGGAGAGTAGGAAATGTTTCACCAGGTTCAGTGGTATTATACAACCTGCAGTCATGGGTCACTTTCTCTGCTGTTAGCTGTCTGTGGGGTTTGGCTCCAAAATTCTTCAATAGCCTTGAAAGGGATTCTGTTTAACTCATTCTAGGTTGATCTGTCTTTGTTTTCCATAAAGGTTCCATGAGATAGACAGCGATCTGCTCCCAGGAGTGAACCAATGTCTTGACCTTCTGAATCTTCCGAATGGAGTCCTTGGCTGAGGTTTGTTAGAACGTCAACCTCCTCCCAACAGATATCTGTGCCTGGAAATGTATCCTTTATGTAGGTCTATTCTTCTGGTGTGTGTTTCTGTGTGTGTGTGTGTGTGTGTGTGTGTGTGTGTGTGTGTGTTTGATGGAATTGCAGAGAAGGCTGTCGAATCTGCCATTTACTTTTTTACTGTGTGTGTGCTTTCCTATTAAAATTGTTCTTAAGTTTCGTAAGAGTTTCCCTACAAGCTTCATTTTTTGGGAGAGGATCTTCCAAATGCGTCTTCCTCTGGTCTGAAGAGATGAGAATGAGTCATTAGCATGGAGGGCTGAATGAGAGCTGCTGGTTGGTTCCCAGTGATGCTGTGGGCCCTAACTTTGTAAGCTCGGCCCTGTGTGCCAGCCAGAGCCTCTGTGTTCTTTGAGCCCCTCCTTTGGAGGTGACGTATGCATTGTTTGTACTGTTTGCCTATCACTGAGCCTCTTTTGAAATTGTTTTCCCTGCCTCCCTAGACAGAGTGAATTGTGAAGTCCTTCCACATGGAAAATTGCTGGCCACATTGAACGGGGAGAAGGGAGATTCACAGTAAAATACAAATGAAGAAAGCAGGAGTGACAGCTGAAAAGCTCTCAGGGAGAACTTTCCCTCGGGATGGAGACCCTCCAACTCTAAAGACCAGACCGAGACACCACAGGATGCAATCAGGCAGAACGAGACAAAATCAGACAGACACACAGACGCCGGCCGGCTTACCTCCCAGTGGGTGGTTGGTGGTCCCTGGGTGGAGGATCTCCTTTCCCGGCCAACGCACCAAATGAAAAGCTCTCAGGGAGCACTTTCCCTCGGGATGGAGACCCTCCAACTCCAAAGACCAGACCGAAACACCACAGGATGCAATCAGCAAGAGGATTTGGTTTATAGTCGGGATACACAGGCACAGGCACCTGCGGGCGCTTCAGTCACTCGGGGGACTGGCGCGCCCCACGGAACCAAGGATGGGCTTTTATAGGATTTTGGGGAGCAGAAGCAAGCATACAGAAGCAGATGCATGGTTACAGGGATATAATTGGTGGATTCTAATGTGGCAAGGGTTCAGCCCGGGGGCAAGTTTCCTAGCTACCTTCCTGAAACATAAGGACTGACACGGCCCCCCAAGGGTTCAGCCCGGGGGCAAGTTTCTTAGGTACCTTCTTGGAACATAACACCTGACTTGGCCCCCCCACCAGGGTGTGGGACCTCACCCGGGGCTTTTCTCATTGTCAGGTGCTCAACTGCAGTCGTCCTGTTGCCAGGCCTTCAACCAAACACATCTTGCTTGGCAGCCGCTGTGTACTCAGTGTTCTAACCTTTCTCTGAACCAGTCATCTTAAGTACAGCCTTGTAAAATGGCGTTACTGCTGCTAAGCTGGGGTCTTTCACAGCCATGTATGCGATACCCCGACAGCTAAGGGGGTGCGGAAACATGCAGGTGGCTGCAGAACTTGCAAAATTTGGTTGGCACTCATTCCTCCACAAAGCTCACATAATTTAGCACCAAATATTCGGATCCTTTGAGGGCTATCTTTCTGTAAATCCTCAATTGGGCTGTGTGTGTCTTCGTGTATATCTCTGCATGTGTGTGTCTGTGTATATGTATTTGTGTCTATCTCTCTTTCTGTGTCTGTCTCTGTCTCCCTCTCTCCCCCTTCCTCTCCCCTTACCCCTCCTCTTCTCTCTCTCTCTCTCTCTCTCTCTCTCTCTCTCTCTCTCTCTCTCTCTGTGTGTGTGTGTGTGTGTGTGTGTGTGTGTGTGTGTGAGTGTGTGTGTGTGTGTGTGTGTGTGTGTGTGTGTGGACATTCAGAGATTGTCCTCAGAGACAAGTGGCAATTTTGCTACCAGTCTTTGGCAATTTTGCTGTGATAAACTCTGAAAACGAGTATGGTCTTCTGAGCCATTCCCTGTTGCTGGCCTTTCCCGTACAAGTCTTTTGAATTCTCCTTTCTTGGTTTTACAGATTTCCTCTAGTTCATTTTACCACACCCAATCTCCGTGCTTTTCTTAGTTTGATGTCTTATAGTGGGAACCTCCAAAGTTTCAAACTCACTTCTTGTGCGCGTTCCTCCGCCTGAGAAACGACATAATCTGGAAGCTTGTGCTAAAACTGGACTCTTAAAAGTTACAAGTTATTAGAAATTGTGTTTAAATTTAAAAATCATTTCCTCATTTGTGTGGGCTCACACGACACGTGTAGGCAGTGCTTACTGATTGATCATGGCGCCGTACACTTCCGACCACACAGACCCTGACAAGGATTACTTCCGGTGCTGTGTGACTTATTTTTTCTACTTCCAATGAAAGTGCAGACTTGAGCCATTTCCGTTGTCAGCACTGAAATGACGTAGTTCCAGTTTCTCACAAGCTTCCGGCATCTAGGTTGAGTCCTTGACATGGGACATCCGGGACACGGCACAGCGTTCCGTTGGGTTGAGCAAGAGGGATCTCTGGTTTGGATTGTTTTCTCTGCCCAGAGCACATGTATTAAATTCGCAGACCCCATGAGTCTATAGTGGCTTCTGTGAACTCTGTGTATTATTATCTTTTCAAATCCTCTTAGTTCTTGGCCGAGTCGCTGACAGCTGCCTCGCTCTTTGAACTGGCTGCCGTCGTTCTATTATAGCGATTTGATCGATGTGTCGCCTTCATTTTTTAGCTCTCGTAGCTCCATTTTCTGAGAAAGGCTACTTCCCTCTGTGCGCATGGCCTCAGGTGTTGGACGCTACCTCTTAGGAGGTCTCAGGCCCTTCCTCTGAGGCCCTGCATCCCTGCAGACAAGGAGCTAAAGTCTTTGAAACAAAATCCAGTAACTCCACTGTGGCTTTTTCATGCCTTTTGAGAAATCCGAGGACAAGTCTTTCCACTGACTGCTGTTCACACACATTAAACTCTCTCTCTCTTTTTTTTTTTTTTTTTTTTTTTGGTTACTTTTTTCGGAGCTGGGCACCGAACCCAGGACCTTGCGCTTCCTAGACAAGCGCTCTAACCACTGAGCTAAATCCCCAGCCCCCATGTTACACTCTTAAGTCGAGATATGCAACCTGCGTTTTCATCCTAATAACAACAAACACATGAGTTACCGGTAAATTTATTGAAAGAACCAGGTAAGAGTTTGGAAACTCCTTTGTCTCTCTCTCTCTGGAACACAATTTTTCCCCTTTGAAAGCTAAAATTTCTAAATTTATTCAAGTCCATTAACAATCAACATTGTTCTTAATTTTTTGATGGGAATGACTTTAGTTATCTACAGACTGACCCGCTCCACCCCCCTCTTTCCATGACTAAAATGAAGGGTATTTTAAAAACAGTTCTGCCTAATGAAAACCTACTTTTTTCTTTTGTCAAATATTATTTCTTGACTTCTGGATTTTTTTAATACCAATAAGGCACCAAGTGTTCTCTAGATGTCTCCCCTGCCCGCATATTACTTTATTCTTTGGTAAACATGGGGTGAGCCCCCTCTATGCTCATTATCAAATGCTTCTGATTCGATTTGTGGACAAAAGCAACCTACCTTCTGGCTTTTTCTAGTTGTGTTCCTTTTCAGGGAAAGAGAAATACCAAAGCCTGCCTGAGAATTAGGATTTTTCAAAAGTCTCATCTCATTGTGGATTCCAATTTCCAAAGTTGACATTCATTAAGGGGAACGGATATGAACTTCCCATCACGGTTTGGAAGTGTATTATTATTTCTTGTTATATTTATTTTCCCTTTGTGACTTGAGATGTAATCTATCCACAGACAAAAAGAGGTATCTAACCAAGTTCCCGTCTTCCCCTCTCTGTAAGTTGAGATTTCTAAGGCTGAAGAGGAGAATAAAGCAAAATGAAGCGAGTCTGCAGATGTTGTCCACGTACTTCCTAGAACAAGAAACAGAGAGAGACACGTTCCATGAACACGTGTATCAGATGGACCAATGAAACTGCAGGGGCCCTGGCTAGATCTAAAATCCCTATAAGTGGTGTGTGTGTGTGTGTGTGTGTGTGTGTGTGTGTGTGTGTGTGTAAACCTTGGTGTATATGTATATGTATATATGTATGTATGTTTTAGGGTTTTACTGCTATGAAAAGAAACCATGACCAATGCAAGTCTTACAAGGACATTTAGTTGGGGCTGGCTTGTAGGTTCATAGGTTCAGTCTATTATCATCAAGGCAGGAACATGGCAGCATCTAGGCAGCCCTGGTGCAGGTGGAGCTGAGAGTTCTACATCTTCCTCTGAAGGCTGCTAGAAGACTGGCTTACAGGGCGCTAGGGTGAGGGTCTTAAAGCCCACACCCCCAGTGACACACCTACTCCAACAAGGCCTCACCCACTCCTACAAGGCCAAACCACCTAGCAGTGCACTCCTATTTGTCACTATTTGTCTTTGAACTTGAAACTTATTCATAAAACTGTTCAATGGACAACAGGTAACTTTTTTTTATTTTTAAAGATTTATTTTATTATATATAAGTACACTGTAGCTGTCTTCAGATACACCATAAGAGGGCATCGGATCTCTTTACAGATGGTTGTGAGCCACCATGTGGTTGCTGGGATTTGAACTCATGACCTCTGGAAGAGCAGTTGGTTGTTCTTAACCACTGAGCCATCTCTCCAGCCCGATAACAGGTAACGTTAATGAAATAAATACAGAAGTATTAGAAAAATAGACAGGAAGATGTGTGCCTTAGTTACTGTTCTATTTCTGTGAAGAGACACCGTGACCAAATCAATTTATGACAGGAAACATTTAATTGCCGTCTTACAGTTTCAGAGGGTGAGTCCGTGGACCATCGTGGTAGACACCATGACACCAGGCTGGCAGGCAGGCAGGCCTGGCTGGAGTAGATCCTGAGAGCTTATATCCTGCTCCCCAGATGAGAGAGAGAGAGGGGGAGAGAATGAGAGAGAGAGAGAGAGTTAGAGGGAGAAGGAAAGGGAGGGGAGAGGGAGAGGGAGAGGGAGAGGGAGGGAGAGGGAGATGGAGAAGGAGAGGGAGAGAAGCCTGGTGGGCTTTTGAAATCTCAAGTCCCCACCTCCCATTGACACATCTCTTTTAACAAAAACACAACTCCCAATCCTTTCTAAACAATCCACAAACTGGAAACCAATCACATTCAAGTATTTGAACCTCTGAGGGTCACACTTATTCAAAATCCTAAAGTATGATTTTATTTTCTTTTAGAAGAGTAATGAGTGTCTATCCCATTTGGCAGTATATTTTATCGTTACATTTCATTTCTCAGAGATTAGGGTTATTTGCATAACAAGCTTACAATCAAGCCATCACTCTACCATAATCCAAAGGCATCATACCTCCCCCCTTTCTGCTTGATTATCCACATAGGGGTTACGGAAACATATGACTTCTTCCTGATTTAGTTCAAAGCATGGGGAGCTATTGATGTGCAATTAATGCTATTCATAATGGGATAAAACAGAAGCCAACATGATTGAGTCTATTGTTGCTGGGAGCTGAAGATTTCCCTTCCATTTAATAAAACGTGATAAATATGATTTTAACGCAAGCCTAGAAACACCAACAAAGCCTTTAGTTTATATTTTTTTCAGTATTTCCAGATAATTCTCTGTGACACACAGGAACCTAGAGGAGGAGAATTGTGTGGAGTCACTGACACACACTCAACCAAGGATTCGTTTGCACAATAAGGAGATATATCCTGTCCTCTGAGAGTTGGCCCCAGGACTCCCAATGATCTAAAAGTCCTCAGGTTCCTTGGATAAAACGACACTGCATTTGGATATAACCTATGCAAGCCTCTTGTATACTCTAGTCATATTTATATGTGTGTGTGTGTGTGTGTGTGTGTGTGTGTGTATAGAGACATGTAAGTTCAGAGGCTGGGGGAAGGTAGAGCGTGTTCTGATCCTTCACTACCTGCTTTATTCCCTTGTGACAGTGTCCCCTGCTGAACCTGAGGTGAGGCTCACTGTCAGGAAGCCACGGTCATCCTCCTGTTCCCATACCAAGCACTGGTGTTTGCATGTGTGACCACAAACTTGGCTTTACCCCTCTGCCGTCTCCCCAGACCCTCCTACATTTTAAATAATCTCTGAATTACTTTGGTACTTAATGAAATGAAATCATGTGGGGTTGTTATTTAGGAGATGACAAGAAAAATGGTTTGTATGTGTTCAGTATGGATATGGTATTTTAAAACCACTTTTATTAGTTCCTTGAGAACTTTGTACATTATATATTGATAGAATTTACATCTCACTTCTCTTCCTAACTCCTCCCAGATCCATCCCCACCTAATCCCTTCTCCCAACTTCAAGCTCTCTCTCTCCCCTCTGTAATAACCCACTCAAGTCATTTATGCTGCCCATAAATTCATGGGCCTTGGGCAAGCCCCTGGAGCCTGGCCAGCTTATCACCAGCTATATCTTTGTAGGAAACTGACTCTCCCTTTCCTGTCTTCTAGGGCTGAGGGATAGTGGTCCTGTCGTGTATAGAAGACACTGCCTTGTTCTGGTTCTCGCTGACATCTGTATCTTATATTTCCACTCCCTCTTCCTTGAGGGTTCCTAAGAATCAACTCCTTCCCTTTTTACTTCTCTGTGAGTCTGTGTATATGCGTGTGTGTCTATATTATAGATGTCCCATTTTACATTCAAGCACACACATGGTGGGGGTGTCTTTACAATAAACTGCTGATGGTATCTCACCCCAGACAAAATGCTGCAATGCAGACATGGTGTGGCTCAGTCCCAGAAAGAAATAGGTGATGTTGAGAAAACTTCTCAGCTGTTTCTAGTGTGAGATGAGGGTTAGACCTCTGACTCAACCTTCTGGACATACCCTATGGGTTTAAGATACACATTGTCTCAGTACAATGTTCAAAGGTGGGAATATGAAAAGCGATTGGACCCTGTGGGTTGTAATCAATGAGTTCATCTATTGATGATGTGTATGAAGGTGGTAGGAAACTAGGATATTGTAAATTAAGGGATTTGGTCATTTGGGACATGTCTTGGAGGGTGTTTTTTTGTCCTTGGTCTCTTCCAGTGTTGATGCTTCTTGGATGCCAGTGAGGTTAGCAGTTGAGCTCTATCGTGCCCCTTTCATGGTCATGTGACCATGGACCTACACCTATGAAACCATGAACCAAAATAAGTTTGTTTACTATGTGAGTTGCTTGGCAACTTGTAAGAGTGATGAATGGATTAACATGAAAGTGGCCAAAAGTGATGCTGACCACACTAGGTCAGGACCGGATTTGATGTAGGAGGGCCCATGACTTAATCCTTTAAACTCTTTGTCTGGAGGCTGCATGCTAAGAGAAGACCCAATGTTTCCCAAGTGGTTTTATACAGAAGGTTCTGCCAATGTATCTGTCGTCTTAGCAAATCAAGAACCTCCTGCTTCCCACTCTGGTCCTTCTCCTGACTTCACTTCTGTGTTTTTAATAGACTTTGATGTCCTATGAATTAGTGGGAAATGAGTATTAAAAAAAGGAAGCTATAAATTTTGCTTTAAAATCATTAAATTACACACTTAAAATAAATAGATTTTTAAGTATGTAAATTATACTTCAATAAGGCTGCAGAAACGGCTTGGACAACTATGATGCTTGTCGTGTGATTTGCTATTTGTCATAGTTCCTGTGACTTTGATCTCAATAGTTGTGGGATTTATTACAGATGACTCAGACACCAGGGTAACCATGCAGGGAGAACACTCCGTTCTGTCAGGGAAAAAAAATCAAGTCAAATTCATTGGCTTTCTTGATGAGGGATTTTCTGGTCACAGCTGAGTTGGCTGGAAGTTGGACAGCTATTGGCTGAGAGCAAAGATGGAGAGACCAATGTTTACGGGGATAACTGAAGGTTGTGCTCATGAAAGGGTCTGAGTCTCACGGAGTGCAATTGCAGAAGCTCCAGTGGCTGATGAGGCTGAGGCCTAGGACCCTTGCAAGGCTGCCATTATACGTTTTGTGATGTCATGGCCGAGTGGGAGATAAGGGTAGATGAAGAGGAAAAATTTTGGTTTCTTTGGAAACTCACTTGTGTCACAGAATGTTTTTCTGGAAGCTATGTTAGGAGAAGATGTTTTGCTGAAGCCGACACATGAAAAAACATGTGATATTTAGCTGGAGCACACGCTTGAAGGGGGACAGGATGTTTATGGAAAACATAAATGTAATCCCACTAAGAGGGAGAGGACATTTTTACATTGCTACACCTTGCAAGCCTTCGATGGTCTTTGCTGGTCTTCGTTCCGTAATGAGAAATGCACAAAAGAACCTGTGCTATTCGGGCTGCTTCTGGCTGCTTCTGCTGCTTCTTCTTGGTTTGTTAGAGCCTTGTGGTCTCTGACAGGTCAAGGCACTGCTACTGATTCGTGTTTTGCGTTTGTTATTGGACCATACTGCACCATGAAGGTGTTGGAGTTACCCCAAAGAATTACTTCTAAATAGGTCCACAACTCTCTCCCTTTTCCTATCAACTTTCTCTCTCTGCTACCTCTGGTTGGTGGGCTAGAAGGTTTAAGAACCATAAATAAAGTAGGTTTTGAAAAAAATTAAGCCTACAGATAGATTCATGGGTTTTGAGAAAGGGCTATGTCTCCTTCTAGAGGAGATGATATTTAGGTTGTGACTTTTTGGTTCTGTGGTCTACTGCGACCCATTAAATGGCCAGTGACTGACAGTCTCCCAGTAAGTGCAGCACACACTAAAATGCTGTTGCTTGGTGTTGGGAGCTGTACAATGTATTCATTTCTTGTCACATATACTCGTGTATTCATGTTGGTGACAGTAGTTACTCTTCAGTTCTGCCATACAGGGAAGTGGGTCTATACACTGAGAGAAGAGAGTTGCTGGTGATGGGTATGTAACATGGAGTAAGAGAATCATTATGGTGCTGGGTCATTCTTTTCTTTTTTTCCCCCAACTTGAAAATCTGGAGACAACTGAGAAGAGATAACAATTCAAGAACTCCCCCCATTAGATTAGTCTTTGGGTAAGTCTATGGAATATTTTCTTGATTAATGACTGTTGTGGGAGGGCCCACCATTGTGGGCAAGTTCATCAGTAGTCATGTGTAAAAAAAATAGCCTTTTAGGCTGTAAGAAATAGTAATGGAGCAAGCCATGGGGAGTGTGCCGGTTTGAATAAGAAAGGCTCCCACAGTCATATATTTGAATATTTAGTTAACAGGGAGTGACAGTATTTTCAAGGTTTAGAAGGATTAAGAGGTGTGCCTCATTGGAGGAAGTGGGGGTGTCGACAAAGGTGGGGTTTGATTTTTCATGAGCTCCATGCTTCCCCAGGGTTTCTCTCTCTCTCTCTCTCTCTCTCTCTCTCTCTCTCTATCTCCCTCCCTCCCTCCCTCCCTCCCTCATTCTCTCTCTCTCCCTCTCTCTCTCCCTCCCTCCCTCTCTGTCTCTCTCTGTCTTTCTCTGTGTCTCTGTTTCTGTCTCTCTCTCTCTCTCTGTCTCTCCCTCTGTCTCTCTCTGTCTCTTTCTCTGTCAGTCTGTCTCTCTGTCTCTCTCTGTCTCTGTTTCTGTCTCTCTGTATCTCTGTCTCTCTGTCTCTCTCTATCTCTCTCTGTCTCTCTCTGTCTATCTCTCTGTCTCTCTCTGTCTCTGTCTCTCTGTATCTCTTTCTCTCTCTGTCTGTCTCTCTCTGTGTCTGTCTCTCTCTCTGTCTCTCTCTCTGTCTCCACTCTCTCTCTGTCTCTGTCTGTCTCTGTCTGTCTCTGTCTCTGTCTCTGTCTCTGTCTCTGTCTCTGTCTCTCTCTCTCTCCTTACAGAGCAGTAGCTCTCTATTGATCCCGTGTTATGCTCCCTGCCATGATGATGGACCAGACGTCTGAAACTGTAAGTTATCCTCCAATTACATGCTTTCATTATAGTAGTTGCCTTGACCATGGTGTCTCTTCACAGCAACAGAACAATGACTGAGACAGGGAGCAGGCCAACAAGCAGTGCTCCTTGTTACCACTTCAAGCTCCTGCTCTGGTTTCCCTCAGTGATGGTCTGTAACCTGTAATGCAAATAACCCTTTCCTCCCCAAGTTAGTTTTGATCATGGCATTCATCACGGAGAGAAGGAAGCAAACTAGAACGTCACAGGTCAGTACATGAGCAAGTCTTACCTTTAAATTAAAACAAAGTGTCTATACGTCTCTAATTGTGGTTATGAGGTAAGCGTCTGTGGCTCTACTAGACACACTGTTTCTATAAGAAATTGTCTTACTTAGGGTTCCTATTGTTGTAAGGAATCACGGTGACCAAAGAGCAAGTTAGGGAGGAAAAGGTTTATTCAGCTTACACTTCTACATTGCTGCTCATCACCAAAGGACGTTGGGACAGGAACTCAAACAGGACAGGATCCTGGAGGCAGGAACTGAGGCATAGGCTATGGAGTGGCACTGCTTACTGTCTTGCTCCTCATGTCTTGCTTAGCTTGCTGTCTTATAGAACCCAGGACCACCAGCCTAGGAATGGTGCCGCTCACAGTGGGCTTGGCCCTCCCCCACCAATCACTAAGAAAATGCCCTACAGCTGGATCTTATGGACGCATGTTCTCAACTGAGGCGCACTCTTCTCTGATGACTCTAGCTTGTGTCCAGTTGGCATAAAATCAGGGTGGTGGTAAGAATGTGATTGTCCCATGGGAAGTGTGGCACAAGTAGGAGGTGTGGCCTTGTGGGAGTAGGTGTGGCATTGTTGGAGGAAGCGTATCACTCTGGGGGTGATATGCTTCTTCTCCAACACCATGTCTGCCTAGACGCTTCCCTGATTCCTGCCTTGATGAAAATAGACTGAACTTCTGAACCTGAAAGCCTGCCCTAATTAAATGTTGTCCCTTGGGGTTGGGGATATAGCTCAGTGGTAGAGCGCTTGCCTAGGAAGTGCAAGGCCCTGAGTTCGGTCCCCAGCTCTGAAAAAAAAGAACCCAAAAAAAATATTATCCCTTAAAGTTGCCTTGGTCATGGTGTCTTTTCGCAGCAATGAAACCGTCAGACAACCAGCCCGTATAAAAACTCCCAAATAGCAGAATTAATTAACAATAGAAAGTATTTACAAGTCCTGCAGTGAGAAACTTATTCTTGAGAGAAGAAACAGCAATGAATGAGTCCAAGATAAGGTTGCCACCAGAGAAACTCTTGGAGTGTAGATGTGGCTAAGGGATACTCCATGGAGTGCACAGGGGCTTCTCAGGAGGAGAGAGTTACATGGTCAGGAGCCACAAAGCATTTTAAAGTCACGGCAAATGGCATAGGGAAGAGCTCAGCACCTCTGCACTGGAGGCACCATCAGGAGTTTTCTGAGGATAAGCTTACATGTGAGTAAAATACAGGAACTTCCTGCGGCTAGTTGGGTAACAGGGCCCAAAGGTGTGTAGGAAGCCATCCAGTCGAAGGAGAGCCAGGCAAGACAAGCCAGTGCAGGAGCTCTTGTGATCATCTAGGGGCATTGAGCAGAGACCTCAAAAAATATTACATGATGCAACGGAGGCAAACAGCGCTCAGGGAAGCTAAACACAGGATCCACGTAACACCTGACAGAAGCTCACAGCATCCTCATCTTCTCTTTTAAATTACTTTTTACTGATCATACAAAATAATGGATTTTTTGATTCTTTCAGGAATCGATAGATATAAACTCAGTTTGGCATTCACTACTCTTGAGTTATCCTTGTCAAAATGTCCTCCGGGGAAGCCTCCACCTCACATCCACCTTCTGTAGTGATGGTTGGCTGTTCTTTAAGGAACCAAAGAGACCAATATGGATGCGGCCCAAGTTCAACTCATTCTAGATGCTTTCTGTTCTTCCTGGTCTTCTGCTTCACATTTTGAGAACTCCATCTTGGAATTCCTGCATCCCTCAGTGTCCTCTACTCCCTCATGTGTTCTTTAGTCTTTCTTCCACATCACCATCAATTTATTCTTTCTTACCCTCATCCTGGTCTCTTCTCTGCATGTGAAGGTTGGATGTATTTAAAAAGATGACTTTAGGGGCCTGGAGAGATAAGCAATGGATCAAGGGCTCGTCTGCTTTGAAAGAGGACATGGATTTGTTCTTTGAGCTCATGTCCAATGGCTCCCAACCACCTTTAATTCCAGCTCCAGGGGACCTGACTATTCTTGTCTCTGTGGTCTCCTGCGTTCATGCCCTGCCCCCACCCACATAATTAAAAATAATACATCTACAGATGAGAAACAGGTTTCATTAGGTTTCGTTAGTCAAACAATCCCCGACCTTCTCTGATTCTGAGTCTGCTTGGATCAGTTTATTGGGTTTCCCCTTGAATTCCAAGATCACCTCCCTGTTCCCTGCCCCTCTTTCCCCAACAGTCTGTTTTTCCCTCAAACTTCACCTCAGAGACTCTATCTATGTCTTGCCCCTCTCCACTGTTCCTAAACATCCATCTTTTTCCCCCCGTGCCATCCCTGCTCCTCTAAGCCTCATCTCCAGTTATTTTCTCTCCCTAAAGGCCAGACCAGCTCAGTCCTGTTTGTTTTAGTCTATGTGACATTAGACTTACTGTTTACAGCCTTCACTTTTCCGGCTTCCTCTCGATTGTCCATCCACCACAGTCCGTCTCCTCCACCAAAGTGTTCACACACAACACGTCACGTCGCACATTTTAATTTTTAGAGCAAAAACAAATTCCACTGGAAAAGATACTGGGGTTGTCAAAGGCCCTTGTGTATCTGACACAGAAAAACAAACATATTCCCCCCAATCCTATAAATTACCCATCTACGTCCCCCAAACTTTGTGAATTTCACCTTAACGGATGTTTTCTACCAGATTATAAATGTAATGTGGACGTCAACATCAAACTTAATGAAGTACATGGAAGGCTTGGCTAGAACTTTGTAAATGACTTTGCAGATTTGTTTGGACCCGTCGCTTCTGGTGAACTGCACACAATGACCTGTTAAGATGTCGCTGTCAACGTCTGACTTCACCTCTGCTGGAGGAGTCTCTGGAATGATACGGAGGTTACCTTCTGTGTATCATCCAGGAGCTGGTAGTTGTATAGGACTGGATCTTTCTCGTAGGTGATGTAAAACCTGCCCTTCATGATCGGCACCTGGGCTAGGACCACCCCCCTCCAGTTGTCCTTAGAGCCATGTTTACCCCCAAATTTATGTTCCATAGCTCGGCCTACCATGACCCTTGCGAGATGGGCGTCTTTCACTTGAGGAAACACTACTTTGGGAGTCAAGACCTTAAGCTTTAAAATCCTCTCATCGCTGTGAAGTTCCAGTCTGTAGACACACTCAATTCCATCATACTTGACCAGATAGAGAGAGGGATTTATTGGCAGTTGATCTAGAATGATGGCCTTCCATTGGGTGACGGGCTCATCACCTTCCTTCCATCCGTGAGAAATTCTGCAGCCCACAATATTCCCCAGGGCCTGGGGAGAAGGCCTCCTCCTCCTCCGCTTCTGGAAGGATGGTGTGCTTATCCTCCTAAGAGACATCCTCTTCTTCTTGGCTGTAGACCTCGTGTGTTAGGACACGGCATCCTGGTCCACTCTCTTGTGGCTATTGTTCTGTGTTCAGGCTTTGTACTTGCCCGTGGCCTGGGTTTGAAGAGCTCGCCTGCTTAAACCAGACACAATGCTGTTGCCTCTGTCATGTGAGTGCCTGCAAGAACAATGGGGGTGGGGTGAAGGAGGGAGCTGGACCAAGGCTCTTGTCTAAGAGAACTTTGGAGCAGGTGAGGAAGGCAATGGTAGACAGGTTTGAGCATCTGAATCTAATTGTGTAGTAATCAGAAGTTCATAGGAGGGCTGGGCAATGGTGGAGCACACCTTTAATTCCAGCACTCAAGAGGCAGAGGGAGGCAGACCTCTGTGAGATCAAGGCAGCCTGGTCTACAGAGTTAGTTCCAGGATAGCCAAAGCTACCCACAGAAAAACCCTGCCTCAAAAATCAAAATCTAAAGTTCAAAGGGAAATGAACAAATGGTTCACTACAGCTCAGAATAACATATTCAGACACATTTCTTCAGCCCGAGGCACTTTGCCTCTGCTGAGGAACCTCTCCTTGAATGGCGAGGTCAGTGTGGGATTAAGTATCCCTGTCCCCACTTTAAGCAAGCAGAACAGAGAAAAGATAACAAAGGAGCTAGAAGGGTGGCCACACCCCTCTTCTACCCTCTAACTATGAACTATCTGGCAACATCCACAAGTGTCTGCCCAGAGACACAGCACACCAGTCCATTGGCTTTCTGGACTGTGCATCCTGACCCAGCCCCAGGTTTATTTCGCGAAGCTGTTGCATCTTCGACCGCAACAAGAGTCTTTTGTGTAGGCAACAACAGACATTTAGAAATAATATCTCCTGGGGTTGGGATTTAATTCAGTGGTAGAGCAGTTGTCTAGCAAGCACAAGGCCCTGGGTTCGGTCCTAAGCTCCGAAAAAAAAAAGCAACACCAAAAAATAAATATTATCTCCTGAAATGCACAGGCACAGAGAGGAGCTTTGGCATTTTAGTAAGATTATGAATTAGATATTGTTAGCAAAGGATAATAAACTCTTAGACTGACTAGCCTAGACCATCCGCCGAGCTCTCAAACGTGGAAGACATCAGAACTTACGGTTACTCGCTGTACGAGGGAAAACTTTTAGCTTTCTGGGCTACAAGGGTCCCCGTAATCTTCATAAACGTATTTACGAAAGAAAATGTCCTAGTTGGCCAGATTCTGTCTTTGGAAACCGGTCAGGCACCAAAAGGCTGTTGAACAATTGTGGGGTTCAGGAGCTGAACTGGATTTCACACCCCGCTGTGAAGATAGTGAACCCACCTTCAAGGAGTCAAGCGCCCCCAAGTGGAAGAGAAGCGCAACCTCCGCCCAGTGCTCTGTGTGACATCATCCAGGCTCTGCTTATGTCATAGAAGCCCTCTCAGGCCAGTTTCTTCCCTAGTTACGCTTAGAAACTTCCAGCATCTAGGTTTTAGCTTCTCATGTAGCCTCCTGGAGGCCCAAAGTAAAGTCCCCACCCAAATATTCTGATGACTGGAGTCACAGTCTGCCCATGTAGCTCTTTTCATGCATTTTTTTTTCTGAAAAAGTCTTTGGTTTCTGAGTCACCAACATCCTTGGTGGATATTTTCCCAGCTCCTATCGTTCGTTTGGTTATCTTTAAGCCATTCTCCGTATCAGAAATGTTGCTCGGCTCTCTCTCCGAGGCAGCCCACTGGATAGCACACCAAAATTAGCTTTATCAAAACCCACAATTAGAGGACGGACATTTTTATTCACACAAAGATGGAATTTGACAGGATTAAATACCTTGTATTGAAGTCAATGGCAATCATGAATTATGGATTCTTTGCAAAGAGGGAGGAAAAATTAGCTCCTGGACCTGCTTCCAAAGTCGGGATAAACTGATGACAAACCCGATATCGACCAGTCATATATTAAATGTCTTTAAAATTTACCAGCACTTCTGGATACACGGAATTCATTAGATCAAATGCAGAAAAACAGGATGAAATAGATGAGGTAATTTTATTTTTGAAATATGGGTAGACAGAATACTGGATGAAGGTAAGGATGGAGTTTACCTGTAAATTAGAGGGCACTTTAATTGTTTGTGTCACATAGTTCTTCAGATCTTCAAAAGCATGCATTTCAGAACCCTCCCCTGTCTCCACCACACTCTGACCCTCCCTTCCCTCTTCCCAGTAGTTCCCTTCCACTTTAACATTATAATTTTTTATATGTACTTAGAGCTTAACAACTTATGGCAGCTTTTTAAAATCTGACCACTTTTCTAAGTGCATCATCTTCTTTTTCTCCCTTCTATCTTAGTTTTAACCACATTTTCCTTCACTCTTTGAGTTTTACTCTCTCTCTGCTCTTATGACTCCACTGCCATTATGTGACTGTTGGTCCACTATGTGGCTGACCTCAATATTTTTCCCCCATTTCTCCCCTTCATCTTCCTTGTCTAGGCACCTGCTGAGATTTACAGCCTTGGGGATTTTTTTAAGCCTGGAAAGCAGACACACACACACACACACACACACACACACACACACACAGGCACACACACACACTCACACAGGTACATACACACAGAAAAACTCATACATACCCAAACACCCAAACACACACATACATACACACACAAACACACACATATGCACACAGAAACACACACAAACATACACATATACACACACAAACACACAAATACAGAGAGAAGAAGAGACAGAGACAGAGAGAAACACAGAGAGAGACAGAGAGCACATGAGAAAACATGTAATATCATCTTTCTAAGAACAATAAACAGAGACAACTTTCAAAAAAGGGAAGAACAAGTAGGCAACAAGAAGAACAATGTCATCATAGCCGTCAACTTTAAGAGGAAAGAGTTTGTCTCACTCTAGGCTTCTATTACTAGTATGTTACTGAGCGAATTTGGGGTAGGAACTCAGGCAGGACTCTAGAGGCAGGAAAGGAAGCAGAGACAACTTAGAAATGCTGGGTACTAGATTGCTGTCCATGACCTACTCAGATTTCTCTCCTTCTCATACAACCCAGGGCCACCTTCATAGGGGACGACACTCCCCATAGTGGGCTAGACCCTTCCACATCAACCATCAAAAAAAAAATTCCTTACAGATTTGGCCAAAGGACAATCTGATGGAGGCAATTCCTCAGCTGAAGCTCTTTCTTCCCATGTTGAGTCAAACTGATAATAAAAACTAACCAGGACCCTGCACATCCATTCTGTTTGCCAAACGGTGTGCAATCGACAAGCCATTGGAATACCCTTAGCTGTTGATCACTGGATGAATGGCTTAAAAATGTTATATACATTGATGTGATTCTCATCTGTGTGTAAGAGCAAAGGGTTTTGTTCTCAGAAAACGGATGGGAGTGTAAAATACAATATGTTAAGTGAAACAAGCCAGACGCAAACAGACGATTGCGGAATTTAGATTTTAATAAGGGATATTAAGTAATGGGGACATTTAGGATGAGGAAGGGGAGCAGCAGGGTGTGTGTGTGTGTGTGAGTGTGTATGTGTGTGCGTGTGTGTGTGTGTGTGTGTGTGTGTGTGTGTGCAGGTGGAAATGGAGGTGAGTTGTGAGGATGAAGATGGCTAATGTACAGTATAAACCTGTACAAGGAGTCACCAGCAAGCCCACTGACTTCTACATTTAAAGAACATCGATATAAGAGAACTGAGTCTAAAACAAAGTTTTGATTAAATTGGGGGTTTATAGTTTAGAGATTCCGTAAAGTTTATTCATATTTTCCTTCCCACAGGTGGCTCTTGCTGTTTCGAGCTTGATACTGGTGACAGGATATGGCAATGAGCTTTGGTGTCTGTACCTCATCAATCACCCGGAATTCACGTCATTCAGTGAGGCTCCCGTGGAGAAGGAGGTAGTTAGAGATCTTACGGGTACACTACGTGGGAAGAATAATGCCCACCCCCACTATAGATATCCAAATATTCACCCTCATCTCTGGTTTGAATGTGATTGCCCAAAAGTTATTTTCTGAAGATTAATCCCCAGTTGGAATGTAGTTGTGAAGAATTGATTAGGTCAAAAGTGATGCGACCTACAAATAAAGATCCATTAATGATGCTATTGTAGAAAAAGGTTCAATTATGAAAGGGAGTTTGGATCCCTCTCTTGTCTTCTGAGCCCATTGGATCCCTTCTGTGTTAACAACATCCCACAAGAACTCCTTCCTCGGCCAATGCTCTCTTCATCTCCGATTTACATGCTTCTGAATCAGAATCATACAGATTCTGCGTCATTATAGACTAGCCAATCGGTGACATTCTGTTTGTCCATACAAGCAAGAACATGCCTCAGAATTGTGAGCAGCTGGGTCATATGGGAAAGCGAAGCTGGCAGAGAGGACTAGGTGGTTAGTGCTGACTGAGGACAAGGTGGCTTCAGGGTTAGCGTGTGTGCTCTTCGTGAAAGAAACAGCACAGAGGAAGAGTGTAGGTTGGAAAGGTGCAGCTTGGGAGGGACTCAGACATCTACTGTTGGCCTTGTGGGGACAAGGAGCCATTAGGTAAGGGAAAGATGGCCAGGGATAGCTTCAGCCACTGCTTTTGGCTAGCAGAACACTGTTTAGAATTCTCATCTTCGAGGATATAAAAGAAAATTGCCTGGAGTCAGTCGATTCATCAGTAATCATCAAGAGTGTGTCCACTATTACAGAGGGACCCAGAAAAAGCCTGATCTTGGAAGATCCTTTGCCTTCCAGAGATGGAGACTTCTCCCCGGCAACACTGGGCAACCCATCTACGTCGGTAAGTGCATCCCACTAAGTCCAGATCAGTGGTCCTTAACCCTTGGATTGAGACCCCTTTGTGAGCTCAAATGGCCCTTGCACAGGAGTCACATATCATATATCCTGTACGTCAGACATTTACATCACAATTCATAACTATCTCAAAATTAAAGTTATGAAGTAGCAATGAAATAATTTTACAGTTGGTGGAGTTGTATTAAAATGTTAGGTTAGGAAGGTTGAGAACCACTCCTCCTGACCCCTCTAAAATATGCCTGTCGGTATGTACTGGAGGTATAATCTCTTTTATTCAATCAGGCAAATCCAGAAAAACCAAAACACCACCATAAGTTTATGAAGGATAAACAGCCACTGCACCCACAGTGTCAGGACTGCTGACATCTTAGACAAATGATGTCAAAATGGAAATCACGTCATACCATGACAATCCCCCTAAATGAAAAGCAGAGGAGGAAAACCAGTTCCCTGGTGGTGGCACCAAGAGAAAACCCTTGTCAGAATCGTCAGCAAGGATTTTAAATCCAGGATTCAAGCGTCGTCAATGAGAAGCTTCCAAAACAAAAGGATACACAAAATCTTGGTGAGGTAATAGAAGAAACAAGAGAAAATCGAATAAAAACTCACTGAATTAAAAAGAACACTAAGAGTAGGAATTAAGGACGTCTGGGCAAGATGAACAATGAAGTGGAGATTAGAGCAGCAGAAGGGGCTGGGGAGACGGCTCACTGCTTAGGAACACTGGATACTCTTGCAGAGGATTGGGGTTCAGAGGATCTGATGGACTCTTTGATCAAAACACACACACTCACATACACACACACAAACACAAACACACACACACCCACTAACATACACACACATACACACACAAACACACACACACTCACATACACACACATACACACACAAACACAAACACACACATACACCCACTCACATACACACACATACACACACAAACACAATCACACACACACACACTCACATACACACACAAACACAAACACAAACACACCCACTCACATAAACACACACACATACACACACAAACACACACAAACACATATACACACATACACATACACACACAAACACAAACACAGACACACACACACCCACTCACATAAACACACACACAAACACACACACACACACACACAGACACACACACACACACACACCATAGAGATAAATTTAAAAAAAATTAAAAAAAGAAGGAGCCAGGTATGCCCCTTTAATCCCAGCACTCTGAAGCAAGCTGATCTCTGTGAGTTTAAGGACTACCTGGTTTATACAGTGAGCTTCAGGACAGCCCTACCTACATAATGAAACCCAGTGTCCAAATAAAACAGAGAAGAGTGTTCTATTTATTTCTGATAATGTAGGCAACAGAGAAACTATTTCTACAGAGAAAGAACTTATTATTGAGGGAATCAGTGGGCTGGAAGGAGACCCCAATTCTTTGTGTAACTAACTCCATCACAGCCTCAGCAGGAAGCAAGAATGGGTACAGCTAAAAGAAAGCAGGGCGATCCTGAGTAAAGCTGTGGACACGCATCAGCCCATCAGCAACAGAAGCAGGCGGAAAACCAGCTTGGATGAGATGGCGTCACCAGCCAATGTCTCTGACTGACAGTCCCTAGTAGCACCAGGATGTTCTTTTCCTTCAAGTACCCTGGACTTTTCAGACACTCAGAAACCACAGAACAAAGTGTGGCAAATGCCTAAGAAAAGATGTCCTTTGGGACGTATTTGTTTATACAGGTTTCATGTAGCCCAGGCTGGCCTCAAACACACTATACACCCGAGGATGATGTTGAACTCCTGGTTCTCCTCCTGGTAATGGGACTATGTGCATGTACCAGCACACCAGGCTGATGAGGTTCTGTAGGTGGAGCCCAGAGCTGTGTGAGAGCCAAGTGAGCACTCTGTCCACTGAGCTGCATCTGCAGCCCCTCGGGATGTGTTCTGCTAATACAACAAATCTAAAATGGACGTCTTCAATGAGAGACAACAGGAGTCTCCCAGTCCAGAAACATTAAATCACACATTCACAAGTAATACAGATGTCAAGAAATAATGAAACTATGTAACAGTAAGAAAAAAAGAAGAAGATAGGAAACATACTATCAAAATGTGTGAGACATAACTATGACGGTGCTAAGAGGAAACTTTATTTACAACACTAATTCTTAGATTAGAAACAAAGACCAGGAACCTAAATTTTTATCTACACTGGAAAATAAGAAAATAATTAATTCAATGAAAAAATAATTGTTAAAATGACCTCCAAATCACAAAACACTAAAAATAAGAAATTAACAAAAAAAAAGCCAATGAAACACAATTAGTTTTTTTTTTTTTTAAAGCAAAGAATTTTATTTTTACGTCTCGATTAGACCTAGATAGAAAAATATAAGGTCCATTCTGTTTGGCGATTTAAAAAAAAAAGAAATTTCCATGTTTTAGAATGTATGCAGAACACTGAACCTGGTACCACAGACAAAAATTAAAAAAAAAAAAATTATTCACCGTTTAAACACTTTTCAATGACAGTGTTTATACTCAACTTGTCTCTCCTATAATCTCTTTAATATCAGACAAGATTTCCAGGGTTGCCATATGGAGATTATGCAGTGTTGAAATGGAAGCACAGCATTGCATTCCCAACACAGACTCTGGTTGAGAACACCATTGTTTTTCTCACGAGGAAACTAGAACAAGATCCAAGCCCAGTCTCCCGAGGCGAGGTCCCATCTTAGAGCCATTTCCTCAGACAGCACTTCCCATGTGTCATATTTTTCTTCAAAAATCGAAACAGACTTGTTTGCTGCACTGTTTGGTTTGCCGTGCTGCTTGGGAGATCCTGGACCATCAGACATGACGAAACGTCTCGCCCACACCCCCAAACAACAGAACTGGTATCAGTGTAGAGGAAATAGGAGAGACAGAAACTAAAAAGGAAAAAAAAAACTTTTTTTGTTTGGAGACTCTTCTCCATGTAAGTAAGCCCAGGCTGACCTTGGACTTTCTATGTAGCCCAGATTGGCCTTGGACTTACTATGTAGCCCAGATTGGCCTTGGACTTACTATGTAGCCCAGGCTGCCCTTGATTTGCCATGTAGCCCAGGCTGGCCATGTACTTACTCTGTAGCGCAGGCTGGCCTTGATTTATGATGTAGCCCAGGCTGGCCTTGGACTTACTCTGTAGCCCAGGCAGGCCTTGATTTGCGATGTAGCCCAGGCTGTCTTTGGACTTACTATGTAGCCCCGGCTGGATTTGAACTTTTGATCTTCTCGAGTATTGAGAACATAGGTATGCACTAACACACTCCGCTTTGTCTCTGTTATTATAAGTGACTCAGCTGTTTCCCATCATTTGCCAGCCTCCCTCAACATCAACAACAGCATCCACAATCACCCACTAGGATAATCCCATCCTTTAACTCATCTGTTAAGGTAAGACTTTACAGAACAGAGAGTCAGCAGAGTCCTCCTCCTTATTAGATCACATTTGTGTGGAGGGATTTGAGTGATTGTTTGAGTTAGCCAGTCATACCTTAACCTGGTTCTGATATTATGACCAAGACGGGGAAAAAAATAAGAAAACAAAAGTAAAGGAGATGAGTCCAACATTGGGACTTGAACCTTAAGAGTTGAGGAGATGGCTCACAGGTCTCAGGTAATTGATGGGTAGGCTTTGTGGCCCACACAGAATCCCAGTCCAGGGAGGTAGAGATAGGGCAGATTCCCATGACAAGACAGCTGTCAAGACTAGTCATATTGGTGACCTCTGGGTTTGACTGAGAAATGCTGCTTCAATGAATAAGGTAGAAGAGAAAATGGATTAGTCCCTACATTATACACTGCACTTGCATGTATGTACACACACACACACACACACACACACACACACACAGGAACAAAAAAAAACCCTTGGACTTAAGGCATTGCCTCCACTGTAGTAGCACATAGTAGGAGGTGGGGATCTAAATAAGTGTTCCTTTCCACCCCCACAAAGACCAACATACGTATGAACACACAGCCCTGGATCTGTACAATATGCTGAGGACTCCCAGATGTTTAGTTTAGTCTCCAGGCTCTCTAACATGTTCTGCTGTTCTGTTTCAGGAATCCTGAGCTGGGGCTCGGTTGACTTGAGCATCACTCCCACTCTTGCATCCAAGACAACTTTCATCTGCAAAGTACTGATCCTTGGGATTCCCTGCCAAGGTACCCTGACTTGCATTTCTCACGAGGCCATGCCATGAAGCCAGAGAAAGTGCGGCTGTCTTATTCTGCCATTTATTAGCTTAGAGTATTGGGAAATTGGCTCGACGTTTAAACCTCACTTCCCTCATATATAAATGAGCAGGAGAACAATTCCAGTTCATCAGATCTACATTAGGAGTGAGTTAGAAAAACACATCAAAACGATTAGTGCCAATGTGTTTTATGAATGATAAGCAGTATTATTTATATGATATGTAACATTGGAAATAATTGTACCTGGAACGTAACGGTTTTCATTATCTTTGCACAGATGATGCAAGGAAAGCATCTAGGAAGCAGAAATGCGTCCTATTTTGCTTTATTTCCAAGAAGCATTTCTTTGTGCTCCAATTAGTTTTTTAAAACTTACTTTCCACTCCATCTCCCCTTAGGTGATTGGGTTAGAACGGGGTTTGGTGAGAGGGGTTATAAAACATGTTACAGAATATATCTACAAGATCAACTGTTGCGTTCACATGGAGGCACCCTCCATGGATAAGCCATGCTCCCCCTGAAGGTATTGATTTCTTTTCTTTTTTTATTTTCATTGATTTCTTGTGATGGCTAGTCTTGGAGGAAAGAACCTCCCTCGAGGAGCCTCCTCCATCAGATTGGCCTTGACTACGTCCAGGTGGCATTTCCTTGACTGTTCACTGATGTTGGAGAGCCTGGTCTACTGTGGGCAGCACCGCCCTATGCAGGTGGCTCTGGACTCTCTAAAGGTAGTTGAATGTGAGCTTAGAAGCAAGCCAGTGAGCAGTCTCTGTAGTTCCTGTTTCACAATCCTGTCTTGGTTTTCCTTGATTATGGGCTGGAACAGATAAGATGAAATGAAGATTTCCCTTCCCAAGCTGGCTCTGGTGAGTGTATTTATCAGACCAACAGAAAACCAAAATTAAGCGAAAATCACAGTGCCAGATCTGGGATGTCTTCCTGAAAGTTGCTGACCAGCGAGATCCCAAAAGCCCTCACAACTTTACAGGTTGTTGCCATTGTTCTTCGTAGCCTTCCAGAACTTGATGGTAAGACCCTATTGCTGAGGACACTGAATCCTTTGGTCACAGGTCACAGAAGAGTCAATCTGAAGCTGATGTGGAAGCATCCTCTGTAATGGCAAGCCTTCATGGTTCAAGAAAGTGCTATGTAGGCTTCCAGGGGAGAAAATCGTCTACAACCTTACTCGGGGGTGAACCATTCAAGCTAAAATGTCAGGCATGATGTGCCCCTAATGTGTTAGTGGCATCGCAGTCATGGGAGTAACCAGTGGCTTTCCAATCGGATACAAGGCATAATCCACTCGAGAGAATACAAACCACGTTCTGCATACTGGTCAATAACCTATGGTTAGGGTGATATAGGCCCTATGAAAGAACCTAATGCTAGATACATTGTCAAACTTCCTTCCAAACATCCAAATTTGTATCTACAGATCAGCGTTGCACTAAGCTCTAATCAGACAAGAAGCCTCTGAGTACCATGGGCAGAGACGTACAGCTGGACAAAGTGCTGGGAATCAGTGGTGTTGGACTGTTCAGGTGGAAACAGGACGGCTAAGTCTTCTCCTCCACAGCTCAGAGAACATCATGAAAGAGTGGGTGGAAGGAATATATGAACCAGAAGATGGGGAAGTGGATAGCAAAAGGATATCTTTTAGATTGGACCTAGTCATTGAACTCTTAAACTGATGGCGGCTATGGTCACGGGGACAAGACTGGGCCCCTCAACACTTCATTACAGATGGGAGAGGCCATAAAGACCCTCCCCTCCCTTGGCAATCAACATTTATTGGAGGAGGGTTCTATCCTGCAGGCTTAGATCTTTCAAGACCTACTTTAGTAAGAGTTTTTAAACCCTTTAACCTTCCTCTAGCCCACCACCCACCAGAGGTAGTGGAAAGGAAACGATAATAGGGCAAACAAAGGACGGTGTGGACCTTCTTAGAAATAGTTCTCTGGGGCGATTTCAATCTTCATCATCAGGATATCAGTTCAGTTGACATGAATCAGCAGACGGAGGTCCATCTTCTTGCAAACACCATTCACGAATCACCAAGGACAGTTCAACCCAGAAGAAATTGCTGAGCTCTTCCAATTGGCCTGGGTTCGAGGAGGCAGCAAGAAGCCACTACAATGTCACCACAAGAAGTTCTCTGGAGCTTTTCTCTCTACAACGTCATGACAAACAATGGTCAGTGAAGAAGGAAAGGTGAACCAATGCCACAGCATGGTCCTTGAAGACCAGTGTCATCAAAGTCCATTGAGCATCAGCAAAGAGTGTCAAGGCAAGCCAAAGCCGTGTTGTTGCCCACTGTTGTCCAGGGTTATACTCGCATCCTTTCTCAACATCACATGCCCTTTTCCCAGGCAGCTACCAGAAACACCATGTGTTTGTTCTCAGCAAAACATACTCTCCAAAGACAGTTTCCAGTACAACATCCATGACACAGTTGGGTCTCCAAACAAACCAGAAATTTCTGCTTTACTACCTTCTACATTCCTGTACCCATAGATAAGTTGTTCTGTCGAATACCTTTGTACTAATGTGATTAATTAAACTTATATTTACATGCAGAAAAGAGACCTGAAATAGGAGGGGGGACTTATTCAGAATATCGTTTCCAATTGGAGAGGGAATGGCGTGAGAGAAGGGGTTGACCGATGGGATGACGGAGGAGGATGAGGGAGGAAGCAAGGGAGAACTGAAGGAGGGGATGGGAGTATGAGGAAGGGAGATGAGGGAGGGGAATTGGGAAAGGAAATACAGAAAGGAAATGACTAAAACTCATTATAAAAGTATATGAAATTGTTAAACAAAAACATCAAAATCATCTTTTTTTTAAAAAAAAAGTTTAATGTTTCTCTTTATAGAGGGTCAATCATTACAACTTAGGGCTTATTTTGTTGGATCAATTTTGTCTTTAAGGTTTTTTAGTTCCTTGGAGCAAATTGTAAGATGTGAAGTTTTAGTTCGACTCAGGGCCGTCCAGGGTTCTGTGTAACTGAAAAATCAAGTCAATAAACACTTTGTATTAATCGTCAAAATCACAGTGAGTTCTCTCCAGTAATTTTCCTTTTAACACAATCCACCCACAGCCCTTCTCAAAATGCTGGCTGAATTAAGTACCTGCCACTGAATGGGACAAAAGTTCAAACTAGTGGTAGTGGGAAAAAGCAAGTAAAAGAAAAGTAACAAGCAGCAATCCTTCTTCCCTCTGCATCTGGGACTCCATTTTATGGTTGAGGAGAGTCTACTACACTGAACAAAATGAAAGAGTAGAGTCTGAGGTGGTGTTTCACTTAGTGAAGAAAGGCAGGCAAAGCTTCAAATGGGGGGGGGGAGGCACGGGTAGGCTGACAGGGCAGTTCCTCTCTTGAAGATGTATGTAAACACCAAAGCTGAGAATGAAGAGAACCTCCAAGTGAAAACGGCTATGCCAAAATTTATGAACACAGGAGCATTTGTATCACACTGACTGAACATTCACACAAATAAATCACACCGCACGTCTAGTATGCGTGTTTACACACATCAAGTTGTGCTGTGTTTGGGGGCTGTATACACAATGATTGCGTGTGACTGGACAGGTGTCTTGGTAGTTGGGAACCGTTACTGCCCTTGCAGAGGACCTAAGTTCAGACCCTGTCACCAACATGGTGGCTCACAAGCACTGATTATTCTTGTTCAGTTCTGTGTCCTGCTCCTGTCTCCTGTCTTGATGAATACACATGTGGTAGTGAGGGAAACTGACTTGAGCCCTGTGGCCTCCCATGTCTTATTGGCAGCTATTCCTGCTTTTCTTCCCTAAGTTTCTTTTGGCTTCTGTATATGTATCTTTTATACAGATACATAAAAGGAAGGGAAAACACCCATATATGGAATTTAAAACAAGGAAACAAACAAAAAAAGAAACAAAGAAAGAAACAAACAAGCAAAGAAAGAAAGAAAGAAAGAAAGAAAGAAAGAAAGAAAGAAAGAAAGAAAGCTGAACACCCTCCAGGTCTGCAATGTGACCATCACACTCCAGTAGTTATGCTTTCCCCATCATGATGGATGGTACCAGCTCAAACAATGGGTCAAAATAAACACTTCCTGTCTCTTTTTTTATTGAAATTTTATGTATTTAAATTTCAAATGTTATCCCCTTTCCTGGATCCCCTCTCTCCCATCCTCTCCCCCTGCTTCAGTGATGATGCTTTTCTTCTCACCCACTCCCATCTCAACACCCTGGCACTCCCCCATTTTGGGGAAATGAGGCTTCAGAGGGCCAAGGGCTTCTCCTCCTATTGATGCAGACAATGCCATCCTCTGCTATATATGTGGCTGGAGCTGTGGGACCCTCCATGTATACTCTTCGGTTCGTGGTTTAGTCTCTGGGAGCTCTGGGGGGGTCTGGTTGGTTGATATTGTTGCTCTCCCTATGGGGTTGCAACCCCTTCAGCTCCTCCAGTCCATTCTTTAACTCCTCCTCCATTGGTGTCCGGGTGCTCAGTGGTATGATTAGCTGTAAGCATCCTCATCTGTATCAGTCAGGCTCTGGCGGAGCCTCTCAGGAGACATCCATATCAGACTCCTGTCGACAAGCACTCCTGTCTTCATTAAGTTTTCGCTTTGTATTTTGTCATAGCAACAACAAGAAGAATCAATATGCACCCTCTTCATGTCAGGGCCATGTGAATTAGAGTCAGTGCATCACTGAGCCCTGTAGGGTTCTCTTGGCCCCATCCACAGAGCCTGGAGAGGGTGTGGACCCTCACACGGACCTGGTGTGGCCATGGACAGCATAGACGCTTGATTATCTATTCTCTTTGTGAGAAAGAAAACTTCATGTCATTGATAAAACAATCAAGGAGAGTGTCACATGTAGCTATCCTAGAGTCTATTTTTGTATACTTATTCTCAGCAGCCCTCTTTGGGAGTCAGGGACACTGCGAGGCACCGAGAAGAACTCAGTTCTATGGACCACCTTGTGCATTCCGTGACATCATAGACCTTGGCCCTGGAATGCAAATTCTTAGCTCAAATATCTAGCTCTTCCTTTCAGGTGTATCTGTGTCTTGGGTCTATGACTTCTATCACAACTCAAAACCTATAGGTTTGGGAGAAAACTGGTTTCATGTTAATGAGGAAAGTATCTGACATGCATGCCTTCGAATGACTTTTCCACGTGAAATTTATGGAAGGAAAGGTGCGATCAGACACCCAAAAGACAACCTAAATCCTAAATTCAAATTCTTTGAGTGTTTGTCCTAATGCAGCTGTGTGTGGGTGTGTGTGTGTGTGTCTACACGTATTTCTGTGTATGTGCATGAACAGAGGGAGACCCTGCACATCTCTTCATTCATCTTCTTCTTTTTTAGTTTTTGAGACAAAGTCCCTTACTGAAACCAAAACTCACTGTCCCTGGCTATCATAGGCATCCCACACATGTTATCCCCTTTCCTGGTTCTCCCCTTTCCCATTTCCCTCTCCCCTTGTTATTATGGGGATGCTCTTCCTCCCAACCACTCCCACCTCAACACCCTGGCATTCCCCCACACTGGGGAACTGACCCTTCACAGGACCAAGGTATTGTCTTCCTATTGATGCAGACAATGCTATCTTCTGCTATATATGTGGCTGGAGCCATGGGAACCTCCTTGTGTCCTGTCATTATCCCTCCAAACATGGGTTATGGGCTGTCATGCACGTGCTGGTAATTTCACAGTAGACACTGCTTCCCACAAAACTATCTCCCCAGCATGCATTTTATACATGTTTCTGGCATGCTGGAAATCCTGTATTTTGTTTATTTGGCCCATAGCTAGACGCTCTTTCTTGGACTATAGGTCATTGATCTACCTTCCTAATGCTGCCCCCTTTAAGACAGTTCCTATGTTGTTACTTCCCTTGATGACAAAATTATTCTTGTTGCTTCTTCATAGTTGTAATTTCGCTACTGTAATGAACCATAGTCGGGAATCATTTTGGAGACTGAAGTTTGTCAAAGGGATCGTGACCAACACACAGGTTGTGAACTGCAGCTATAACTGGTGAGTGGCAAGATATATTTGAAGGACAACCTGGGGAAGACAACCGCCAGCCCTGGGTCCTAAGGCCATTGTTTTATGGACCTAGCTCACCTCTTCACCTCCTTCAATATGGAGTCATGGGAGGAGCGTTTGTCATTTTGAATAAAACAAACCTTAACGGAGACACATGATGGTTCGTTGTTGCTACCATGTTGTAATTTCCTTCCCCCAAACACCACATTTTAAACATCATCAAAAGCCAAGAAAATAGGCATAAAGATCTGTCTGTGTGATTTACTGCCCACAATTCATTTCATTCACCTGGGCCTCAACTTTAGAAGACTGCAAGCATTAGACATTTGAGAAATCCACTTCCCGCTCATGTTATGTTTAAAAAAAAATCAAGCTAAATAGAACAATAGAGATGGAGTGTACAGGACGGGTTGGGTGGTTAGAGCTCTTAAGGAAAGCTCACACACAGTGAGGTATGTCAACACACCTCAGCTGACTCAGAAGCAAACAAGTGAGGACCACAGGAAGCCTTGGGCATGAACAACAGGGATGAAGGTGTCTTTCCAAGGCAGCGAGACAGAGCAGAGCATCCTTCCTTGGTGTAGTTGAAGTGAGGAAGCTAGTGGTTCTCCACCTAAGTCATCGCACACTGAGATGACTCGTGAAGTTCTAGACACGTCACTCTCCAGTGCCTGAGGTTGAAATGCAGCCGTCCCCCCCCCCAACCCCCATAGGAACAAGCACTTGTTCCAAGGAGAGGTGCTTGGAGACTTCATTCTTTGAAGCCATCTTCTCTGAATGGAAGTTCTCCAATTCCTTAGCAAGAAAAGCATCACGTCTTCAACCTTGTCGTCTTTCCAAATCTGCCATCTCTGTGAAGCCCCATCTCGAAGGCCTTGGCCAGGGCATCTGGCTTCCTGAACTGATGTCTCCAACAGGTTTCCTAAAGTTCAGCTTAGCAGTTTTCGACAGATTACCTGTGCCTTATCTAGAGTGGAAACAGGGAATGAATTCTGGCTTATCTGAGTCCCTGGAGTAGTAGGTGCTTATAGAGAGCAGGTGAAGGAATTATAGACATGAAAATGCTAATCCATTCTTTGGGTGTGAACTTCTCTAATATTTTATACATTTTTAAAATCATTTAATAAAGTAAGTCAGTATCCCAGACAGGGTGAGTGTCTGGCTTATGCACCAGCCTCTCTTTTCATCCTAACTCCTGGCTGCTAAGGCTGTGATATCCACTGGAAGTAGAGTCATTGCAGATGTAAGTGGTTATAATGAAGGCCACCCTGGAGTGTGCTGGGCCCCTAATCCAATATGATCATCGACCCTATCAGAATAGAAGCGTCAGTGGGCTGAATGGCAGGCAGGATGGATGGGTCCCGATGTCAGGCTGTGGTGGACTCGGAGCTGGTTTTATTTCCCAACCAGGAGTTTGGGCTTTAGTCTGAGGTTCTAGTAAGCACTGGGGAATTTTTATCAGGGATTTCCCTTCAGGGATCACTCAGGATGATCCCCTGTGGATGTACAGAGGAGGACCTAGAGGAGGCTGCAAGGGCTGTCAGCTCAGGCAACACGGAAAGCTGTCGTCTTCACAGGAGGCACATGCTGCAGAGTGCAGGCCAGCAGAGACAGTGACTGAGCAGTTAGTGCAATGTCCCTCTTTGCATCAGAGCACAACCCCCCACGCTATCCTTCTGCCATGCCGCTATTACATGTTCAACATACCGTCAAAACCCAGTCTCAATGAATGGACACTATTGCAATAAGAAACCTACACTGCATAGTACAAGACACAGTGGATGGTAAGATGTATCTCAAATAATGGTAAACTGAAGTAATGTCGGTTAAAATGGTTTGCATTCCTCTCAGAGGACCCAGGTTCAGTTCCCTCCAACTATATCAGATGGTACCCAAGTCTAGGGAGTCTGATGCCCTCTTCTGACCTCCGTGGGTCACTGCATATGGGTGTTCATACATATATACATACATACATACATACATACATACATACATACTACATATATACACACATATTACACACATACATACTATACACATACTACATACATACGACATATATATTATGCCAGTGGGTTACTCAGTAATCTCCTATCCTTGGTCAGTGGTTTACTCATGCTCTCAGGAACCCTCAGAGGAAGTGGAACTCTCCATTTCTTCTCTCTGTCAGTTCCCTTCTGGGTTCTAGGGCCCTCTTATTGACTGAAGCCTTTGTATGATCTTTGAGTTTCTGAAGCATTTCTATAACACGAACATCAGGTTTTTTGAATCTCTGGTCTTCGTAGGGTTTTGAGCATCTGAACTTGTGCCCAGTCCGACTAAATAGTCCCGGAGGTGGAAAGTCGCTCGGGTCTCTGCTGTTCAAGTGCTTCCCCCGTTGGGGTAGGATGTTATAATCCGGTTGGGGGACCCTGAAGGCTTTCTCGAGTGGGAGAAGCTGGGAAACTTTCAAGTTCTTTCCCCTTTGAGTCCGGTGTTATAATCCGCTTTGGGGACACTGAATGGGCTTCCAGGTTGAGGAGGCTGGGAATCCTTCATCTGATTCCCCTGCTGCACTCCGGGGTTATAATCATCTTGGGGGACACTGAAGGGGTTCCCAGGCCATGGAGGCTGGGAAATCGCTGGTGCATTGTCAGAGGGTAAAGTCCGGGATGAGGCTCTCTGTCCTCTCTAAACACTACCCTGTGAAGGGGCAGTGAAAGGACTTGGCAGTGGTGAGTCATGGTGAGCATCAGTCGAGCTGTATCCTTTGAGTATTTCTCTCTCTCCCAAGAACTGTGGACAAGTCCGGAAGGCAAAGCAGGGAAATCTCGAGTGACCATTGATCTCAGGAAACAACCAAAGCTCGAGAGGGGCTGTCCTCGAGTTTGCACGAGGCAGTAGCGAAGTCTGCATGCGGCAGTCGCGAGGTCTGCACGGGGCATTTGTGAGGTCTGCCTGGGGCAGTCGCGAGGTCTGCACGGGGCAGTCGCCAGGTCTGCACGGGTCATTTGTGAGGTCTGCATGGGGCAGTAGCGAGGTCTGAATGGGGCAGTAGAGAGGTCTGCACGGGGCAGTTGCGAGGTCTGAATGGGGCAGTCTAGAGGTCTGCACGGGGCAGTTGTGAGGTCTGAATGGGACAGTCACGAAGTCTTCACAGGGCAGTCTCGAGGTCTGCACGGGGCAGTGGCGAGCTCTGAATGGGGCAGTCGCGAGGTGTGAATCGGGCAGTCTCGAGTTCTGCACCGGGTAGTCGCCAGGTCTGCACGGGACAGTCGTGAGGTCTGACGGCCCAGCCAGGAGATGCCTCACTTGTCAGTCCTGCTTGTAGTAGCGGGCGATCATCCAAGCTTTCTGAATGAGGAGGAACCATGTCGACTGTCTTCCTTTGAGTCCAGAGTGCTACCTGTTTTGTGCACACTGTCAGGGGTCGTGACAAGTGATACCTGAAGGAGCAACATGAATGGAAAGGGCAAAGGGTGCTTCGGAGACTGTGCGGTCAAGCGCCTCTTACACCAGCTTTGGTGCAGGGATGTGTCTTGGAACCTCATAACCGAGTGGGAAAGGCTGATCCAGACCCTTGCTCCTCAGAGACTGCAGGGACTAGAAAATCACTGGTGGACTGTGTTAGGGAATGAGCATGTGATAGGATGTGAATAGAGCACAGAATGCGTGGGATTGATATTAGAATTCCATGTGAGATCCAGGTGTTACTGTGACGCTTCTGCCTTGATGTCTCACTCACTATTTCTTCTTGTCCTAAAGCTTTTAATATTCATTCCGTGATGATATTTTTGAAATATTGAGTATGATAAACAATGGAAAGTATTTTCTCTAGTCACATATATTGAAATTCTAAATGTCTCTTGACATCGTATGCAGTTGCCTGCCCAGAAGTCTTGGTATGTTATCAATACTGGTAAGTTGATTGAACACAAAGTGTTTGTGTTACAAGATTTGCTTGTAAATAATTCTTTTGGTGACCCCCAATTAGATTGTACAAATGCCTCCTGCCTTTTACAGACATATCTACAATCACCCTTGCTTGGAGAAAGGAGTTAAGTGTTATGCCTTCTTTGAATGAAGAGGAAGATCTAAGTCTACACTCCTCAGAGAAACAAGATATCAGGAACTGTAGGAAGAAATACGCATCTACCCAACAATAAATGTTCCAAGCTAACCTGTGCAGTAAAATAATGTATGGAAAATACTACTCCTTTATTATTAGCATCATTAACCATTGTGTTTGTTTTCATTGGAAATATTAACCCTTTTCCAGTCCCCGTTAATAAACCCCACCACCGCATACTCCTCCTCTTTGTCTCTAAGAGGGTGACTCCCCAACTCTCCCACTCATTCTTTCCTCACCCTCTAGAATCACTCTTCTCTGAATCGCTCTTCTCTGGGACATCAAGCATCCAAAGGACCAAGTGCTTCCCCTTCCACTGATGTGAGATGAGGCCGTCCTCTGCTACATACGTAGGATACCAGACCATGTATAGTCTATGGTTGGTGGTTAGGGCCATGGGAGCCCTGAGGGGTCTGGGTAATGGATATTGTTGTTAATTACAGTCTCCTTCAGCTACCTCAGCCCTTCCCCTACATCGTCCATTGGGATCTCTAGGCTCAGTTCAATGGTTGGCTGTGAATATCTGCATCTGCGTCAGTCAGGTTCTGGCAGAGCCTCTCAGAGGACAGCCACACCAGACTCCTGTTTGCAAGCACATCTCAGCATCAGCAACAGTGTCCGGTTTGGTGTCTGCAGATCTCCTGATGCCCTTTCCTTCAGCCTCTGCTCCATATTTACCCTGCATTTCAATAGACACAGATAACTCTGATTTAATAAGAGATGGGTGAGTGTCCCATCCTTACACTGTGGTCATGTCTATCTACTGCAGGGGGTGTCTGCAGGTTCAATCTCACTGTTGGTGTTGATGTTGGCCAGTGTCATCAGTGTGGGGTCCAGGGAACCTGTCGCATCCCTAGTATCTGGGACATTCTATAGGTTACACCGTCCTCCACTGTTCCTTCTTTCTATACTCATTCTCCTGGTCCTCTGTGCTTCTCTCCTGTCTCTTCCCACATCTGATCCTGCTCTCCTGTATTTCCATTTCACTCCCCTCTCCCACACACAGTCCTTCCTCCATGTGCCTCCCATGATAATTTTCTTCCCCCTTCTAATTGGGATTGAAGCCGTCCCTCTTTGTCCTTTCTTGTTGAGCTGCAGAGTGTATATGAGTTTATTGTGGATTATCTGAGCTCTTGGTCTAATTTCCACTTACCAGTGAGTGCATGATATTTGCATTTATTTGTGTTTGTGTTACTTCCCTCAAGATGATATTTTCTAGTTTGATCCACTTGCCTATGAATTTCATGAAGTCATTCTATTTAATGGCTGAGTACCATACCATCGTGTAAATGGACCCCATTATATGAATCTGTGTCTCTTTTGAGGGACATCTGTGTTTTTTCCAGCTTCTGTCTGTTATAAATAAGGCTGCTATGAACATAGTGGAGCACGTGTCCTTGTTGTAGGTTGCAGCAAGTTTTGGGTATATGCCATCGAATGGTACAGCTGGGTCCTCAGGTAGTAAATACTATGTTCAATTCTCTGAGGACCCTCCAGCCTGGTTTGCAGAGTGGTTTTAAGAGCTTGCATTTTCAACAGGGACAGAGTGTTCCTTTCTCTCCACACCCTTGCCAGAGTCTGTTGTCTCCTGACTTTTTATCTTAGCCATTCTGACTGGTATGAGGTAGATCTCAGGATTGTGTTGATTTGCTTTTCCCTTATGACTAAGGATGTTGAAGATTTCTTTAGATGCTTCTCACCCATTCAGTATTCATCAGCTGAGAATGTTTGTTTAGAACTGTAGCCCACTATTAAATAGTGTTATTTGATTCTCTGGAGGATAGCTTATGGAGTTTTTTGTATATATTGGATATTAGTGCTCCATCGGATATAGGATTGGTAAAGATCTTTTCCCCATGTGTTAGTTGCTGTATGGAAGGAATGACAGTGTCCTTTGCCTTACAGAGACTTTGAAATTTTGTGAAGTTTCATTTTTCAATTTTTGATCTTAGAACAAAAGCCTTTGGTGTTCTATTCAGGAAATTTTCTCGAGTACCAATGTGTTCAAGGCTTTTCCCTGCTTTTTCATCAGATAGTTTCAGTGTATCTGGTTTTATTTGGAGGTATTTTTTTTTTATTTTTTTTATTTACTTGAGTATTTCTTATTTACATTTCAAGTGTTATTCCCTTTCCCGGTTTCCGGGCAAACATCCCCCTAGCCCCTCCCCCTCCCCTTCTTTATGGTGTTTGCATCCCCATCCTTCCCCCATTGCCACCCTCCCCCCAACAATCACGTTCACTGGGGGTTCAGTCATAGCAGGACCCAGGGCTTCCCCTTCCGCTGGTGATCTTTATGTGGAGGAGTTTAATCCACTTTTACTTGAAATTTGTACAAGGAGATAGGAATGGCTTGATTTGCATTCTTCTACATTCTGCCCTTCAGGTGAAACAGCACAATTTTTTAAAAAAATGCTATCTTTTTATCCACTGGATGGTTTTAGATCCTTTATCAATTTTCAAGTAGCCATAGCTGTGTGGCTTCATTTCTGCTTCTTCAATTCTAGTCCATTGATCTACCTGCCTGTCTCTATACCAATACAATACAGTTTTTCATCACCATTGCTCTGTAATACAACTTGAGCTCAGGGATGGTGATTTCCCCAAAATGCTTTTATTTTTCAGAATAGTTTTCTCTATCCTGGGATTTATTTTATTCCAAATAAATTTGCAAACTGCCATTTCTATGACTGTGAAGAATTGAGTCAGAATATTGATGGGGATTGCATTGAATCTGTAGGTTGCATTTAGCAAAATGGCCATTTATACAATATTAATCCTGCCAATACACGAACGTGGGAGATCTTTCTAATTTCTGAGATCTTCAATTTATTTCTTCAGAGACATGTGTTCTTGTCAAATATATATTTCACTTGCTTGGATAAAGACACACTGATGTATTTTATATGCTTTCTGACTATTGTCAAGGGTGTCATTTCCGCAATTTCTTTCTCAGCCTGTTTCTCTTTTGATAGAGGAAGGCTACTGATTTGTTTGAATCAATTTTATACTCTGCCACTTTGCTAAAGTTGTTTATCAGGCTTAGAAGTTCACTGGTGGAATTTGTGGGGTCACTTAAGTATACTACCACATCATCTGCATATAGTGACATTTTGAATACTTCCTTAGCAATATGTACGTCTTTACCTCCATTGGTTTTCTAAGTACTCTGGCAAGGACTTCAAACACTATATTAAAAAGATAGGGAGAGAGTGGGTGTCCTTGTCTAGTTCCTGATTTTAGTGGGATTGCATTAAGTTTCTCTCCATTTAGTCTGATGTTGGCTACTGGTTTGCTGTATATTGTGTTTACTGTGCTTCAGTATGGTCCTTGAATTTATGATATTTCCAAGACTTTTAACATGAAGGGGCAGGTCCTGTAAAATGCTTTCTCAGCATCTAATGAGATGATTGTTTGTTTTGCTTTCATTGAATTTGTTTTTATACTGAGATTAGTTTGATTAGTGATCAGGTTCTGTATACTGAACCATCCCTGTATCTCCAGGATGAAGCCAACTTGACCATGATGGATCATTGTTTTGATGTGTTCTTGGATTTGGCTTGCAAGAAATTTACTGAGAATTTTTGCAGGATAATTCATGAATAAATTGGTGTGAATCTTTGTTGGGTCTTTGTTTGCTTTAGTTATCAGAGAAGGAACTGTGTAGTGTTCCTTCTATTTCTAGTTTGTGGAATAGTTTGGAGAATATTGGTATTAGGTATTCTATGACCGTCTGAGAGAATTCTCTACTAAACATTTCTGGTCCTGGGATCTTTGGTTGGGAGACCTTTAATGACTGCTTCTACTACTTTATGAGTTATGGGAGTATTTAGATTGTTTATCTGATACTGATTCAAATTTGATACCTTGTATCTGTCTAGAAAATTATCCATTTAACCCTAACTTTCCCGTTTTGTTAAGTGTAGGCTTTTATAGTAGGATCTGGTAATTTTTTGAGTTTCCTCATTTTCTATTGTTATATCTCTATTTCACTTCTGATTTTGTTATTTTTAATTTGAATATAAAGGATTTACCTATTTCTGGATTTTTCAAAGAGCCAGCTAGTGGTTTGTTGATTCTTTATATAATTCCTTTTGTTTCTTCTTGGTTGATTTCAGTCCGGAGTTTGATTATTTCCTGCTGTATAGTCCTCTTGGTGTATGTGGATTTTTATTGGTTCTGAGATTTCAGGTGTTCAGTCAAACTGCTAGTGTATCATGGCTCATGTTTCTTTGTGGAGGATCTCAGAACTATGAGTTTTTTGTGTTCCCAAGTTATGCCTTCATTTTCACTAAATTCTAAAAAGTCTTCAATTTTTTTCTTTATTTCTTCCTTGAACAAGTTCTCATTGAGTAAAGCATTCCTCAGCTACCATATATATATGGGTCTTTGGTTGTTATTGAAGACCATTCTTAGTCTGTAGTGATCTCATAGGATGCATGGGATTAATTCATTCTTCTTGTATCTGTTGAGGCCTGTTTTGTGATGGATCATATTATCAGTTTTGGAGAAGGTACCATGTGGGACTGAGAAGAAAGTGTCAGGAGCCATAACAGGACAAGCTAATAACTAGCATGTGATTATCCTGAGATGGACAGCCTCGGATTATTTTATAATCCACAACTGGTTCGTCTTATTAACAAGGCTGTAAGGGATTTATTTTGGGAAAGTTTCCTGCTATTAAAATGCTATTCCTGTTGTTATTATTAGACAAATACAACAATCATTGAGTAATAGCACACCCCTTTGGAGCAGATCTCTGCAGGCCTACGAAGTTGTACTGTCCCGTAGTGATGCTATACAGACAAATGGATGAATTTTTTAGTCTTAATAATGATCCTACAATAAGTCCTAAAATTATATCAATGGGTATTAAGCTCTTTTATACTGGGACTGCT
Organism: Rattus norvegicus; assembly: GCF_036323735.1. Classification (NCBI taxonomy): domain Eukaryota; kingdom Metazoa; phylum Chordata; class Mammalia; order Rodentia; family Muridae; genus Rattus; species Rattus norvegicus. The sequence continues at coordinate 5,148,113 of NC_086021.1, forward strand.
ATAAGTCTCTTTCTATTAGTCATAATTGCAGTGACAACCCTGCCAGTCTCCCAGGTGTCACCAGTTAATTGTTCTGAGATAGTAAACAGACTTTCTCCTACTCAGAACACATTCCAAGAGGTTGCAAAACAGTCATCAAGAGTCATAAAAAGAGAACAAATGATTTGTTACAGGTGCAAGGACAGAGGAAAAGATACTGACTGGGTTTATCTGTAAATAACTTCTTTATCAACTATGGTTTTAGCTTCAGTGAACCTGTAGAGCTGACACTGGTGATGAATGTTTAGCCAGATAATTACTCCTGATGGATATTCATGTAAACATTCTTGGTTGCAAATTATATTTCAATTGATGTTTTGATCTTTCATATGAACTTGTGATGAAAATAGTAACACGGGATCATGTATTCTGAAATATGTTTAAGCGCTGAGGAGAAAGAGAAGACACACAGAAGGACTGAGGGAGAAGGACTGAACGGGAAGGACAGAGACAGATGGACTGACCTGGAGAGGGGCTGAGCTGAAAAGTCCGGTTTGAGCTAAGGAGAACTGAGCTTAGTAGAACTGAGCCAAAAAGATCTGCGCTGAGAAGAAATGTATAGAGGAATAACGTAGAGACTATATACGTAACATGAGAAAGCAATCTGCAGAGGAGAAGAGGAAAACAGAAGAAGCTGGAAAGAACAGAAGGTGCAGGCAGGTTTCTCCTTACCGTGGGACAGAACAGGTCATTTTTTCATTTTCTTTTTTTATTAACTTGAGTATTTCTTATTTACGTTTCGAGTGTTATTCCCTTTCCTGGTTTATGGGCCAACATCCCCCTAAATCCCTCCCCCTTCTTTATGGGTGTTCCCCTCCCCATCCTCCCCACATTGCTGCCCTCGCCCCAAAAATCACGTTCACTGTGGGTTCAGTCTTAGCAGGACCCAGGGCATTTGATTACATAATGCAATATTCTGTCGTTTGTTTTTCGTTTAACAATGTGTCTTGAATACATGTGCATAGGGAATTTCTTCATGGAGTATCATGCATTTAATAAATGGTAGTATACTCATTTGTTTAAATAATAACCTAATTGTGACTTTCAGATTATTATCATTTTCATTAGCTAAAGTTTTCTACAGAAAATTAGCATGGACACTGACTCTGGCACAGTACTCAATGGTGATTATTTACATTATATTTTGTATAAATTACAAAACACATTGTTGGAATGATGTCAAGTCTCTTATGTAATGGGATACTTGTATAAATATTGCCAAATTTCCATCTCAGAAGACTATAATAAATATATATTGCCATCAATTTTATATGAGAACCCATATTATACCATTCAAAATTAAATGGTACACATATTTTAAAAAGGTATCAGTCTCTGACTTCTGTCAGTTCTTTAATTAGGGGAAGGATTGAAGAAGTTGAAGGAGACGGCACCCTCTATAGGAAGACCAGCAGTCGCAACTAATCTGGACCGCTGAGATCTCCCAGACACTGAGCCACCAACCAGGCAGGACACACAAGCTGGTGTGAGGCCCTGACACATGGATAGCGGAGGACGGCCTGGTCTGGACTAATCCTTGAGAGACGTGAGGTCCCAGGGATTATGGTGCCTGGCAGGGTCTGGGGAGCATCCTCCTCGAGTCAGGGGAGGAAGAGGTGGAATGGGATGAGGAACTGTGGAGGGGACATGGCACAATGGCAGGAATGAAAATAAATAAAATAAATTTTAAATAGATTCACTCATAAATTCAAATGCTAGATTCTTTTTAACATCTACATTGCAATTCAATCGTGAAGTTTAGCGTTTTACGCTTACTGAACTGTGTAAGCATTAATCCTTAATTTACTCTTCATAACTATTTGCGAATTTTCTCCTTTCTTATTACATTGAATCAATTGTGTTTGCATACGTAGAAAGCTTAGTATTCAAATATGTGCAGAAAATACATTCATGAATCTATTTATTTTAATGATCTGTTATGTGTGAACGTCTATGTATAGATTTGTTCACATGAACACAGGCACCTGGGGAGACAAGAGATGTCAGATCCCTGGAGCTGCTTTACAGCTGGTTGCAAGTGGCTTCATGGGTGTTGGAAACTGAACGTGTTTGCTCTAAAGAGCAGTAAGTTCTGTTAACTACTAAGCTAATACTACAATACTTATTCTGTAATAAAATCAACCTATTTATAATTTTCTCATGTATTTCAAGGTATCTTTGAACTTGAGACATCTTGCCACATTTTAGGTGCTGATACTACACTCAGGCATTATTTTTTCCAGCTTTCTTTTCTTTATTTTTATAAGATGTGTTGGATCAAATATGTTAATATTATGCATTAAATCCTCCAAATGTTTACTTATAGAACCTTGGGTTAGTGTCTGTTTCTTTCCTCTGGAATGACAACATTAATTGTACAGTTTGCAGTTCTCTCTTTACACAATCGATCTGATGTGTTTTTCTTTCATATAGAATGAAGTAAAAGCCTTTTAATTTTACTTTGAATAGTTAATGTACTAAGAAAATGTGTTGAATTATCCACTTTAAGGCCAATACAATACATTATTTCTTTAAAATGTTCCTAGAGTTTTGCTTTTACTTTTTCTTATTATTATTGTTCTCATTAATCTCATTATTAATATTCTGTGTAAGCTTTTATGTGTTCTGGTCATGTAGTGAATATAGAAGTCTTCCAAACATATGTGTAGGTATCAAATTTAGGTTCTTGGTTTTTCATGGCATGAAATTTTATCTGCTAAACCACCTCACTGGAACACACTATAACACTTTAAGGTGACATATAGCTCCAGGCTGCTTTTATATATACAATGTTTTCATCATTTGGCTTTTAATAAATATTTTTGATTATTTTAATATAGTTTATTTTCCATGTCCACTTGGTAACTCTACTATGCTTATTTTAATATTTAATTAATAATTTAGTCATAATTATTATGCATTTGATACCTAGCTAATATGAAATTATCCTAGAAACAATTGAATACATGCAGTTAGTTACCTAAAGCATGAAGCTTGGTACATAATTTTGTTCACTATTACTATGCATTTGCATAAAACAGAGAATATTTCATTGTCACAATCCTGATGCCAATTTTACACAGTATCACAGCTACCAACTATCTGTGAATTTTAATCACTTAAAAGGAGTTAGGATGATATTTTTAAATGATATTTCCCCACCATCAAGTAAATAGATTTTATTTTGCTTCAATTAATTAAACATGCTATAGCAGGAAAATTTTAATTTCCTCTTTTTGGTTAAGAATAAATTTAACTTTTAAATCCTCCTGCCTATCAGAAAGTCAATATTCTTATACAGGAAGATGTGCCAGGCACAGGTCGAATTTCTAGTATAACATGTAATTACAATCAACAGTCTTGTCAGGTTCAAGTGATTGTTCACATCATGCCTGTAAAAGACCATGATCAACATAGCAGGATCACCATAAGGGCAGTGCAGTGGCATAAATAGCTTGGTGATAGCCAACAACTCTCTAATTTTGCTTAAGTCCTGTTCAATGAACATGGATGGTCCTGGTAATTTACCCACGTTTATAAGGCTATTGAAGCTGTGGTTATGGGGGACCATGTACAGCCCCTTACGTACTTAAGCCAGTATCTTACCTAACAACAATCAAAGCCATGTGTCCTTATATACAGAATTAATTACAGTCTCTCCAACAAACATCACAGTGAAAATCCCAGCCATTCAAAATGCAGGATAGAAACTTCACGTCCAGTCTCAATGGCTCTATCTACAAAACGTCACTTGATTCAAGGCTGAGGAACATTAGAGAAGAGGGGCAAGGAGATTGTAAGAGACTAAAGTTTACTATGAGATGGTGTCTCAAAGTAACACCAGAAATTACACTCATAACGTCTCACTAACACGACTGCCTAAACAACAGCTGAGGAAGACAGGGAATGGGGAGAATGAAAGTTTAGTTTTCTTTCTGCTTCAACTCCTTCTTCTTCTTCTTCTTCTTCTTCTTCTTCTTCTTCTTCTTCTTCTTCTTCTTCTTCTTCTTCTTCTTCTCTCTCTCTCTCTCTCTCTCTCTCTCTCTCTCTCTCTCTCTCTCTCTCTCTGAATCTCTCTGTCTCATTGTTGGGTATTTCCTCTTTACATTTCGAATATAATTCCCTTTTCCAGGTTTCCAGGCCATAAGCCCCTTAACCCTTCCCCCTACCCTTCTATAAGGGAGTTCACATCCCCACACGGCCTCCCCACCCCTCCCCACATTCCCCTACACTGGGGGACAAACATGTCAGAAAAATTGTTTCTCATATACATTTTTTTCCCAGCAAGGCCATCCTTTGCTCCATGCAGTAGGAACCATGACTCAGTCCATGTACAGTCTTTCTGTTGTGGTTTGGTCCCTGGACGCTCTGGGTGGTTGACATTGTTATTATTATGGGGTGGAAAATCCCTTCAGCTCTTTCAATCCTTTCTCTAATTCCTCTAACTGGGGTCTGGTTCTTGGTTCAGTGGTTTGCTGATGGCATTTGCCTCTGTATTCGACATACTCTGGCTGTGTCTCTCAGGAGGGATCAATATCCTGTCATCGTCAGCCTGCACTTCTTAGCTTCATCCATCTTATCTAGTTTTGGTGTCTGTATATGTCTGGGCTACATGTGGTCCAGGCTCTGGACGGCAGGTCCTTCAGTCTCTGCTATAAAGTTTGCCTCCTTATCCCCTCCTGTGGGTATTTTGTTCCCCTTTTAAAGAAGGAGTGAAGCATCTGCATTTTGGTCATCCTTCCTGAGTTTCATGTGGTCTGTCTATTGCATGATGGGTAATTCAAGCTTTTTCGCTAATATCTGCTTATCAATGAATGTATATCAAGTGTGTTTTTCTGTGATTGAGTAACCTCACTCAGGATGATATTTTCTAGTTCATTCCATTTGCCTACGAATTTCATGAAGTCATTGTTTTTTACAGCTGAGTAGTATTCCATAGTATAGATGGACCACATTTCTGTATCCATTCCTCTGTTGAAGGACATCTGGGTTCTTTCCAGCTTCTGGTTATTTTAAATAAGGCTGCTATGAACAGAGTAGAATATATTTCTCTGTTGTATGTTGGACCATATTTTGGGTATATGCTCAAGAGAGGTATAGCTGGGTCCTCAGGACATGGAATGTCCAATTTTCTGAGGAACCTCCAGACTGATTTCCAGAATCGTTGTACAGTCTGCAATCCCACCAACAATGGAGGAGTGTTCCTCTTTCTCCACATCCTCGCCAGCATCTTCTGTCACCTGAGATTTATATCTTAGCCATTATCACTGGTGTGAGGCACAATTTCAGATTTATTTTGATTTTAATTTCCCTGATGACTAAGGATGTTGAACATTTATTTAGGTGTTTTTTGGCCATTTGACAACCTTCAGCTGAGAATGTTTTGTCACTCACTGTACCTAATTTTTAATAGTGTATTTTTGCTTTCTAAAGTCTAACTTCCTAAGTTCTTTGTATATTTTGGATATTATCCACTATCAGATATAAGACTGGTAAAAATGTTTTCCCAATCTGTTGGTTGTAGTTTTGCCCTAATGACAGTGTCTTTTGCCTTACAGAACGTTGCTGTTTTATGAGGTCCTATTTGTCAATTCTTGATCTTAGAGCATAAGTCATGTGTGTTTTGTTCAGGAAATTTTCTCCAGTGCCCATGTGTTCAAGACTCTTTCCGAACTTTTCTTCTATTTGTTTGAGTGTATCTGGTTTGATGTGTAGGTCCCTGATTCACTTGTACTTAAGCTTTGTATATGGATATAAAAATTGTATAATTTTCATTCATCTACATGCTAACTTCCTGTTGAACCAGCACTATTTTTGGAAAATGCTATGTGTCTTCATTTGGATGGTTTTATGTATTTTGCCAAATATCAAATGATAGGTGTGTGGGTTCATTTTGGGGTCTTCAATTCTATTCCACTGGTCTATCCATCTGTCTCTGTTTGAATACCATGCAGTTTTATCACTATTGCTCTGTAATTCTGCTTGAGTTCAGGGGTGATGATTCCCCCAGAAGTTCTTTTATTGTTGAGGATACTTTAGCTATCCTGGATTTTTTTTTCTTACTCCAAATGAATTTGCAAATTGCTCTTTCTATCTCTATTAAAGAAGTGAGTAGGAATTTTGATTGATATTGCACTGAATGTGTAGATTGCTTTTGGCAAAATATTCATCTTTAGTATATTAATCCTGTCAATCCATGAGCATGGAAGCTCTTTCTATCTTCTGAGATCTTCCTCAATTTCTTTTTTCAGATACTTGAACTTCTTGTCATACAGATCATTCATTTGCTTGGTTAATCTCACACCAAGATATTTTATATTATTTGGGAGTATTATGTTTACTTAGTTCTTTTTATTCTAGACCTTTTACATGTGCTATCAAGCTCCTGACATATGCTCTCTCCTGTTTCTTTTCCCAAGCACTCAGAGCTATAAATTTTCCTCTTAGCTCTGTTTCCTTGTGTCACATATGTTTGGGAATGTTGTATCTTCATTTTCATTAAGTTTTAAGAAGTCTTTAATTTTTTTATTTCTTCCTTCACCAAGTTGTCTTGGAGTAAAGCATTTTTCAACTTCCATGTATATGAGGGCTTTCTGTCATTATTGTTTATGTTGAAGACCAGTCTTACTGTGTGGTGATCTGAGAGAATGCACGGGATTATTTCTATCTTCCTGTATCTGTTAAGGTCTGTTGAGGGATCGATTATGTGGTCAATTTTGAAGAAGGTTCCCGAGATTATGAGAAGAATGTATATCCTTATTTTTTAGGATGGAATGTTCTATAAATATCTGCTAAATCCATTTGGTTCATAACTTCTATTGCTTTCTCTACATCTCTGTTTAATTTCTGTTTCCAATATCTCTCCAGTGATGAGGGTGGGGTGTTGAAATCTCCTACTATTATCATGTCAGGTGCAATGTGTTTTTTAACTTTAGTAAGGTTTCTTTTATGAAACCTCAGGATTTCTCGTGAATCATTTTTATTGCACAAATTCAAATGTAAGTATAACATTCTGGTTCTTGAGTTGATATTCTGGAAATTATCTGGGAGAGGCAAGGCCTCACTCTCTAACTAGAGAGCTACCTATACAAATACAGAAACTACTAATGAAAACAAAGTTGCTTTAACAATATTTCAAATTTAGAAAAGTATTCATTTTCTGTTTTGTCTGTGGGAAGGTTGTTTACTTGTTTTTTGTTTGTTTGTTTTAATATGAAGAAATATTTACAGTACATCAAAATAAGTGTGAAATGAATCACAATAGAATCCTCTTCATTCTAGCAATTTTTCTACAAGAGCAAAGTCTACTGAGTGGTCAAGTATGTACAACAGACTTCCTGCTTCATAATTGTCAGAGCTTTAAGACTGTCCTATGTTCTCTACACTTAGATTTTTATAAATTTTTCATGAATGGGTGCAGATCTAATCTAATAGATCTAATAAGCTAGTATACCTGACTATGTCGTCTGCTCCCATGAGAAAACTTTGTATTGTTTTGCTTTTCTGTTGTTGTTGTTGTTTGGGGAGCTGTGTTTTCCATTATCTCCAATAGAAAATTAATCTAGTGATCAATTAGTGAATAGAAACAAAAATTATGTATTATGGTGAGAAATTCCCCAAAATAGAGTGTACACAAAGGTAAATCTGAAATGTTTGTATGCAGACATGCACTCATGCTCTTGTCCCATGTAGCTGACAAGCATTCAACACCAGATCAACTTAAGTGATTTGGGAAATTAACTTAATTCACACAGAAGCAAACTCATAGGGAATACATTTTTTTTCTTCGCTGCATTTATAATTGACCAAATGGTGAAAAAGGATGTAAAGAAATACTGTTACCCTGCACTGTTGTTTATACTAACATTTTAATTCATGTACAATCTCCTTGTCCTCTTTCTCTATTGTGTTTCTCTGTGTCTGTGTTTCTGCATGAATATATAAGCACACATGTGTATGTGTCGTTCGTCTGAGTGTGTGTGTGTGTGTGCATATGTGTGTGTGTGTTTGTCTTATATGGTATTTGTAAACATAGGTAACATGTTTATTTATAATTTGGAAATACTTAAAATCACATTTGATTTGTGGATCAACCATGTGCTGATCTACTCACATACCTCTGACATTTCATTATATCAAGTGAATAGAGACAGAGCCTAACAGGCTGGTGATATCTCCTTCTCTACTCTTGTCAGGAAAAAGTGAAGTATTTTTGGAAAGAAAACCCAAACTTCAGCAAAGACGTATACACCCCCAAAAACAGGAAAGGTTATGTCATTTGAAGGGAAAAGATATCAGACTGGGAGAAAAATGAGTTTGCCACATTCCAATACATGAGGGACATGAGATTGAACTTCAGAAGGTATTATGGGAAGGGACAGGCAGAATCCCCAAGGATCCAAAGTAAGCTAAACCCTGGAGCTTCTCATTACACGAGAGCTCAGAGATTGGTGAGGATGGTCAACATAATGATAAGAACTTTGCAGTCCATACTCAGTCTCCACATAAGGCTACAATGTGAACAAGATGAGAAGGAGTCAGCACCACAGAGCTAACAGCTACTTTAGCAGTTACAGTGTGAAAAACAGAGTGTAACTATAGAGAGAAGAGAAGGATGATATTTGAAAACAGACAAGGCTGTGCTGGGACTGAACAGCTTTCCATGTAAGTAACCAAGCAAGCACACAGCAGGTGCCATATGCAAACGTGAGCAAAGAGGAATGAACTGTATAAATACTATGTGTACAGAAATACAGGTAGTTTGGTGGAATTCTAAGATGTTGAGATGAGAGGATAGGAAGGAATTTCTATCAAGCCAGGCACCATGTCTTGCTCTTAGAAAACTCACATTCAAGAGACTGAGGGAGAGAAATTAGGAATTTCAGGTTAGTCTGGACTACATATCCAGACAATACATCTTTTATTTTTTCTTTATTTAAATCAATAGTCTGATTGATAGAATATCATGAACAATATTAAGAAAATAGAAATTTAATGCCTACACAGTAATACTCCTGCTAAGAAAACATGTTCTATAAAGAGACAGTAATTATTAAGTTACAAATGCCAGCTGTCATATTGAAGGTTCTGGCATGAAGGGGTCTGGTCTTGTTTGCTTGATCCTTCTTCACTTTCATAGCTCACTGTACACATCTTAAAAATCTTCTCTGACAACCTCGTTACTGTGCAGACATCGAGATGTGCCTTGCATTTAATTCTATGTATTAAAACCAGTAATCATTTATTTATCAAATGACTATTTGATTTTACTTAATCTTTGAAAATAATGAGTCTTGAGGAAATGTTACCTTTATTGTGTGGGTTTGAATATTCATAATAGCAATCAGAGGATAATCGGGGCCCAACACACACACTGGGTGGTTGGAGAGACTATACCTGTGGCAACACGAAAGCATAGAGATGAGTGGATTGATCAGGTTTTCTGTATAACATTCATAACTAGTTAATGATAAGAACGTAAAAAATCGAGATACAGTCAAGGTTTTCTTTTCCTTCGTTTGAATGATTGCTTATACAGCATGTGAAACTGAACCTAAACCCAAGGTAAACCTTCTGCCTGAGCTTCATTAGTGCCAGGACTACATGTTTCCACCTTCTATTGTAAGTATTTGTACACTTGGCTCAATGCTTAGCACACTTTGAAAAATCCCCTGGTGTTAAGAGAGAAAGTATTAGCTATGAAATTATGTGAGAAAAAATCTTTTCTAAGCTTTGATTTTTATGACTGCAGACAAAGACTTTGACTCTGATGTAACTGAGCCTCTAAAATACTAAAAAATCAATATCTCTCATCTGCAAGAATCCTACTAATGGCTTACTGCTCTGTGTTTCTGGAGATGAGTGTCAATTGCGCTTTGCTGCAGGAAAAGGGCTTGTCTGTCAAATGCTTTGCAATTGCCAAGAACTGTGAGGTCCCTGGAGAATGCTTCCTCCTGTTCACCCTCATTCTGCTCTCATAGCCTTTTCTATCTGCATCCGTCCATCTCTACACACCCCCATGTACTTCTTTCTGGTGAACTTATGTATCCTGGAAATTGGTCACACTGGCTCTGTCATACCCAAGATATGGAGAGCCGTGTGAGTGAGATCTGAGGAGTCTCTCAGGAGGGATGTGCCCCACAGATGTTGTTCTTCACACTTTTTGGTATAACTGAGTGTTTCCTATTGGCAGTCATGGCCTTTGGCCACCGTATGACCCTGCTTCACTATGCAACCCAAATGAGTCGTGAGGTATGCACCCATTTGGCAATTGTTTCATGGGGAATAGGCTGCCTTGTAGGGTTGGGACAAAACTACTTGAGGCCCAAATCTAACCACCCACAAGGAGTTGATAAATTCTTGGTCATCTTCCATACCACAGTGACATCCATTCTGAACCCCATCATCTATAGCTTAAGGAACCAAGAAGTGAAGGCAGCACTGAGAAGGACTCTGGGTCAGAAGAAAGTTCTGATAATAAATAGGTAATTTAGGATCCCAAAGTGCTCTTTCAAAAAGGTGCAAAGTCTGTGAAAGAAAGAAAACAAAACCACTGTGCTCTTTCTTGATGTCTTGAAACCAACTTAAGAAACATAACTTTATTTTAGTATACTCCCTTTATTCCCCAACATGTTTAATTGCAAACAATTATAAAGTTTGCTTGCTACTAAATTACTTCAGTAGATCAGTCCAGTACTTAAACGTTTTCATCTGGGCAGAGTTTAAACCACATGCTAATGTCTCAGGGGCCTTGAAAATTCTCTGTGTCCATTCTTATCCAATCCAGAAATTGTTTGTAAATGATCTCATCAGCTCGTTATGCTACAATTCCATATCCCTCAGTACATGTACATTCACTGCATTGGACTGGAACTGCTAAGTAGCTCTCAGGACAGTGAATTGTTAGCCTCTGCTTTGTGTAACATTTGGTCAGTCCATACGTCAGTTCTGGGCACCCAGGGCCTATGATTTTGGAACAGGAGTAGTCTTTCCTCCACTGTTTGATTTCTATAGGGTGGAGGAAAAGAATTTCAGCCAGGTGATTCTCAACATCAATATCATAGTTTTAGATAAACACACACACACTCACACACACACACACACACACACACACACGAACAAACACAAGCATACACACACATGCAAACACACACACACACACACACACACATACACACGCATGCCTGCACACATTATACAGGAATTGAAGTGGGTTTACAAGTGACAGAATACAAATATAAAAGTCAGCTAGTGTCAGATAATTAGATTCAGGTTGCTATTCAACAAGAAAATAAAATAACAAAATTAGAATCTTGAGTCTTTATGAGTATAATGAAACACAAATAAAATTCCATTTTAGTGTGGTGAAAATATGGAAGACATTAAAAAAAAATTACCATGACACTAAAACTACAGTAATGTTTTAGGCATGAGTCACCCAAACAGAACGACAATAATTATATTCTCCTCGGACTCATTCTTCTGAGTCTACTTACATGCAGTAAGGACCACTCAGGTCAAAATGTTGGTAAAAAATGACCGAGATGCTGAAAACAAATACTAAAGTATTGTAGAGACACACAGTCTTTATATAGGCTTTAAGTAATTCTCCTATAGCTTCTATTACTTTCAAAGGAAATACAAAAGAAAATACATTAAAATATTTTATCTACAAAAGGAAAATAATTTAAAATCATTTCATTGCTCTGTAATTGGGTGTTGTTAAGATGACAGGCATCCTCCTAATGCTTAACTGCGATAAGCAAAGCAAGAAACAGTTTTTGATATCTGTCTTAAGTACATATAATCTCAACCAAAAAGAGAAAAATCACTGTGTAAATCCAAATTCAGAGACATTCTAGCAAAGTAATTATTAATCTTCAAAGGTGTGGTCACAGAATATAAAAATAGTAATGAATTATCACAGAATAGAATGACGTAAGACATGCAATAACTAAATGTCAACTGGATTTATGGATTGGATACGGGCATAGAAAGTGTACAGTTCTAGAAACATTGTTGTTATGATTTGGTCAACCTTCTGTGTTACTTGTAACATTTTTTTCATTTTTTGATTTCTGAGAATTAGACACTAGATTGATTAAGGTATATAAAATTCAGGAATTAGGTTACGATATAAAACCATACTGTTTCCTATCAATTAAATCTGATTTTCCTGTACAATTTGAATTCTGCTTTATTTTTTGTATTTATTTATTTTATTAATTTATTTATGTATGTTTTCCCCCACAGAGTCCCTTACACTAAACACCATCCCTTTCTGACTTCTTCTTTAAAAAGACAAACAACAGTAGTTATAAGGCATATTCAGTCCCTGAATAGCTGTTCATTAGGCCTTGCATTTGAAAATCTACAACATTAATAGTGCAGACATCAGGGAATAGCTTCAAAAATGATCTTCAAAAATTAAATATTCTCCAGTTATCAGCAATCAGCTATCAGCTTGACAAAACTGGAGGAATCCGAGATCAAAAATAAACTTGAAATGTACATAGAGAAAATTGATCAGACAAGAAGGAAAACAGATGGCAACCTTCCTGGATTCAACACAGGAGGGCCTACGTTCCTGTAGTATATTCTGCATGAGTTTATAGAGTTTATGGGCTAATACCTGGAAATGAACTACTACAAAATCCAACAACAAACTAACCACAAACTGCGATATTTATAAAAGCCAAACAAATATGTGGAAAGTATTATTTTCAGCTCTATATGAGAATATTAATGTTTATTAATTTGTATATTAATAAAATTTTAATTTAATTACTGAACATTTTTATTACAATTTTTCTAAATAAATAGATTTTAAGTGACTCATGTGATCATTAACTTTTAGTGGCTTTGATAGCATTATAGATCAATAAAGTGTTTATATGACTGTGATCATCACTATGAATATTCACGAAAAACAAATTATGTCAACCAGGAAATGCTCTTCTGTTTTTATACATTTTGTTGTACATATGTAAGAGTTTTACCTGCTTGTTCACGTGTGCAACACATCCATGCCTAGTGTCCAGGAGGTTGAAGAGGGTGTGAGATTCCGTAATGCTGAAATTACAGCCACTTGTGCGCTGTCACTCGGGAGCTGGGGATCGGCCCCGGGTCCTCTGGAAGAACAGATAATGCTATTAATCACCGAATCATTTCTTCATCCTCCGCAAACGCCATTTTTTTGTAAATATAGTGCCTAAGCTGTCCTGTCTTCTGCATAGACCACGGTTTTCTCAAATGTGATAATTTAATATTAAACACACACCCACCAGCTTCTTACCTTCATATATATATATATATGCTTCTTACCTTCAAATTCGCTTAGTTACACACACACACACGCACACACACACACACACACACACACACACACACACACACACACACCTGCTTCTTACCTTCAAGGAGACTTAGTTATTTTCATAGTTATTTGTTTATTTAAGCACTTTACATGCTGCACACTGCCCCCCTCCAGTTCACCCCTCTCACAATCCTTCCCCCAGCCCTTTCTCCTCTGAGCAGGAGGGGACCCCACGGGTATCTCCTCACCTTGCATATCCAGTCTCTGTGATCACACCCTCTGCTACTGAGACCAGACACAGCAGTCTAGATGGATGGGGTGTGGAGGTAGAGGTCACATCCAGAAAGAGGCAGAGAGCTGGGGTAAGAGATGCCCATGAATCATGGGTGTTTCCTTAGCTGAGACTCACAGCCTCAGTGATATGGACCTGAAGAAGCCGTCTCCTGTAGCCAGAGAGCAACCCAAATGGAATGATAGACAACAACTTTAGACCCAAAATTTATTCCGAGCACAGGACATGCAGGGGCCGTGCATAGAGCAGAGAGTGAGGAATGATCCACCAATGGTTAGTGAAGATTGAGACCCACCCCATGGATGAGCACCGATCCCTGACACTGTTAATGACGCTCTGTTAGGCTTGCAGACAGGAGTCCATCATGGCTTCCCTCTGAGAGACTCCACTAAGCCGCTGACTCAGACAGAAGCAGAAACCCACTATCCAAACCACGGGTGGATCTTGGGACTCTGATGGAAGAACAGAATGAAAGGGATTATGGCCTCTAAGGGCATAGGCACTCCACAGGCTTTGTCTTCATGTGGGTACCGAACAAGTAGAAATGGGCTTTCCCAAAACATGTTATCTGTAGATGGCATCTTTAAAATTCATTTATTTATTTACTCACTTTTCATCCCAATATCGGTCTCCATCTTCAGGATAGGCCAACACCCATTGTCGGGGGAACCCGTAAAAAGACAAAGCTACACACTTCCTTCCTATGTCCTGGGGGCTCAGGTTCAGTCCACGTTCACTCTCTGGTTGGTGGTTCAGTCTTTGGCAAACCCCGAGAGTCCCCGTGAGTTGACCCTATTGGTCTTCCTGTGGAGTCCCTCATATCATCTGTGCCTCGATTCTTCACGTGTTTTTTTTTCAAAAGACTCTCCAAGCTACAGCTAATGTTGGTGGTGAATCTTTTCACTTGTTTCTCTCAGCTGTTGGGTGGAGTCACTCAGAGGACAGTTATGCTAGGAATCTGTCTGCAAGCACGATAGAGAATCTTGAATAGTGTCAGGGATCAATGATTGCCCTCGGGGTAGGTCTCCATCTGGGCTAACCATTGGTTGGACGTTCCTTCCATGTCTGCTCTCTCTATCTCTGTCTCTGAAGGTCTGTAGTCTGTGTTCACTTTGGATTGAAGGTTTGTGGGTGGGTTTTGTCCTTGTCACATCACTGGGAGTCATGCCTGGCTACAGAAGTGGACAATTAAGGATCTGTATCCCCACTGCTAGAGTCACCCTAATAGACACCCTGGGGATTCGCCTTTCCCAGGTCTCTGGCACTTTCTAGAAATGTGCACCCCACACTTGTGATTTCCATTCTCTTTTCCCTGCTTTCACTATACCTAATTCCTCCAAACCCACTCAACCTAATTCATCCTACCCACTCCCTTCCCTACCTCCCCTCCCATTCTGTTTCCTCCCTCCCTCCATCCTCCTCAATATCTATTCTGCTAAATGCATTTTAAACTCAATATTTAGGAAAAAACACTGAGTAAGAATAGGAAGTATCCCATAAGTAATTGTGGTGGATGTTTAGGCAAGATATGCACATATTCTATTTTATAGAGGCCTAAATTACTACACATATTGTTACAAGAGTCACTTTCTTCATTACATTCAACATGAAGGAAAACCATTTATATATTCTATTAGTTATACAAGAGAATCTATTAAATGAGTTACACACATCACACAACTTTATCACTTTGAAAGCTCTCTTTATTGCACGTATTTACACAATGAAAAGTACAAAGTTTTAAACTCATGTGAGTGTACTTTGTTGTAAAGTTAAAGTTTATATATACAGGTTGATGACAACAGTCACCTCAGATTCACAGGGATAAATACATCAGGGAGTCATCTATTACCTTATCTGTCTTCTTCCCTTTATTACTGATGAAGACTCATCTCATTTGCAGCCCTGCTGTGAGAGATGGATCAGAAAATGCCTGAGAGTCTACAACCCAGAATCCATCTATAGAAAAGAAGAAAGACAACATCTCCAAATATTACACGCAGTCAAAACTTTCCTGTAGATCTTGAAACAAAATGCAAAGTACAAACCCACATCCTAGAATATTACAATATACAGGAAATGGTAGCTGTAGGAAGCTTTCTCAGGGGATTTTAAACTTCTGCACCTAAGAACGAAACTGCCTCCGGGAACATGAAGATTTATTCCTTTGGCAAGAAAATCAGTCTGTCTCATGACAGTCGTGTCGTCTGTCCATCACTAGGGTGACGGCCATGCTTTATGAATGTGAACACATAAACACATCCGGTTTTCACTTCTTCAAAGAATTTCAAGAGGACCCTGAAAGAGAATATATAATATTCTAGAGATGAAATACGGGAATTTAAATTAGCCAGCACACACATGTTGTTAAAATTTTCTGCCTACTATTATTTAATAATTTTGACTTTTCCTGCTATGAATGAAAAGATGGTTACGTAATGTCTATCAATCCCCAAAGCCTGAAACATTGTGAAAAACTGTCTTATTTCTCCCTAACTTGGGTCTTTGGTCACCAACCTTTTCATTGCTTGTCTAAATTCTGTTTCTCAAATAGATCAGAGGACTACGTGAGGGTGTCACTCTCATGTAGAAGACCAAGGAACTTTCTGTACTTGCATGTATTTGCTCTTGGGAACATGTAAATAAAACTTTCCATTTCAAGAACCAAAACATGGCCGTCCAATGGGACCCACATGAAGCAAAATCTTCCTGCCATCAGTGAACATTAGCACACTGGTAACAGCACAGACAATAATATAATGGAATAATCCTGGAATAATTATAATGATATATAATAAAGATGTTGATGATGATGATGATGATAATGATAATAATAATAATAATAATAATAATAATAATAATAATAATAATAATGGAATAATCCCCTCAAGGGATCACAGACTAAGGAAAGTAAATGTTGAGATGTGTTTTTCAAGGTTTATTGTATCCATGAAAGCAATTTTCACAAGGACCGACTCCTCACACATGAAAATCACTCAACCTGTCATGACTTCACAGAGAGAGTTGAGAACCAGGGTGGTCTTTTCTTAGGACAAGAAAAAGATTTGCCAACCTTCCAAAAGAAAAGAAATCCAGACAGTCTGTGTGTGAGGATGGTTAGCTTATGCATGATTAACACACATACACACACACACACACACACACACACGCACACACACATGCACACACACACATGAACACACACACATGCACACAAACACACACAGACACACACACATAAAAAAGACACACACAGAGAGACACAGACAGACACAAACACAGAGACACACAGACAGAGACACACATAGAGACACACACATACACACATATACACACACATACACACAGAGAGACACACACAGACACACACACATACAAACATTAACACACATAAAAATACACACACAGAGACACATATAGAGACACACACATACACACATACACACACACACACATACACACACACACACACACACACACACACACACACACACACACACATCTGTGATGTCTGCTTCCTAGAGTTTCCAGGTGCAAGAGGATGAAGTGTACCCAGGAACTAGTCGGTCAACAGAATCTTGTTCTGCCTGCAAGTGTGTTGGGGTTTGCTCCAAGGATTTCCGTGTCACAGCTCTGTTAGAAGGTGTTCAGGGACACGCTGTGTGCCTATATTTTACTCAGGGTGAATGAGGGCTACACAAACCTTGGAGAGCGGGAAGGGTTTTCGGGTGCATTTACATCGATGGAGGCTTAAGGTACCAGGAAGGTCTCATTTGCTATATCTTTATAATCGCTGTCCCAGCCTCGGTCTGCTGTTCAGGGATCTCCATGTGTCCTCTTCAGAAACCGACTCCACTGAATGTGCCCCATCCCCACCCCTGAGGTCCTGCTTGCTCGATTTCAAAGGATTGAAGTTTCGGACTCTGCATTGTCTGTCAGATTAAATCCTCCAGAGTTTGCCCTCTAGACGCCATGAATTAACCAGCGCATCCATCGAGTTTCTGCATTTACACGTGTGTCCCCTAATTCTGGCCGGTTCTCTCTGCACTGCGCTCTCCCTCCATCGTCCCCACCGACCTTCCGCTCCTGTCCACAGTCGCTCTCACTCACTCACAGAATCTGTTCCAGTTTTCCTTTCAGAGAGGTCGATGCATTCCCCCTCACGGGCCTTCTCCTTTCCTGTGTCCTCTCTGCATGTGTGGATCGTAGATAGAATAAGATTTATCTCACAGCCGATACCATCTATAGGTAAACGCCGCCATGTTTGCGTCTCTAGGTCTCAGCTCCGTCTCGGGCTGGTTTCTTTCTTTTAGTTTCATCTATTTTCTCTTAGGATTCATGATGTCATGCCCCCATCCCTATGATATCATTCCCCCACCGATATGATGTCATGTCCCACCCAATGATGTCAAATCCCGCCCCCATGATGTGATGTTCCCGCCCCCACGATGTCATGCCCCACCACCATGATGTCATGCCCTACCCAATGATGTCATGCCCCCATCCCTATGATATCATTCCTCAACCCCATGATGTCATGCCCCACACACATGATGTCACGCCCCACCCCCACGATGTCATGCCCCACTCCCATGATGTCACGCCCCAGTCCCCGTGATGTCACGCCCCACCCCCACGATGTCATGCCCCAAAACCATGATGTCACGCCCCCGTCCTTGTGATGTCATGTCCCCGGTCCCCTCCTTGCTAGAATGGTTGTATCTATTCACCAGGTAACATTCTGAATGCGGCCCTGTCACCACACCCCTCCAGGCTCCCACCATTTACAGTCCCTCCTCCTATCCTCCCCCCTTCTTCTCTGAGAGAGTGGAGGACCCCTCTGGGTGCACCCTCTCCCCTGGCACATCAAGTCTCTGCAGGACGAGATTCATCGTCTCCCACCAGGTCCTGAAAACGCAGCCGGGTGGGAGAACAGGATCCACAGACAGGCGACGGGTTAGTGACCCCACGTGAAGACCATTGTGCTCCTCTGCCTCTCTCAGTCCTTCCCTCTGCTCCTCAGTGAGACTCACTGAGCTCCATCCGATATTTGTCCGTGTGTCTGTGCTTCTGTGTCAGTCGGCTGCTCGGTGGAGCCTGCAGAGGACAATAACTAAACCCTCCCGTCTGCAAACATGAGAAGGACCATCAATAATGTCAGGGTTTGCCGTCTGCCCATAGGATAAGTCTCACATCCGTTCACGTATCCTGTCAACATTCCCTCATTTCCTCTTTCATCTCTGTCCCTGTGTCTCTTATAGAAAAGGCAATTTCTGGGTCAAAATTTTGGGGGTGGGTTTGTGTCCTTATCCTTCCACCTGAAGTCCTCCGTGGATACGGAAAGTGACCATTTCAGTCTCCGTATCCCCACTGCACCGAGTCTCAGCTAAAGTCACCCTCATGGACGCCAGGGCAGCCTCACCCGTCCCAGACTGCAGGATAATCATAGAGATAGCGCCCACCCTGGACAGTCACTGATTCAGTCTATTCTCCTGCCCTCTGTCCCTCTTGCTCGTCTCTCCCAAGAAATGATTCTCACACCCCATTTCCCGTCCCATCCCCTCAGTCACCAAATTCTTTCCTTCCATCTGCCTCCTCTCATTAGTTTATTCCTCCTTCTGTGTGAAATTCAAGCATTTTTTTGGCCCTTCCTATTTATTTATCCTCTTTGGTTCCGTAAATCTTTGTGTGTGAATTCTGTACTTTATGGCTAATACCCTCTTTTAAGTGAATGTGTACATGTTATTTTGGGTCTCAGTTACCTCATTCAGAACAATACTTTCTCATTCTATCTACTTGACTGCATCTTCACGATGTCCTTAATTTTCATAGCTGCGTAGTAGTCCATAGTGTAAATGAACCATATTTTCTGTAGCCATTCTTTGGTTGAGGGGCATCTGGGTTATTTCTATTTTCTTCTATTATGAAGGAAGCAGTTAGGAACCTTATGGAGCACATGTCCTTGCGGTATGGCAGGTCTTTTCAGATATAAGGCCAGGAGTGGTATAGCTGGGTCTTTAGGAAGAATATTCCGCATTTTCTCAGAATCACTCGATAGATATGAAAAGTCATTATACGGATTTGATCTTACCTAAGGAAATGGTATTTGTATCCTGATATTTATCTGCTCCCTCAAAGGAGGTTGACCTGACTAGACCTCTATCATGGACTCAGGAAATTGCATATAAATCTCTTCCCATTTTAACTGTTTAGTAAATGCTAGAGGCTATGACAGGTAGCCAGAGGGGAAAGTTGGTACTGGAGGTTTGAGAGTGGGGTTAGATAGAAGTCAGAAGAGGGTAAGAGAGGTATAGGATTATTACTATATAATAATTTAATATACTAACATAATATATTATTATTATTAATTATATTTTATCATTATATCAATATATAATAATTTAATATATTAATTATATATTATCAAAATGTTGATATATAACAGTTTAATATGTTAATGTAATATATTAATATTAATTAGATTATTATAATTGTAGTATATGATAATTTAATATATTAAATTATCATAATAATATTTTATATAAGTATATACACACACATATATATGTATATATATATATTACATTATATGCAAATTCAACAAAGTTAACTCCAAGTGGAGCTCACAAGTTAATGTGAAATTCTGAGAGCAGAATATTTTTTTACAGTTCAGTTTGCTTATATGGTGGATCACTTTGATGGGTTTGCATAGACTAAACCATTCCTGCAGCCTCAGGTCCTCCTGAGATGAGCCTACTAAATGGCGTTGGATGGCGGATTTATATGTCATTGGATTTTGTTTTCTTGCATTTTATCTACTATTTTTTCCACCAATGATCTTAAGGGAAATTCATCTGAAATTCTTTCTTTGTTGAGTCGTTTTCTGATTTAGGTGTAAGGGCGACTGTGCTGTCATGGAATAAGTTTGGTGTTTTCCTTCTGTTTCTGTGTTTTGGAGAAGGTTGAGAATTCTTTTAAAATCTGGTAGGACTCTGCGCTCAATCAATCTGGCCTTCGGACTTTTTCAGTGGGGAAGTGTTAATTACAGTTTGTGTCTCTTTAGGTGTTTTAGAGCTATTTACATAGTTTATCTTACCTCAGTTTACCTGTGGTCAGTGTTATTCATCTACACAATCATCCATATCATTCAGAGCTTCTAATTTTGTAGACAGCAGGTTTTTGAAGTGAGACCTAATGATTCTGTGAATTTCATCAGTGTCCATCGATGAGGCTCTCTGTTCATTTCTGATTTTGTTATTTGGATGCTGTCTCTCCACCTATTACATTATCTGTCTGAGGGTTTGTCTGTCAGGTTGATTTTCCCAAGGAACCAGCTCTTGTTTTTGTTGATCTTTGTATTCTCTTTGTTTCTGATGGATCACTCTCATCCCGAGTCTGATCATTTCTCTCTGTCTCCTCCTTTAATATGTATTTGCTTCTTTTTATTCTAGAGCTTTCAGGTGTGCTGGGAAGTTTTAGTGTCAGGTCTCTCTGGTTTCTTTATGAAATCACTCTGTGCTGTTCCTGTGCACGTTCCTCTTAGCACTGCTTTCCTTAAGTCCCTTAAGTTTGGAGAAGCTGTGCCTTCATTTTCATTAAATTCTAGGAACCCTTTTTTTTCAAGTCTTCTCTGAACTGGTGGTTCTTCAGTTACGAGCTATTGAATTTCAATGAGTTTATAGACTTTTTCTTATTGTTGAAATTCAGTTTTAATCCATGGTATTCTGAGAAGATCCAATGGTTAGCACAGTCTTTCTGTATCTGCTGTGGCTTGCTTAGTGATGGAGAACATGGTAGTATAGGATAAGGTTCCATGAGGTACTGAAAAGAGTTTACTTTTGGGTTCCTGTGAAATATTCTGTAGATATCAGTGAGGTCAATTTATTTGAAACGAGTGTTAGTTACAACATTTTTATTTATTTATTTATTTATTTATTTATTTATTTATTTATTTATTTATTTTTAGTTTCTGTCTCAATGATCTGCCCTTGGTGAGAGTGGGACATTGATGTTCCCCACTATTAATATTTGAGGTTCGATGTAATATTTAAGCTTCAGCAATATTTCTCTCAACATTGTTCCTGCTTTTGTCTTTGGCATATAGACATCCAGAATTGAGATGTCATTTTGGTGGATTTTTCCTCTGATCCATATGAAGTGTCCTAGTGTCCTTCTCCATCTCTTTTCATTACTTTTGGTTGAAAGTCTGATTTGCTGGATGTAAGAATGGCTTCACCATCTTGTTTCTTGTGTCCATTTGCTTGGAAATCCTTTTTCAATCACTTAGTCTGAAGTTGTGTCCATCTTGGTTGCTAGATTGTGTTTTTTTCTTTTTTTTTTCTTTTTTCTTTTTTTCGGAGCTGGGGACCGAACCCAGGGCATGGCACTCGCTAGGCAAGCGCTTTACCGCTGAGCTAAATCCCCAACCCCTGTGTTTCTTGAGTGCAACAGAAGGATGGATCCTGTTTTTAAATTCATTGTGTTAGCCTGTGTCCTTTAACTGTTGAGTAGAGGCCATTAATGCTTAAAGGTATTAATGAGAAGTGATCTTTAGTTCATGAAATTTTGATGTTGCAGTAGCAGGGTTTTTTTTCTTGCATGTTTTCTGGTTTTTGTTTTTTCGATTGGGATGTTTGAGTGTGTATGTGAGTATTAGGTCTGTTCTGTAGGGTGCATGGTTTTTTGGTTTGCATGTTTTTGTTTTTATTTTTTTTGGGGGAGCTGTTAGAGTATGCATGTGGATATGAGATCCCTTCTGTAGGATATGCTGTGCAATTATTAATTTCTTGTGGGAGGGAGGGATGGTTCAATTGCTGAAAATCCATCAATATAATTCACTATATAATGGAACTGAAAGAGAAAAATCACATGATAATCTCATTAAATGCTGAAAAAACCTGCAAAAATATTCCAACCCCCCTTCATGTTAAAAGCATGAGAGCGATCAAGGATACCAGTCCTATGCAGAAACATAATAGAAGCCATGGACAGCAGGTCAGTATTCAACTTCAACCTAAATGGAAAGAAACGTAAAGCAATTCCATTAAAGTCAAGGACAATGTAATCCTGCCCACACTCCTTACTCAGTATAGTATTTGAAATTCTATCCAGGGTAAAAGCATGGTTCAAATTTGGTTCTGACATGGGGTATGGCCAATGCCTGTGAAGGAGGAATAGCACAGAGCTTTAGAACTCCTGGGGTAGGGGCTGGGGATTTAGCTCAGTGGTAGAGCGCTTACCTAGGAAGCGCAAGGCCCTGGGTTCGGTCCCCAGCTCCGAAAAAAAGAACAAAAAAAAAAAAGAACTCCTGGGGTATGGCCCACTCTTCAGCACAGCCTTCTTGGACCGTGGAGATTCACGAACCCAACGAGGACTTCTTGCAGAGTGTCTCTCAGTTATTGCATTCATATCTCTCTTAATCTAAGAAGTTCATGAAAATCCTCATGGAGCTTCCCACCACTCAGAGGGAAGTGCCATTGGCATTTGCAATAACAGTGGTCCAGGTCTTTTAGCAATTGCCTCTGGGGCAGATCAGTGCTTCTATCTTTGCCCGAGGAAATGTAGATGGTCAGCGACAACCACCACCCTTAAAAAGCATTTGGAAAAATAAAATTTTCGTGAAGTTGGCTAAGATGTTTTCCCTACTGACTCTGATGTAAAAAACAATTTATGGAACAATTTTAAATTCAGAATAGCTGGGACCTTTTAAGGTCAGGGATCAAGAACAATGGCGGCACAGGCTAGTGGTGTGACTGTCACAGAGGCTGGACTGTTGATGACTGATTTCTGACCCAGTTTTACCCTCAGCTTCCTGATAGGATTTAATAAGGATTGACAATCACAGGTGTGCATTCTAAAGGTGATCATTTAAAGCAGAGATGACATTTTTATACAGATGTTTAGATTTCTGTTTTTTTTAAAGGTTCTTATAAGAGTACTTTTAAAGATAAATAATACAATACTTAACCATTTCTCTGTAAATTCAAATTGCTTACTTATGAAGTTATGTTGGCCTTGGGAGCAATTTGTTTTCTTTAGGTGTACTATGTAATATTTGTTCTAATACAGTATTAGGTATCACCTTTTTTCAGCACTAAGCAAGAGAAGAAAAGAAGAACAGGATCACATATGTGTAATACAATATTCAATAAATTAATGGTCAATAGGGAAAATAACTGCCTGTTGGGAAACAGAGAAAACCTAGAAAATTGAACTGTATGTCACAGGAATGAACCTGGGAATAAAAATATTATCTAGAAGAATCTCCTATACTTTATGTTCCTAAGTCATTTCTACCCATGTCAAGTCCCTGACTAACTATCTCCATTCAGAGCATGTAACCTCTAATGAAGACAAGAGAAGTCTCTAGATTTAGAGAGATGCAGTACGTAAAGGTTTCCACTGTTTCGCAAGAGACTCTCCTGGAAAAGGCACTCTCGAAACTGGTCAATGTAAGGAAAGCTGTTCAGCAGGTATGACATGGCGGTTCTCAGTGACATCATCATTAGGCCCTCCATGAAAACTCTCTTGTATCCTGGAGAGCCCTAGCTTCTTCTGTGATGTCACAAGTGTTGTCCTGACTGCATCTGCCTCTCAGATATTCCTTCAGTACCTCTAGAGTTTACTAATTGACCTCTAATTCAGAGTAAACATCAATTTGGGCGGGAGAACAAAGAGGATGAAAAGATCAGATATGGGGAGCGTGAAGGAAGCTGGCCTTCTGTCTTTGTATAAAAAAAGGAAGAAATACATTGTCCTTGGTATAGCTCAGTGAGTACTTGGTAGGGATTTAGTGGGATTGCTAAAGAGACAGACTTTATCTGAGCCTCACACCTATGGGAATCAGGAACTGGGAGCCTCTCACAGGCATCTGGACTTCCTTGTTCTTATGGTTCCTGGAAATCAGAGAGTTTATATCATTAATTTCTTTATTCCAAAAGCCAAGTGTTGGTAAGGACGCTGTAGTTTTCCTGAGAGCTCATGGCCTTTACTCTTTTTGACAAGAAGAAAAAGGTCCTAAGGAAAAAGGGAGAGACAGGTATTGTGTCCCGAGCTCAGAGTAAACTCCTCCATGTTTTGGATATCTATAGTGCAGTCTGGGAAGCAGCAGTGCTATTAGTTGGGACTTCATCATCTCAGTCTTTCCACTAATATTTCGACTGACTAGCACTTTACTTTTCTGAGTCAATAGGTAGGATTAGCTGTCAGTTTTCTCTTCTTTTATTTCTTTCATATTTTTTATGTTTTAGCAATTTTTATTGCTTTTTTAACTTAATATTTCTATATTTACATTTAATGTTATTTCGTTCCCCATTTTCCAGAACATAAGATTCCTACCCGTATCCTTCCCGTTCTTCTCTAACACCTGACTGCGCCTTCACATTCCCTTGACTGGCCGAGAAACCTAGAGATGACCAATAGCTTCTGCTTCCATTCCTGATGACAAGGCCACCCTCTGCCACATGCAGTTAGAGCCATAGCTCTGTCCGTGTACACTCATTGAACATTGGTCTAGTATTAGAAAGCTCTGGTTCATTGACATTGTTGTTCTTATGGGATTGAAAGCTCCTTCAGCTCTTGTAATCCTTTCTCAAAATCTGCCAACAAGAGGTCTGTTTCAGTTCACTGGTTTGCCATTGGATTCACATCTGTATTTGACATGATCTGCCTGTGTCTCTCAGGAAATATCTATATCCGGTTGCTGGCAGAATGCACTTTTTAGCTACATCAATCTTAACTAGTTTTGGTGGCTATATATATAGGTTTGGTGGCTCATACAGCTATGTGGTTAGGTGGAATGGTAACATGGATTCTTAGCAACTAGGTCAAGAATGTTGAGTTCAGAAATGACAATGTCAAATAGAATCCCTCCTGTTCTTATGAACGTATTGAAGTTGAGGTTTCACTGGTCCTCAAGCCTTTCTTCACCCTGCCTATCCTCCGATATCTTATGTTTCGCCTTCAGAGAGAATCATGGTAAAACATCTGACCCTCAAGGCTTGCAATGTGAACACAGGAAAGTAAATAGTGTAGTACTGATATCAAATCGTACTAGAGAACTGAATTCTATAGTTAATTTGTCCTTTGCTTTGCTGAAAATGGTATTGGAAACAGAAATTTTGAATACACATACAGGAATATTAATAAAGTCTCTTAACAAGGAATGTACAATGAGAAAGTAAAATACAATATTCATTCAATTAAGGTCTGTAGGCAAAACACTGGCCTTTGGGAAATAGAGAAATCCTGGGATATTGAACTGTATGTCACAGGAATGAACCTGGGAATAAAATATTATCTAGAAGAATCTCCCCCACTCTATGTTCCTAAATCTTTTCTAGCCATGCTAAGCCGATGACTAACTTTGTCCATTCAGAGCATGTAAGCACTAATGAAGCAAAGAGAAGTCTCCAGCTTTAGAGATATATAGTATGTAAAGGTTTCCACTGTGTCACAGGAGACACTCCTGGAAAGGGCACCCTCAAATCTGGTCAATTGAAGTAAATCTGTTCAGCAGGGAGGACATGGCAGTTCTCAGTGACATCATCATTAGGCCTCCCTGAAAAATCTCTTGTATCCTGGAGAGCCCTAGCTTTTCGGTGATATCACAGTGTTGTCCTGACTGCAACTGCCTCTCAGATATTCCTTCAGTACCTCTAGGGTTTACGTATTGGCCCCTAATTTGCTGAAAACTGCCATTTGGGAGGGAGAACACAGAGGATGAAGTGATCAGGCATGGGGTTTGGGAAGCTGGCCTTTTTCTTGGTATAAAAATGAAGAAATATGTGGTCAATGGGAAAGCTCCTTGAGTCTTGGGTAGGGCTTGAGTAGGTTCAGTGAAGAGATAGCCTTGATCTGAGCCTTCCACATCTGGGAATCAGGTATTGGGAGCCTCTCAGAAACATCTGGACTTCCCTGGTTGTCATTTTTCTTGGAAGTCAGATAGTTTACATAATTCATTTCTTTATCCCAAAAGCCAGTTGTTGGGAAGGGGACTATAGTTTTTCCTGAGAGCTCATAGCTTTTATCCTTTTGTCAAGAAGGAAAAGATCCTAAGGAAGAAAGGTAAGGCAAGTACTGTGTCCTCAGCACAGAGTAAACTCCTCCATGCATTGGATTCTAATAATGCAGTTCTTGTGTGGCACTGATATCTGGGAGGGAGAAGTGCTTCTAGATGAGACTTCATTATATCAGTCTTTACACTAGTATTAATCTGACTACTGTTCCCTGACAGTGACCCCTTAAAATTCTGAGTCAATAGGTGTGATTAGCAGGCAGATTTCTTTTCTTTTATTTCTTTCATTTTTTTTTAATTTTTAAACAAATTTTATTGCTTTTTAAATTGGAAATTTCTAAATTTACATTTAAAATATTTCCTTTCCCAGTTTCCTGACTATAAGATCCATTACCAGTTCCATTACCCTTCTCCTATAAACCCCCTTACTGACCCTGGACATTCCCTTGAACTGGGAGTCAAACCTAGGCAGGAACAAGGGTTCTCTTTCCATTGTTGCCCAACAAGGCCATCCTCTGCAACACATGCAGTAGGGGCAATAGGTCTGTTCATGTATAGTCTTTGAATATTGGTCTACTACCAGAAAGCTCTGTTTCATTGGCATTGTTGTTCTTATGGGGTTGAAAGCACCTTAACCTCTTTTAATCCTTTCTCCAAATCTACCAACAAGAAGTCCGTTTTCAGGTCACTGTTTTGCCACTAGGGTTCATATTATAGTTTACCCTGAAGTTATCTGTGTTTGATGCTAATTCCACTGCCCCAAGGTCAGCAGCATAGTCCTGTACTCAGGACTCAGGTTACTTCACCAGAATCACCTCCCCATTTAATTTGTAAAGTATATGTCAGTGGCAGTAACAGGATAGAACGAGGGTTATCATGGGAGGAGAAGAAGAACGGGCGGGAGAGAAGTTTGAAGGAAGAGGAGGAGTCTAGAGGAAAAAAGAGGAAAGGAAGATGACAGAGTGAGAAGCCATGGTAGGTGAATTTAAGATTATTCTCTGTGTATTTACATGTCTGAATTAATGTTCCTAAGGGATGGATGGTACCCGGCATTGTATGTTTAAGTGGGCAATTATATCTAATAAACAAAATCAAAGATTATTGTGCTGTGTGTTTTTTATGCGAGGGTTTGAGTATAGGAGAGTGTGTGACGGCATGAAACACTGTGTAGCCGAGGAGTGGGAAGGTGTTTCTGCCAAGATATCTATCAGGGAATTTCAGATACTTTAGTGCCAGAGTTAGCAGGGTAAAAGAAAATTTTACTTTTTTTTATTTTTATATTTGAACAAAACACATTCACTTCTGTATATAATATGCTCTAGCTTTGTCTCTCATGAAATATCTATATCTGATTCCTGGTGAAAGCACTTCTTAGCTTCATCAATCTTATCTAGTTTTGGTGATATATATATATATTTGGCACTTTCTGCTAATTGGGTAGGGGGAATTTTCAAATGGATTTTGTGCAACTAAGTCAAAAATGTAGAATCCACAAAGGACAATGTCAAATAGACTCCCTCCTGTTCTTTTGAACATATTGAAGTTGAGGTTTCACTGGACCTCAAGCCATTCCTCTCACTATTCTTCCTCTTGTATATTATTATTTCTCAAGAAACAATCATGGTAAAATATCCACAACCCTCACGTCTGGTCATTGGAACACAGTAAGGTAGATAATGCAGAACTGATATCAAATGGGACTAGAGAACCGAATTCTATACACCATGTTGGACTTTGCTTTACTGATGTCTTGTAATTCTGGGATAAAATAAGGATTTGGGAGTTTATCATTTCAAGTAAGTACACAATATTTACACTGTTATACTCATTCTATAGCTGGGCCACATTTGTTGCCAAAATCATTGCAGAAAATGAAATTGGAAAACAGAATTTTTGAGTACACATTCAGCAATATTTATAAAGTCCCATATCGAGGAATGTACAATAAGATAGTGAAATACAATATTCTCTCAATTGAAGGTCTGTAGGAAAATATTGGTCTTTGGGAAGCAGAGAAAACCTAAAAAATTGAACTGTATTTCATGAAATGTACCTGAGAATAAAAGTATTATCCAGAAGAATCTCCTCCACTCCATGTTACAAGATCTTTTCTACACATTCCAAGTCCCTGATTAACTTTTTCCATTCAGAGCATGTAACCAGTAATAAAGCAACGAGAAGTCTCTAGCTTTAGATAGATGTAGTACATAAAGGTTTCCACTGAATCACAGGACACATACCTGGAAAGGGCACCCTCAAATCTGGTCAATGTAAGGAAAGCTGTTCAGCAGGTAGGCCATGGATGTTCTCAGTGACATCATCATTAGGCCCTCCCTGAAAAATCTCTTGTATCGGGCAGAGCCCTACCTTCTTCTGTGATGTCACAAGTGTGGTTGTGACTGCATCTGCCTCTCAGATATTCCTTCCGTATAACTATGGTTTACTAATTGGCCACTAATTCAGAGTAAAGAGACATTTGGGAGCGAGAACAAATAGGATGAAGAGATCAGAGATGGGAAGAAGAAGCTGGAAATCTGTCTTGGCATAAAAGAAAAGAAGAAATAATGTGGTTCTTAGGAAAACACCCTGGGCAGATGGCTTTAGTTCTTTTGTTCTCTAGGTTCACCGAGCTCTTGGAGAAGTTGCTGAACATCCTAAAGACCTTTGGGCAAACGGTGAAGTTTCTAGATACGTCTTTTTAGATTTCGATTGTCCTGTGTTTCCCAGGAGGGGTGCTAGAGCCAGATTGATTTTTAGATGCTTTAGAAGACATGGAATTTTTCTGATATACTTTGGCTAATGACACAATGTCTAAATGATTTTTTTTTCAATGTGGACTATCCCTCAGACCTTTGGGAATATAAAAATGGTGTTGTATTTTTGAAGTCTAATTTTCACAATGACAAACCACTTTGAGCATGGAGTACACTTTCTGGAGCCCTAGAGAGGGGTGAAGAAATTCCCTGAAATCCTAGGGCAGATGGTGAACATGCCTTTTTGGTAGAAGAAGGAGTTACTTGAGCATCTTGGGACAATATGTAATGTCCAGCATGCCCCTGTAAGGATTGGCAACTTTCCACAATACCTTCTTCATTTTTGGAAAATTTCAATGCCCTTTGGACAGATGGAGAAGGTGTGGGACTCACCTGAGGAGTAATTGTAACTTTTGGTGTCTCTTTTGCAGAAGAATATGGCACAAGATCCCTTTGGGCAGAAGGTGGAAGGTTGAAACTGTCCTCCTTAGAGGAGAAACTTCTCAAGACACCATCAGAAGGATCAAATCTTAACCCTGTGTTTCTAGAAACTGGATGACTGTGGTACACTTTGGTAGAGGGAGAATGTCGAATATTTCTCCCTAGAGTGGACATATGATATAAATCTACTTGGGTAGATGGGGATAGTTGTAAAGCATGCTGTTCAGATGCAGTAGATCCTAAGAAATCCTTCTCAGATGAGGAAGGTCTTAATGTACCATGTATATGTGTAGAAATCCTGACTGTGATGTCAGAAACAGGAGTAGGTATTAGAGCTACCTCTGAAGATGTGACCTCTCCTAGAGCATCATGGACTTATGTGAAAGGTCTGGGAGCCTCATGAGCAGATAAGGATGTTTCTAGACATCGTTGTGTAATTGTGGAAGTTCCAAGAAAAATTTCTTCTGCTGGAGAAATTGAAACAGACTTTCATATAGGAGTGTCAGGTTCCCTAGCCTGCTTGATAGGCAAAACAGGTGTCAAGGCCCCTTCAGAAGATAAGGTAAAATCCTGAGCTTTTTAGGTATTTGGCAGATGTTCTGAGTCTGCTTGTGGGTATAAAGAAGGACTGGAAACTCTTTGTGCATATTTGGAAGAGTGTGTAGCATCTTCTGTATTTGGGGAAGATGGCTGATCTTGAGGAGATAAGAAGTTCATATAGTCTCCTGTGAAGTTTGCGGAAGTCATATCCATTCTTTTGCACAAATGGAATCTAAGGAATCCCTTTCCTCAGATGTCGAGGATGCTACCGACACTGGTGTTTGCATATCATGTTCCCCTACTCCACGTTCACATATGGTTGGATCCATAACCTACTCTAAAGATGGAATATGTCCTACAACATCTTTTGTACATGTGTCACATCCACAAGCCATTTCTAAAGATGTGGATGTGGTTAGAACTCCTTTTGTAGATGTTTCTCGTCCAACAGTCTCTATGAGATAAGAGTACTACTCAGAGAAACCTGCTCAGTTTTGGGAAATTCTAGCATCTCTGATGTACATGTGGAAAATTTTGGAGCCTCTCCTTACAGGACAGAATGACCTAGAGTCCCCTGAGGAGGTAGGTGATGTTTTATCTTCTCTCTGCATTGTATAAATATGGAGTCTGCATGGCTCATTGACTGTGTGTTGTGGTAAACTTGGCTCTTTTGGGCCTGATGACATATCTGGAGGTTCCTTCTCAGTGGTAGAGGATATTTGAATAATTCTCCGTAGTATAGGGACATTTGAAGTACTGGGGGAGATGGTGAGGGTGCTAGAACATATATTTTTTGTGCAGAAGGCACAAGAGTTCCTTGGGTGGACTCAGAATTTCCTAACACATCTTGTGTGGGTGTGGAACTCTCAAGAGTCTCTTCTGAAACTGGCAATGGTCCTTGAACTAATGGTGTACATGAAGAAAGGTTTGTCTCTGCTTGGGCTGGTATGTGTGTTATGAGGTTCGCATGGGGATTTGCGACGGTATTTTGTCCCTCTTGGACCATAAGTGATGATTTAAGCCCATTTTTAATCGTGGAGGACGTTGAAGGTCCCCTTGGTTTAAAGGGACGTTCTGAAATCCCCTTCATCAGCAGAATCAGGTTTCAAACTCACTTTACATGAAGCAGATTGCATAAGGCACTTTGGTGGAGATGGAGGACATCTTTGACTGTATTTGTGAGTGGACATAGCTCTCTGCCCTGCTTTGGCAGCTGGCTTAGGTATTAAAGTTTCATGTGGAGAGGGGGCAGGATTTAATCCATTTGTGGAACATGAGAAATCACTGAGATTACCTTTAAGAGAAGAAGTTTTGCAGCCCTCTCCGTCTGATGGGGCCTGTTGCACCTCCCCTTGATCAGAGGGGTCTTCTCCAACACACTATGGAGGAGAATTGGAAAGACTGGATACCTGTAGGATAGGGAATGAACATTTGATACTCCTTTGGAAACTCTGTGGGACAGAGAGCTGATCACCCAGAAGAGTGGGCAATATTGAGACCACAGGGAAGGAGAGACTGCCACTTCTGCCCACCTGTGCACACATACCTTGACCAAGAGGAAACTGCATAGTGCCTCTGGACACATGGATATAGGAGCAGTCAAGCTTCAGGTGCCCTGGATTCCAAATTTTACCTGGATCTGAACTGGTTCAAACAGTATTCTACACCCAAATCTCGTGTGGGGTGGGTAAGTCTTAGACCATCAGAGGGGCAGAATCCCCTGAAAGCTCTGCTCACATTCCTGACTCAAGAAAAAACACCTAGCTCCATCTGGGCCTCCTGTGCATAGGGACCTAGGAGCAGTAGGGGCAGGACATTTCTGGTTGCAGCCCTCATGGAAAGCTGAAAGTCAGCCCAACTAGCAAGTTCAGGCCTGAGACCAGAGGTGAATCCAACTTTTCTGCTCGAAGTGAGCTGACTGGTGGACTCAGGACACGCAAAGGCAGAACTCCTCTGGGACCAGGCACTTCCAGCTTCTAGCTGACTCCTGAACCTCCCTGATCCCGGCCCAGAGCTCCCTGATCCTAGACGCTGTGGGAGAGAGCTGATCACCCAGGAGTGTGGGCAATACAGAGTGTAGAAGGCACAGAGACTGACACTGCTGCCCAGCATTGCCAACATCTCTGGCCCAAGACAAAACTGCATAGTGCCTCTGGACACAGGAATATAGGAGGAGTAAAGCTGCAGGACCACCATGTTCCAGACTTTGCCTGGATCTGAACTGAACTGGTCAAACAGCTCCCTGCACCCTTATCCTGAGGGTGGGGGAAATAGACCTTCAGAGAAGCAGACACTCCTGGGAAACCAGAGGAGACTACTCTCTGCCCGGATTCCTGACACAAGAGGAAAACATTTTGTGCCATCTGTGCCCCCTCCCAGCCAACAGAGAGACCTAGGAGAGGAATGGGAATTTCCTTCTGGTTCCTGCCTAGAGGGACAGCTGAAAGCCCATGAACAGGATAAACTACATGCATGAAATTCTCTGTTCCCATAACTGGGTAAAAGAAAACAGGAAAACAGGTCTACAGCGGTCCTGACACACAGGCCTACAGGACGGTCAAACCACAGTCAGAAAGAGCAAGGCAATCTAACTACAGAGACAACCTGATGGCTGGAGGCAAGCACAGGAACACAAGCAACAAAAATCAAGACTACTTGGGCTAATCAGAACCCAATTCTCCCATCAAAACAAACACTGGATATCTAAACAAATCAGAAAAGCAATCTCTGGATTTAAATTCACATTTCATCATGACGATGAAGGATGTTAAGAAGGTCATAAATGACTTCCTTATGAAAATACAGGACAACAGAAAATACAGAAGTAAACAAGTAGAATCCCATAAAGAGAGAACAAAAAGGTACTTTAAAGAACTACTGAAAAAACTACAAAACAGGAGAAAGAAATGAACAAAACCATCCAGGAGTTAAAAATGGAAATAGAAACAATAAAGAAAGCACAAAGGAAGACAACCCTGGAGATGGAAAACCTAGGAAAGAGACCAGGAGTCATAGATGTGAGCGTCACCAACAGGGTAAAAGAGATAGAAGATATAACCTAAGGAGCAGAAGATTCCATAAAAAACATTGACACAAATGTCAAAGATAATGGAAAACAGAAGAAGCTCTTAGCCTAAAACAGGAAATCAATGATACAATAAGAAGATCAAACCAAGGATAACAGGTATAGAAGAGAGTGAAGACTGCCAACATCAAGGGACAGTAATATCTTCAACAAAATTAAGGAAGAAAACTTCCCTAATCTGAAGAAAGATATGCCAATAAACATACACAAAGCCTACAGAACTCCAAATAGATTGGACCAGAAAAGAAAATCCTCCCATCACATAATAGTCAAAACACAAAATGCACAAAAAAAAATATTAACAACAGTAAGGGAAAAGGTTAAATAACATATAATGGCAAACTAATCAGAATTACACCAGATTTCTCACCAGAGACTATGAAAGCCAGAAGATCCTGGACAGATGTCATACAGACACTAAGAGAACACAAATGCCAGCCCAGGCTACTGTATCCAGCAAAACTCTCAATTAACACAGATAGAGAAACTAAGATATTCCATGACAAAAAAAATTTACACAATATCTTTCTACATATCCAGTAATACAAAGGACATTGAAGATAAACACACAGCTAGTGTTTTGCAAATTAAATTGCTATTACTTGTCAAATAAGCTTAGTTTTAAGAGGTTATAGACGGTAAAACGCAGACTTTTCTATATAGACAAAGAATGTGTTTCCCAGTCTGAATCTCACATTCTTTGGCGAATTCTGTTCGTTCCAAGAGGGCAAAGTTTGTAGGAAATTGACTTTGAAGATAAACACACAGCTAGTGTTTTGCTACATGAATTGCTGTTACTTGGCAAATGAGCTTAGTTTTAAGTGGTTCTAGACGGTAAAAAGCAGACTTGTCCATATAGACAAAACATGCATTTCCCATTCTGAACCAAACATTCTTCGGCAAATTTTGTTGGTTCCAAGTGGGAAAACCTGGTCAAAGATTTCATTGAAGATAAACACACAGCTAGTGTTTTGCAAAATGAATTACTCGTATTTGGCAAATAAGCTTAGTTTTAAATGGTTCCAGAATGTAAAAAGCATACTTTTCTCTATAGACATAACATGCATTTCCCAAACTGAATAGCACATTCTTTGGCGAATTTCTTCGTTCCAAGCGGGAAAAGCTTAAAGGAAGTTGACCTTGAAGATAAACACACAGCTAGTGCTTTGCAAATTAAAATACTGTTACTTGTCCAATATGATTAGTTATAAGTTGTTATAGACAGTAAAAGGCATACTTTCCTATATAGACAAACCATGTGTTTCCCAGTTTGAATCTCACATTCTTGGGCGAATTCTGTTCCTTTCAAGCGGGAAAAGCATGTAGGAACTTGACTTTGAAGATAAACACACAGCTAGTGATTTGCAAAGTGAAAGGTGTTACTTGGTGAATAAGATTAGTTTTAAGTGGTTCTAGAGAGTAAAAAGCAGACTTTTCAAGATAGACAAAACATGGTTTTCCCAGTCTGAATCGAACATTCTTTGGTGAATTCTGTTCATTCCTAGCCAGAAAAGCTTGTAGGAACTTGACTTTGAGGATAAAAAAACAGCCTTTTTTTTCGCTTTACAAAGTGAATTGTTCTTACTTGGCGATTAAGCTTAGTTTTAAGTAGTTCTAGATGGTAAAAAGCATACCTTTCAATATGGACAAAACATGGGTTTCCTTTCCCAGTCTGACTTGAACATTCTTTGGTGAATCTGTTTGTTCCAAGCGGGAAAAGCTTGTAGGAAGTTGACTTTGAAGATAAACACACAGCTAGTGTTTTACAAAGTGAATTGTTCTTTCTTGGCAATTAAGCTTAGTTTTAAGTAGTTCTAGATGGTAAAAAGCATACTTTTTATATAGACTAAAAATCCTTTTCCCAATCTCAATCTCTCATTCTCTGGCAAATTCTGTTCCTTCCAAGCAGGAAAAGCTTGTAGGAACTTGACTTTGAAGCTGAACACACAGCTAGTGATTTGCAAAGTGAAAGGTGTTACTTGGCAAACAAGCTTAGTTTTAAGTGGTTCTAGAGGGTAAAAAGCACACTTTTCAATATAGACAAAACATGGGTTTCCCAGTCTGAATCGAACTTTCTTTGGAGAATTCTGTTCGTTCAACCAGGAAAAGCTTGTAGGAAGTTGCCTTTCAAGAGAAACATACAGCTAGTGTTTTGCAAATTGAATGGTGTTACTTGGCCAATAAGCTTAGTTTTAATTGTTTCTAGAGGGTAAAAAGCAGACTTTTCAATATAGACAAAACATGGATTTCCCAGTTGAATCGAACATTCGTTGGTGAATCTATTCGTTCCATGCTGGAAAAGCTTGTAGGAAGTTGACTTTGAAGATAAACACACAGCTAGTTTTTTGCAAAGTGAATTGATGTTACTTGGCCAATAAGCTTAGTTTTAAGTGGTTCTAGACGGTAAAAACCATACTTTTTTTTATGGACAAATCATGGGTTTCCTTTCCCAGTCTGAATCGAACATTCTTTTGCGAATCGTGTTCATTCCAAGTGGGAAAGGCTTGTAGGAAGTTGACTTTGAAGATAAACACACAGCTAGTGTTTAGCAAAGTGAATTGCTGTTACTTGGCCAATAAGCTTAATTTTAAGTGGTTCTAGAGGGTAAAAAGCATAGTTTTCTATATAGACAAAACATGCCTTTCGAGTTCTGAATCACACATTCTTAGGCGAATTCTGTTCCATCCAAGTGGGAAAAGCTTGTAGGAATTTAATTTTGAAGATAAACACAGAGCTAGTGATTTGCTAATTGAATGGTGTTACTTGGCGAATATGCTTAGTTTCAAGTGGCTCTAGATGGTAAAAAGCAGACTATTCAATATAGACATAACCGGGTTTTCCCAGTCTGAATTTCTCATTCTTTGGCGAAATCTGTTCATTCGAAGCGGGAAAAACTTATAGGTATGTTGACTTTGAATATAACCACACAGCTAGTGTTTTGCAAAGTGAATTGCTCTTACTTGGCCAATAAGCTTAGTTGTCAGTGGTTCTAGAGGCAAAAAACCAGACTTTAATGTATAGACAAAACATGCATTTCCCAGTCTGAACCACACATTCTTTGGCGAATCGTGTTCGTTCCAAGCGGGAAAATTTGTAGGAAGGTGACTAAGAAGAAAAACACACAGCTAGTGTTTTACGAAGTGAATTGTTCTTACGTGGTGATTAAGCTTAGTATTGAGTGGTCCTAGAAGGCAAAAAGCATACTTTTCTATATAGACAAAACATGCGTTTCCAAGACTGAATCACACATTCGTAGGTGAATCATGTTTGTTCCAAGCGGAAAAAGTTTGGTGGAAGTTGACTTTGAAGATAAACACACAGCGAGTGTTTTGCAAAGTGAATTGTTCTTACTACGCGAATATTCTTAGTTTTAAGTGGTTCTAGAGGGTAAAAAAGCAGACTTTTCTATGTAGACAAAACATGGTTTTCCCAGTCTGGATCTTATTCTTTGGGGAATTTTGTTCAATCCAAGCGAGAAAAGCTTGTAGGAACTTGAAGTTGAAGATAAACACACAGCTGGTGTTTTGGAAAGTGAATTGCTGTTACTTGGCCAATACATTTAGTTTTCAGTGGTGCTAGACGGTAAAAAGCAGACTTTTCAGTATAGAAAAAACATGGTTTTCCCAGTCTGAATCTCTCATTCTTGGGCGAATTCTGTTCATCCAAGCAGGAAAAGCTTGTAGGAAGTTGACTTTGAAGACAGACACACAGCTAGTATTTTAGAAAGTGAATTGCTGTTGCTTGGCCAATAAGCTTTGTTTTAAACGGTCCTAGAAGGCAAAAAGCATACTTTTCTATATAGAAAAAAAGTGTGTTTCCCTGTCTGAATCAAACATTCTCAGGCGAATTCTGTTTGTTCCAAGAGGGAAAAGCTTGTAAGAACTTGACTTTGAAGATAAACACACAGCTAGTGATTTGCAAAGTGAAAGGTGTTACTTGGTGAATAAGATTAGTTTTAAGTGGTTCTAGAGAGTAAAAAGCAGACTTTTCAAGATAGACAAAACATGGTTTTCCCAGTCTGAATCGAACATTCTTTGGTGAATTCTGTTCATTCCTAGCCAGAAAAGCTTGTAGGAACTTGACTTTGAGGATAAAAAAACAGCCTTTTTTTTTCGCTTTACAAAGTGAATTGTTCTTACTTGGCGATTAAGCTTAGTTTTAAGTAGTTCTAGATGGTAAAAAGCATACCTTTCAATATGGACAAAACATGGGTTTCCTTTCCCAGTCTGACTTGAACATTCTTTGGTGAATCTGTTTGTTCCAAGCGGGAAAAGCTTGTAGGAAGTTGACTTTGAAGATAAACACACAGCTAGTGTTTTACAAAGTGAATTGTTCTTTCTTGGCAATTAAGCTTAGTTTTAAGTAGTTCTAGATGGTAAAAAGCATACTTTTTATATAGACTAAAAATCCTTTTCCCAATCTCAATCTCTCATTCTCTGGCAAATTCTGTTCCTTCCAAGCAGGAAAAGCTTGTAGGAACTTGACTTTGAAGCTGAACACACAGCTAGTGATTTGCAAAGTGAAAGGTGTTACTTGGCAAACAAGCTTAGTTTTAAGTGGTTCTAGAGGGTAAAAAGCACACTTTTCAATATAGACAAAACATGGGTTTCCCAGTCTGAATCGAACTTTCTTTGGAGAATTCTGTTCGTTCAACCAGGAAAAGCTTGTAGGAAGTTGCCTTTCAAGAGAAACATACAGCTAGTGTTTTGCAAATTGAATGGTGTTACTTGGCCAATAAGCTTAGTTTTAATTGTTTCTAGAGGGTAAAAAGCAGACTTTTCAATATAGACAAAACATGGATTTCCCAGTTGAATCGAACATTCGTTGGTGAATCTATTCGTTCCATGCTGGAAAAGCTTGTAGGAAGTTGACTTTGAAGATAAACACACAGCTAGTTTTTTGCAAAGTGAATTGATGTTACTTGGCCAATAAGCTTAGTTTTAAGTGGTTCTAGACGGTAAAAACCATACTTTTTTTTATGGACAAATCATGGGTTTCCTTTCCCAGTCTGAATCAAACATTCTTTTGCGAATCGTGTTCATTCCAAGTGGGAAAGGCTTGTAGGAAGTTGACTTTGAAGATAAACACACAGCTAGTGTTTAGCAAAGTGAATTGCTGTTACTTGGCCAATAAGCTTAATTTTAAGTGGTTCTAGAGGGTAAAAAGCATAGTTTTCTATATAGACAAAACATGCCTTTCGAGTTCTGAATCACACATTCTTAGGCGAATTCTGTTCCATCCAAGTGGGAAAAGCTTGTAGGAATTTGATTTTGAAGATAAACACAGAGCTAGTGATTTGCTAATTGAATGGTGTTACTTGGCGAATATGCTTAGTTTCAAGTGGCTCTAGATGGTAAAAAGCAGACTATTCAATATAGACATAACCGGGTTTTCCCAGTCTGAATTTCTCATTCTTTGGCGAAATCTGTTCATTCGAAGCGGGAAAAACTTATAGGTATGTTGACTTTGAATATAACCACACAGCTAGTGTTTTGCAAAGTGAATTGCTCTTACTTGGCCAATAAGCTTAGTTGTCAGTGGTTCTAGAGGCAAAAAACCAGACTTTAATGTGTAGACAAAACATGCATTTCCCAGTCTGAACCACACATTCTTTGGCGAATCGTGTTCGTTCCAAGCGGGAAAATTTGTAGGAAGGTGACTAAGAAGAAAAACACACAGCTAGTGTTTTACGAAGTGAATTGTTCTTACGTGGTGATTAAGCTTAGTATTGAGTGGTCCTAGAAGGCAAAAAGCATACTTTTCTATATAGACAAAACATGCGTTTCCAAGACTGAATCACACATTCGTAGGTGAATCATGTTTGTTCCAAGCGGAAAAAGTTTGGTGGAAGTTGACTTTGAAGATAAACACACAGCGAGTGTTTTGCAAAGTGAATTGTTCTTACTACGCGAATATTCTTAGTTTTAAGTGGTTCTAGAGGGTAAAAAAGCAGACTTTTCTATGTAGACAAAACATGGTTTTCCCAGTCTGGATCTTATTCTTTGGGGAATTTTGTTCAATCCAAGCGAGAAAAGCTTGTAGGAACTTGAAGTTGAAGATAAACACACAGCTGGT
This sequence comes from Rattus norvegicus, assembly GCF_036323735.1. Classification (NCBI taxonomy): domain Eukaryota; kingdom Metazoa; phylum Chordata; class Mammalia; order Rodentia; family Muridae; genus Rattus; species Rattus norvegicus. The sequence continues at coordinate 5,187,668 of NC_086021.1, forward strand.
GTTTTGGAAAGTGAATTGCTGTTACTTGGCCAATACATTTAGTTTTCAGTGGTGCTAGACGGTAAAAAGCAGACTTTTCAGTATAGAAAAAACATGGTTTTCCCAGTCTGAATCTCTCATTCTTGGGCGAATTCTGTTCATCCAAGCAGGAAAAGCTTGTAGGAAGTTGACTTTGAAGACAGACACACAGCTAGTATTTTAGAAAGTGAATTGCTGTTGCTTGGCCAATAAGCTTTGTTTTAAACGGTCCTAGAAGGCAAAAAGCATACTTTTCTATATAGAAAAAAAGTGTGTTTCCCTGTCTGAATCAAACATTCTCAGGCGAATTCTGTTTGTTCCAAGAGGGAAAAGCTTGTAAGAACTTGACTTTGAAGATAAACACACAGCTAGTGATTTGCAAAGTGAAAGGTGTTACTTGGTGAATAAGATTAGTTTTAAGTGGTTCTAGAGAGTAAAAAGCAGACTTTTCAAGATAGACAAAACATGGTTTTCCCAGTCTGAATCGAACATTCTTTGGTGAATTCTGTTCATTCCTAGCCAGAAAAGCTTGTAGGAACTTGACTTTGAGGATAAAAAAACAGCCTTTTTTTTTCGCTTTACAAAGTGAATTGTTCTTACTTGGCGATTAAGCTTAGTTTTAAGTAGTTCTAGATGGTAAAAAGCATACCTTTCAATATGGACAAAACATGGGTTTCCTTTCCCAGTCTGACTTGAACATTCTTTGGTGAATCTGTTTGTTCCAAGCGGGAAAAGCTTGTAGGAAGTTGACTTTGAAGATAAACACACAGCTAGTGTTTTACAAAGTGAATTGTTCTTTCTTGGCAATTAAGCTTAGTTTTAAGTAGTTCTAGATGGTAAAAAGCATACTTTTTATATAGACTAAAAATCCTTTTCCCAATCTCAATCTCTCATTCTCTGGCAAATTCTGTTCCTTCCAAGCAGGAAAAGCTTGTAGGAACTTGACTTTGAAGCTGAACACACAGCTAGTGATTTGCAAAGTGAAAGGTGTTACTTGGCAAACAAGCTTAGTTTTAAGTGGTTCTAGAGGGTAAAAAGCACACTTTTCAATATAGACAAAACATGGGTTTCCCAGTCTGAATCGAACTTTCTTTGGAGAATTCTGTTCGTTCAACCAGGAAAAGCTTGTAGGAAGTTGCCTTTCAAGAGAAACATACAGCTAGTGTTTTGCAAATTGAATGGTGTTACTTGGCCAATAAGCTTAGTTTTAATTGTTTCTAGAGGGTAAAAAGCAGACTTTTCAATATAGACAAAACATGGATTTCCCAGTTGAATCGAACATTCGTTGGTGAATCTATTCGTTCCATGCTGGAAAAGCTTGTAGGAAGTTGACTTTGAAGATAAACACACAGCTAGTTTTTTGCAAAGTGAATTGATGTTACTTGGCCAATAAGCTTAGTTTTAAGTGGTTCTAGACGGTAAAAACCATACTTTTTTTTATGGACAAATCATGGGTTTCCTTTCCCAGTCTGAATCGAACATTCTTTTGCGAATCGTGTTCATTCCAAGTGGGAAAGGCTTGTAGGAAGTTGACTTTGAAGATAAACACACAGCTAGTGTTTAGCAAAGTGAATTGCTGTTACTTGGCCAATAAGCTTAATTTTAAGTGGTTCTAGAGGGTAAAAAGCATAGTTTTCTATATAGACAAAACATGCCTTTCGAGTTCTGAATCACACATTCTTAGGCGAATTCTGTTCCATCCAAGTGGGAAAAGCTTGTAGGAATTTGATTTTGAAGATAAACACAGAGCTAGTGATTTGCTAATTGAATGGTGTTACTTGGCGAATATGCTTAGTTTCAAGTGGCTCTAGATGGTAAAAAGCAGACTATTCAATATAGACATAACCGGGTTTTCCCAGTCTGAATTTCTCATTCTTTGGCGAAATCTGTTCATTCGAAGCGGGAAAAACTTATAGGTATGTTGACTTTGAATATAACCACACAGCTAGTGTTTTGCAAAGTGAATTGCTCTTACTTGGCCAATAAGCTTAGTTGTCAGCGGTTCTAGAGGCAAAAAACCAGACTTTAATGTATAGACAAAACATGCATTTCCCAGTCTGAACCACACATTCTTTGGCGAATCGTGTTCGTTCCAAGCGGGAAAATTTGTAGGAAGGTGACTAAGAAGAAAAACACACAGCTAGTGTTTTACGAAGTGAATTGTTCTTACGTGGTGATTAAGCTTAGTATTGAGTGGTCCTAGAAGGCAAAAAGCATACTTTTCTATATAGACAAAACATGCGTTTCCAAGACTGAATCACACATTCGTAGGTGAATCATGTTTGTTCCAAGCGGAAAAAGTTTGGTGGAAGTTGACTTTGAAGATAAACACACAGCGAGTGTTTTGCAAAGTGAATTGTTCTTACTACGCGAATATTCTTAGTTTTAAGTGGTTCTAGAGGGTAAAAAAGCAGACTTTTCTATGTAGACAAAACATGGTTTTCCCAGTCTGGATCTTATTCTTTGGGGAATTTTGTTCAATCCAAGCGAGAAAAGCTTGTAGGAACTTGAAGTTGAAGATAAACACACAGCTGGTGTTTTGGAAAGTGAATTGCTGTTACTTGGCCAATACATTTAGTTTTCAGTGGTGCTAGACGGTAAAAAGCAGACTTTTCAGTATAGAAAAAACATGGTTTTCCCAGTCTGAATCTCTCATTCTTGGGCGAATTCTGTTCATCCAAGCAGGAAAAGCTTGTAGGAAGTTGACTTTGAAGACAGACACACAGCTAGTATTTTAGAAAGTGAATTGCTGTTGCTTGGCCAATAAGCTTTGTTTTAAACGGTCCTAGAAGGCAAAAAGCATACTTTTCTATATAGAAAAAAAGTGTGTTTCCCTGTCTGAATCAAACATTCTCAGGCGAATTCTGTTTGTTCCAAGAGGGAAAAGCTTGTAAGAACTTGACTTTGAAGATAAACACACAGCTAGTGATTTGCAAAGTGAAAGGTGTTACTTGGTGAATAAGATTAGTTTTAAGTGGTTCTAGAGAGTAAAAAGCAGACTTTTCAAGATAGACAAAACATGGTTTTCCCAGTCTGAATCGAACATTCTTTGGTGAATTCTGTTCATTCCTAGCCAGAAAAGCTTGTAGGAACTTGACTTTGAGGATAAAAAAACAGCCTTTTTTTTCGCTTTACAAAGTGAATTGTTCTTACTTGGCGATTAAGCTTAGTTTTAAGTAGTTCTAGATGGTAAAAAGCATACCTTTCAATATGGACAAAACATGGGTTTCCTTTCCCAGTCTGACTTGAACATTCTTTGGTGAATCTGTTTGTTCCAAGCGGGAAAAGCTTGTAGGAAGTTGACTTTGAAGATAAACACACAGCTAGTGTTTTACAAAGTGAATTGTTCTTTCTTGGCAATTAAGCTTAGTTTTAAGTAGTTCTAGATGGTAAAAAGCATACTTTTTATATAGACTAAAAATCCTTTTCCCAATCTCAATCTCTCATTCTCTGGCAAATTCTGTTCCTTCCAAGCAGGAAAAGCTTGTAGGAACTTGACTTTGAAGCTGAACACACAGCTAGTGATTTGCAAAGTGAAAGGTGTTACTTGGCAAACAAGCTTAGTTTTAAGTGGTTCTAGAGGGTAAAAAGCACACTTTTCAATATAGACAAAACATGGGTTTCCCAGTCTGAATCGAACTTTCTTTGGAGAATTCTGTTCGTTCAACCAGGAAAAGCTTGTAGGAAGTTGCCTTTCAAGAGAAACATACAGCTAGTGTTTTGCAAATTGAATGGTGTTACTTGGCCAATAAGCTTAGTTTTAATTGTTTCTAGAGGGTAAAAAGCAGACTTTTCAATATAGACAAAACATGGATTTCCCAGTTGAATCGAACATTCGTTGGTGAATCTATTCGTTCCATGCTGGAAAAGCTTGTAGGAAGTTGACTTTGAAGATAAACACACAGCTAGTTTTTTGCAAAGTGAATTGATGTTACTTGGCCAATAAGCTTAGTTTTAAGTGGTTCTAGACGGTAAAAACCATACTTTTTTTTATGGACAAATCATGGGTTTCCTTTCCCAGTCTGAATCGAACATTCTTTTGCGAATCGTGTTCATTCCAAGTGGGAAAGGCTTGTAGGAAGTTGACTTTGAAGATAAACACACAGCTAGTGTTTAGCAAAGTGAATTGCTGTTACTTGGCCAATAAGCTTAATTTTAAGTGGTTCTAGAGGGTAAAAAGCATAGTTTTCTATATAGACAAAACATGCCTTTCGAGTTCTGAATCACACATTCTTAGGCGAATTCTGTTCCATCCAAGTGGGAAAAGCTTGTAGGAATTTAATTTTGAAGATAAACACAGAGCTAGTGATTTGCTAATTGAATGGTGTTACTTGGCGAATATGCTTAGTTTCAAGTGGCTCTAGATGGTAAAAAGCAGACTATTCAATATAGACATAACCGGGTTTTCCCAGTCTGAATTTCTCATTCTTTGGCGAAATCTGTTCATTCGAAGCGGGAAAAACTTATAGGTATGTTGACTTTGAATATAACCACACAGCTAGTGTTTTGCAAAGTGAATTGCTCTTACTTGGCCAATAAGCTTAGTTGTCAGTGGTTCTAGAGGCAAAAAACCAGACTTTAATGTATAGACAAAACATGCATTTCCCAGTCTGAACCACACATTCTTTGGCGAATCGTGTTCGTTCCAAGCGGGAAAATTTGTAGGAAGGTGACTAAGAAGAAAAACACACAGCTAGTGTTTTACGAAGTGAATTGTTCTTACGTGGTGATTAAGCTTAGTATTGAGTGGTCCTAGAAGGCAAAAAGCATACTTTTCTATATAGACAAAACATGCGTTTCCAAGACTGAATCACACATTCGTAGGTGAATCATGTTTGTTCCAAGCGGAAAAAGTTTGGTGGAAGTTGACTTTGAAGATAAACACACAGCGAGTGTTTTGCAAAGTGAATTGTTCTTACTACGCGAATATTCTTAGTTTTAAGTGGTTCTAGAGGGTAAAAAAGCAGACTTTTCTATGTAGACAAAACATGGTTTTCCCAGTCTGGATCTTATTCTTTGGGGAATTTTGTTCAATCCAAGCGAGAAAAGCTTGTAGGAACTTGAAGTTGAAGATAAACACACAGCTGGTGTTTTGGAAAGTGAATTGCTGTTACTTGGCCAATACATTTAGTTTTCAGTGGTGCTAGACGGTAAAAAGCAGACTTTTCAGTATAGAAAAAACATGGTTTTCCCAGTCTGAATCTCTCATTCTTGGGCGAATTCTGTTCATCCAAGCAGGAAAAGCTTGTAGGAAGTTGACTTTGAAGACAGACACACAGCTAGTATTTTAGAAAGTGAATTGCTGTTGCTTGGCCAATAAGCTTTGTTTTAAACGGTCCTAGAAGGCAAAAAGCATACTTTTCTATATAGAAAAAAAGTGTGTTTCCCTGTCTGAATCAAACATTCTCAGGCGAATTCTGTTTGTTCCAAGAGGGAAAAGCTTGTAAGAACTTGACTTTGAAGATAAACACACAGCTAGTGATTTGCAAAGTGAAAGGTGTTACTTGGTGAATAAGATTAGTTTTAAGTGGTTCTAGAGAGTAAAAAGCAGACTTTTCAAGATAGACAAAACATGGTTTTCCCAGTCTGAATCGAACATTCTTTGGTGAATTCTGTTCATTCCTAGCCAGAAAAGCTTGTAGGAACTTGACTTTGAGGATAAAAAAACAGCCTTTTTTTTTCGCTTTACAAAGTGAATTGTTCTTACTTGGCGATTAAGCTTAGTTTTAAGTAGTTCTAGATGGTAAAAAGCATACCTTTCAATATGGACAAAACATGGGTTTCCTTTCCCAGTCTGACTTGAACATTCTTTGGTGAATCTGTTTGTTCCAAGCGGGAAAAGCTTGTAGGAAGTTGACTTTGAAGATAAACACACAGCTAGTGTTTTACAAAGTGAATTGTTCTTTCTTGGCAATTAAGCTTAGTTTTAAGTAGTTCTAGATGGTAAAAAGCATACTTTTTATATAGACTAAAAATCCTTTTCCCAATCTCAATCTCTCATTCTCTGGCAAATTCTGTTCCTTCCAAGCAGGAAAAGCTTGTAGGAACTTGACTTTGAAGCTGAACACACAGCTAGTGATTTGCAAAGTGAAAGGTGTTACTTGGCAAACAAGCTTAGTTTTAAGTGGTTCTAGAGGGTAAAAAGCACACTTTTCAATATAGACAAAACATGGGTTTCCCAGTCTGAATCGAACTTTCTTTGGAGAATTCTGTTCGTTCAACCAGGAAAAGCTTGTAGGAAGTTGCCTTTCAAGAGAAACATACAGCTAGTGTTTTGCAAATTGAATGGTGTTACTTGGCCAATAAGCTTAGTTTTAATTGTTTCTAGAGGGTAAAAAGCAGACTTTTCAATATAGACAAAACATGGATTTCCCAGTTGAATCGAACATTCGTTGGTGAATCTATTCGTTCCATGCTGGAAAAGCTTGTAGGAAGTTGACTTTGAAGATAAACACACAGCTAGTTTTTTGCAAAGTGAATTGATGTTACTTGGCCAATAAGCTTAGTTTTAAGTGGTTCTAGACGGTAAAAACCATACTTTTTTTTATGGACAAATCATGGGTTTCCTTTCCCAGTCTGAATCGAACATTCTTTTGCGAATCGTGTTCATTCCAAGTGGGAAAGGCTTGTAGGAAGTTGACTTTGAAGATAAACACACAGCTAGTGTTTAGCAAAGTGAATTGCTGTTACTTGGCCAATAAGCTTAATTTTAAGTGGTTCTAGAGGGTAAAAAGCATAGTTTTCTATATAGACAAAACATGCCTTTCGAGTTCTGAATCACACATTCTTAGGCGAATTCTGTTCCATCCAAGTGGGAAAAGCTTGTAGGAATTTAATTTTGAAGATAAACACAGAGCTAGTGATTTGCTAATTGAATGGTGTTACTTGGCGAATATGCTTAGTTTCAAGTGGCTCTAGATGGTAAAAAGCAGACTATTCAATATAGACATAACCGGGTTTTCCCAGTCTGAATTTCTCATTCTTTGGCGAAATCTGTTCATTCGAAGCGGGAAAAACTTATAGGTATGTTGACTTTGAATATAACCACACAGCTAGTGTTTTGCAAAGTGAATTGCTCTTACTTGGCCAATAAGCTTAGTTGTCAGTGGTTCTAGAGGCAAAAAACCAGACTTTAATGTATAGACAAAACATGCATTTCCCAGTCTGAACCACACATTCTTTGGCGAATCGTGTTCGTTCCAAGCGGGAAAATTTGTAGGAAGGTGACTAAGAAGAAAAACACACAGCTAGTGTTTTACGAAGTGAATTGTTCTTACGTGGTGATTAAGCTTAGTATTGAGTGGTCCTAGAAGGCAAAAAGCATACTTTTCTATATAGACAAAACATGCGTTTCCAAGACTGAATCACACATTCGTAGGTGAATCATGTTTGTTCCAAGCGGAAAAAGTTTGGTGGAAGTTGACTTTGAAGATAAACACACAGCGAGTGTTTTGCAAAGTGAATTGTTCTTACTACGCGAATATTCTTAGTTTTAAGTGGTTCTAGAGGGTAAAAAAGCAGACTTTTCTATGTAGACAAAACATGGTTTTCCCAGTCTGGATCTTATTCTTTGGGGAATTTTGTTCAATCCAAGCGAGAAAAGCTTGTAGGAACTTGAAGTTGAAGATAAACACACAGCTGGTGTTTTGGAAAGTGAATTGCTGTTACTTGGCCAATACATTTAGTTTTCAGTGGTGCTAGACGGTAAAAAGCAGACTTTTCAGTATAGAAAAAACATGGTTTTCCCAGTCTGAATCTCTCATTCTTGGGCGAATTCTGTTCATCCAAGCAGGAAAAGCTTGTAGGAAGTTGACTTTGAAGACAGACACACAGCTAGTATTTTAGAAAGTGAATTGCTGTTGCTTGGCCAATAAGCTTTGTTTTAAACGGTCCTAGAAGGCAAAAAGCATACTTTTCTATATAGAAAAAAAGTGTGTTTCCCTGTCTGAATCAAACATTCTCAGGCGAATTCTGTTTGTTCCAAGAGGGAAAAGCTTGTAAGAACTTGACTTTGAAGATAAACACACAGCTAGTGATTTGCAAAGTGAAAGGTGTTACTTGGTGAATAAGATTAGTTTTAAGTGGTTCTAGAGAGTAAAAAGCAGACTTTTCAAGATAGACAAAACATGGTTTTCCCAGTCTGAATCGAACATTCTTTGGTGAATTCTGTTCATTCCTAGCCAGAAAAGCTTGTAGGAACTTGACTTTGAGGATAAAAAAACAGCCTTTTTTTTTCGCTTTACAAAGTGAATTGTTCTTACTTGGCGATTAAGCTTAGTTTTAAGTAGTTCTAGATGGTAAAAAGCATACCTTTCAATATGGACAAAACATGGGTTTCCTTTCCCAGTCTGACTTGAACATTCTTTGGTGAATCTGTTTGTTCCAAGCGGGAAAAGCTTGTAGGAAGTTGACTTTGAAGATAAACACACAGCTAGTGTTTTACAAAGTGAATTGTTCTTTCTTGGCAATTAAGCTTAGTTTTAAGTAGTTCTAGATGGTAAAAAGCATACTTTTTATATAGACTAAAAATCCTTTTCCCAATCTCAATCTCTCATTCTCTGGCAAATTCTGTTCCTTCCAAGCAGGAAAAGCTTGTAGGAACTTGACTTTGAAGCTGAACACACAGCTAGTGATTTGCAAAGTGAAAGGTGTTACTTGGCAAACAAGCTTAGTTTTAAGTGGTTCTAGAGGGTAAAAAGCACACTTTTCAATATAGACAAAACATGGGTTTCCCAGTCTGAATCGAACTTTCTTTGGAGAATTCTGTTCGTTCAACCAGGAAAAGCTTGTAGGAAGTTGCCTTTCAAGAGAAACATACAGCTAGTGTTTTGCAAATTGAATGGTGTTACTTGGCCAATAAGCTTAGTTTTAATTGTTTCTAGAGGGTAAAAAGCAGACTTTTCAATATAGACAAAACATGGATTTCCCAGTTGAATCGAACATTCGTTGGTGAATCTATTCGTTCCATGCTGGAAAAGCTTGTAGGAAGTTGACTTTGAAGATAAACACACAGCTAGTTTTTTGCAAAGTGAATTGATGTTACTTGGCCAATAAGCTTAGTTTTAAGTGGTTCTAGACGGTAAAAACCATACTTTTTTTTATGGACAAATCATGGGTTTCCTTTCCCAGTCTGAATCGAACATTCTTTTGCGAATCGTGTTCATTCCAAGTGGGAAAGGCTTGTAGGAAGTTGACTTTGAAGATAAACACACAGCTAGTGTTTAGCAAAGTGAATTGCTGTTACTTGGCCAATAAGCTTAATTTTAAGTGGTTCTAGAGGGTAAAAAGCATAGTTTTCTATATAGACAAAACATGCCTTTCGAGTTCTGAATCACACATTCTTAGGCGAATTCTGTTCCATCCAAGTGGGAAAAGCTTGTAGGAATTTAATTTTGAAGATAAACACAGAGCTAGTGATTTGCTAATTGAATGGTGTTACTTGGCGAATATGCTTAGTTTCAAGTGGCTCTAGATGGTAAAAAGCAGACTATTCAATATAGACATAACCGGGTTTTCCCAGTCTGAATTTCTCATTCTTTGGCGAAATCTGTTCATTCGAAGCGGGAAAAACTTATAGGTATGTTGACTTTGAATATAACCACACAGCTAGTGTTTTGCAAAGTGAATTGCTCTTACTTGGCCAATAAGCTTAGTTGTCAGTGGTTCTAGAGGCAAAAAACCAGACTTTAATGTATAGACAAAACATGCATTTCCCAGTCTGAACCACACATTCTTTGGCGAATCGTGTTCGTTCCAAGCGGGAAAATTTGTAGGAAGGTGACTAAGAAGAAAAACACACAGCTAGTGTTTTACGAAGTGAATTGTTCTTACGTGGTGATTAAGCTTAGTATTGAGTGGTCCTAGAAGGCAAAAAGCATACTTTTCTATATAGACAAAACATGCGTTTCCAAGACTGAATCACACATTCGTAGGTGAATCATGTTTGTTCCAAGCGGAAAAAGTTTGGTGGAAGTTGACTTTGAAGATAAACACACAGCGAGTGTTTTGCAAAGTGAATTGTTCTTACTACGCGAATATTCTTAGTTTTAAGTGGTTCTAGAGGGTAAAAAAGCAGACTTTTCTATGTAGACAAAACATGGTTTTCCCAGTCTGGATCTTATTCTTTGGGGAATTTTGTTCAATCCAAGCGAGAAAAGCTTGTAGGAACTTGAAGTTGAAGATAAACACACAGCTGGTGTTTTGGAAAGTGAATTGCTGTTACTTGGCCAATACATTTAGTTTTCAGTGGTGCTAGACGGTAAAAAGCAGACTTTTCAGTATAGAAAAAACATGGTTTTCCCAGTCTGAATCTCTCATTCTTGGGCGAATTCTGTTCATCCAAGCAGGAAAAGCTTGTAGGAAGTTGACTTTGAAGACAGACACACAGCTAGTATTTTAGAAAGTGAATTGCTGTTGCTTGGCCAATAAGCTTTGTTTTAAACGGTCCTAGAAGGCAAAAAGCATACTTTTCTATATAGAAAAAAAGTGTGTTTCCCTGTCTGAATCAAACATTCTCAGGCGAATTCTGTTTGTTCCAAGAGGGAAAAGCTTGTAAGAACTTGACTTTGAAGATAAACACACAGCTAGTGATTTGCAAAGTGAAAGGTGTTACTTGGTGAATAAGATTAGTTTTAAGTGGTTCTAGAGAGTAAAAAGCAGACTTTTCAAGATAGACAAAACATGGTTTTCCCAGTCTGAATCGAACATTCTTTGGTGAATTCTGTTCATTCCTAGCCAGAAAAGCTTGTAGGAACTTGACTTTGAGGATAAAAAAACAGCCTTTTTTTTTCGCTTTACAAAGTGAATTGTTCTTACTTGGCGATTAAGCTTAGTTTTAAGTAGTTCTAGATGGTAAAAAGCATACCTTTCAATATGGACAAAACATGGGTTTCCTTTCCCAGTCTGACTTGAACATTCTTTGGTGAATCTGTTTGTTCCAAGCGGGAAAAGCTTGTAGGAAGTTGACTTTGAAGATAAACACACAGCTAGTGTTTTACAAAGTGAATTGTTCTTTCTTGGCAATTAAGCTTAGTTTTAAGTAGTTCTAGATGGTAAAAAGCATACTTTTTATATAGACTAAAAATCCTTTTCCCAATCTCAATCTCTCATTCTCTGGCAAATTCTGTTCCTTCCAAGCAGGAAAAGCTTGTAGGAACTTGACTTTGAAGCTGAACACACAGCTAGTGATTTGCAAAGTGAAAGGTGTTACTTGGCAAACAAGCTTAGTTTTAAGTGGTTCTAGAGGGTAAAAAGCACACTTTTCAATATAGACAAAACATGGGTTTCCCAGTCTGAATCGAACTTTCTTTGGAGAATTCTGTTCGTTCAACCAGGAAAAGCTTGTAGGAAGTTGCCTTTCAAGAGAAACATACAGCTAGTGTTTTGCAAATTGAATGGTGTTACTTGGCCAATAAGCTTAGTTTTAATTGTTTCTAGAGGGTAAAAAGCAGACTTTTCAATATAGACAAAACATGGATTTCCCAGTTGAATCGAACATTCGTTGGTGAATCTATTCGTTCCATGCTGGAAAAGCTTGTAGGAAGTTGACTTTGAAGATAAACACACAGCTAGTTTTTTGCAAAGTGAATTGATGTTACTTGGCCAATAAGCTTAGTTTTAAGTGGTTCTAGACGGTAAAAACCATACTTTTTTTTATGGACAAATCATGGGTTTCCTTTCCCAGTCTGAATCGAACATTCTTTTGCGAATCGTGTTCATTCCAAGTGGGAAAGGCTTGTAGGAAGTTGACTTTGAAGATAAACACACAGCTAGTGTTTAGCAAAGTGAATTGCTGTTACTTGGCCAATAAGCTTAATTTTAAGTGGTTCTAGAGGGTAAAAAGCATAGTTTTCTATATAGACAAAACATGCCTTTCGAGTTCTGAATCACACATTCTTAGGCGAATTCTGTTCCATCCAAGTGGGAAAAGCTTGTAGGAATTTGATTTTGAAGATAAACACAGAGCTAGTGATTTGCTAATTGAATGGTGTTACTTGGCGAATATGCTTAGTTTCAAGTGGCTCTAGATGGTAAAAAGCAGACTATTCAATATAGACATAACCGGGTTTTCCCAGTCTGAATTTCTCATTCTTTGGCGAAATCTGTTCATTCGAAGCGGGAAAAACTTATAGGTATGTTGACTTTGAATATAACCACACAGCTAGTGTTTTGCAAAGTGAATTGCTCTTACTTGGCCAATAAGCTTAGTTGTCAGCGGTTCTAGAGGCAAAAAACCAGACTTTAATGTATAGACAAAACATGCATTTCCCAGTCTGAACCACACATTCTTTGGCGAATCGTGTTCGTTCCAAGCGGGAAAATTTGTAGGAAGGTGACTAAGAAGAAAAACACACAGCTAGTGTTTTACGAAGTGAATTGTTCTTACGTGGTGATTAAGCTTAGTATTGAGTGGTCCTAGAAGGCAAAAAGCATACTTTTCTATATAGACAAAACATGCGTTTCCAAGACTGAATCACACATTCGTAGGTGAATCATGTTTGTTCCAAGCGGAAAAAGTTTGGTGGAAGTTGACTTTGAAGATAAACACACAGCGAGTGTTTTGCAAAGTGAATTGTTCTTACTACGCGAATATTCTTAGTTTTAAGTGGTTCTAGAGGGTAAAAAAGCAGACTTTTCTATGTAGACAAAACATGGTTTTCCCAGTCTGGATCTTATTCTTTGGGGAATTTTGTTCAATCCAAGCGAGAAAAGCTTGTAGGAACTTGAAGTTGAAGATAAACACACAGCTGGTGTTTTGGAAAGTGAATTGCTGTTACTTGGCCAATACATTTAGTTTTCAGTGGTGCTAGACGGTAAAAAGCAGACTTTTCAGTATAGAAAAAACATGGTTTTCCCAGTCTGAATCTCTCATTCTTGGGCGAATTCTGTTCATCCAAGCAGGAAAAGCTTGTAGGAAGTTGACTTTGAAGACAGACACACAGCTAGTATTTTAGAAAGTGAATTGCTGTTGCTTGGCCAATAAGCTTTGTTTTAAACGGTCCTAGAAGGCAAAAAGCATACTTTTCTATATAGAAAAAAAGTGTGTTTCCCTGTCTGAATCAAACATTCTCAGGCGAATTCTGTTTGTTCCAAGAGGGAAAAGCTTGTAAGAACTTGACTTTGAAGATAAACACACAGCTAGTGATTTGCAAAGTGAAAGGTGTTACTTGGTGAATAAGATTAGTTTTAAGTGGTTCTAGAGAGTAAAAAGCAGACTTTTCAAGATAGACAAAACATGGTTTTCCCAGTCTGAATCGAACATTCTTTGGTGAATTCTGTTCATTCCTAGCCAGAAAAGCTTGTAGGAACTTGACTTTGAGGATAAAAAAACAGCCTTTTTTTTCGCTTTACAAAGTGAATTGTTCTTACTTGGCGATTAAGCTTAGTTTTAAGTAGTTCTAGATGGTAAAAAGCATACCTTTCAATATGGACAAAACATGGGTTTCCTTTCCCAGTCTGACTTGAACATTCTTTGGTGAATCTGTTTGTTCCAAGCGGGAAAAGCTTGTAGGAAGTTGACTTTGAAGATAAACACACAGCTAGTGTTTTACAAAGTGAATTGTTCTTTCTTGGCAATTAAGCTTAGTTTTAAGTAGTTCTAGATGGTAAAAAGCATACTTTTTATATAGACTAAAAATCCTTTTCCCAATCTCAATCTCTCATTCTCTGGCAAATTCTGTTCCTTCCAAGCAGGAAAAGCTTGTAGGAACTTGACTTTGAAGCTGAACACACAGCTTGTGATTTGCAAAGTGAAAGGTGTTACTTGGCAAACAAGCTTAGTTTTAAGTGGTTCTAGAGGGTAAAAAGCACACTTTTCAATATAGACAAAACATGGGTTTCCCAGTCTGAATCGAACTTTCTTTGGAGAATTCTGTTCGTTCAACCAGGAAAAGCTTGTAGGAAGTTGCCTTTCAAGAGAAACATACAGCTAGTGTTTTGCAAATTGAATGGTGTTACTTGGCCAATAAGCTTAGTTTTAATTGTTTCTAGAGGGTAAAAAGCAGACTTTTCAATATAGACAAAACATGGATTTCCCAGTTGAATCGAACATTCGTTGGTGAATCTATTCGTTCCATGCTGGAAAAGCTTGTAGGAAGTTGACTTTGAAGATAAACACACAGCTAGTTTTTTGCAAAGTGAATTGATGTTACTTGGCCAATAAGCTTAGTTTTAAGTGGTTCTAGACGGTAAAAACCATACTTTTTTTTATGGACAAATCATGGGTTTCCTTTCCCAGTCTGAATCAAACATTCTTTTGCGAATCGTGTTCATTCCAAGTGGGAAAGGCTTGTAGGAAGTTGACTTTGAAGATAAACACACAGCTAGTGTTTAGCAAAGTGAATTGCTGTTACTTGGCCAATAAGCTTAATTTTAAGTGGTTCTAGAGGGTAAAAAGCATAGTTTTCTATATAGACAAAACATGCCTTTCGAGTTCTGAATCACACATTCTTAGGCGAGTTCTGTTCCATCCAAGTGGGAAAAGCTTGTAGGAATTTGATTTTGAAGATAAACACAGAGCTAGTGATTTGCTAATTGAATGGTGTTACTTGGCGAATATGCTTAGTTTCAAGTGGCTCTAGATGGTAAAAAGCAGACTATTCAATATAGACATAACCGGGTTTTCCCAGTCTGAATTTCTCATTCTTTGGCGAAATCTGTTCATTCGAAGCGGGAAAAACTTATAGGTATGTTGACTTTGAATATAACCACACAGCTAGTGTTTTGCAAAGTGAATTGCTCTTACTTGGCCAATAAGCTTAGTTGTCAGTGGTTCTAAAGGCAAAAAACCAGACTTTAATGTATAGACAAAACATGCATTTCCCAGTCTGAACCACACATTCTTTGGCGAATCGTGTTCGTTCCAAGCGGGAAAATTTGTAGGAAGGTGACTAAGAAGAAAAACACACAGCTAGTGTTTTACGAAGTGAATTGTTCTTACGTGGTGATTAAGCTTAGTATTGAGTGGTCCTAGAAGGCAAAAAGCATACTTTTCTATATAGACAAAACATGCGTTTCCAAGACTGAATCACACATTCGTAGGTGAATCATGTTTGTTCCAAGCGGAAAAAGTTTGGTGGAAGTTGACTTTGAAGATAAACACACAGCGAGTGTTTTGCAAAGTGAATTGTTCTTACTACGCGAATATTCTTAGTTTTAAGTGGTTCTAGAGGGTAAAAAAGCAGACTTTTCTATGTAGACAAAACATGGTTTTCCCAGTCTGGATCTTATTCTTTGGGGAATTTTGTTCAATCCAAGCGAGAAAAGCTTGTAGGAACTTGAAGTTGAAGATAAACACACAGCTGGTGTTTTGGAAAGTGAATTGCTGTTACTTGGCCAATACATTTAGTTTTCAGTGGTGCTAGACGGTAAAAAGCAGACTTTTCAGTATAGAAAAAACATGGTTTTCCCAGTCTGAATCTCTCATTCTTGGGCGAATTCTGTTCATCCAAGCAGGAAAAGCTTGTAGGAAGTTGACTTTGAAGACAGACACACAGCTAGTATTTTAGAAAGTGAATTGCTGTTGCTTGGCCAATAAGCTTTGTTTTAAACGGTCCTAGAAGGCAAAAAGCATACTTTTCTATATAGAAAAAAAGTGTGTTTCCCTGTCTGAATCAAACATTCTCAGGCGAATTCTGTTTGTTCCAAGAGGGAAAAGCTTGTAAGAACTTGACTTTGAAGATAAACACACAGCTAGTGATTTGCAAAGTGAAAGGTGTTACTTGGTGAATAAGATTAGTTTTAAGTGGTTCTAGAGAGTAAAAAGCAGACTTTTCAAGATAGACAAAACATGGTTTTCCCAGTCTGAATCGAACATTCTTTGGTGAATTCTGTTCATTCCTAGCCAGAAAAGCTTGTAGGAACTTGACTTTGAGGATAAAAAAACAGCCTTTTTTTTTCGCTTTACAAAGTGAATTGTTCTTACTTGGCGATTAAGCTTAGTTTTAAGTAGTTCTAGATGGTAAAAAGCATACCTTTCAATATGGACAAAACATGGGTTTCCTTTCCCAGTCTGACTTGAACATTCTTTGGTGAATCTGTTTGTTCCAAGCGGGAAAAGCTTGTAGGAAGTTGACTTTGAAGATAAACACACAGCTAGTGTTTTACAAAGTGAATTGTTCTTTCTTGGCAATTAAGCTTAGTTTTAAGTAGTTCTAGATGGTAAAAAGCATACTTTTTATATAGACTAAAAATCCTTTTCCCAATCTCAATCTCTCATTCTCTGGCAAATTCTGTTCCTTCCAAGCAGGAAAAGCTTGTAGGAACTTGACTTTGAAGCTGAACACACAGCTAGTGATTTGCAAAGTGAAAGGTGTTACTTGGCAAACAAGCTTAGTTTTAAGTGGTTCTAGAGGGTAAAAAGCACACTTTTCAATATAGACAAAACATGGGTTTCCCAGTCTGAATCGAACTTTCTTTGGAGAATTCTGTTCGTTCAACCAGGAAAAGCTTGTAGGAAGTTGCCTTTCAAGAGAAACATACAGCTAGTGTTTTGCAAATTGAATGGTGTTACTTGGCCAATAAGCTTAGTTTTAATTGTTTCTAGAGGGTAAAAAGCAGACTTTTCAATATAGACAAAACATGGATTTCCCAGTTGAATCGAACATTCGTTGGTGAATCTATTCGTTCCATGCTGGAAAAGCTTGTAGGAAGTTGACTTTGAAGATAAACACACAGCTAGTTTTTTGCAAAGTGAATTGATGTTACTTGGCCAATAAGCTTAGTTTTAAGTGGTTCTAGACGGTAAAAACCATACTTTTTTTTATGGACAAATCATGGGTTTCCTTTCCCAGTCTGAATCGAACATTCTTTTGCGAATCGTGTTCATTCCAAGTGGGAAAGGCTTGTAGGAAGTTGACTTTGAAGATAAACACACAGCTAGTGTTTAGCAAAGTGAATTGCTGTTACTTGGCCAATAAGCTTAATTTTAAGTGGTTCTAGAGGGTAAAAAGCATAGTTTTCTATATAGACAAAACATGCCTTTCGAGTTCTGAATCACACATTCTTAGGCGAATTCTGTTCCATCCAAGTGGGAAAAGCTTGTAGGAATTTGATTTTGAAGATAAACACAGAGCTAGTGATTTGCTAATTGAATGGTGTTACTTGGCGAATATGCTTAGTTTCAAGTGGCTCTAGATGGTAAAAAGCAGACTATTCAATATAGACATAACCGGGTTTTCCCAGTCTGAATTTCTCATTCTTTGGCGAAATCTGTTCATTCGAAGCGGGAAAAACTTATAGGTATGTTGACTTTGAATATAACCACACAGCTAGTGTTTTGCAAAGTGAATTGCTCTTACTTGGCCAATAAGCTTAGTTGTCAGCGGTTCTAGAGGCAAAAAACCAGACTTTAATGTATAGACAAAACATGCATTTCCCAGTCTGAACCACACATTCTTTGGCGAATCGTGTTCGTTCCAAGCGGGAAAATTTGTAGGAAGGTGACTAAGAAGAAAAACACACAGCTAGTGTTTTACGAAGTGAATTGTTCTTACGTGGTGATTAAGCTTAGTATTGAGTGGTCCTAGAAGGCAAAAAGCATACTTTTCTATATAGACAAAACATGCGTTTCCAAGACTGAATCACACATTCGTAGGTGAATCATGTTTGTTCCAAGCGGAAAAAGTTTGGTGGAAGTTGACTTTGAAGATAAACACACAGCGAGTGTTTTGCAAAGTGAATTGTTCTTACTACGCGAATATTCTTAGTTTTAAGTGGTTCTAGAGGGTAAAAAAGCAGACTTTTCTATGTAGACAAAACATGGTTTTCCCAGTCTGGATCTTATTCTTTGGGGAATTTTGTTCAATCCAAGCGAGAAAAGCTTGTAGGAACTTGAAGTTGAAGATAAACACACAGCTGGTGTTTTGGAAAGTGAATTGCTGTTACTTGGCCAATACATTTAGTTTTCAGTGGTGCTAGACGGTAAAAAGCAGACTTTTCAGTATAGAAAAAACATGGTTTTCCCAGTCTGAATCTCTCATTCTTGGGCGAATTCTGTTCATCCAAGCAGGAAAAGCTTGTAGGAAGTTGACTTTGAAGACAGACACACAGCTAGTATTTTAGAAAGTGAATTGCTGTTGCTTGGCCAATAAGCTTTGTTTTAAACGGTCCTAGAAGGCAAAAAGCATACTTTTCTATATAGAAAAAAAGTGTGTTTCCCTGTCTGAATCAAACATTCTCAGGCGAATTCTGTTTGTTCCAAGAGGGAAAAGCTTGTAAGAACTTGACTTTGAAGATAAACACACAGCTAGTGATTTGCAAAGTGAAAGGTGTTACTTGGTGAATAAGATTAGTTTTAAGTGGTTCTAGAGAGTAAAAAGCAGACTTTTCAAGATAGACAAAACATGGTTTTCCCAGTCTGAATCGAACATTCTTTGGTGAATTCTGTTCATTCCTAGCCAGAAAAGCTTGTAGGAACTTGACTTTGAGGATAAAAAAACAGCCTTTTTTTTCGCTTTACAAAGTGAATTGTTCTTACTTGGCGATTAAGCTTAGTTTTAAGTAGTTCTAGATGGTAAAAAGCATACCTTTCAATATGGACAAAACATGGGTTTCCTTTCCCAGTCTGACTTGAACATTCTTTGGTGAATCTGTTTGTTCCAAGCGGGAAAAGCTTGTAGGAAGTTGACTTTGAAGATAAACACACAGCTAGTGTTTTACAAAGTGAATTGTTCTTTCTTGGCAATTAAGCTTAGTTTTAAGTAGTTCTAGATGGTAAAAAGCATACTTTTTATATAGACTAAAAATCCTTTTCCCAATCTCAATCTCTCATTCTCTGGCAAATTCTGTTCCTTCCAAGCAGGAAAAGCTTGTAGGAACTTGACTTTGAAGCTGAACACACAGCTTGTGATTTGCAAAGTGAAAGGTGTTACTTGGCAAACAAGCTTAGTTTTAAGTGGTTCTAGAGGGTAAAAAGCACACTTTTCAATATAGACAAAACATGGGTTTCCCAGTCTGAATCGAACTTTCTTTGGAGAATTCTGTTCGTTCAACCAGGAAAAGCTTGTAGGAAGTTGCCTTTCAAGAGAAACATACAGCTAGTGTTTTGCAAATTGAATGGTGTTACTTGGCCAATAAGCTTAGTTTTAATTGTTTCTAGAGGGTAAAAAGCAGACTTTTCAATATAGACAAAACATGGATTTCCCAGTTGAATCGAACATTCGTTGGTGAATCTATTCGTTCCATGCTGGAAAAGCTTGTAGGAAGTTGACTTTGAAGATAAACACACAGCTAGTTTTTTGCAAAGTGAATTGATGTTACTTGGCCAATAAGCTTAGTTTTAAGTGGTTCTAGACGGTAAAAACCATACTTTTTTTTATGGACAAATCATGGGTTTCCTTTCCCAGTCTGAATCAAACATTCTTTTGCGAATCGTGTTCATTCCAAGTGGGAAAGGCTTGTAGGAAGTTGACTTTGAAGATAAACACACAGCTAGTGTTTAGCAAAGTGAATTGCTGTTACTTGGCCAATAAGCTTAATTTTAAGTGGTTCTAGAGGGTAAAAAGCATAGTTTTCTATATAGACAAAACATGCCTTTCGAGTTCTGAATCACACATTCTTAGGCGAATTCTGTTCCATCCAAGTGGGAAAAGCTTGTAGGAATTTGATTTTGAAGATAAACACAGAGCTAGTGATTTGCTAATTGAATGGTGTTACTTGGCGAATATGCTTAGTTTCAAGTGGCTCTAGATGGTAAAAAGCAGACTATTCAATATAGACATAACCGGGTTTTCCCAGTCTGAATTTCTCATTCTTTGGCGAAATCTGTTCATTCGAAGCGGGAAAAACTTATAGGTATGTTGACTTTGAATATAACCACACAGCTAGTGTTTTGCAAAGTGAATTGCTCTTACTTGGCCAATAAGCTTAGTTGTCAGTGGTTCTAGAGGCAAAAAACCAGACTTTAATGTATAGACAAAACATGAATTTCCCAGTCTGAACCACACATTCTTTGGCGAATCGTGTTCGTTCCAAGCGGGAAAATTTGTAGGAAGGTGACTAAGAAGAAAAACACACAGCTAGTGTTTTACGAAGTGAATTGTTCTTACGTGGTGATTAAGCTTAGTATTGAGTGGTCCTAGAAGGCAAAAAGCATACTTTTCTATATAGACAAAACATGCGTTTCCAAGACTGAATCACACATTCGTAGGTGAATCATGTTTGTTCCAAGCGGAAAAAGTTTGGTGGAAGTTGACTTTGAAGATAAACACACAGCGAGTGTTTTGCAAAGTGAATTGTTCTTACTACGCGAATATTCTTAGTTTTAAGTGGTTCTAGAGGGTAAAAAAGCAGACTTTTCTATGTAGACAAAACATGGTTTTCCCAGTCTGGATCTTATTCTTTGGGGAATTTTGTTCAATCCAAGCGAGAAAAGCTTGTAGGAACTTGAAGTTGAAGATAAACACACAGCTGGTGTTTTGGAAAGTGAATTGCTGTTACTTGGCCAATACATTTAGTTTTCAGTGGTGCTAGACGGTAAAAAGCAGACTTTTCAGTATAGAAAAAACATGGTTTTCCCAGTCTGAATCTCTCATTCTTGGGCGAATTCTGTTCATCCAAGCAGGAAAAGCTTGTAGGAAGTTGACTTTGAAGACAGACACACAGCTAGTATTTTAGAAAGTGAATTGCTGTTGCTTGGCCAATAAGCTTTGTTTTAAACGGTCCTAGAAGGCAAAAAGCATACTTTTCTATATAGAAAAAAAGTGTGTTTCCCTGTCTGAATCAAACATTCTCAGGCGAATTCTGTTTGTTCCAAGAGGGAAAAGCTTGTAAGAACTTGACTTTGAAGATAAACACACAGCTAGTGATTTGCAAAGTGAAAGGTGTTACTTGGTGAATAAGATTAGTTTTAAGTGGTTCTAGAGAGTAAAAAGCAGACTTTTCAAGATAGACAAAACATGGTTTTCCCAGTCTGAATCGAACATTCTTTGGTGAATTCTGTTCATTCCTAGCCAGAAAAGCTTGTAGGAACTTGACTTTGAGGATAAAAAAACAGCCTTTTTTTTTTCGCTTTACAAAGTGAATTGTTCTTACTTGGCGATTAAGCTTAGTTTTAAGTAGTTCTAGATGGTAAAAAGCATACCTTTCAATATGGACAAAACATGGGTTTCCTTTCCCAGTCTGACTTGAACATTCTTTGGTGAATCTGTTTGTTCCAAGCGGGAAAAGCTTGTAGGAAGTTGACTTTGAAGATAAACACACAGCTAGTGTTTTACAAAGTGAATTGTTCTTTCTTGGCAATTAAGCTTAGTTTTAAGTAGTTCTAGATGGTAAAAAGCATACTTTTTATATAGACTAAAAATCCTTTTCCCAATCTCAATCTCTCATTCTCTGGCAAATTCTGTTCCTTCCAAGCAGGAAAAGCTTGTAGGAACTTGACTTTGAAGCTGAACACACAGCTAGTGATTTGCAAAGTGAAAGGTGTTACTTGGCAAACAAGCTTAGTTTTAAGTGGTTCTAGAGGGTAAAAAGCACACTTTTCAATATAGACAAAACATGGGTTTCCCAGTCTGAATCGAACTTTCTTTGGAGAATTCTGTTCGTTCAACCAGGAAAAGCTTGTAGGAAGTTGCCTTTCAAGAGAAACATACAGCTAGTGTTTTGCAAATTGAATGGTGTTACTTGGCCAATAAGCTTAGTTTTAATTGTTTCTAGAGGGAAAAATCAGACTTTTCAATATAGACAAAACATGGATTTCCCAGTTGAATCGAACATTCGTTGGTGAGTCTATTCGTTCCATGCTGGAAAAGCTTGTAGGAAGTTGACTTTGAAGATAAACACACAGCTAGTTTTTTGCAAAGTGAATTGATGTTACTTGGCCAATAAGCTTAGTTTTAAGTGGTTCTAGACGGTAAAAACCATACTTTTTTTTATGGACAAATCATGGGTTTCCTTTCCCAGTCTGAATCAAACATTCTTTTGCGAATCGTGTTCATTCCAAGTGGGAAAGGCTTGTAGGAAGTTGACTTTGAAGATAAACACACAGCTAGTGTTTAGCAAAGTGAATTGCTGTTACTTGGCCAATAAGCTTAATTTTAAGTGGTTCTAGAGGGTAAAAAGCATAGTTTTCTATATAGACAAAACATGCCTTTCGAGTTCTGAATCACACATTCTTAGGCGAATTCTGTTCCATCCAAGTGGGAAAAGCTTGTAGGAATTTGATTTTGAAGATAAACACAGAGCTAGTGATTTGCTAATTGAATGGTGTTACTTGGCGAATATGCTTAGTTTCAAGTGGCTCTAGATGGTAAAAAGCAGACTATTCAATATAGACATAACCGGGTTTTCCCAGTCTGAATTTCTCATTCTTTGGCGAAATCTGTTCATTCGAAGCGGGAAAAACTTATAGGTATGTTGACTTTGAATATAACCACACAGCTAGTGTTTTGCAAAGTGAATTGCTCTTACTTGGCCAATAAGCTTAGTTGTCAGTGGTTCTAGAGGCAAAAAACCAGACTTTAATGTATAGACAAAACATGCATTTCCCAGTCTGAACCACACATTCTTTGGCGAATCGTGTTCGTTCCAAGCGGGAAAATTTGTAGGAAGGTGACTAAGAAGAAAAACACACAGCTAGTGTTTTACGAAGTGAATTGTTCTTACGTGGTGATTAAGCTTAGTATTGAGTGGTCCTAGAAGGCAAAAAGCATACTTTTCTATATAGACAAAACATGCGTTTCCAAGACTGAATCACACATTCGTAGGTGAATCATGTTTGTTCCAAGCGGAAAAAGTTTGGTGGAAGTTGACTTTGAAGATAAACACACAGCGAGTGTTTTGCAAAGTGAATTGTTCTTACTACGCGAATATTCTTAGTTTTAAGTGGTTCTAGAGGGTAAAAAAGCAGACTTTTCTATGTAGACAAAACATGGTTTTCCCAGTCTGGATCTTATTCTTTGGGGAATTTTGTTCAATCCAAGCGAGAAAAGCTTGTAGGAACTTGAAGTTGAAGATAAACACACAGCTGGTGTTTTGGAAAGTGAATTGCTGTTACTTGGCCAATACATTTAGTTTTCAGTGGTGCTAGACGGTAAAAAGCAGACTTTTCAGTATAGAAAAAACATGGTTTTCCCAGTCTGAATCTCTCATTCTTGGGCGAATTCTGTTCATCCAAGCAGGAAAAGCTTGTAGGAAGTTGACTTTGAAGACAGACACACAGCTAGTATTTTAGAAAGTGAATTGCTGTTGCTTGGCCAATAAGCTTTGTTTTAAACGGTCCTAGAAGGCAAAAAGCATACTTTTCTATATAGAAAAAAAGTGTGTTTCCCTGTCTGAATCAAACATTCTCAGGCGAATTCTGTTTGTTCCAAGAGGGAAAAGCTTGTAAGAACTTGACTTTGAAGATAAACACACAGCTAGTGATTTGCAAAGTGAAAGGTGTTACTTGGTGAATAAGATTAGTTTTAAGTGGTTCTAGAGAGTAAAAAGCAGACTTTTCAAGATAGACAAAACATGGTTTTCCCAGTCTGAATCGAACATTCTTTGGTGAATTCTGTTCATTCCTAGCCAGAAAAGCTTGTAGGAACTTGACTTTGAGGATAAAAAAACAGCCTTTTTTTTTTCGCTTTACAAAGTGAATTGTTCTTACTTGGCGATTAAGCTTAGTTTTAAGTAGTTCTAGATGGTAAAAAGCATACCTTTCAATATGGACAAAACATGGGTTTCCTTTCCCAGTCTGACTTGAACATTCTTTGGTGAATCTGTTTGTTCCAAGCGGGAAAAGCTTGTAGGAAGTTGACTTTGAAGATAAACACACAGCTAGTGTTTTACAAAGTGAATTGTTCTTTCTTGGCAATTAAGCTTAGTTTTAAGTAGTTCTAGATGGTAAAAAGCATACTTTTTATATAGACTAAAAATCCTTTTCCCAATCTCAATCTCTCATTCTCTGGCAAATTCTGTTCCTTCCAAGCAGGAAAAGCTTGTAGGAACTTGACTTTGAAGCTGAACACACAGCTAGTGATTTGCAAAGTGAAAGGTGTTACTTGGCAAACAAGCTTAGTTTTAAGTGGTTCTAGAGGGTAAAAAGCACACTTTTCAATATAGACAAAACATGGGTTTCCCAGTCTGAATCGAACTTTCTTTGGAGAATTCTGTTCGTTCAACCAGGAAAAGCTTGTAGGAAGTTGCCATTCAAGAGAAACATACAGCTAGTGTTTTGCAAATTGAATGGTGTTACTTGGCCAATAAGCTTAGTTTTAATTGTTTCTAGAGGGTAAAAAGCAGACTTTTCAATATAGACAAAACATGGATTTCCCAGTTGAATCGAACATTCGTTGGTGAGTCTATTCGTTCCATGCTGGAAAAGCTTGTAGGAAGTTGACTTTGAAGATAAACACACAGCTAGTTTTTTGCAAAGTGAATTGATGTTACTTGGCCAATAAGCTTAGTTTTAAGTGGTTCTAGACGGTAAAAACCATACTTTTTTTTATGGACAAATCATGGGTTTCCTTTCCCAGTCTGAATCAAACATTCTTTTGCGAATCGTGTTCATTCCAAGTGGGAAAGGCTTGTAGGAAGTTGACTTTGAAGATAAACACACAGCTAGTGTTTAGCAAAGTGAATTGCTGTTACTTGGCCAATAAGCTTAATTTTAAGTGGTTCTAGAGGGTAAAAAGCATAGTTTTCTATATAGACAAAACATGCCTTTCGAGTTCTGAATCACACATTCTTAGGCGAATTCTGTTCCATCCAAGTGGGAAAAGCTTGTAGGAATTTGATTTTGAAGATAAACACAGAGCTAGTGATTTGCTAATTGAATGGTGTTACTTGGCGAATATGCTTAGTTTCAAGTGGCTCTAGATGGTAAAAAGCAGACTATTCAATATAGACATAACCGGGTTTTCCCAGTCTGAATTTCTCATTCTTTGGCGAAATCTGTTCATTCGAAGCGGGAAAAACTTATAGGTATGTTGACTTTGAATATAACCACACAGCTAGTGTTTTGCAAAGTGAATTGCTCTTACTTGGCCAATAAGCTTAGTTGTCAGTGGTTCTAGAGGCAAAAAACCAGACTTTAATGTATAGACAAAACATGCATTTCCCAGTCTGAACCACACATTCTTTGGCGAATCGTGTTCGTTCCAAGCGGGAAAATTTGTAGGAAGGTGACTAAGAAGAAAAACACACAGCTAGTGTTTTACGAAGTGAATTGTTCTTACGTGGTGATTAAGCTTAGTATTGAGTGGTCCTAGAAGGCAAAAAGCATACTTTTCTATATAGACAAAACATGCGTTTCCAAGACTGAATCACACATTCGTAGGTGAATCATGTTTGTTCCAAGCGGAAAAAGTTTGGTGGAAGTTGACTTTGAAGATAAACACACAGCGAGTGTTTTGCAAAGTGAATTGTTCTTACTACGCGAATATTCTTAGTTTTAAGTGGTTCTAGAGGGTAAAAAAGCAGACTTTTCTATGTAGACAAAACATGGTTTTCCCAGTCTGGATCTTATTCTTTGGGGAATTTTGTTCAATCCAAGCGAGAAAAGCTTGTAGGAACTTGAAGTTGAAGATAAACACACAGCTGGTGTTTTGGAAAGTGAATTGCTGTTACTTGGCCAATACATTTAGTTTTCAGTGGTGCTAGACGGTAAAAAGCAGACTTTTCAGTATAGAAAAAACATGGTTTTCCCAGTCTGAATCTCTCATTCTTGGGCGAATTCTGTTCATCCAAGCAGGAAAAGCTTGTAGGAAGTTGACTTTGAAGACAGACACACAGCTAGTATTTTAGAAAGTGAATTGCTGTTGCTTGGCCAATAAGCTTTGTTTTAAACGGTCCTAGAAGGCAAAAAGCATACTTTTCTATATAGAAAAAAAGTGTGTTTCCCTGTCTGAATCAAACATTCTCAGGCGAATTCTGTTTGTTCCAAGAGGGAAAAGCTTGTAAGAACTTGACTTTGAAGATAAACACACAGCTAGTGATTTGCAAAGTGAAAGGTTTTACTTGGTGAATAAGATTAGTTTTAAGTGGTTCTAGAGAGTAAAAAGCAGACTTTTCAAGATAGACAAAACATGGTTTTCCCAGTCTGAATCGAACATTCTTTGGTGAATTCTGTTCATTCCTAGCCAGAAAAGCTTGTAGGAACTTGACTTTGAGGATAAAAAAACAGCCTTTTTTTTTCGCTTTACAAAGTGAATTGTTCTTACTTGGCGATTAAGCTTAGTTTTAAGTAGTTCTAGATGGTAAAAAGCATACCTTTCAATATGGACAAAACATGGGTTTCCTTTCCCAGTCTGACTTGAACATTCTTTGGTGAATCTGTTTGTTCCAAGCGGGAAAAGCTTGTAGGAAGTTGACTTTGAAGATAAACACACAGCTAGTGTTTTACAAAGTGAATTGTTCTTTCTTGGCAATTAAGCTTAGTTTTAAGTAGTTCTAGATGGTAAAAAGCATACTTTTTATATAGACTAAAAATCCTTTTCCCAATCTCAATCTCTCATTCTCTGGCAAATTCTGTTCCTTCCAAGCAGGAAAAGCTTGTAGGAACGTGACTTTGAAGCTGAACACACAGCTTGTGATTTGCAAAGTGAAAGGTGTTACTTGGCAAACAAGCTTAGTTTTAAGTGGTTCTAGAGGGTAAAAAGCACACTTTTCAATATAGACAAAACATGGGTTTCCCAGTCTGAATCGAACTTTCTTTGGAGAATTCTGTTCGTTCAACCAGGAAAAGCTTGTAGGAAGTTGCCTTTCAAGAGAAACATACAGCTAGTGTTTTGCAAATTGAATGGTGTTACTTGGCCAATAAGCTTAGTTTTAATTGTTTCTAGAGGGTAAAAAGCAGACTTTTCAATATAGACAAAACATGGATTTCCCAGTTGAATCGAACATTCGTTGGTGAATCTATTCGTTCCATGCTGGAAAAGCTTGTAGGAAGTTGACTTTGAAGATAAACACACAGCTAGTTTTTTGCAAAGTGAATTGATGTTACTTGGGTAATAAGCTTAGTTTTAAGTGGTTCTAGACGGTAAAAACCATACTTTTTTTTATGGACAAATCATGGGTTTCCTTTCCCAGTCTGAATCAAACATTCTTTTGCGAATCGTGTTCATTCCAAGTGGGAAAGGCTTGTAGGAAGTTGACTTTGAAGATAAACACACAGCTAGTGTTTAGCAAAGTGAATTGCTGTTACTTGGCCAATAAGCTTAATTTTAAGTGGTTCTAGAGGGTAAAAAGCATAGTTTTCTATATAGACAAAACATGCCTTTCGAGTTCTGAATCACACATTCTTAGGCGAATTCTGTTCCATCCAAGTGGGAAAAGCTTGTAGGAATTTGATTTTGAAGATAAACACAGAGCTAGTGATTTGCTAATTGAATGGTGTTACTTGGCGAATATGCTTAGTTTCAAGTGGCTCTAGATGGTAAAAAGCAGACTATTCAATATAGACATAACCGGGTTTTCCCAGTCTGAATTTCTCATTCTTTGGCGAAATCTGTTCATTCGAAGCGGGAAAAACTTATAGGTATGTTGACTTTGAATATAACCACACAGCTAGTGTTTTGCAAAGTGAATTGCTCTTACTTGGCCAATAAGCTTAGTTGTCAGTGGTTCTAGAGGCAAAAAACCAGACTTTAATGTATAGACAAAACATGCATTTCCCAGTCTGAACCACACATTCTTTGGCGAATCGTGTTCGTTCCAAGCGGGAAAATTTGTAGGAAGGTGACTAAGAAGAAAAACACACAGCTAGTGTTTTACGAAGTGAATTGTTCTTACGTGGTGATTAAGCTTAGTATTGAGTGGTCCTAGAAGGCAAAAAGCATACTTTTCTATATAGACAAAACATGCGTTTCCAAGACTGAATCACACATTCGTAGGTGAATCATGTTTGTTCCAAGCGGAAAAAGTTTGGTGGAAGTTGACTTTGAAGATAAACACACAGCGAGTGTTTTGCAAAGTGAATTGTTCTTACTACGCGAATATTCTTAGTTTTAAGTGGTTCTAGAGGGTAAAAAAGCAGACTTTTCTATGTAGACAAAACATGGTTTTCCCAGTCTGGATCTTATTCTTTGGGGAATTTTGTTCAATGCAAGCGAGAAAAGCTTGTAGGAACTTGAAGTTGAAGATAAACACACAGCTGGTGTTTTGGAAAGTGAATTGCTGTTACTTGGCCAATACATTTAGTTTTCAGTGGTGCTAGACGGTAAAAAGCAGACTTTTCAGTATAGAAAAAACATGGTTTTCCCAGTCTGAATCTCTCATTCTTGGGCGAATTCTGTTCATCCAAGCAGGAAAAGCTTGTAGGAAGTTGACTTTGAAGACAGACACACAGCTAGTATTTTAGAAAGTGAATCGCTGTTGCTTGGCCAATAAGCTTTGTTTTAAACGGTCCTAGAAGGCAAAAAGCATACTTTTCTATATAGAAAAAAAGTGTGTTTCCCTGTCTGAATCAAACATTCTCAGGCGAATTCTGTTTGTTCCAAGAGGGAAAAGCTTGTAAGAACTTGACTTTGAAGATAAACACACAGCTAGTGATTTGCAAAGTGAAAGGTGTTACTTGGTGAATAAGATTAGTTTTAAGTGGTTCTAGAGAGTAAAAAGCAGACTTTTCAAGATAGACAAAACATGGTTTTCCCAGTCTGAATCGAACATTCTTTGGTGAATTCTGTTCATTCCTAGCCAGAAAAGCTTGTAGGAACTTGACTTTGAGGATAAAAAAACAGCCTTTTTTTTCGCTTTACAAAGTGAATTGTCCTTACTTGGCGATTAAGCTTAGTTTTAAGTAGTTCTAGATGGTAAAAAGCATACCTTTCAATATGGACAAAACATGGGTTTCCTTTCCCAGTCTGACTTGAACATTCTTTGGTGAATCTGTTTGTTCCAAGCGGGAAAAGCTTGTAGGAAGTTGACTTTGAAGATAAACACACAGCTAGTGTTTTACAAAGTGAATTGTTCTTTCTTGGCAATTAAGCTTAGTTTTAAGTAGTTCTAGATGGTAAAAAGCATACTTTTTATATAGACTAAAAATCCTTTTCCCAATCTCAATCTCTCATTCTCTGGCAAATTCTGTTCCTTCCAAGCAGGAAAAGCTTGTAGGAACTTGACTTTGAAGCTGAACACACAGCTAGTGATTTGCAAAGTGAAAGGTGTTACTTGGCAAACAAGCTTAGTTTTAAGTGGTTCTAGAGGGTAAAAAGCACACTTTTCAATATAGACAAAACATGGGTTTCCCAGTCTGAATCGAACTTTCTTTGGAGAATTCTGTTCGTTCAACCAGGAAAAGCTTGTAGGAAGTTGCCTTTCAAGAGAAACATACAGCTAGTGTTTTGCAAATTGAATGGTGTTACTTGGCCAATAAGCTTAGTTTTAATTGTTTCTAGAGGGTAAAAAGCAGACTTTTCAATATAGACAAAACATGGATTTCCCAGTTGAATCGAACATTCGTTGGTGAATCTATTCGTTCCATGCTGGAAAAGCTTGTAGGAAGTTGACTTTGAAGATAAACACACAGCTAGTTTTTTGCAAAGTGAATTGATGTTACTTGGCCAATAAGCTTAGTTTTAAGTGGTTCTAGACGGTAAAAACCATACTTTTTTTTATGGACAAATCATGGGTTTCCTTTCCCAGTCTGAATCAAACATTCTTTTGCGAATCGTGTTCATTCCAAGTGGGAAAGGCTTGTAGGAAGTTGACTTTGAAGATAAACACACAGCTAGTGTTTAGCAAAGTGAATTGCTGTTACTTGGCCAATAAGCTTAATTTTAAGTGGTTCTAGAGGGTAAAAAGCATAGTTTTCTATATAGACAAAACATGCCTTTCGAGTTCTGAATCACACATTCTTAGGCGAATTCTGTTCCATCCAAGTGGGAAAAGCTTGTAGGAATTTGATTTTGAAGATAAACACAGAGCTAGTGATTTGCTAATTGAATGGTGTTACTTGGCGAATATGCTTAGTTTCAAGTGGCTCTAGATGGTAAAAAGCAGACTATTCAATATAGACATAACCGGGTTTTCCCAGTCTGAATTTCTCATTCTTTGGCGAAATCTGTTCATTCGAAGCGGGAAAAACTTATAGGTATGTTGACTTTGAATATAACCACACAGCTAGTGTTTTGCAAAGTGAATTGCTCTTACTTGGCCAATAAGCTTAGTTGTCAGTGGTTCTAGAGGCAAAAAACCAGACTTTAATGTATAGACAAAACATGCATTTCCCAGTCTGAACCACACATTCTTTGGCGAATCGTGTTCGTTCCAAGCGGGAAAATTTGTAGGAAGGTGACTAAGAAGAAAAACACACAGCTAGTGTTTTACGAAGTGAATTGTTCTTACGTGGTGATTAAGCTTAGTATTGAGTGGTCCTAGAAGGCAAAAAGCATACTTTTCTATATAGACAAAACATGCGTTTCCAAGACTGAATCACACATTCGTAGGTGAATCATGTTTGTTCCAAGCGGAAAAAGTTTGGTGGAAGTTGACTTTGAAGATAAACACACAGCGAGTGTTTTGCAAAGTGAATTGTTCTTACTACGCGAATATTCTTAGTTTTAAGTGGTTCTAGAGGGTAAAAAAGCAGACTTTTCTATGTAGACAAAACATGGTTTTCCCAGTCTGGATCTTATTCTTTGGGGAATTTTGTTCAATGCAAGCGAGAAAAGCTTGTAGGAACTTGAAGTTGAAGATAAACACACAGCTGGTGTTTTGGAAAGTGAATTGCTGTTACTTGGCCAATACATTTAGTTTTCAGTGGTGCTAGACGGTAAAAAGCAGACGTTTCAGTATAGAAAAAACATGGTTTTCCCAGTCTGAGTCTCTCATTCTTGGGCGAATTCTGTTCATCCAAGCAGGAAAAGCTTGTAGGAAGTTGACTTTGAAGACAGACACACAGCTAGTATTTTAGAAAGTGAATTGCTGTTGCTTGGCCAATAAGCTTTGTTTTAAACGGTCCTAGAAGGCAAAAAGCATACTTTTCTATATAGAAAAAAAGTGTGTTTCCCTGTCTGAATCAAACATTCTCAGGCGAATTCTGTTTGTTCCAAGAGGGAAAAGCTTGTAAGAACTTGACTTTGAAGATAAACACACAGCTAGTGATTTGCAAAGTGAAAGGTGTTACTTGGTGAATAAGATTAGTTTTAAGTGGTTCTAGAGAGTAAAAAGCAGACTTTTCAAGATAGACAAAACATGGTTTTCCCAGTCTGAATCGAACATTCTTTGGTGAATTCTGTTCATTCCTAGCCAGAAAAGCTTGTAGGAACTTGACTTTGAGGATAAAAAAACAGCCTTTTTTTTCGCTTTACAAAGTGAATTGTTCTTACTTGGCGATTAAGCTTAGTTTTAAGTAGTTCTAGATGGTAAAAAGCATACCTTTCAATATGGACAAAACATGGGTTTCCTTTCCCAGTCTGACTTGAACATTCTTTGGTGAATCTGTTTGTTCCAAGCGGGAAAAGCTTGTAGGAAGTTGACTTTGAAGATAAACACACAGCTAGTGTTTTACAAAGTGAATTGTTCTTTCTTGGCAATTAAGCTTAGTTTTAAGTAGTTCTAGATGGTAAAAAGCATACTTTTTATATAGACTAAAAATCCTTTTCCCAATCTCAATCTCTCATTCTCTGGCAAATTCTGTTCCTTCCAAGCAGGAAAAGCTTGTAGGAACTTGACTTTGAAGCTGAACACACAGCTAGTGATTTGCAAAGTGAAAGGTGTTACTTGGCAAACAAGCTTAGTTTTAAGTGGTTCTAGAGGGTAAAAAGCACACTTTTCAATATAGACAAAACATGGGTTTCCCAGTCTGAATCGAACTTTCTTTGGAGAATTCTGTTCGTTCAACCAGGAAAAGCTTGTAGGAAGTTGCCTTTCAAGAGAAACATACAGCTAGCGTTTTGCAAATTGAATGGTGTTACTTGGCCAATAAGCTTAGTTTTAATTGTTTCTAGAGGGTAAAAAGCAGACTTTTCAATATAGACAAAACATGGATTTCCCAGTTGAATCGAACATTCGTTGGTGAATCTATTCGTTCCATGCTGGAAAAGCTTGTAGGAAGTTGACTTTGAAGATAAACACACAGCTAGTTTTTTGCAAAGTGAATTGATGTTACTTGGCCAATAAGCTTAGTTTTAAGTGGTTCTAGACGGTAAAAACCATACTTTTTTTTATGGACAAATCATGGGTTTCCTTTCCCAGTCTGAATCAAACATTCTTTTGCGAATCGTGTTCATTCCAAGTGGGAAAGGCTTGTAGGAAGTTGACTTTGAAGATAAACACACAGCTAGTGTTTAGCAAAGTGAATTGCTGTTACTTGGCCAATAAGCTTAATTTTAAGTGGTTCTAGAGGGTAAAAAGCATAGTTTTCTATATAGACAAAACATGCCTTTCGAGTTCTGAATCACACATTCTTAGGCGAATTCTGTTCCATCCAAGTGGGAAAAGCTTGTAGGAATTTGATTTTGAAGATAAACACAGAGCTAGTGATTTGCTAATTGAATGGTGTTACTTGGCGAATATGCTTAGTTTCAAGTGGCTCTAGATGGTAAAAAGCAGACTATTCAATATAGACATAACCGGGTTTTCCCAGTCTGAATTTCTCATTCTTTGGCGAAATCTGTTCATTCGAAGCGGGAAAAACTTATAGGTATGTTGACTTTGAATATAACCACACAGCTAGTGTTTTGCAAAGTGAATTGCTCTTACTTGGCCAATAAGCTTAGTTGTCAGTGGTTCTAGAGGCAAAAAACCAGACTTTAATGTATAGACAAAACATGCATTTCCCAGTCTGAACCACACATTCTTTGGCGAATCGTGTTCGTTCCAAGCGGGAAAATTTGTAGGAAGGTGACTAAGAAGAAAAACACACAGCTAGTGTTTTACGAAGTGAATTGTTCTTACGTGGTGATTAAGCTTAGTATTGAGTGGTCCTAGAAGGCAAAAAGCATACTTTTCTATATAGACAAAACATGCGTTTCCAAGACTGAATCACACATTCGTAGGTGAATCATGTTTGTTCCAAGCGGAAAAAGTTTGGTGGAAGTTGACTTTGAAGATAAACACACAGCGAGTGTTTTGCAAAGTGAATTGTTCTTACTACGCGAATATTCTTAGTTTTAAGTGGTTCTAGAGGGTAAAAAAGCAGACTTTTCTATGTAGACAAAACATGGTTTTCCCAGTCTGGATCTTATTCTTTGGGGAATTTTGTTCAATGCAAGCGAGAAAAGCTTGTAGGAACTTGAAGTTGAAGATAAACACACAGCTGGTGTTTTGGAATGTGAATTGCTGTTACTTGGCCAATACATTTAGTTTTCAGTGGTGCTAGACGGTAAAAAGCAGACTTTTCAGTATAGAAAAAACATGGTTTTCCCAGTCTGAATCTCTCATTCTTGGGCGAATTCTGTTCATCCAAGCAGGAAAAGCTTGTAGGAAGTTGACTTTGAAGACTGACACACAGCTAGTATTTTAGAAAGTGAATTGCTGTTGCTTGGCCAATAAGCTTTGTTTTAAATGGTCCTAGAAGGCAAAAAGCATACATTTCTATATAGAAAAAAAGTGTGTTTCCCTGTCTGAATCAAACATTCTCAGGCGAATTCTGTTTGTTCCAAGAGGGAAAAGCTTGTAAGACATTGACTTTGAAGATAAACACACAGCTAGTGATTTGCAAAGTGAAAGGTGTTACTTGGTGAATAAGATTAGTTTTAAGTGGTTCTAGAGAGTAAAAAGCAGACTTTTCAAGATAGACAAAACATGGATTTCCCAGTCTGAATCGAACATTCTTTGGTGAATTCTGTTCATTCCTAGCCAGAAAAGCTTGTAGGAACTTGACTTTGAGGATAAAAAAACAGCCTTTTTTTTTCGCTTTACAAAGTGAATTGTTCTTACTTGGCGATTAAGCTTAGTTTTAAGTAGTTCTAGATGGTAAAAAGCATACCTTTCAATATGGACAAAACATGGGTTTCCTTTCCCAGTCTGACTTGAACATTCTTTGGTGAATCTGTTTGTTCCAAGCGGGAAAAGCTTGTAGGAAGTTGACTTTGAAGATAAACACACAGCTAGTGTTTTACAAAGTGAATTGTTCTTTCTTGGCAATTAAGCTTAGTTTTAAGTAGTTCTAGATGGTAAAAAGCATACTTTTTATATAGACTAAAAATCCTTTTCCCAATCTCAATCTCTCATTCTCTGGCAAATTCTGTTCCTTCCAAGCAGGAAAAGCTTGTAGGAACTTGACTTTGAAGCTGAACACACAGCTAGTGATTTGCAAAGTGAAAGGTGTTACTTGGCAAACAAGCTTAGTTTTAAGTGGTTCTAGAGGGTAAAAAGCACACTTTTCAATATAGACAAAACATGGGTTTCCCAGTCTGAATCGAACTTTCTTTGGAGAATTCTGTTCGTTCAACCAGGAAAAGCTTGTAGGAAGTTGCCTTTCAAGAGAAACATACAGCTAGCGTTTTGCAAATTGAATGGTGTTACTTGGCCAATAAGCTTAGTTTTAATTGTTTCTAGAGGGTAAAAAGCAGACTTTTCAATATAGACAAAACATGGATTTCCCAGTTGAATCGAACATTCGTTGGTGAATCTATTCGTTCCATGCTGGAAAAGCTTGTAGGAAGTTGACTTTGAAGATAAACACACAGCTAGTTTTTTGCAAAGTGAATTGATGTTACTTGGGTAATAAGCTTAGTTTTAAGTGGTTCTAGACGGTAAAAACCATACTTTTTTTTATGGACAAATCATGGGTTTCCTTTCCCAGTCTGAATCAAACATTCTTTTGCGAATCGTGTTCATTCCAAGTGGGAAAGGCTTGTAGGAAGTTGACTTTGAAGATAAACACACAGCTAGTGTTTAGCAAAGTGAATTGCTGTTACTTGGCCAATAAGCTTAATTTTAAGTGGTTCTAGAGGGTAAAAAGCATAGTTTTCTATATAGACAAAACATGCCTTTCGAGTTCTGAATCACACATTCTTAGGCGAATTCTGTTCCATCCAAGTGGGAAAAGCTTGTAGGAATTTGATTTTGAAGATAAACACAGAGCTAGTGATTTGCTAATTGAATGGTGTTACTTGGCGAATATGCTTAGTTTCAAGTGGCTCTAGATGGTAAAAAGCAGACTATTCAATATAGACATAACCGGGTTTTCCCAGTCTGAATTTCTCATTCTTTGGCGAAATCTGTTCATTCGAAGCGGGAAAAACTTATAGGTATGTTGACTTTGAATATAACCACACAGCTAGTGTTTTGCAAAGTGAATTGCTCTTACTTGGCCAATAAGCTTAGTTGTCAGTGGTTCTAGAGGCAAAAAACCAGACTTTAATGTATAGACAAAACATGCATTTCCCAGTCTGAACCACACATTCTTTGGCGAATCGTGTTCGTTCCAAGCGGGAAAATTTGTAGGAAGGTGACTAAGAAGAAAAACACACAGCTAGTGTTTTACGAAGTGAATTGTTCTTACGTGGTGATTAAGCTTAGTATTGAGTGGTCCTAGAAGGCAAAAAGCATACTTTTCTATATAGACAAAACATGCGTTTCCAAGACTGAATCACACATTCGTAGGTGAATCATGTTTGTTCCAAGCGGAAAAAGTTTGGTGGAAGTTGACTTTGAAGATAAACACACAGCGAGTGTTTTGCAAAGTGAATTGTTCTTACTACGCGAATATTCTTAGTTTTAAGTGGTTCTAGAGGGTAAAAAAGCAGACTTTTCTATGTAGACAAAACATGGTTTTCCCAGTCTGGATCTTATTCTTTGGGGAATTTTGTTCAATGCAAGCGAGAAAAGCTTGTAGGAACTTGAAGTTGAAGATAAACACACAGCTGGTGTTTTGGAAAGTGAATTGCTGTTACTTGGCCAATACATTTAGTTTTCAGTGGTGCTAGACGGTAAAAAGCAGACTTTTCAGTATAGAAAAAACATGGTTTTCCCAGTCTGAGTCTCTCATTCTTGGGCGAATTCTGTTCATCCAAGCAGGAAAAGCTTGTAGGAAGTTGACTTTGAAGACAGACACACAGCTAGTATTTTAGAAAGTGAATTGCTGTTGCTTGGCCAATAAGCTTTGTTTTAAACGGTCCTAGAAGGCAAAAAGCATACTTTTCTATATAGAAAAAAAGTGTGTTTCCCTGTCTGAATCAAACATTCTCAGGCGAATTCTGTTTGTTCCAAGAGGGAAAAGCTTGTAAGAACTTGACTTTGAAGATAAACACACAGCTAGTGATTTGCAAAGTGAAAGGTGTTACTTGGTGAATAAGATTAGTTTTAAGTGGTTCTAGAGAGTAAAAAGCAGACTTTTCAAGATAGACAAAACATGGTTTTCCCAGTCTGAATCGAACATTCTTTGGTGAATTCTGTTCATTCCTAGCCAGAAAAGCTTGTAGGAACTTGACTTTGAGGATAAAAAAACAGCCTTTTTTTTCGCTTTACAAAGTGAATTGTTCTTACTTGGCGATTAAGCTTAGTTTTAAGTAGTTCTAGATGGTAAAAAGCATACCTTTCAATATGGACAAAACATGGGTTTCCTTTCCCAGTCTGACTTGAACATTCTTTGGTGAATCTGTTTGTTCCAAGCGGGAAAAGCTTGTAGGAAGTTGACTTTGAAGATAAACACACAGCTAGTGTTTTACAAAGTGAATTGTTCTTTCTTGGCAATTAAGCTTAGTTTTAAGTAGTTCTAGATGGTAAAAAGCATACTTTTTATATAGACTAAAAATCCTTTTCCCAATCTCAATCTCTCATTCTCTGGCAAATTCTGTTCCTTCCAAGCAGGAAAAGCTTGTAGGAACTTGACTTTGAAGCTGAACACACAGCTAGTGATTTGCAAAGTGAAAGGTGTTACTTGGCAAACAAGCTTAGTTTTAAGTGGTTCTAGAGGGTAAAAAGCACACTTTTCAATATAGACAAAACATGGGTTTCCCAGTCTGAATCGAACTTTCTTTGGAGAATTCTGTTCGTTCAACCAGGAAAAGCTTGTAGGAAGTTGCCTTTCAAGAGAAACATACAGCTAGCGTTTTGCAAATTGAATGGTGTTACTTGGCCAATAAGCTTAGTTTTAATTGTTTCTAGAGGGTAAAAAGCAGACTTTTCAATATAGACAAAACATGGATTTCCCAGTTGAATCGAACATTCGTTGGTGAATCTATTCGTTCCATGCTGGAAAAGCTTGTAGGAAGTTGACTTTGAAGATAAACACACAGCTAGTTTTTTGCAAAGTGAATTGATGTTACTTGGCCAATAAGCTTAGTTTTAAGTGGTTCTAGACGGTAAAAACCATACTTTTTTTTATGGACAAATCATGGGTTTCCTTTCCCAGTCTGAATCAAACATTCTTTTGCGAATCGTGTTCATTCCAAGTGGGAAAGGCTTGTAGGAAGTTGACTTTGAAGATAAACACACAGCTAGTGTTTAGCAAAGTGAATTGCTGTTACTTGGCCAATAAGCTTAATTTTAAGTGGTTCTAGAGGGTAAAAAGCATAGTTTTCTATATAGACAAAACATGCCTTTCGAGTTCTGAATCACACATTCTTAGGCGAATTCTGTTCCATCCAAGTGGGAAAAGCTTGTAGGAATTTGATTTTGAAGATAAACACAGAGCTAGTGATTTGCTAATTGAATGGTGTTACTTGGCGAATATGCTTAGTTTCAAGTGGCTCTAGATGGTAAAAAGCAGACTATTCAATATAGACATAACCGGGTTTTCCCAGTCTGAATTTCTCATTCTTTGGCGAAATCTGTTCATTCGAAGCGGGAAAAACTTATAGGTATGTTGACTTTGAATATAACCACACAGCTAGTGTTTTGCAAAGTGAATTGCTCTTACTTGGCCAATAAGCTTAGTTGTCAGTGGTTCTAGAGGCAAAAAACCAGACTTTAATGTATAGACAAAACATGCATTTCCCAGTCTGAACCACACATTCTTTGGCGAATCGTGTTCGTTCCAAGCGGGAAAATTTGTAGGAAGGTGACTAAGAAGAAAAACACACAGCTAGTGTTTTACGAAGTGAATTGTTCTTACGTGGTGATTAAGCTTAGTATTGAGTGGTCCTAGAAGGCAAAAAGCATACTTTTCTATATAGACAAAACATGCGTTTCCAAGACTGAATCACACATTCGTAGGTGAATCATGTTTGTTCCAAGCGGAAAAAGTTTGGTGGAAGTTGACTTTGAAGATAAACACACAGCGAGTGTTTTGCAAAGTGAATTGTTCTTACTACGCGAATATTCTTAGTTTTAAGTGGTTCTAGAGGGTAAAAAAGCAGACTTTTCTATGTAGACAAAACATGGTTTTCCCAGTCTGGATCTTATTCTTTGGGGAATTTTGTTCAATGCAAGCGAGAAAAGCTTGTAGGAACTTGAAGTTGAAGATAAACACACAGCTGGTGTTTTGGAAAGTGAATTGCTGTTACTTGGCCAATACATTTAGTTTTCAGTGGTGCTAGACGGTAAAAAGCAGACTTTTCAGTATAGAAAAAACATGGTTTTCCCAGTCTGAATCTCTCATTCTTGGGCGAATTCTGTTCATCCAAGCAGGAAAAGCTTGTAGGAAGTTGACTTTGAAGACTGACACACAGCTAGTATTTTAGAAAGTGAATTGCTGTTGCTTGGCCAATAAGCTTTGTTTTAAATGGTCCTAGAAGGCAAAAAGCATACATTTCTATATAGAAAAAAAGTGTGTTTCCCTGTCTGAATCAAACATTCTCAGGCGAATTCTGTTTGTTCCAAGAGGGAAAAGCTTGTAAGAACTTGACTTTGAAGATAAACACACAGCTAGTGATTTGCAAAGTGAAAGGTGTTACTTGGTGAATAAGATTAGTTTTAAGTGGTTCTAGAGAGTAAAAAGCAGACTTTTCAAGATAGACAAAACATGGATTTCCCAGTCTGAATCGAACATTCTTTGGTGAATTCTGTTCATTCCTAGCCAGAAAAGCTTGTAGGAACTTGACTTTGAGGATAAAAAAACAGCCTTTTTTTTTCGCTTTACAAAGTGAATTGTTCTTACTTGGCGATTAAGCTTAGTTTTAAGTAGTTCTAGATGGTAAAAAGCATACCTTTCAATATGGACAAAACATGGGTTTCCTTTCCCAGTCTGACTTGAACATTCTTTGGTGAATCTGTTTGTTCCAAGCGGGAAAAGCTTGTAGGAAGTTGACTTTGAAGATAAACACACAGCTAGTGTTTTACAAAGTGAATTGTTCCTTCTTGGCAATTAAGCTTAGTTTTAAGTAGTTCTAGATGGTAAAAAGCATACTTTTTATATAGACTAAAAATCCTTTTCCCAATCTCAATCTCTCATTCTCTGGCAAATTCTGTTCCTTCCAAGCAGGAAAAGCTTGTAGGAACTTGACTTTGAAGCTGAACACACAGCTAGTGATTTGCAAAGTGAAAGGTGTTACTTGGCAAACAAGCTTAGTTTTAAGTGGTTCTAGAGGGTAAAAAGCACACTTTTCAATATAGACAAAACATGGGTTTCCCAGTCTGAATCGAACTTTCTTTGGAGAATTCTGTTCGTTCAACCAGGAAAAGCTTGTAGGAAGTTGCCTTTCAAGAGAAACATACAGCTAGCGTTTTGCAAATTGAATGGTGTTACTTGGCCAATAAGCTTAGTTTTAATTGTTTCTAGAGGGTAAAAAGCAGACTTTTCAATATAGACAAAACATGGATTTCCCAGTTGAATCGAACATTCGTTGGTGAATCTATTCGTTCCATGCTGGAAAAGCTTGTAGGAAGTTGACTTTGAAGATAAACACACAGCTAGTTTTTTGCAAAGTGAATTGATGTTACTTGGCCAATAAGCTTAGTTTTAAGTGGTTCTAGACGGTAAAAACCATACTTTTTTTTATGGACAAATCATGGGTTTCCTTTCCCAGTCTGAATCAAACATTCTTTTGCGAATCGTGTTCATTCCAAGTGGGAAAGGCTTGTAGGAAGTTGACTTTGAAGATAAACACACAGCTAGTGTTTAGCAAAGTGAATTGCTGTTACTTGGCCAATAAGCTTAATTTTAAGTGGTTCTAGAGGGTAAAAAGCATAGTTTTCTATATAGACAAAACATGCCTTTCGAGTTCTGAATCACACATTCTTAGGCGAATTCTGTTCCATCCAAGTGGGAAAAGCTTGTAGGAATTTGATTTTGAAGATAAACACAGAGCTAGTGATTTGCTAATTGAATGGTGTTACTTGGCGAATATGCTTAGTTTCAAGTGGCTCTAGATGGTAAAAAGCAGACTATTCAATATAGACATAACCGGGTTTTCCCAGTCTGAATTTCTCATTCTTTGGCGAAATC
This sequence comes from Rattus norvegicus, assembly GCF_036323735.1. Classification (NCBI taxonomy): domain Eukaryota; kingdom Metazoa; phylum Chordata; class Mammalia; order Rodentia; family Muridae; genus Rattus; species Rattus norvegicus. The sequence continues at coordinate 5,227,878 of NC_086021.1, forward strand.
TGTTCATTCGAAGCGGGAAAAACTTATAGGTATGTTGACTTTGAATATAACCACACAGCTAGTGTTTTGCAAAGTGAATTGCTCTTACTTGGCCAATAAGCTTAGTTGTCAGTGGTTCTAGAGGCAAAAAACCAGACTTTAATGTATAGACAAAACATGCATTTCCCAGTCTGAACCACACATTCTTTGGCGAATCGTGTTCGTTCCAAGCGGGAAAATTTGTAGGAAGGTGACTAAGAAGAAAAACACACAGCTAGTGTTTTACGAAGTGAATTGTTCTTACGTGGTGATTAAGCTTAGTATTGAGTGGTCCTAGAAGGCAAAAAGCATACTTTTCTATATAGACAAAACATGCGTTTCCAAGACTGAATCACACATTCGTAGGTGAATCATGTTTGTTCCAAGCGGAAAAAGTTTGGTGGAAGTTGACTTTGAAGATAAACACACAGCGAGTGTTTTGCAAAGTGAATTGTTCTTACTACGCGAATATTCTTAGTTTTAAGTGGTTCTAGAGGGTAAAAAAGCAGACTTTTCTATGTAGACAAAACATGGTTTTCCCAGTCTGGATCTTATTCTTTGGGGAATTTTGTTCAATGCAAGCGAGAAAAGCTTGTAGGAACTTGAAGTTGAAGATAAACACACAGCTGGTGTTTTGGAAAGTGAATTGCTGTTACTTGGCCAATACATTTAGTTTTCAGTGGTGCTAGACGGTAAAAAGCAGACTTTTCAGTATAGAAAAAACATGGTTTTCCCAGTCTGAATCTCTCATTCTTGGGCGAATTCTGTTCATCCAAGCAGGAAAAGCTTGTAGGAAGTTGACTTTGAAGACAGACACACAGCTAGTATTTTAGAAAGTGAATTGCTGTTGCTTGGCCAATAAGCTTTGTTTTAAACGGTCCTAGAAGGCAAAAAGCATACTTTTCTATATAGAAAAAAAGTGTGTTTCCCTGTCTGAATCAAACATTCTCAGGCGAATTCTGTTTGTTCCAAGAGGGAAAAGCTTGTAAGAACTTGACTTTGAAGATAAACACACAGCTAGTGATTTGCAAAGTGAAAGGTGTTACTTGGTGAATAAGATTAGTTTTAAGTGGTTCTAGAGAGTAAAAAGCAGACTTTTCAAGATAGACAAAACATGGTTTTCCCAGTCTGAATCGAACATTCTTTGGTGAATTCTGTTCATTCCTAGCCAGAAAAGCTTGTAGGAACTTGACTTTGAGGATAAAAAAACAGCCTTTTTTTTTCGCTTTACAAAGTGAATTGTTCTTACTTGGCGATTAAGCTTAGTTTTAAGTAGTTCTAGATGGTAAAAAGCATACCTTTCAATATGGACAAAACATGGGTTTCCTTTCCCAGTCTGACTTGAACATTCTTTGGTGAATCTGTTTGTTCCAAGCGGGAAAAGCTTGTAGGAAGTTGACTTTGAAGATAAACACACAGCTAGTGTTTTACAAAGTGAATTGTTCCTTCTTGGCAATTAAGCTTAGTTTTAAGTAGTTCTAGATGGTAAAAAGCATACTTTTTATATAGACTAAAAATCCTTTTCCCAATCTCAATCTCTCATTCTGTGGCAAATTCTGTTCCTTCCAAGCAGGAAAAGCTTGTAGGAACTTGACTTTGAAGCTGAACACACAGCTAGTGATTTGCAAAGTGAAAGGTGTTACTTGGCAAACAAGCTTAGTTTTAAGTGGTTCTAGAGGGTAAAAAGCACACTTTTCAATATAGACAAAACATGGGTTTCCCAGTCTGAATCGAACTTTCTTTGGAGAATTCTGTTCGTTCAACCAGGAAAAGCTTGTAGGAAGTTGCCTTTCAAGAGAAACATACAGCTAGCGTTTTGCAAATTGAATGGTGTTACTTGGCCAATAAGCTTAGTTTTAATTGTTTCTAGAGGGTAAAAAGCAGACTTTTCAATATAGACAAAACATGGATTTCCCAGTTGAATCGAACATTCGTTGTTGAATCTATTCGTTCCATGCTGGAAAAGCTTGTAGGAAGTTGACTTTGAAGATAAACACACAGCTAGTTTTTTGCAAAGTGAATTGATGTTACTTGGCCAATAAGCTTAGTTATAAGTGGTTCTAGACGGTAAAAACCATACTTTTTTTTATGGACAAATCATGGGTTTCCTTTCCCAGTCTGAATCAAACATTCTTTTGCGAATCGTGTTCATTCCAAGTGGGAAAGGCTTGTAGGAAGTTGACTTTGAAGATAAACACACAGCTAGTGTTTCGCAAAGTGAATTGCTGTTACTTGGCCAATAAGCTTAATTTTAAGTGGTTCTAGAGGGTAAAAAGCATAGTTTTCTATATAGACAAAACATGCCTTTCGAGTTCTGAATCACACATTCTTAGGCGAATTCTGTTCCATCCAAGTGGGAAAAGCTTGTAGGAATTTGATTTTGAAGATAAACACAGAGCTAGTGATTTGCTAATTGAATGGTGTTACTTGGCGAATATGCTTAGTTTCAAGTGGCTCTAGATGGTAAAAAGCAGACTATTCAATATAGACATAACCGGGTTTTCCCAGTCTGAATTTCTCATTCTTTGGCGAAATCTGTTCATTCGAAGCGGGAAAAACTTATAGGTATGTTGACTTTGAATATAACCACACAGCTAGTGTTTTGCAAAGTGAATTGCTCTTACTTGGCCAATAAGCTTAGTTGTCAGTGGTTCTAGAGGCAAAAAACCAGACTTTAATGTATAGACAAAACATGCATTTCCCAGTCTGAACCACACATTCTTTGGCGAATCGTGTTCGTTCCAAGCGGGAAAATTTGTAGGAAGGTGACTAAGAAGAAAAACACACAGCTAGTGTTTTACGAAGTGAATTGTTCTTACGTGGTGATTAAGCTTAGTATTGAGTGGTCCTAGAAGGCAAAAAGCATACTTTTCTATATAGACAAAACATGCGTTTCCAAGACTGAATCACACATTCGTAGGTGAATCATGTTTGTTCCAAGCGGAAAAAGTTTGGTGGAAGTTGACTTTGAAGATAAACACACAGCGAGTGTTTTGCAAAGTGAATTGTTCTTACTACGCGAATATTCTTAGTTTTAAGTGGTTCTAGAGGGTAAAAAAGCAGACTTTTCTATGTAGACAAAACATGGTTTTCCCAGTCTGGATCTTATTCTTTGGGGAATTTTGTTCAATCCAAGCGAGAAAAGCTTGTAGGAACTTGAAGTTGAAGATAAACACACAGCTGGTGTTTTGGAAAGTGAATTGCTGTTACTTGGCCAATACATTTAGTTTTCAGTGGTGCTAGACGGTAAAAAGCAGACTTTTCAGTATAGAAAAAACATGGTTTTCCCAGTCTGAATCTCTCATTCTTGGGCGAATTCTGTTCATCCAAGCAGGAAAAGCTTGTAGGAAGTTGACTTTGAAGACAGACACACAGCTAGTATTTTAGAAAGTGAATTGCTGTTGCTTGGCCAATAAGCTTTGTTTTAAACGGTCCTAGAAGGCAAAAAGCATACTTTTCTATATAGAAAAAAAGTGTGTTTCCCTGTCTGAATCAAACATTCTCAGGCGAATTCTGTTTGTTCCAAGAGGGAAAAGCTTGTAAGAACTTGACTTTGAAGATAAACACACAGCTAGTGATTTGCAAAGTGAAAGGTGTTACTTGGTGAATAAGATTAGTTTTAAGTGGTTCTAGAGAGTAAAAAGCAGACTTTTCAAGATAGACAAAACATGGTTTTCCCAGTCTGAATCGAACATTCTTTGGTGAATTCTGTTCATTCCTAGCCAGAAAAGCTTGTAGGAACTTGACTTTGAGGATAAAAAAACAGCCTTTTTTTTTCGCTTTACAAAGTGAATTGTTCTTACTTGGCGATTAAGCTTAGTTTTAAGTAGTTCTAGATGGTAAAAAGCATACCTTTCAATATGGACAAAACATGGGTTTCCTTTCCCAGTCTGACTTGAACATTCTTTGGTGAATCTGTTTGTTCCAAGCGGGAAAAGCTTGTAGGAAGTTGACTTTGAAGATAAACACACAGCTAGTGTTTTACAAAGTGAATTGTTCCTTCTTGGCAATTAAGCTTAGTTTTAAGTAGTTCTAGATGGTAAAAAGCATACTTTTTATATAGACTAAAAATCCTTTTCCCAATCTCAATCTCTCATTCTCTGGCAAATTCTGTTCCTTCCAAGCAGGAAAAGCTTGTAGGAACTTGACTTTGAAGCTGAACACACAGCTAGTGATTTGCAAAGTGAAAGGTGTTACTTGGCAAACAAGCTTAGTTTTAAGTGGTTCTAGAGGGTAAAAAGCACACTTTTCAATATAGACAAAACATGGGTTTCCCAGTCTGAATCGAACTTTCTTTGGAGAATTCTGTTCGTTCAACCAGGAAAAGCTTGTAGGAAGTTGCCTTTCAAGAGAAACATACAGCTAGCGTTTTGCAAATTGAATGGTGTTACTTGGCCAATAAGCTTAGTTTTAATTGTTTCTAGAGGGTAAAAAGCAGACTTTTCAATATAGACAAAACATGGATTTCCCAGTTGAATCGAACATTCGTTGGTGAATCTATTCGTTCCATGCTGGAAAAGCTTGTAGGAAGTTGACTTTGAAGATAAACACACAGCTAGTTTTTTGCAAAGTGAATTGATGTTACTTGGCCAATAAGCTTAGTTTTAAGTGGTTCTAGACGGTAAAAACCATACTTTTTTTTATGGACAAATCATGGGTTTCCTTTCCCAGTCTGAATCAAACATTCTTTTGCGAATCGTGTTCATTCCAAGTGGGAAAGGCTTGTAGGAAGTTGACTTTGAAGATAAACACACAGCTAGTGTTTAGCAAAGTGAATTGCTGTTACTTGGCCAATAAGCTTAATTTTAAGTGGTTCTAGAGGGTAAAAAGCATAGTTTTCTATATAGACAAAACATGCCTTTCGAGTTCTGAATCACACATTCTTAGGCGAATTCTGTTCCATCCAAGTGGGAAAAGCTTGTAGGAATTTGATTTTGAAGATAAACACAGAGCTAGTGATTTGCTAATTGAATGGTGTTACTTGGCGAATATGCTTAGTTTCAAGTGGCTCTAGATGGTAAAAAGCAGACTATTCAATATAGACATAACCGGGTTTTCCCAGTCTGAATTTCTCATTCTTTGGCGAAATCTGTTCATTCGAAGCGGGAAAAACTTATAGGTATGTTGACTTTGAATATAACCACACAGCTAGTGTTTTGCAAAGTGAATTGCTCTTACTTGGCCAATAAGCTTAGTTGTCAGTGGTTCTAGAGGCAAAAAACCAGACTTTAATGTATAGACAAAACATGCATTTCCCAGTCTGAACCACACATTCTTTGGCGAATCGTGTTCGTTCCAAGCGGGAAAATTTGTAGGAAGGTGACTAAGAAGAAAAACACACAGCTAGTGTTTTACGAAGTGAATTGTTCTTACGTGGTGATTAAGCTTAGTATTGAGTGGTCCTAGAAGGCAAAAAGCATACTTTTCTATATAGACAAAACATGCGTTTCCAAGACTGAATCACACATTCGTAGGTGAATCATGTTTGTTCCAAGCGGAAAAAGTTTGGTGGAAGTTGACTTTGAAGATAAACACACAGCGAGTGTTTTGCAAAGTGAATTGTTCTTACTACGCGAATATTCTTAGTTTTAAGTGGTTCTAGAGGGTAAAAAAGCAGACTTTTCTATGTAGACAAAACATGGTTTTCCCAGTCTGGATCTTATTCTTTGGGGAATTTTGTTCAATGCAAGCGAGAAAAGCTTGTAGGAACTTGAAGTTGAAGATAAACACACAGCTGGTGTTTTGGAAAGTGAATTGCTGTTACTTGGCCAATACATTTAGTTTTCAGTGGTGCTAGACGGTAAAAAGCAGACTTTTCAGTATAGAAAAAACATGGTTTTCCCAGTCTGAATCTCTCATTCTTGGGCGAATTCTGTTCATCCAAGCAGGAAAAGCTTGTAGGAAGTTGACTTTGAAGACAGACACACAGCTAGTATTTTAGAAAGTGAATTGCTGTTGCTTGGCCAATAAGCTTTGTTTTAAACGGTCCTAGAAGGCAAAAAGCATACTTTTCTATATAGAAAAAAAGTGTGTTTCCCTGTCTGAATCAAACATTCTCAGGCGAATTCTGTTTGTTCCAAGAGGGAAAAGCTTGTAAGAACTTGACTTTGAAGATAAACACACAGCTAGTGATTTGCAAAGTGAAAGGTGTTACTTGGTGAATAAGATTAGTTTTAAGTGGTTCTAGAGAGTAAAAAGCAGACTTTTCAAGATAGACAAAACATGGTTTTCCCAGTCTGAATCGAACATTCTTTGGTGAATTCTGTTCATTCCTAGCCAGAAAAGCTTGTAGGAACTTGACTTTGAGGATAAAAAAACAGCCTTTTTTTTTCGCTTTACAAAGTGAATTGTTCTTACTTGGCGATTAAGCTTAGTTTTAAGTAGTTCTAGATGGTAAAAAGCATACCTTTCAATATGGACAAAACATGGGTTTCCTTTCCCAGTCTGACTTGAACATTCTTTGGTGAATCTGTTTGTTCCAAGCGGGAAAAGCTTGTAGGAAGTTGACTTTGAAGATAAACACACAGCTAGTGTTTTACAAAGTGAATTGTTCCTTCTTGGCAATTAAGCTTAGTTTTAAGTAGTTCTAGATGGTAAAAAGCATACTTTTTATATAGACTAAAAATCCTTTTCCCAATCTCAATCTCTCATTCTCTGGCAAATTCTGTTCCTTCCAAGCAGGAAAAGCTTGTAGGAACTTGACTTTGAAGCTGAACACACAGCTAGTGATTTGCAAAGTGAAAGGTGTTACTTGGCAAACAAGCTTAGTTTTAAGTGGTTCTAGAGGGTAAAAAGCACACTTTTCAATATAGACAAAACATGGGTTTCCCAGTCTGAATCGAACTTTCTTTGGAGAATTCTGTTCGTTCAACCAGGAAAAGCTTGTAGGAAGTTGCCTTTCAAGAGAAACATACAGCTAGCGTTTTGCAAATTGAATGGTGTTACTTGGCCAATAAGCTTAGTTTTAATTGTTTCTAGAGGGTAAAAAGCAGACTTTTCAATATAGACAAAACATGGATTTCCCAGTTGAATCGAACATTCGTTGTTGAATCTATTCGTTCCATGCTGGAAAAGCTTGTAGGAAGTTGACTTTGAAGATAAACACACAGCTAGTTTTTTGCAAAGTGAATTGATGTTACTTGGCCAATAAGCTTAGTTATAAGTGGTTCTAGACGGTAAAAACCATACTTTTTTTTATGGACAAATCATGGGTTTCCTTTCCCAGTCTGAATCAAACATTCTTTTGCGAATCGTGTTCATTCCAAGTGGGAAAGGCTTGTAGGAAGTTGACTTTGAAGATAAACACACAGCTAGTGTTTCGCAAAGTGAATTGCTGTTACTTGGCCAATAAGCTTAATTTTAAGTGGTTCTAGAGGGTAAAAAGCATAGTTTTCTATATAGACAAAACATGCCTTTCGAGTTCTGAATCACACATTCTTAGGCGAATTCTGTTCCATCCAAGTGGGAAAAGCTTGTAGGAATTTGATTTTGAAGATAAACACAGAGCTAGTGATTTGCTAATTGAATGGTGTTACTTGGCGAATATGCTTAGTTTCAAGTGGCTCTAGATGGTAAAAAGCAGACTATTCAATATAGACATAACCGGGTTTTCCCAGTCTGAATTTCTCATTCTTTGGCGAAATCTGTTCATTCGAAGCGGGAAAAACTTATAGGTATGTTGACTTTGAATATAACCACACAGCTAGTGTTTTGCAAAGTGAATTGCTCTTACTTGGCCAATAAGCTTAGTTGTCAGTGGTTCTAGAGGCAAAAAACCAGACTTTAATGTATAGACAAAACATGCATTTCCCAGTCTGAACCACACATTCTTTGGCGAATCGTGTTCGTTCCAAGCGGGAAAATTTGTAGGAAGGTGACTAAGAAGAAAAACACACAGCTAGTGTTTTACGAAGTGAATTGTTCTTACGTGGTGATTAAGCTTAGTATTGAGTGGTCCTAGAAGGCAAAAAGCATACTTTTCTATATAGACAAAACATGCGTTTCCAAGACTGAATCACACATTCGTAGGTGAATCATGTTTGTTCCAAGCGGAAAAAGTTTGGTGGAAGTTGACTTTGAAGATAAACACACAGCGAGTGTTTTGCAAAGTGAATTGTTCTTACTACGCGAATATTCTTAGTTTTAAGTGGTTCTAGAGGGTAAAAAAGCAGACTTTTCTATGTAGACAAAACATGGTTTTCCCAGTCTGGATCTTATTCTTTGGGGAATTTTGTTCAATCCAAGCGAGAAAAGCTTGTAGGAACTTGAAGTTGAAGATAAACACACAGCTGGTGTTTTGGAAAGTGAATTGCTGTTACTTGGCCAATACATTTAGTTTTCAGTGGTGCTAGACGGTAAAAAGCAGACTTTTCAGTATAGAAAAAACATGGTTTTCCCAGTCTGAATCTCTCATTCTTGGGCGAATTCTGTTCATCCAAGCAGGAAAAGCTTGTAGGAAGTTGACTTTGAAGACAGACACACAGCTAGTATTTTAGAAAGTGAATTGCTGTTGCTTGGCCAATAAGCTTTGTTTTAAACGGTCCTAGAAGGCAAAAAGCATACTTTTCTATATAGAAAAAAAGTGTGTTTCCCTGTCTGAATCAAACATTCTCAGGCGAATTCTGTTTGTTCCAAGAGGGAAAAGCTTGTAAGAACTTGACTTTGAAGATAAACACACAGCTAGTGATTTGCAAAGTGAAAGGTGTTACTTGGTGAATAAGATTAGTTTTAAGTGGTTCTAGAGAGTAAAAAGCAGACTTTTCAAGATAGACAAAACATGGTTTTCCCAGTCTGAATCGAACATTCTTTGGTGAATTCTGTTCATTCCTAGCCAGAAAAGCTTGTAGGAACTTGACTTTGAGGATAAAAAAACAGCCTTTTTTTTTCGCTTTACAAAGTGAATTGTTCTTACTTGGCGATTAAGCTTAGTTTTAAGTAGTTCTAGATGGTAAAAAGCATACCTTTCAATATGGACAAAACATGGGTTTCCTTTCCCAGTCTGACTTGAACATTCTTTGGTGAATCTGTTTGTTCCAAGCGGGAAAAGCTTGTAGGAAGTTGACTTTGAAGATAAACACACAGCTAGTGTTTTACAAAGTGAATTGTTCCTTCTTGGCAATTAAGCTTAGTTTTAAGTAGTTCTAGATGGTAAAAAGCATACTTTTTATATAGACTAAAAATCCTTTTCCCAATCTCAATCTCTCATTCTCTGGCAAATTCTGTTCCTTCCAAGCAGGAAAAGCTTGTAGGAACTTGACTTTGAAGCTGAACACACAGCTAGTGATTTGCAAAGTGAAAGGTGTTACTTGGCAAACAAGCTTAGTTTTAAGTGGTTCTAGAGGGTAAAAAGCACACTTTTCAATATAGACAAAACATGGGTTTCCCAGTCTGAATCGAACTTTCTTTGGAGAATTCTGTTCGTTCAACCAGGAAAAGCTTGTAGGAAGTTGCCTTTCAAGAGAAACATACAGCTAGCGTTTTGCAAATTGAATGGTGTTACTTGGCCAATAAGCTTAGTTTTAATTGTTTCTAGAGGGTAAAAAGCAGACTTTTCAATATAGACAAAACATGGATTTCCCAGTTGAATCGAACATTCGTTGTTGAATCTATTCGTTCCATGCTGGAAAAGCTTGTAGGAAGTTGACTTTGAAGATAAACACACAGCTAGTTTTTTGCAAAGTGAATTGATGTTACTTGGCCAATAAGCTTAGTTTTAAGTGGTTCTAGACGGTAAAAACCATACTTTTTTTTATGGACAAATCATGGGTTTCCTTTCCCAGTCTGAATCAAACATTCTTTTGCGAATCGTGTTCATTCCAAGTGGGAAAGGCTTGTAGGAAGTTGACTTTGAAGATAAACACACAGCTAGTGTTTCGCAAAGTGAATTGCTGTTACTTGGCCAATAAGCTTAATTTTAAGTGGTTCTAGAGGGTAAAAAGCATAGTTTTCTATATAGACAAAACATGCCTTTCGAGTTCTGAATCACACATTCTTAGGCGAATTCTGTTCCATCCAAGTGGGAAAAGCTTGTAGGAATTTGATTTTGAAGATAAACACAGAGCTAGTGATTTGCTAATTGAATGGTGTTACTTGGCGAATATGCTTAGTTTCAAGTGGCTCTAGATGGTAAAAAGCAGACTATTCAATATAGACATAACCGGGTTTTCCCAGTCTGAATTTCTCATTCTTTGGCGAAATCTGTTCATTCGAAGCGGGAAAAACTTATAGGTATGTTGACTTTGAATATAACCACACAGCTAGTGTTTTGCAAAGTGAATTGCTCTTACTTGGCCAATAAGCTTAGTTGTCAGTGGTTCTAGAGGCAAAAAACCAGACTTTAATGTATAGACAAAACATGCATTTCCCAGTCTGAACCACACATTCTTTGGCGAATCGTGTTCGTTCCAAGCGGGAAAATTTGTAGGAAGGTGACTAAGAAGAAAAACACACAGCTAGTGTTTTACGAAGTGAATTGTTCTTACGTGGTGATTAAGCTTAGTATTGAGTGGTCCTAGAAGGCAAAAAGCATACTTTTCTATATAGACAAAACATGCGTTTCCAAGACTGAATCACACATTCGTAGGTGAATCATGTTTGTTCCAAGCGGAAAAAGTTTGGTGGAAGTTGACTTTGAAGATAAACACACAGCGAGTGTTTTGCAAAGTGAATTGTTCTTACTACGCGAATATTCTTAGTTTTAAGTGGTTCTAGAGGGTAAAAAAGCAGACTTTTCTATGTAGACAAAACATGGTTTTCCCAGTCTGGATCTTATTCTTTGGGGAATTTTGTTCAATCCAAGCGAGAAAAGCTTGTAGGAACTTGAAGTTGAAGATAAACACACAGCTGGTGTTTTGGAAAGTGAATTGCTGTTACTTGGCCAATACATTTAGTTTTCAGTGGTGCTAGACGGTAAAAAGCAGACTTTTCAGTATAGAAAAAACATGGTTTTCCCAGTCTGAATCTCTCATTCTTGGGCGAATTCTGTTCATCCAAGCAGGAAAAGCTTGTAGGAAGTTGACTTTGAAGACAGACACACAGCTAGTATTTTAGAAAGTGAATTGCTGTTGCTTGGCCAATAAGCTTTGTTTTAAACGGTCCTAGAAGGCAAAAAGCATACTTTTCTATATAGAAAAAAAGTGTGTTTCCCTGTCTGAATCAAACATTCTCAGGCGAATTCTGTTTGTTCCAAGAGGGAAAAGCTTGTAAGAACTTGACTTTGAAGATAAACACACAGCTAGTGATTTGCAAAGTGAAAGGTGTTACTTGGTGAATAAGATTAGTTTTAAGTGGTTCTAGAGAGTAAAAAGCAGACTTTTCAAGATAGACAAAACATGGTTTTCCCAGTCTGAATCGAACATTCTTTGGTGAATTCTGTTCATTCCTAGCCAGAAAAGCTTGTAGGAACTTGACTTTGAGGATAAAAAAACAGCCTTTTTTTTTCGCTTTACAAAGTGAATTGTTCTTACTTGGCGATTAAGCTTAGTTTTAAGTAGTTCTAGATGGTAAAAAGCATACCTTTCAATATGGACAAAACATGGGTTTCCTTTCCCAGTCTGACTTGAACATTCTTTGGTGAATCTGTTTGTTCCAAGCGGGAAAAGCTTGTAGGAAGTTGACTTTGAAGATAAACACACAGCTAGTGTTTTACAAAGTGAATTGTTCTTTCTTGGCAATTAAGCTTAGTTTTAAGTAGTTCTAGATGGTAAAAAGCATACTTTTTATATAGACTAAAAATCCTTTTCCCAATCTCAATCTCTCATTCTCTGGCAAATTCTGTTCCTTCCAAGCAGGAAAAGCTTGTAGGAACTTGACTTTGAAGCTGAACACACAGCTAGTGATTTGCAAAGTGAAAGGTGTTACTTGGCAAACAAGCTTAGTTTTAAGTGGTTCTAGAGGGTAAAAAGCACACTTTTCAATATAGACAAAACATGGGTTTCCCAGTCTGAATCGAACTTTCTTTGGAGAATTCTGTTCGTTCAACCAGGAAAAGCTTGTAGGAAGTTGCCTTTCAAGAGAAACATACAGCTAGTGTTTTGCAAATTGAATGGTGTTACTTGGCCAATAAGCTTAGTTTTAATTGTTTCTAGAGGGTAAAAAGCAGACTTTTCAATATAGACAAAACATGGATTTCCCAGTTGAATCGAACATTCGTTGGTGAGTCTATTCGTTCCATGCTGGAAAAGCTTGTAGGAAGTTGACTTTGAAGATAAACACACAGCTAGTTTTTTGCAAAGTGAATTGATGTTACTTGGCCAATAAGCTTAGTTTTAAGTGGTTCTAGACGGTAAAAACCATACTTTTTTTTATGGACAAATCATGGGTTTCCTTTCCCAGTCTGAATCAAACATTCTTTTGCGAATCGTGTTCATTCCAAGTGGGAAAGGCTTGTAGGAAGTTGACTTTGAAGATAAACACACAGCTAGTGTTTAGCAAAGTGAATTGCTGTTACTTGGCCAATAAGCTTAATTTTAAGTGGTTCTAGAGGGTAAAAAGCATAGTTTTCTATATAGACAAAACATGCCTTTCGAGTTCTGAATCACACATTCTTAGGCGAATTCTGTTCCATCCAAGTGGGAAAAGCTTGTAGGAATTTGATTTTGAAGATAAACACAGAGCTAGTGATTTGCTAATTGAATGGTGTTACTTGGCGAATATGCTTAGTTTCAAGTGGCTCTAGATGGTAAAAAGCAGACTATTCAATATAGACATAACCGGGTTTTCCCAGTCTGAATTTCTCATTCTTTGGCGAAATCTGTTCATTCGAAGCGGGAAAAACTTATAGGTATGTTGACTTTGAATATAACCACACAGCTAGTGTTTTGCAAAGTGAATTGCTCTTACTTGGCCAATAAGCTTAGTTGTCAGTGGTTCTAGAGGCAAAAAACCAGACTTTAATGTATAGACAAAACATGCATTTCCCAGTCTGAACCACACATTCTTTGGCGAATCGTGTTCGTTCCAAGCGGGAAAATTTGTAGGAAGGTGACTAAGAAGAAAAACACACAGCTAGTGTTTTACGAAGTGAATTGTTCTTACGTGGTGATTAAGCTTAGTATTGAGTGGTCCTAGAAGGCAAAAAGCATACTTTTCTATATAGACAAAACATGCGTTTCCAAGACTGAATCACACATTCGTAGGTGAATCATGTTTGTTCCAAGCGGAAAAAGTTTGGTGGAAGTTGACTTTGAAGATAAACACACAGCGAGTGTTTTGCAAAGTGAATTGTTCTTACTACGCGAATATTCTTAGTTTTAAGTGGTTCTAGAGGGTAAAAAAGCAGACTTTTCTATGTAGACAAAACATGGTTTTCCCAGTCTGGATCTTATTCTTTGGGGAATTTTGTTCAATCCAAGCGAGAAAAGCTTGTAGGAACTTGAAGTTGAAGATAAACACACAGCTGGTGTTTTGGAAAGTGAATTGCTGTTACTTGGCCAATACATTTAGTTTTCAGTGGTGCTAGACGGTAAAAAGCAGACTTTTCAGTATAGAAAAAACATGGTTTTCCCAGTCTGAATCTCTCATTCTTGGGCGAATTCTGTTCATCCAAGCAGGAAAAGCTTGTAGGAAGTTGACTTTGAAGACAGACACACAGCTAGTATTTTAGAAAGTGAATTGCTGTTGCTTGGCCAATAAGCTTTGTTTTAAACGGTCCTAGAAGGCAAAAAGCATACTTTTCTATATAGAAAAAAAGTGTGTTTCCCTGTCTGAATCAAACATTCTCAGGCGAATTCTGTTTGTTCCAAGAGGGAAAAGCTTGTAAGAACTTGACTTTGAAGATAAACACACAGCTAGTGATTTGCAAAGTGAAAGGTGTTACTTGGTGAATAAGATTAGTTTTAAGTGGTTCTAGAGAGTAAAAAGCAGACTTTTCAAGATAGACAAAACATGGTTTTCCCAGTCTGAATCGAACATTCTTTGGTGAATTCTGTTCATTCCTAGCCAGAAAAGCTTGTAGGAACTTGACTTTGAGGATAAAAAAACAGCCTTTTTTTTTCGCTTTACAAAGTGAATTGTTCTTACTTGGCGATTAAGCTTAGTTTTAAGTAGTTCTAGATGGTAAAAAGCATACCTTTCAATATGGACAAAACATGGGTTTCCTTTCCCAGTCTGACTTGAACATTCTTTGGTGAATCTGTTTGTTCCAAGCGGGAAAAGCTTGTAGGAAGTTGACTTTGAAGATAAACACACAGCTAGTGTTTTACAAAGTGAATTGTTCCTTCTTGGCAATTAAGCTTAGTTTTAAGTAGTTCTAGATGGTAAAAAGCATACTTTTTATATAGACTAAAAATCCTTTTCCCAATCTCAATCTCTCATTCTCTGGCAAATTCTGTTCCTTCCAAGCAGGAAAAGCTTGTAGGAACTTGACTTTGAAGCTGAACACACAGCTAGTGATTTGCAAAGTGAAAGGTGTTACTTGGCAAACAAGCTTAGTTTTAAGTGGTTCTAGAGGGTAAAAAGCACACTTTTCAATATAGACAAAACATGGGTTTCCCAGTCTGAATCGAACTTTCTTTGGAGAATTCTGTTCGTTCAACCAGGAAAAGCTTGTAGGAAGTTGCCTTTCAAGAGAAACATACAGCTAGCGTTTTGCAAATTGAATGGTGTTACTTGGCCAATAAGCTTAGTTTTAATTGTTTCTAGAGGGTAAAAAGCAGACTTTTCAATATAGACAAAACATGGATTTCCCAGTTGAATCGAACATTCGTTGTTGAATCTATTCGTTCCATGCTGGAAAAGCTTGTAGGAAGTTGACTTTGAAGATAAACACACAGCTAGTTTTTTGCAAAGTGAATTGATGTTACTTGGCCAATAAGCTTAGTTTTAAGTGGTTCTAGACGGTAAAAACCATACTTTTTTTTATGGACAAATCATGGGTTTCCTTTCCCAGTCTGAATCAAACATTCTTTTGCGAATCGTGTTCATTCCAAGTGGGAAAGGCTTGTAGGAAGTTGACTTTGAAGATAAACACACAGCTAGTGTTTCGCAAAGTGAATTGCTGTTACTTGGCCAATAAGCTTAATTTTAAGTGGTTCTAGAGGGTAAAAAGCATAGTTTTCTATATAGACAAAACATGCCTTTCGAGTTCTGAATCACACATTCTTAGGCGAATTCTGTTCCATCCAAGTGGGAAAAGCTTGTAGGAATTTGATTTTGAAGATAAACACAGAGCTAGTGATTTGCTAATTGAATGGTGTTACTTGGCGAATATGCTTAGTTTCAAGTGGCTCTAGATGGTAAAAAGCAGACTATTCAATATAGACATAACCGGGTTTTCCCAGTCTGAATTTCTCATTCTTTGGCGAAATCTGTTCATTCGAAGCGGGAAAAACTTATAGGTATGTTGACTTTGAATATAACCACACAGCTAGTGTTTTGCAAAGTGAATTGCTCTTACTTGGCCAATAAGCTTAGTTGTCAGTGGTTCTAGAGGCAAAAAACCAGACTTTAATGTATAGACAAAACATGCATTTCCCAGTCTGAACCACACATTCTTTGGCGAATCGTGTTCGTTCCAAGCGGGAAAATTTGTAGGAAGGTGACTAAGAAGAAAAACACACAGCTAGTGTTTTACGAAGTGAATTGTTCTTACGTGGTGATTAAGCTTAGTATTGAGTGGTCCTAGAAGGCAAAAAGCATACTTTTCTATATAGACAAAACATGCGTTTCCAAGACTGAATCACACATTCGTAGGTGAATCATGTTTGTTCCAAGCGGAAAAAGTTTGGTGGAAGTTGACTTTGAAGATAAACACACAGCGAGTGTTTTGCAAAGTGAATTGTTCTTACTACGCGAATATTCTTAGTTTTAAGTGGTTCTAGAGGGTAAAAAAGCAGACTTTTCTATGTAGACAAAACATGGTTTTCCCAGTCTGGATCTTATTCTTTGGGGAATTTTGTTCAATCCAAGCGAGAAAAGCTTGTAGGAACTTGAAGTTGAAGATAAACACACAGCTGGTGTTTTGGAAAGTGAATTGCTGTTACTTGGCCAATACATTTAGTTTTCAGTGGTGCTAGACGGTAAAAAGCAGACTTTTCAGTATAGAAAAAACATGGTTTTCCCAGTCTGAATCTCTCATTCTTGGGCGAATTCTGTTCATCCAAGCAGGAAAAGCTTGTAGGAAGTTGACTTTGAAGACAGACACACAGCTAGTATTTTAGAAAGTGAATTGCTGTTGCTTGGCCAATAAGCTTTGTTTTAAACGGTCCTAGAAGGCAAAAAGCATACTTTTCTATATAGAAAAAAAGTGTGTTTCCCTGTCTGAATCAAACATTCTCAGGCGAATTCTGTTTGTTCCAAGAGGGAAAAGCTTGTAAGAACTTGACTTTGAAGATAAACACACAGCTAGTGATTTGCAAAGTGAAAGGTGTTACTTGGTGAATAAGATTAGTTTTAAGTGGTTCTAGAGAGTAAAAAGCAGACTTTTCAAGATAGACAAAACATGGTTTTCCCAGTCTGAATCGAACATTCTTTGGTGAATTCTGTTCATTCCTAGCCAGAAAAGCTTGTAGGAACTTGACTTTGAGGATAAAAAAACAGCCTTTTTTTTTCGCTTTACAAAGTGAATTGTTCTTACTTGGCGATTAAGCTTAGTTTTAAGTAGTTCTAGATGGTAAAAAGCATACCTTTCAATATGGACAAAACATGGGTTTCCTTTCCCAGTCTGACTTGAACATTCTTTGGTGAATCTGTTTGTTCCAAGCGGGAAAAGCTTGTAGGAAGTTGACTTTGAAGATAAACACACAGCTAGTGTTTTACAAAGTGAATTGTTCCTTCTTGGCAATTAAGCTTAGTTTTAAGTAGTTCTAGATGGTAAAAAGCATACTTTTTATATAGACTAAAAATCCTTTTCCCAATCTCAATCTCTCATTCTCTGGCAAATTCTGTTCCTTCCAAGCAGGAAAAGCTTGTAGGAACTTGGCTTTGAAGCTGAACACACAGCTAGTGATTTGCAAAGTGAAAGGTGTTACTTGGCAAACAAGCTTAGTTTTAAGTGGTTCTAGAGGGTAAAAAGCACACTTTTCAATATAGACAAAACATGGGTTTCCCAGTCTGAATCGAACTTTCTTTGGAGAATTCTGTTCGTTCAACCAGGAAAAGCTTGCAGGAAGTTGCCTTTCAAGAGAAACATACAGCTAGTGTTTTGCAAATTGAATGGTGTTACTTGGCCAATAAGCTTAGTTTTAATTGTTTCTAGAGGGTAAAAAGCAGACTTTTCAATATAGACAAAACATGGATTTCCCAGTTGAATCGAACATTCGTTGGTGAGTCTATTCGTTCCATGCTGGAAAAGCTTGTAGGAAGTTGACTTTGAAGATAAACACACAGCTAGTTTTTTGCAAAGTGAATTGATGTTACTTGGCCAATAAGCTTAGTTTTAAGTGGTTCTAGACGGTAAAAACCATACTTTTTTTTATGGACAAATCATGGGTTTCCTTTCCCAGTCTGAATCAAACATTCTTTTGCGAATCGTGTTCATTCCAAGTGGGAAAGGCTTGTAGGAAGTTGACTTTGAAGATAAACACACAGCTAGTGTTTAGCAAAGTGAATTGCTGTTACTTGGCCAATAAGCTTAATTTTAAGTGGTTCTAGAGGGTAAAAAGCATAGTTTTCTATATAGACAAAACATGCCTTTCGAGTTCTGAATCACACATTCTTAGGCGAATTCTGTTCCATCCAAGTGGGAAAAGCTTGTAGGAATTTGATTTTGAAGATAAACACAGAGCTAGTGATTTGCTAATTGAATGGTGTTACTTGGCGAATATGCTTAGTTTCAAGTGGCTCTAGATGGTAAAAAGCAGACTATTCAATATAGACATAACCGGGTTTTCCCAGTCTGAATTTCTCATTCTTTGGCGAAATCTGTTCATTCGAAGCGGGAAAAACTTATAGGTATGTTGACTTTGAATATAACCACACAGCTAGTGTTTTGCAAAGTGAATTGCTCTTACTTGGCCAATAAGCTTAGTTGTCAGTGGTTCTAGAGGCAAAAAACCAGACTTTAATGTATAGACAAAACATGCATTTCCCAGTCTGAACCACACATTCTTTGGCGAATCGTGTTCGTTCCAAGCGGGAAAATTTGTAGGAAGGTGACTAAGAAGAAAAACACACAGCTAGTGTTTTACGAAGTGAATTGTTCTTACGTGGTGATTAAGCTTAGTATTGAGTGGTCCTAGAAGGCAAAAAGCATACTTTTCTATATAGACAAAACATGCGTTTCCAAGACTGAATCACACATTCGTAGGTGAATCATGTTTGTTCCAAGCGGAAAAAGTTTGGTGGAAGTTGACTTTGAAGATAAACACACAGCGAGTGTTTTGCAAAGTGAATTGTTCTTACTACGCGAATATTCTTAGTTTTAAGTGGTTCTAGAGGGTAAAAAAGCAGACTTTTCTATGTAGACAAAACATGGTTTTCCCAGTCTGGATCTTATTCTTTGGGGAATTTTGTTCAATCCAAGCGAGAAAAGCTTGTAGGAACTTGAAGTTGAAGATAAACACACAGCTGGTGTTTTGGAAAGTGAATTGCTGTTACTTGGCCAATACATTTAGTTTTCAGTGGTGCTAGACGGTAAAAAGCAGACTTTTCAGTATAGAAAAAACATGGTTTTCCCAGTCTGAATCTCTCATTCTTGGGCGAATTCTGTTCATCCAAGCAGGAAAAGCTTGTAGGAAGTTGACTTTGAAGACAGACACACAGCTAGTATTTTAGAAAGTGAATTGCTGTTGCTTGGCCAATAAGCTTTGTTTTAAACGGTCCTAGAAGGCAAAAAGCATACTTTTCTATATAGAAAAAAAGTGTGTTTCCCTGTCTGAATCAAACATTCTCAGGCGAATTCTGTTTGTTCCAAGAGGGAAAAGCTTGTAAGAACTTGACTTTGAAGATAAACACACAGCTAGTGATTTGCAAAGTGAAAGGTGTTACTTGGTGAATAAGATTAGTTTTAAGTGGTTCTAGAGAGTAAAAAGCAGACTTTTCAAGATAGACAAAACATGGTTTTCCCAGTCTGAATCGAACATTCTTTGGTGAATTCTGTTCATTCCTAGCCAGAAAAGCTTGTAGGAACTTGACTTTGAGGATAAAAAAACAGCCTTTTTTTTTCGCTTTACAAAGTGAATTGTTCTTACTTGGCGATTAAGCTTAGTTTTAAGTAGTTCTAGATGGTAAAAAGCATACCTTTCAATATGGACAAAACATGGGTTTCCTTTCCCAGTCTGACTTGAACATTCTTTGGTGAATCTGTTTGTTCCAAGCGGGAAAAGCTTGTAGGAAGTTGACTTTGAAGATAAACACACAGCTAGTGTTTTACAAAGTGAATTGTTCCTTCTTGGCAATTAAGCTTAGTTTTAAGTAGTTCTAGATGGTAAAAAGCATACTTTTTATATAGACTAAAAATCCTTTTCCCAATCTCAATCTCTCATTCTCTGGCAAATTCTGTTCCTTCCAAGCAGGAAAAGCTTGTAGGAACTTGACTTTGAAGCTGAACACACAGCTAGTGATTTGCAAAGTGAAAGGTGTTACTTGGCAAACAAGCTTAGTTTTAAGTGGTTCTAGAGGGTAAAAAGCACACTTTTCAATATAGACAAAACATGGGTTTCCCAGTCTGAATCGAACTTTCTTTGGAGAATTCTGTTCGTTCAACCAGGAAAAGCTTGTAGGAAGTTGCCTTTCAAGAGAAACATACAGCTAGCGTTTTGCAAATTGAATGGTGTTACTTGGCCAATAAGCTTAGTTTTAATTGTTTCTAGAGGGTAAAAAGCAGACTTTTCAATATAGACAAAACATGGATTTCCCAGTTGAATCGAACATTCGTTGTTGAATCTATTCGTTCCATGCTGGAAAAGCTTGTAGGAAGTTGACTTTGAAGATAAACACACAGCTAGTTTTTTGCAAAGTGAATTGATGTTACTTGGCCAATAAGCTTAGTTTTAAGTGGTTCTAGACGGTAAAAACCATACTTTTTTTTATGGACAAATCATGGGTTTCCTTTCCCAGTCTGAATCAAACATTCTTTTGCGAATCGTGTTCATTCCAAGTGGGAAAGGCTTGTAGGAAGTTGACTTTGAAGATAAACACACAGCTAGTGTTTCGCAAAGTGAATTGCTGTTACTTGGCCAATAAGCTTAATTTTAAGTGGTTCTAGAGGGTAAAAAGCATAGTTTTCTATATAGACAAAACATGCCTTTCGAGTTCTGAATCACACATTCTTAGGCGAATTCTGTTCCATCCAAGTGGGAAAAGCTTGTAGGAATTTGATTTTGAAGATAAACACAGAGCTAGTGATTTGCTAATTGAATGGTGTTACTTGGCGAATATGCTTAGTTTCAAGTGGCTCTAGATGGTAAAAAGCAGACTATTCAATATAGACATAACCGGGTTTTCCCAGTCTGAATTTCTCATTCTTTGGCGAAATCTGTTCATTCGAAGCGGGAAAAACTTATAGGTATGTTGACTTTGAATATAACCACACAGCTAGTGTTTTGCAAAGTGAATTGCTCTTACTTGGCCAATAAGCTTAGTTGTCAGTGGTTCTAGAGGCAAAAAACCAGACTTTAATGTATAGACAAAACATGCATTTCCCAGTCTGAACCACACATTCTTTGGCGAATCGTGTTCGTTCCAAGCGGGAAAATTTGTAGGAAGGTGACTAAGAAGAAAAACACACAGCTAGTGTTTTACGAAGTGAATTGTTCTTACGTGGTGATTAAGCTTAGTATTGAGTGGTCCTAGAAGGCAAAAAGCATACTTTTCTATATAGACAAAACATGCGTTTCCAAGACTGAATCACACATTCGTAGGTGAATCATGTTTGTTCCAAGCGGAAAAAGTTTGGTGGAAGTTGACTTTGAAGATAAACACACAGCGAGTGTTTTGCAAAGTGAATTGTTCTTACTACGCGAATATTCTTAGTTTTAAGTGGTTCTAGAGGGTAAAAAAGCAGACTTTTCTATGTAGACAAAACATGGTTTTCCCAGTCTGGATCTTATTCTTTGGGGAATTTTGTTCAATCCAAGCGAGAAAAGCTTGTAGGAACTTGAAGTTGAAGATAAACACACAGCTGGTGTTTTGGAAAGTGAATTGCTGTTACTTGGCCAATACATTTAGTTTTCAGTGGTGCTAGACGGTAAAAAGCAGACTTTTCAGTATAGAAAAAACATGGTTTTCCCAGTCTGAATCTCTCATTCTTGGGCGAATTCTGTTCATCCAAGCAGGAAAAGCTTGTAGGAAGTTGACTTTGAAGACAGACACACAGCTAGTATTTTAGAAAGTGAATTGCTGTTGCTTGGCCAATAAGCTTTGTTTTAAACGGTCCTAGAAGGCAAAAAGCATACTTTTCTATATAGAAAAAAAGTGTGTTTCCCTGTCTGAATCAAACATTCTCAGGCGAATTCTGTTTGTTCCAAGAGGGAAAAGCTTGTAAGAACTTGACTTTGAAGATAAACACACAGCTAGTGATTTGCAAAGTGAAAGGTGTTACTTGGTGAATAAGATTAGTTTTAAGTGGTTCTAGAGAGTAAAAAGCAGACTTTTCAAGATAGACAAAACATGGTTTTCCCAGTCTGAATCGAACATTCTTTGGTGAATTCTGTTCATTCCTAGCCAGAAAAGCTTGTAGGAACTTGACTTTGAGGATAAAAAAACAGCCTTTTTTTTTCGCTTTACAAAGTGAATTGTTCTTACTTGGCGATTAAGCTTAGTTTTAAGTAGTTCTAGATGGTAAAAAGCATACCTTTCAATATGGACAAAACATGGGTTTCCTTTCCCAGTCTGACTTGAACATTCTTTGGTGAATCTGTTTGTTCCAAGCGGGAAAAGCTTGTAGGAAGTTGACTTTGAAGATAAACACACAGCTAGTGTTTTACAAAGTGAATTGTTCCTTCTTGGCAATTAAGCTTAGTTTTAAGTAGTTCTAGATGGTAAAAAGCATACTTTTTATATAGACTAAAAATCCTTTTCCCAATCTCAATCTCTCATTCTCTGGCAAATTCTGTTCCTTCCAAGCAGGAAAAGCTTGTAGGAACTTGACTTTGAAGCTGAACACACAGCTAGTGATTTGCAAAGTGAAAGGTGTTACTTGGCAAACAAGCTTAGTTTTAAGTGGTTCTAGAGGGTAAAAAGCACACTTTTCAATATAGACAAAACATGGGTTTCCCAGTCTGAATCGAACTTTCTTTGGAGAATTCTGTTCGTTCAACCAGGAAAAGCTTGTAGGAAGTTGCCTTTCAAGAGAAACATACAGCTAGCGTTTTGCAAATTGAATGGTGTTACTTGGCCAATAAGCTTAGTTTTAATTGTTTCTAGAGGGTAAAAAGCAGACTTTTCAATATAGACAAAACATGGATTTCCCAGTTGAATCGAACATTCGTTGTTGAATCTATTCGTTCCATGCTGGAAAAGCTTGTAGGAAGTTGACTTTGAAGATAAACACACAGCTAGTTTTTTGCAAAGTGAATTGATGTTACTTGGCCAATAAGCTTAGTTTTAAGTGGTTCTAGACGGTAAAAACCATACTTTTTTTTATGGACAAATCATGGGTTTCCTTTCCCAGTCTGAATCAAACATTCTTTTGCGAATCGTGTTCATTCCAAGTGGGAAAGGCTTGTAGGAAGTTGACTTTGAAGATAAACACACAGCTAGTGTTTCGCAAAGTGAATTGCTGTTACTTGGCCAATAAGCTTAATTTTAAGTGGTTCTAGAGGGTAAAAAGCATAGTTTTCTATATAGACAAAACATGCCTTTCGAGTTCTGAATCACACATTCTTAGGCGAATTCTGTTCCATCCAAGTGGGAAAAGCTTGTAGGAATTTGATTTTGAAGATAAACACAGAGCTAGTGATTTGCTAATTGAATGGTGTTACTTGGCGAATATGCTTAGTTTCAAGTGGCTCTAGATGGTAAAAAGCAGACTATTCAATATAGACATAACCGGGTTTTCCCAGTCTGAATTTCTCATTCTTTGGCGAAATCTGTTCATTCGAAGCGGGAAAAACTTATAGGTATGTTGACTTTGAATATAACCACACAGCTAGTGTTTTGCAAAGTGAATTGCTCTTACTTGGCCAATAAGCTTAGTTGTCAGTGGTTCTAGAGGCAAAAAACCAGACTTTAATGTATAGACAAAACATGCATTTCCCAGTCTGAACCACACATTCTTTGGCGAATCGTGTTCGTTCCAAGCGGGAAAATTTGTAGGAAGGTGACTAAGAAGAAAAACACACAGCTAGTGTTTTACGAAGTGAATTGTTCTTACGTGGTGATTAAGCTTAGTATTGAGTGGTCCTAGAAGGCAAAAAGCATACTTTTCTATATAGACAAAACATGCGTTTCCAAGACTGAATCACACATTCGTAGGTGAATCATGTTTGTTCCAAGCGGAAAAAGTTTGGTGGAAGTTGACTTTGAAGATAAACACACAGCGAGTGTTTTGCAAAG
This sequence comes from Rattus norvegicus, assembly GCF_036323735.1. Classification (NCBI taxonomy): domain Eukaryota; kingdom Metazoa; phylum Chordata; class Mammalia; order Rodentia; family Muridae; genus Rattus; species Rattus norvegicus. Next base: position 5,251,329 of record NC_086021.1, read on the forward strand.
TGAATTGTTCTTACTACGCGAATATTCTTAGTTTTAAGTGGTTCTAGAGGGTAAAAAAGCAGACTTTTCTATGTAGACAAAACATGGTTTTCCCAGTCTGGATCTTATTCTTTGGGGAATTTTGTTCAATGCAAGCGAGAAAAGCTTGTAGGAACTTGAAGTTGAAGATAAACACACAGCTGGTGTTTTGGAAAGTGAATTGCTGTTACTTGGCCAATACATTTAGTTTTCAGTGGTGCTAGACGGTAAAAAGCAGACTTTTCAGTATAGAAAAAACATGGTTTTCCCAGTCTGAATCTCTCATTCTTGGGCGAATTCTGTTCATCCAAGCAGGAAAAGCTTGTAGGAAGTTGACTTTGAAGACAGACACACAGCTAGTATTTTAGAAAGTGAATTGCTGTTGCTTGGCCAATAAGCTTTGTTTTAAACGGTCCTAGAAGGCAAAAAGCATACTTTTCTATATAGAAAAAAAGTGTGTTTCCCTGTCTGAATCAAACATTCTCAGGCGAATTCTGTTTGTTCCAAGAGGGAAAAGCTTGTAAGAACTTGACTTTGAAGATAAACACACAGCTAGTGATTTGCAAAGTGAAAGGTGTTACTTGGTGAATAAGATTAGTTTTAAGTGGTTCTAGAGAGTAAAAAGCAGACTTTTCAAGATAGACAAAACATGGTTTTCCCAGTCTGAATCGAACATTCTTTGGTGAATTCTGTTCATTCCTAGCCAGAAAAGCTTGTAGGAACTTGACTTTGAGGATAAAAAAACAGCCTTTTTTTTTTCGCTTTACAAAGTGAATTGTTCTTACTTGGCGATTAAGCTTAGTTTTAAGTAGTTCTAGATGGTAAAAAGCATACCTTTCAATATGGACAAAACATGGGTTTCCTTTCCCAGTCTGACTTGAACATTCTTTGGTGAATCTGTTTGTTCCAAGCGGGAAAAGCTTGTAGGAAGTTGACTTTGAAGATAAACACACAGCTAGTGTTTTACAAAGTGAATTGTTCTTTCTTGGCAATTAAGCTTAGTTTTAAGTAGTTCTAGATGGTAAAAAGCATACTTTTTATATAGACTAAAAATCCTTTTCCCAATCTCAATCTCTCATTCTCTGGCAAATTCTGTTCCTTCCAAGCAGGAAAAGCTTGTAGGAACTTGACTTTGAAGCTGAACACACAGCTAGTGATTTGCAAAGTGAAAGGTGTTACTTGGCAAACAAGCTTAGTTTTAAGTGGTTCTAGAGGGTAAAAAGCACACTTTTCAATATAGACAAAACATGGGTTTCCCAGTCTGAATCGAACTTTCTTTGGAGAATTCTGTTCTTTCAACCAGGAAAAGCTTGTAGGAAGTTGCCTTTCAAGAGAAACATACAGCTAGTGTTTTGCAAATTGAATGGTGTTACTTGGCCAATAAGCTTAGTTTTAATTGTTTCTAGAGGGTAAAAAGCAGACTTTTCAATATAGACAAAACATGGATTTCCCAGTTGAATCGAACATTCGTTGGTGAATCTATTCGTTCCATGCTGGAAAAGCTTATAGGAAGTTGTCTTTGAAGATAAACACACAGCTAGTTTTTTGCAAAGTGAATTGATGTTACTTGGCCAATAAGCTTAGTTTTAAGTGGTTCTAGACGGTAAAAACCATACTTTTTTTTATGGACAAATCATGGGTTTCCTTTCCCAGTCTGAATCAAACATTCTTTTGCGAATCGTGTTCATTCCAAGTGGGAAAGGCTTGTAGGAAGTTGACTTTGAAGATAAACACACAGCTAGTGTTTAGCAAAGTGAATTGCTGTTACTTGGCCAATAAGCTTAATTTTAAGTGGTTCTAGAGGGTAAAAAGCATAGTTTTCTATATAGACAAAACATGCCTTTCGAGTTCTGAATCACACATTCTTAGGCGAATTCTGTTCCATCCAAGTGGGAAAAGCTTGTAGGAATTTGATTTTGAAGATAAACACAGAGCTAGTGATTTGCTAATTGAATGGTGTTACTTGGCGAATATGCTTAGTTTCAAGTGGCTCTAGATGGTAAAAAGCAGACTATTCAATATAGACATAACCGGGTTTTCCCAGTCTGAATTTCTCATTCTTTGGCGAAATCTGTTCATTCGAAGCGGGAAAAACTTATAGGTATGTTGACTTTGAATATAACCACACAGCTAGTGTTTTGCAAAGTGAATTGCTCTTACTTGGCCAATAAGCTTAGTTGTCAGTGGTTCTAGAGGCAAAAAACCAGACTTTAATGTATAGACAAAACATGCATTTCCCAGTCTGAACCACACATTCTTTGGCGAATCGTGTTCGTTCCAAGCGGGAAAATTTGTAGGAAGGTGACTAAGAAGAAAAACACACAGCTAGTGTTTTACGAAGTGAATTGTTCTTACGTGGTGATTAAGCTTAGTATTGAGTGGTCCTAGAAGGCAAAAAGCATACTTTTCTATATAGACAAAACATGCGTTTCCAAGACTGAATCACACATTCGTAGGTGAATCATGTTTGTTCCAAGCGGAAAAAGTTTGGTGGAAGTTGACTTTGAAGATAAACACACAGCGAGTGTTTTGCAAAGTGAATTGTTCTTACTACGCGAATATTCTTAGTTTTAAGTGGTTCTAGAGGGTAAAAAAGCAGACTTTTCTATGTAGACAAAACATGGTTTTCCCAGTCTGGATCTTATTCTTTGGGGAATTTTGTTCAATCCAAGCGAGAAAAGCTTGTAGGAACTTGAAGTTGAAGATAAACACACAGCTGGTGTTTTGGAAAGTGAATTGCTGTTACTTGGCCAATACATTTAGTTTTCAGTGGTGCTAGACGGTAAAAAGCAGACTTTTCAGTATAGAAAAAACATGGTTTTCCCAGTCTGAATCTCTCATTCTTGGGCGAATTCTGTTCATCCAAGCAGGAAAAGCTTGTAGGAAGTTGACTTTGAAGACAGACACACAGCTAGTATTTTAGAAAGTGAATTGCTGTTGCTTGGCCAATAAGCTTTGTTTTAAACGGTCCTAGAAGGCAAAAAGCATACTTTTCTATATAGAAAAAAAGTGTGTTTCCCTGTCTGAATCAAACATTCTCAGGCGAATTCTGTTTGTTCCAAGAGGGAAAAGCTTGTAAGAACTTGACTTTGAAGATAAACACACAGCTAGTGATTTGCAAAGTGAAAGGTGTTACTTGGTGAATAAGATTAGTTTTAAGTGGTTCTAGAGAGTAAAAAGCAGACTTTTCAAGATAGACAAAACATGGTTTTCCCAGTCTGAATCGAACATTCTTTGGTGAATTCTGTTCATTCCTAGCCAGAAAAGCTTGTAGGAACTTGACTTTGAGGATAAAAAAACAGCCTTTTTTTTTCGCTTTACAAAGTGAATTGTTCTTACTTGGCGATTAAGCTTAGTTTTAAGTAGTTCTAGATGGTAAAAAGCATACCTTTCAATATGGACAAAACATGGGTTTCCTTTCCCAGTCTGACTTGAACATTCTTTGGTGAATCTGTTTGTTCCAAGCGGGAAAAGCTTGTAGGAAGTTGACTTTGAAGATAAACACACAGCTAGTGTTTTACAAAGTGAATTGTTCTTTCTTGGCAATTAAGCTTAGTTTTAAGTAGTTCTAGATGGTAAAAAGCATACTTTTTATATAGACTAAAAATCCTTTTCCCAATCTCAATCTCTCATTCTCTGGCAAATTCTGTTCCTTCCAAGCAGGAAAAGCTTGTAGGAACTTGACTTTGAAGCTGAACACACAGCTAGTGATTTGCAAAGTGAAAGGTGTTACTTGGCAAACAAGCTTAGTTTTAAGTGGTTCTAGAGGGTAAAAAGCACACTTTTCAATATAGACAAAACATGGGTTTCCCAGTCTGAATCGAACTTTCTTTGGAGAATTCTGTTCGTTCAACCAGGAAAAGCTTGTAGGAAGTTGCCTTTCAAGAGAAACATACAGCTAGTGTTTTGCAAATTGAATGGTGTTACTTGGCCAATAAGCTTAGTTTTAATTGTTTCTAGAGGGTAAAAAGCAGACTTTTCAATATAGACAAAACATGGATTTCCCAGTTGAATCGAACATTCGTTGGTGAATCTATTCGTTCCATGCTGGAAAAGCTTGTAGGAAGTTGACTTTGAAGATAAACACACAGCTAGTTTTTTGCAAAGTGAATTGATGTTACTTGGCCAATAAGCTTAGTTTTAAGTGGTTCTAGACGGTAAAAACCATACTTATTTTTATGGACAAATCATGGGTTTCCTTTCCCAGTCTGAATCAAACATTCTTTTGCGAATCGTGTTCATTCCAAGTGGGAAAGGCTTGTAGGAAGTTGACTTTGAAGATAAACACACAGCTAGTGTTTAGCAAAGTGAATTGCTGTTACTTGGCCAATAAGCTTAATTTTAAGTGGTTCTAGAGGGTAAAAAGCATAGTTTTCTATATAGACAAAACATGCCTTTCGAGTTCTGAATCACACATTCTTAGGCGAATTCTGTTCCATCCAAGTGGGAAAAGCTTGTAGGAATTTGATTTTGAAGATAAACACAGAGCTAGTGATTTGCTAATTGAATGGTGTTACTTGGCGAATATGCTTAGTTTCAAGTGGCTCTAGATGGTAAAAAGCAGACTATTCAATATAGACATAACCGGGTTTTCCCAGTCTGAATTTCTCATTCTTTGGCGAAATCTGTTCATTCGAAGCGGGAAAAACTTATAGGTATGTTGACTTTGAATATAACCACACAGCTAGTGTTTTGCAAAGTGAATTGCTCTTACTTGGCCAATAAGCTTAGTTGTCAGTGGTTCTAGAGGCAAAAAACCAGACTTTAATGTATAGACAAAACATGCATTTCCCAGTCTGAACCACACATTCTTTGGCGAATCGTGTTCGTTCCAAGCGGGAAAATTTGTAGGAAGGTGACTAAGAAGAAAAACACACAGCTAGTGTTTTACGAAGTGAATTGTTCTTACGTGGTGATTAAGCTTAGTATTGAGTGGTCCTAGAAGGCAAAAAGCATACTTTTCTATATAGACAAAACATGCGTTTCCAAGACTGAATCACACATTCGTAGGTGAATCATGTTTGTTCCAAGCGGAAAAAGTTTGGTGGAAGTTGACTTTGAAGATAAACACACAGCGAGTGTTTTGCAAAGTGAATTGTTCTTACTACGCGAATATTCTTAGTTTTAAGTGGTTCTAGAGGGTAAAAAAGCAGACTTTTCTATGTAGACAAAACATGGTTTTCCCAGTCTGGATCTTATTCTTTGGGGAATTTTGTTCAATCCAAGCGAGAAAAGCTTGTAGGAACTTGAAGTTGAAGATAAACACACAGCTGGTGTTTTGGAAAGTGAATTGCTGTTACTTGGCCAATACATTTAGTTTTCAGTGGTGCTAGACGGTAAAAAGCAGACTTTTCAGTATAGAAAAAACATGGTTTTCCCAGTCTGAATCTCTCATTCTTGGGCGAATTCTGTTCATCCAAGCAGGAAAAGCTTGTAGGAAGTTGACTTTGAAGACAGACACACAGCTAGTATTTTAGAAAGTGAATTGCTGTTGCTTGGCCAATAAGCTTTGTTTTAAACGGTCCTAGAAGGCAAAAAGCATACTTTTCTATATAGAAAAAAAGTGTGTTTCCCTGTCTGAATCAAACATTCTCAGGCGAATTCTGTTTGTTCCAAGAGGGAAAAGCTTGTAAGAACTTGACTTTGAAGATAAACACACAGCTAGTGATTTGCAAAGTGAAAGGTGTTACTTGGTGAATAAGATTAGTTTTAAGTGGTTCTAGAGAGTAAAAAGCAGACTTTTCAAGATAGACAAAACATGGTTTTCCCAGTCTGAATCGAACATTCTTTGGTGAATTCTGTTCATTCCTAGCCAGAAAAGCTTGTAGGAACTTGACTTTGAGGATAAAAAAACAGCCTTTTTTTTTCGCTTTACAAAGTGAATTGTTCTTACTTGGCGATTAAGCTTAGTTTTAAGTAGTTCTAGATGGTAAAAAGCATACCTTCCAATATGGACAAAACATGGGTTTCCTTTCCCAGTCTGACTTGAACATTCTTTGGTGAATCTGTTTGTTCCAAGCGGGAAAAGCTTGTAGGAAGTTGACTTTGAAGATAAACACACAGCTAGTGTTTTACAAAGTGAATTGTTCTTTCTTGGCAATTAAGCTTAGTTTTAAGTAGTTCTAGATGGTAAAAAGCATACTTTTTATATAGACTAAAAATCCTATTCCCAATCTCAATCTCTCATTCTCTGGCAAATTCTGTTCCTTCCAAGCAGGAAAAGCTTGTAGGAACTTGACTTTGAAGCTGAACACACAGCTAGTGATTTGCAAAGTGAAAGGTGTTACTTGGCAAACAAGCTTAGTTTTAAGTGGTTCTAGAGGGTAAAAAGCACACTTTTCAATATAGACAAAACATGGGTTTCCCAGTCTGAATCGAACTTTCTTTGGAGAATTCTGTTCGTTCAACCAGGAAAAGCTTGTAGGAAGTTGCCTTTCAAGAGAAACATACAGCTAGTGTTTTGCAAATTGAATGGTGTTACTTGGCCAATAAGCTTAGTTTTAATTGTTTCTAGAGGGTAAAAAGCAGACTTTTCAATATAGACAAAACATGGATTTCCCAGTTGAATCGAACATTCGTTGGTGAATCTATTCGTTCCATGCTGGAAAAGCTTGTAGGAAGTTGACTTTGAAGATAAACACACAGCTAGTTTTTTGCAAAGTGAATTGATGTTACTTGGCCAATAAGCTTAGTTTTAAGTGGTTCTAGACGGTAAAAACCATACTTTTTTTATGGACAAATCATGGGTTTCCTTTCCCAGTCTGAATCAAACATTCTTTTGTGAATCGTGTTCATTCCAAGTGGGAAAGGCTTGTAGGAAGTTGACTTTGAAGATAAACACACAGCTAGTGTTTAGCAAAGTGAATTGCTGTTACTTGGCCAATAAGCTTAATTTTAAGTGGTTCTAGAGGGTAAAAAGCATAGTTTTCTATATAGACAAAACATGCCTTTCGAGTTCTGAATCACACATTCTTAGGCGAATTCTGTTCCATCCAAGTGGGAAAAGCTTGTAGGAATTTGATTTTGAAGATAAACACAGAGCTAGTGATTTGCTAATTGAATGGTGTTACTTGGCGAATATGCTTAGTTTCAAGTGGCTCTAGATGGTAAAAAGCAGACTATTCAATATAGACATAACCGGGTTTTCCCAGTCTGAATTTCTCATTCTTTGGCGAAATCTGTTCATTCGAAGCGGGAAAAACTTATAGGTATGTTGACTTTGAATATAACCACACAGCTAGTGTTTTGCAAAGTGAATTGCTCTTACTTGGCCAATAAGCTTAGTTGTCAGTGGTTCTAGAGGCAAAAAACCAGACTTTAATGTATAGACAAAACATGCATTTCCCAGTCTGAACCACACATTCTTTGGCGAATCGTGTTCGTTCCAAGCGGGAAAATTTGTAGGAAGGAGACTAAGAAGAAAAACACACAGCTAGTGTTTTACGAAGTGAATTGTTCTTACGTGGTGATTAAGCTTAGATTTGAGTGGTCCTAGAAGGCAAAAAGCATACTTTTCTATATAGACAAAACATGCGTTTCCAAGACTGAATCACACATTCGTAGGTGAATCATGTTTGTTCCAAGCGGAAAAAGTTTGGTGGAAGTTGACTTTGAAGATAAACACACAGCGAGTGTTTTGCAAAGTGAATTGTTCTTACTACGCGAATATTCTTAGTTTTAAGTGGTTCTAGAGGGTAAAAAAGCAGACTTTTCTATGTAGACAAAACATGGTTTTCCCAGTCTGGATCTTATTCTTTGGGGAATTTTGTTCAATCCAAGCGAGAAAAGCTTGTAGGAACTTGAAGTTGAAGATAAACACACAGCTGGTGTTTTGGAAAGTGAATTGCTGTTACTTGGCCAATACATTTAGTTTTCAGTGGTGCTAGACGGTAAAAAGCAGACTTTTCAGTATAGAAAAAACATGGTTTTCCCAGTCTGAATCTCTCATTCTTGGGCGAATTCTGTTCATCCAAGCAGGAAAAGCTTGTAGGAAGTTGACTTTGAAGACAGACACACAGCTAGTATTTTAGAAAGTGAATTGCTGTTGCTTGGCCAATAAGCTTTGTTTTAAACGGTCCTAGAAGGCAAAAAGCATACTTTTCTATATAGAAAAAAAGTGTGTTTCCCTGTCTGAATCAAACATTCTCAGGCGAATTCTGTTTGTTCCAAGAGGGAAAAGCTTGTAAGAACTTGACTTTGAAGATAAACACACAGCTAGTGATTTGCAAAGTGAAAGGTGTTACTTGGTGAATAAGATTAGTTTTAAGTGGTTCTAGAGAGTAAAAAGCAGACTTTTCAAGATAGACAAAACATGGTTTTCCCAGTCTGAATCGAACATTCTTTGGTGAATTCTGTTCATTCCTAGCCAGAAAAGCTTGTAGGAACTTGACTTTGAGGATAAAAAAACAGCCTTTTTTTTTCGCTTTACAAAGTGAATTGTCCTTACTTGGCGATTAAGCTTAGTTTTAAGTAGTTCTAGATGGTAAAAAGCATACCTTTCAATATGGACAAAACATGGGTTTCCTTTCCCAGTCTGACTTGAACATTCTTTGGTGAATCTGTTTGTTCCAAGCGGGAAAAGCTTGTAGGAAGTTGACTTTGAAGATAAACACACAGCTAGTGTTTTACAAAGTGAATTGTTCTTTCTTGGCAATTAAGCTTAGTTTTAAGTAGTTCTAGATGGTAAAAAGCATACTTTTTATATAGACTAAAAATCCTTTTCCCAATCTCAATCTCTCATTCTCTGGCAAATTCTGTTCCTTCCAAGCAGGAAAAGCTTGTAGGAACTTGACTTTGAAGCTGAACACACAGCTAGTGATTTGCAAAGTGAAAGGTGTTACTTGGCAAACAAGCTTAGTTTTAAGTGGTTCTAGAGGGTAAAAAGCACACTTTTCAATATAGACAAAACATGGGTTTCCCAGTCTGAATCGAACTTTCTTTGGAGAATTCTGTTCGTTCAACCAGGAAAAGCTTGTAGGAAGTTGCCTTTCAAGAGAAACATACAGCTAGTGTTTTGCAAATTGAATGGTGTTACTTGGCCAATAAGCTTAGTTTTAATTGTTTCTAGAGGGTAAAAAGCAGACTTTTCAATATAGACAAAACATGGATTTCCCAGTTGAATCGAACATTCGTTGGTGAGTCTATTCGTTCCATGCTGGAAAAGCTTGTAGGAAGTTGACTTTGAAGATAAACACACAGCTAGTTTTTTTGCAAAGTGAATTGATGTTACTTGGCCAATAAGCTTAGTTTTAAGTGGTTCTAGACGGTAAAAACCATACTTTTTTTTATGGACAAATCATGGGTTTCCTTTCCCAGTCTGAATCAAACATTCTTTTGCGAATCGTGTTCATTCCAAGTGGGAAAGGCTTGTAGGAAGTTGACTTTGAAGATAAACACACAGCTAGTGTTTAGCAAAGTGAATTGCTGTTACTTGGCCAATAAGCTTAATTTTAAGTGGTTCTAGAGGGTAAAAAGCATAGTTTTCTATATAGACAAAACATGCCTTTCGAGTTCTGAATCACACATTCTTAGGCGAATTCTGTTCCATCCAAGTGGGAAAAGCTTGTAGGAATTTGATTTTGAAGATAAACACAGAGCTAGTGATTTGCTAATTGAATGGTGTTACTTGGCGAATATGCTTAGTTTCAAGTGGCTCTAGATGGTAAAAAGCAGACTATTCAATATAGACATAACCGGGTTTTCCCAGTCTGAATTTCTCATTCTTTGGCGAAATCTGTTCATTCGAAGCGGGAAAAACTTATAGGTATGTTGACTTTGAATATAACCACACAGCTAGTGTTTTGCAAAGTGAATTGCTCTTACTTGGCCAATAAGCTTAGTTGTCAGTGGTTCTAGAGGCAAAAAACCAGACTTTAATGTATAGACAAAACATGCATTTCCCAGTCTGAACCACACATTCTTTGGCGAATCGTGTTCGTTCCAAGCGGGAAAATTTGTAGGAAGGTGACTAAGAAGAAAAACACACAGCTAGTGTTTTACGAAGTGAATTGTTCTTACGTGGTGATTAAGCTTAGTATTGAGTGGTCCTAGAAGGCAAAAAGCATACTTTTCTATATAGACAAAACATGCGTTTCCAAGACTGAATCACACATTCGTAGGTGAATCATGTTTGTTCCAAGCGGAAAAAGTTTGGTGGAAGTTGACTTTGAAGATAAACACACAGCGAGTGTTTTGCAAAGTGAATTGTTCTTACTACGCGAATATTCTTAGTTTTAAGTGGTTCTAGAGGGTAAAAAAGCAGACTTTTCTATGTAGACAAAACATGGTTTTCCCAGTCTGGATCTTATTCTTTGGGGAATTTTGTTCAATGCAAGCGAGAAAAGCTTGTAGGAACTTGAAGTTGAAGATAAACACACAGCTGGTGTTTTGGAAAGTGAATTGCTGTTACTTGGCCAATACATTTAGTTTTCAGTGGTGCTAGACGGTAAAAAGCAGACTTTTCAGTATAGAAAAAACATGGTTTTCCCAGTCTGAATCTCTCATTCTTGGGCGAATTCTGTTCATCCAAGCAGGAAAAGCTTGTAGGAAGTTGACTTTGAAGACAGACACACAGCTAGTATTTTAGAAAGTGAATTGCTGTTGCTTGGCCAATAAGCTTTGTTTTAAACGGTCCTAGAAGGCAAAAAGCATACTTTTCTATATAGAAAAAAAGTGTGTTTCCCTGTCTGAATCAAACATTCTCAGGCGAATTCTGTTTGTTCCAAGAGGGAAAAGCTTGTAAGAACTTGACTTTGAAGATAAACACACAGCTAGTGATTTGCAAAGTGAAAGGTGTTACTTGGTGAATAAGATTAGTTTTAAGTGGTTCTAGAGAGTAAAAAGCAGACTTTTCAAGATAGACAAAACATGGTTTTCCCAGTCTGAATCGAACATTCTTTGGTGAATTCTGTTCATTCCTAGCCAGAAAAGCTTGTAGGAACTTGACTTTGAGGATAAAAAAACAGCCTTTTTTTTTCGCTTTACAAAGTGAATTGTTCTTACTTGGCGATTAAGCTTAGTTTTAAGTAGTTCTAGATGGTAAAAAGCATACCTTTCAATATGGACAAAACATGGGTTTCCTTTCCCAGTCTGACTTGAACATTCTTTGGTGAATCTGTTTGTTCCAAGCGGGAAAAGCTTGTAGGAAGTTGACTTTGAAGATAAACACACAGCTAGTGTTTTACAAAGTGAATTGTTCTTTCTTGGCAATTAAGCTTAGTTTTAAGTAGTTCTAGATGGTAAAAAGCATACTTTTTATATAGACTAAAAATCCTTTTCCCAATCTCAATCTCTCATTCTCTGGAAAATTCTGTTCCTTCCAAGCAGGAAAAGCTTGTAGGAACTTGACTTTGAAGCTGAACACACAGCTAGTGATTTGCAAAGTGAAAGGTGTTACTTGGCAAACAAGCTTAGTTTTAAGTGGTTCTAGAGGGTAAAAAGCACACTTTTCAATATAGACAAAACATGGGTTTCCCAGTCTGAATCGAACTTTCTTTGGAGAATTCTGTTCGTTCAACCAGGAAAAGCTTGTAGGAATTTGCCTTTCAAGAGAAACATACAGCTAGTGTTTTGCAAATTGAATGGTGTTACTTGGCCAATAAGCTTAGTTTTAATTGTTTCTAGAGGGTAAAAAGCAGACTTTTCAATATAGACAAAACATGGATTTCCCAGTTGAATCGAACATTCGTTGGTGAATCTATTCGTTCCATGCTGGAAAAGCTTGTAGGAAGTTGACTTTGAAGATAAACACACAGCTAGTTTTTTGCAAAGTGAATTGATGTTACTTGGCCAATAAGCTTAGTTTTAAGTGGTTCTAGACGGTAAAAACCATACTTTTTTTTATGGACAAATCATGGGTTTCCTTTCCCAGTCTGAATCAAACATTCTTTTGCGAATCGTGTTCATTCCAAGTGGGAAAGGCTTGTAGGAAGTTGACTTTGAAGATAAACACACAGCTAGTGTTTAGCAAAGTGAATTGCTGTTACTTGGCCAATAAGCTTAATTTTAAGTGGTTCTAGAGGGTAAAAAGCATAGTTTTCTATATAGACAAAACATGCCTTTCGAGTTCTGAATCACACATTCTTAGGCGAATTCTGTTCCATCCAAGTGGGAAAAGCTTGTAGGAATTTGATTTTGAAGATAAACACAGAGCTAGTGATTTGCTAATTGAATGGTGTTACTTGGCGAATATGCTTAGTTTCAAGTGGCTCTAGATGGTAAAAAGCAGACTATTCAATATAGACATAACCGGGTTTTCCCAGTCTGAATTTCTCATTCTTTGGCGAAATCTGTTCATTCGAAGCGGGAAAAACTTATAGGTATGTTGACTTTGAATATAACCACACAGCTAGTGTTTTGCAAAGTGAATTGCTCTTACTTGGCCAATAAGCTTAGTTGTCAGTGGTTCTAGAGGCAAAAAACCAGACTTTAATGTATAGACAAAACATGCATTTCCCAGTCTGAACCACACATTCTTTGGCGAATCGTGTTCGTTCCAAGCGGGAAAATTTGTAGGAAGGTGACTAAGAAGAAAAACACACAGCTAGTGTTTTACGAAGTGAATTGTTCTTACGTGGTGATTAAGCTTAGTATTGAGTGGTCCTAGAAGGCAAAAAGCATACTTTTCTATATAGACAAAACATGCGTTTCCAAGACTGAATCACACATTCGTAGGTGAATCATGTTTGTTCCAAGCGGAAAAAGTTTGGTGGAAGTTGACTTTGAAGATAAACACACAGCGAGTGTTTTGCAAAGTGAATTGTTCTTACTACGCGAATATTCTTAGTTTTAAGTGGTTCTAGAGGGTAAAAAAGCAGACTTTTCTATGTAGACAAAACATGGTTTTCCCAGTCTGGATCTTATTCTTTGGGGAATTTTGTTCAATCCAAGCGAGAAAAGCTTGTAGGAACTTGAAGTTGAAGATAAACACACAGCTGGTGTTTTGGAAAGTGAATTGCTGTTACTTGGCCAATACATTTAGTTTTCAGTGGTGCTAGACGGTAAAAAGCAGACTTTTCAGTATAGAAAAAACATGGTTTTCCCAGTCTGAATCTCTCATTCTTGGGCGAATTCTGTTCATCCAAGCAGGAAAAGCTTGTAGGAAGTTGACTTTGAAGACAGACACACAGCTAGTATTTTAGAAAGTGAATTGCTGTTGCTTGGCCAATAAGCTTTGTTTTAAACGGTCCTAGAAGGCAAAAAGCATACTTTTCTATATAGAAAAAAAGTGTGTTTCCCTGTCTGAATCAAACATTCTCAGGCGAATTCTGTTTGTTCCAAGAGGGAAAAGCTTGTAAGAACTTGACTTTGAAGATAAACACACAGCTAGTGATTTGCAAAGTGAAAGGTGTTACTTGGTGAATAAGATTAGTTTTAAGTGGTTCTAGAGAGTAAAAAGCAGACTTTTCAAGATAGACAAAACATGGTTTTCCCAGTCTGAATCGAACATTCTTTGGTGAATTCTGTTCATTCCTAGCCAGAAAAGCTTGTAGGAACTTGACTTTGAGGATAAAAAAACAGCCTTTTTTTTTCGCTTTACAAAGTGAATTGTTCTTACTTGGCGATTAAGCTTAGTTTTAAGTAGTTCTAGATGGTAAAAAGCATACCTTTCAATATGGACAAAACATGGGTTTCCTTTCCCAGTCTGACTTGAACATTCTTTGGTGAATCTGTTTGTTCCAAGCGGGAAAAGCTTGTAGGAAGTTGACTTTGAAGATAAACACACAGCTAGTGTTTTACAAAGTGAATTGTTCTTTCTTGGCAATTAAGCTTAGTTTTAAGTAGTTCTAGATGGTAAAAAGCATACTTTTTATATAGACTAAAAATCCTTTTCCCAATCTCAATCTCTCATTCTCTGGCAAATTCTGTTCCTTCCAAGCAGGAAAAGCTTGTAGGAACTTGACTTTGAAGCTGAACACACAGCTAGTGATTTGCAAAGTGAAAGGTGTTACTTGGCAAACAAGCTTAGTTTTAAGTGGTTCTAGAGGGTAAAAAGCACACTTTTCAATATAGACAAAACATGGGTTTCCCAGTCTGAATCGAACTTTCTTTGGAGAATTCTGTTCGTTCAACCAGGAAAAGCTTGTAGGAAGTTGCCTTTCAAGAGAAACATACAGCTAGTGTTTTGCAAATTGAATGGTGTTACTTGGCCAATAAGCTTAGTTTTAATTGTTTCTAGAGGGTAAAAAGCAGACTTTTCAATATAGACAAAACATGGATTTCCCAGTTGAATCGAACATTCGTTGGTGAATCTATTCGTTCCATGCTGGAAAAGCTTATAGGAAGTTGACTTTGAAGATAAACACACAGCTAGTTTTTTGCAAAGTGAATTGATGTTACTTGGCCAATAAGCTTAGTTTTAAGTGGTTCTAGACGGTAAAAACCATACTTTTTTTTATGGACAAATCATGGGTTTCCTTTCCCAGTCTGAATCAAACATTCTTTTGCGAATCGTGTTCATTCCAAGTGGGAAAGGCTTGTAGGAAGTTGACTTTGAAGATAAACACACAGCTAGTGTTTAGCAAAGTGAATTGCTGTTACTTGGCCAATAAGCTTAATTTTAAGTGGTTCTAGAGGGTAAAAAGCATAGTTTTCTATATAGACAAAACATGCCTTTCGAGTTCTGAATCACACATTCTTAGGCGAATTCTGTTCCATCCAAGTGGGAAAAGCTTGTAGGAATTTGATTTTGAAGATAAACACAGAGCTAGTGATTTGCTAATTGAATGGTGTTACTTGGCGAATATGCTTAGTTTCAAGTGGCTCTAGATGGTAAAAAGCAGACTATTCAATATAGACATAACCGGGTTTTCCCAGTCTGAATTTCTCATTCTTTGGCGAAATCTGTTCATTCGAAGCGGGAAAAACTTATAGGTATGTTGACTTTGAATATAACCACACAGCTAGTGTTTTGCAAAGTGAATTGCTCTTACTTGGCCAATAAGCTTAGTTGTCAGTGGTTCTAGAGGCAAAAAACCAGACTTTAATGTATAGACAAAACATGCATTTCCCAGTCTGAACCACACATTCTTTGGCGAATCGTGTTCGTTCCAAGCGGGAAAATTTGTAGGAAGGTGACTAAGAAGAAAAACACACAGCTAGTGTTTTACGAAGTGAATTGTTCTTACGTGGTGATTAAGCTTAGTATTGAGTGGTCCTAGAAGGCAAAAAGCATACTTTTCTATATAGACAAAACATGCGTTTCCAAGACTGAATCACACATTCGTAGGTGAATCATGTTTGTTCCAAGCGGAAAAAGTTTGGTGGAAGTTGACTTTGAAGATAAACACACAGCGAGTGTTTTGCAAAGTGAATTGTTCTTACTACGCGAATATTCTTAGTTTTAAGTGGTTCTAGAGGGTAAAAAAGCAGACTTTTCTATGTAGACAAAACATGGTTTTCCCAGTCTGGATCTTATTCTTTGGGGAATTTTGTTCAATCCAAGCGAGAAAAGCTTGTAGGAACTTGAAGTTGAAGATAAACACACAGCTGGTGTTTTGGAAAGTGAATTGCTGTTACTTGGCCAATACATTTAGTTTTCAGTGGTGCTAGACGGTAAAAAGCAGACTTTTCAGTATAGAAAAAACATGGTTTTCCCAGTCTGAATCTCTCATTCTTGGGCGAATTCTGTTCATCCAAGCAGGAAAAGCTTGTAGGAAGTTGACTTTGAAGACAGACACACAGCTAGTATTTTAGAAAGTGAATTGCTGTTGCTTGGCCAATAAGCTTTGTTTTAAACGGTCCTAGAAGGCAAAAAGCATACTTTTCTATATAGAAAAAAAGTGTGTTTCCCTGTCTGAATCAAACATTCTCAGGCGAATTCTGTTTGTTCCAAGAGGGAAAAGCTTGTAAGAACTTGACTTTGAAGATAAACACACAGCTAGTGATTTGCAAAGTGAAAGGTGTTACTTGGTGAATAAGATTAGTTTTAAGTGGTTCTAGAGAGTAAAAAGCAGACTTTTCAAGATAGACAAAACATGGTTTTCCCAGTCTGAATCGAACATTCTTTGGTGAATTCTGTTCATTCCTAGCCAGAAAAGCTTGTAGGAACTTGACTTTGAGGATAAAAAAACAGCCTTTTTTTTTCGCTTTACAAAGTGAATTGTTCTTACTTGGCGATTAAGCTTAGTTTTAAGTAGTTCTAGATGGTAAAAAGCATACCTTTCAATATGGACAAAACATGGGTTTCCTTTCCCAGTCTGACTTGAACATTCTTTGGTGAATCTGTTTGTTCCAAGCGGGAAAAGCTTGTAGGAAGTTGACTTTGAAGATAAACACACAGCTAGTGTTTTACAAAGTGAATTGTTCTTTCTTGGCAATTAAGCTTAGTTTTAAGTAGTTCTAGATGGTAAAAAGCATACTTTTTATATAGACTAAAAATCCTTTTCCCAATCTCAATCTCTCATTCTCTGGCAAATTCTGTTCCTTCCAAGCAGGAAAAGCTTGTAGGAACTTGACTTTGAAGCTGAACACACAGCTAGTGATTTGCAAAGTGAAAGGTGTTACTTGGCAAACAAGCTTAGTTTTAAGTGGTTCTAGAGGGTAAAAAGCACACTTTTCAATATAGACAAAACATGGGTTTCCCAGTCTGAATCGAACTTTCTTTGGAGAATTCTGTTCGTTCAACCAGGAAAAGCTTGTAGGAAGTTGCCTTTCAAGAGAAACATACAGCTAGTGTTTTGCAAATTGAATGGTGTTACTTGGCCAATAAGCTTAGTTTTAATTGTTTCTAGAGGGTAAAAAGCAGACTTTTCAATATAGACAAAACATGGATTTCCCAGTTGAATCGAACATTCGTTGGTGAATCTATTCGTTCCATGCTGGAAAAGCTTGTAGGAAGTTGACTTTGAAGATAAACACACAGCTAGTTTTTTGCAAAGTGAATTGATGTTACTTGGCCAATAAGCTTAGTTTTAAGTGGTTCTAGACGGTAAAAACCATACTTTTTTTTATGGACAAATCATGGGTTTCCTTTCCCAGTCTGAATCAAACATTCTTTTGCGAATCGTGTTCATTCCAAGTGGGAAAGGCTTGTAGGAAGTTGACTTTGAAGATAAACACACAGCTAGTGTTTAGCAAAGTGAATTGCTGTTACTTGGCCAATAAGCTTAATTTTAAGTGGTTCTAGAGGGTAAAAAGCATAGTTTTCTATATAGACAAAACATGCCTTTCGAGTTCTGAATCACACATTCTTAGGCGAATTCTGTTCCATCCAAGTGGGAAAAGCTTGTAGGAATTTGATTTTGAAGATAAACACAGAGCTAGTGATTTGCTAATTGAATGGTGTTACTTGGCGAATATGCTTAGTTTCAAGTGGCTCTAGATGGTAAAAAGCAGACTATTCAATATAGACATAACCGGGTTTTCCCAGTCTGAATTTCTCATTCTTTGGCGAAATCTGTTCATTCGAAGCGGGAAAAACTTATAGGTATGTTGACTTTGAATATAACCACACAGCTAGTGTTTTGCAAAGTGAATTGCTCTTACTTGGCCAATAAGCTTAGTTGTCAGTGGTTCTAGAGGCAAAAAACCAGACTTTAATGTATAGACAAAACATGCATTTCCCAGTCTGAACCACACATTCTTTGGCGAATCGTGTTCGTTCCAAGCGGGAAAATTTGTAGGAAGGTGACTAAGAAGAAAAACACACAGCTAGTGTTTTACGAAGTGAATTGTTCTTACGTGGTGATTAAGCTTAGTATTGAGTGGTCCTAGAAGGCAAAAAGCATACTTTTCTATATAGACAAAACATGCGTTTCCAAGACTGAATCACACATTCGTAGGTGAATCATGTTTGTTCCAAGCGGAAAAAGTTTGGTGGAAGTTGACTTTGAAGATAAACACACAGCGAGTGTTTTGCAAAGTGAATTGTTCTTACTACGCGAATATTCTTAGTTTTAAGTGGTTCTAGAGGGTAAAAAAGCAGACTTTTCTATGTAGACAAAACATGGTTTTCCCAGTCTGGATCTTATTCTTTGGGGAATTTTGTTCAATGCAAGCGAGAAAAGCTTGTAGGAACTTGAAGTTGAAGATAAACACACAGCTGGTGTTTTGGAAAGTGAATTGCTGTTACTTGGCCAATACATTTAGTTTTCAGTGGTGCTAGACGGTAAAAAGCAGACTTTTCAGTATAGAAAAAACATGGTTTTCCCAGTCTGAATCTCTCATTCTTGGGCGAATTCTGTTCATCCAAGCAGGAAAAGCTTGTAGGAAGTTGACTTTGAAGACAGACACACAGCTAGTATTTTAGAAAGTGAATTGCTGTTGCTTGGCCAATAAGCTTTGTTTTAAACGGTCCTAGAAGGCAAAAAGCATACTTTTCTATATAGAAAAAAAGTGTGTTTCCCTGTCTGAATCAAACATTCTCAGGCGAATTCTGTTTGTTCCAAGAGGGAAAAGCTTGTAAGAACTTGACTTTGAAGATAAACACACAGCTAGTGATTTGCAAAGTGAAAGGTGTTACTTGGTGAATAAGATTAGTTTTAAGTGGTTCTAGAGAGTAAAAAGCAGACTTTTCAAGATAGACAAAACATGGTTTTCCCAGTCTGAATCGAACATTCTTTGGTGAATTCTGTTCATTCCTAGCCAGAAAAGCTTGTAGGAACTTGACTTTGAGGATAAAAAAACAGCCTTTTTTTTTCGCTTTACAAAGTGAATTGTTCTTACTTGGCGATTAAGCTTAGTTTTAAGTAGTTCTAGATGGTAAAAAGCATACCTTTCAATATGGACAAAACATGGGTTTCCTTTCCCAGTCTGACTTGAACATTCTTTGGTGAATCTGTTTGTTCCAAGCGGGAAAAGCTTGTAGGAAGTTGACTTTGAAGATAAACACACAGCTAGTGTTTTACAAAGTGAATTGTTCTTTCTTGGCAATTAAGCTTAGTTTTAAGTAGTTCTAGATGGTAAAAAGCATACTTTTTATATAGACTAAAAATCCTTTTCCCAATCTCAATCTCTCATTCTCTGGCAAATTCTGTTCCTTCCAAGCAGGAAAAGCTTGTAGGAACTTGACTTTGAAGCTGAACACACAGCTAGTGATTTGCAAAGTGAAAGGTGTTACTTGGCAAACAAGCTTAGTTTTAAGTGGTTCTAGAGGGTAAAAAGCACACTTTTCAATATAGACAAAACATGGGTTTCCCAGTCTGAATCGAACTTTCTTTGGAGAATTCTGTTCGTTCAACCAGGAAAAGCTTGTAGGAAGTTGCCTTTCAAGAGAAACATACAGCTAGTGTTTTGCAAATTGAATGGTGTTACTTGGCCAATAAGCTTAGTTTTAATTGTTTCTAGAGGGTAAAAGGCAGACTTTTCAATATAGACAAAACATGGATTTCCCAGTTGAATCGAACATTCGTTGGTGAGTCTATTCGTTCCATGCTGGAAAAGCTTGTAGGAAGTTGACTTTGAAGATAAACACACAGCTAGTTTTTTGCAAAGTGAATTGATGTTACTTGGCCAATAAGCTTAGTTTTAAGTGGTTCTAGACGGTAAAAACCATACTTTTTTTTATGGACAAATCATGGGTTTCCTTTCCCAGTCTGAATCAAACATTCTTTTGCGAATCGTGTTCATTCCAAGTGGGAAAGGCTTGTAGGAAGTTGACTTTGAAGATAAACACACAGCTAGTGTTTAGCAAAGTGAATTGCTGTTACTTGGCCAATAAGCTTAATTTTAAGTGGTTCTAGAGGGTAAAAAGCATAGTTTTCTATATAGACAAAACATGCCTTTCGAGTTCTGAATCACACATTCTTAGGCGAATTCTGTTCCATCCAAGTGGGAAAAGCTTGTAGGAATTTGATTTTGAAGATAAACACAGAGCTAGTGATTTGCTAATTGAATGGTGTTACTTGGCGAATATGCTTAGTTTCAAGTGGCTCTAGATGGTAAAAAGCAGACTATTCAATATAGACATAACCGGGTTTTCCCAGTCTGAATTTCTCATTCTTTGGCGAAATCTGTTCATTCGAAGCGGGAAAAACTTATAGGTATGTTGACTTTGAATATAACCACACAGCTAGTGTTTTGCAAAGTGAATTGCTCTTACTTGGCCAATAAGCTTAGTTGTCAGTGGTTCTAGAGGCAAAAAACCAGACTTTAATGTATAGACAAAACATGCATTTCCCAGTCTGAACCACACATTCTTTGGCGAATCGTGTTCGTTCCAAGCGGGAAAATTTGTAGGAAGGTGACTAAGAAGAAAAACACACAGCTAGTGTTTTACGAAGTGAATTGTTCTTACGTGGTGATTAAGCTTAGTATTGAGTGGTCCTAGAAGGCAAAAAGCATACTTTTCTATATAGACAAAACATGCGTTTCCAAGACTGAATCACACATTCGTAGGTGAATCATGTTTGTTCCAAGCGGAAAAAGTTTGGTGGAAGTTGACTTTGAAGATAAACACACAGCGAGTGTTTTGCAAAGTGAATTGTTCTTACTACGCGAATATTCTTAGTTTTAAGTGGTTCTAGAGGGTAAAAAAGCAGACTTTTCTATGTAGACAAAACATGGTTTTCCCAGTCTGGATCTTATTCTTTGGGGAATTTTGTTCAATCCAAGCGAGAAAAGCTTGTAGGAACTTGAAGTTGAAGATAAACACACAGCTGGTGTTTTGGAAAGTGAATTGCTGTTACTTGGCCAATACATTTAGTTTTCAGTGGTGCTAGACGGTAAAAAGCAGACTTTTCAGTATAGAAAAAACATGGTTTTCCCAGTCTGAATCTCTCATTCTTGGGCGAATTCTGTTCATCCAAGCAGGAAAAGCTTGTAGGAAGTTGACTTTGAAGACAGACACACAGCTAGTATTTTAGAAAGTGAATTGCTGTTGCTTGGCCAATAAGCTTTGTTTTAAACGGTCCTAGAAGGCAAAAAGCATACTTTTCTATATAGAAAAAAAGTGTGTTTCCCTGTCTGAATCAAACATTCTCAGGCGAATTCTGTTTGTTCCAAGAGGGAAAAGCTTGTAAGAACTTGACTTTGAAGATAAACACACAGCTAGTGATTTGCAAAGTGAAAGGTGTTACTTGGTGAATAAGATTAGTTTTAAGTGGTTCTAGAGAGTAAAAAGCAGACTTTTCAAGATAGACAAAACATGGTTTTCCCAGTCTGAATCGAACATTCTTTGGTGAATTCTGTTCATTCCTAGCCAGAAAAGCTTGTAGGAACTTGACTTTGAGGATAAAAAAACAGCCTTTTTTTTTCGCTTTACAAAGTGAATTGTCCTTACTTGGCGATTAAGCTTAGTTTTAAGTAGTTCTAGATGGTAAAAAGCATACCTTTCAATATGGACAAAACATGGGTTTCCTTTCCCAGTCTGACTTGAACATTCTTTGGTGAATCTGTTTGTTCCAAGCGGGAAAAGCTTGTAGGAAGTTGACTTTGAAGATAAACACACAGCTAGTGTTTTACAAAGTGAATTGTTCTTTCTTGGCAATTAAGCTTAGTTTTAAGTAGTTCTAGATGGTAAAAAGCATACTTTTTATATAGACTAAAAATCCTTTTCCCAATCTCAATCTCTCATTCTCTGGCAAATTCTGTTCCTTCCAAGCAGGAAAAGCTTGTAGGAACTTGACTTTGAAGCTGAACACACAGCTAGTGATTTGCAAAGTGAAAGGTGTTACTTGGCAAACAAGCTTAGTTTTAAGTGGTTCTAGAGGGTAAAAAGCACACTTTTCAATATAGACAAAACATGGGTTTCCCAGTCTGAATCGAACTTTCTTTGGAGAATTCTGTTCGTTCAACCAGGAAAAGCTTGTAGGAAGTTGCCTTTCAAGAGAAACATACAGCTAGTGTTTTGCAAATTGAATGGTGTTACTTGGCCAATAAGCTTAGTTTTAATTGTTTCTAGAGGGTAAAAAGCAGACTTTTCAATATAGACAAAACATGGATTTCCCAGTTGAATCAAACATTCGTTGGTGAATCTATTCGTTCCATGCTGGAAAAGCTTGTAGGAAGTTGACTTTGAAGATAAACACACAGCTAGTTTTTTGCAAAGTGAATTGATGTTACTTGGCCAATAAGCTTAGTTTTAAGTGGTTCTAGACGGTAAAAACCATACTTTTTTTTATGGACAAATCATGGGTTTCCTTTCCCAGTCTGAATCAAACATTCTTTTGCGAATCGTGTTCATTCCAAGTGGGAAAGGCTTGTAGGAAGTTGACTTTGAAGATAAACACACAGCTAGTGTTTAGCAAAGTGAATTGCTGTTACTTGGCCAATAAGCTTAATTTTAAGTGGTTCTAGAGGGTAAAAAGCATAGTTTTCTATATAGACAAAACATGCCTTTCGAGTTCTGAATCACACATTCTTAGGCGAATTCTGTTCCATCCAAGTGGGAAAAGCTTGTAGGAATTTGATTTTGAAGATAAACACAGAGCTAGTGATTTGCTAATTGAATGGTGTTACTTGGCGAATATGCTTAGTTTCAAGTGGCTCTAGATGGTAAAAAGCAGACTATTCAATATAGACATAACCGGGTTTTCCCAGTCTGAATTTCTCATTCTTTGTCGAAATCTGTTCATTCGAAGCAGGAAAAACTTATAGGTATGTTGACTTTGAATATAACCACACAGCTAGTGTTTTGCAAAGTGAATTGCTCTTACTTGGCCAATAAGCTTAGTTGTCAGTGGTTCTAGAGGCAAAAAACCAGACTTTAATGTATAGACAAAACATGCATTTCCCAGTCTGAACCACACATTCTTTGGCGAATCGTGTTCGTTCCAAGCGGGAAAATTTGTAGGAAGGTGACTAAGAAGAAAAACACACAGCTAGTGTTTTACGAAGTGAATTGTTCTTACGTGGTGATTAAGCTTAGATTTGAGTGGTCCTAGAAGGCAAAAAGCATACTTTTCTATATAGACAAAACATGCGTTTCCAAGACTGAATCACACATTCGTAGGTGAATCATGTTTGTTCCAAGCGGAAAAAGTTTGGTGGAAGTTGACTTTGAAGATAAACACACAGCGAGTGTTTTGCAAAGTGAATTGTTCTTACTACGCGAATATTCTTATTTTTAAGTGGTTCTAGAGGGTAAAAAAGCAGACTTTTCTATGTAGACAAAACATGGTTTTCCCAGTCTGGATCTTATTCTTTGGGGAATTTTGTTCAATCCAAGCGAGAAAAGCTTGTAGGAACTTGAAGTTGAAGATAAACACACAGCTGGTGTTTTGGAAAGTGAATTGCTGTTACTTGGCCAATACATTTAGTTTTCAGTGGTGCTAGACGGTAAAAAGCAGACTTTTCAGTATAGAAAAAACATGGTTTTCCCAGTCTGAATCTCTCATTCTTGGGCGAATTCTGTTCATCCAAGCAGGAAAAGCTTGTAGGAAGTTGACTTTGAAGACAGACACACAGCTAGTATTTTAGAAAGTGAATTGCTGTTGCTTGGCCAATAAGCTTTGTTTTAAACGGTCCTAGAAGGCAAAAAGCATACTTTTCTATATAGAAAAAAAGTGTGTTTCCCTGTCTGAATCAAACATTCTCAGGCGAATTCTGTTTGTTCCAAGAGGGAAAAGCTTGTAAGAACTTGACTTTGAAGATAAACACACAGCTAGTGATTTGCAAAGTGAAAGGTGTTACTTGGTGAATAAGATTAGTTTTAAGTGGTTCTAGAGAGTAAAAAGCAGACTTTTCAAGATAGACAAAACATGGTTTTCCCAGTCTGAATCGAACATTCTTTGGTGAATTCTGTTCATTCCTAGCCAGAAAAGCTTGTAGGAACTTGACTTTGAGGATAAAAAAACAGCCTTTTTTTTTCGCTTTACAAAGTGAATTGTCCTTACTTGGCGATTAAGCTTAGTTTTAAGTAGTTCTAGATGGTAAAAAGCATACCTTTCAATATGGACAAAACATGGGTTTCCTTTCCCAGTCTGACTTGAACATTCTTTGGTGAATCTGTTTGTTCCAAGCGGGAAAAGCTTGTAGGAAGTTGACTTTGAAGATAAACACACAGCTAGTGTTTTACAAAGTGAATTGTTCTTTCTTGGCAATTAAGCTTAGTTTTAAGTAGTTCTAGATGGTAAAAAGCATACTTTTTATATAGACTAAAAATCCTTTTCCCAATCTCAATCTCTCATTCTCTGGCAAATTCTGTTCCTTCCAAGCAGGAAAAGCTTGTAGGAACTTGACTTTGAAGCTGAACACACAGCTAGTGATTTGCAAAGTGAAAGGTGTTACTTGGCAAACAAGCTTAGTTTTAAGTGGTTCTAGAGGGTAAAAAGCACACTTTTCAATATAGACAAAACATGGGTTTCCCAGTCTGAATCGAACTTTCTTTGGAGAATTCTGTTCGTTCAACCAGGAAAAGCTTGTAGGAAGTTGCCTTTCAAGAGAAACATACAGCTAGTGTTTTGCAAATTGAATGGTGTTACTTGGCCAATAAGCTTAGTTTTAATTGTTTCTAGAGGGTAAAAAGCAGACTTTTCAATATAGACAAAACATGGATTTCCCAGTTGAATCGAACATTCGTTGGTGAGTCTATTCGTTCCATGCTGGAAAAGCTTGTAGGAAGTTGACTTTGAAGATAAACACACAGCTAGTTTTTTGCAAAGTGAATTGATGTTACTTGGCCAATAAGCTTAGTTTTAAGTGGTTCTAGACGGTAAAAACCATACTTTTTTTTATGGACAAATCATGGGTTTCCTTTCCCAGTCTGAATCAAACATTCTTTTGCGAATCGTGTTCATTCCAAGTGGGAAAGGCTTGTAGGAAGTTGACTTTGAAGATAAACACACAGCTAGTGTTTAGCAAAGTGAATTGCTGTTACTTGGCCAATAAGCTTAATTTTAAGTGGTTCTAGAGGGTAAAAAGCATAGTTTTCTATATAGACAAAACATGCCTTTCGAGTTCTGAATCACACATTCTTAGGCGAATTCTGTTCCATCCAAGTGGGAAAAGCTTGTAGGAATTTGATTTTGAAGATAAACACAGAGCTAGTGATTTGCTAATTGAATGGTGTTACTTGGCGAATATGCTTAGTTTCAAGTGGCTCTAGATGGTAAAAAGCAGACTATTCAATATAGACATAACCGGGTTTTCCCAGTCTGAATTTCTCATTCTTTGGCGAAATCTGTTCATTCGAAGCGGGAAAAACTTATAGGTATGTTGACTTTGAATATAACCACACAGCTAGTGTTTTGCAAAGTGAATTGCTCTTACTTGGCCAATAAGCTTAGTTGTCAGTGGTTCTAGAGGCAAAAAACCAGACTTTAATGTATAGACAAAACATGCATTTCCCAGTCTGAACCACACATTCTTTGGCGAATCGTGTTCGTTCCAAGCGGGAAAATTTGTAGGAAGGTGACTAAGAAGAAAAACACACAGCTAGTGTTTTACGAAGTGAATTGTTCTTACGTGGTGATTAAGCTTAGTATTGAGTGGTCCTAGAAGGCAAAAAGCATACTTTTCTATATAGACAAAACATGCGTTTCCAAGACTGAATCACACATTCGTAGGTGAATCATGTTTGTTCCAAGCGGAAAAAGTTTGGTGGAAGTTGACTTTGAAGATAAACACACAGCGAGTGTTTTGCAAAGTGAATTGTTCTTACTACGCGAATATTCTTAGTTTTAAGTGGTTCTAGAGGGTAAAAAAGCAGACTTTTCTATGTAGACAAAACATGGTTTTCCCAGTCTGGATCTTATTCTTTGGGGAATTTTGTTCAATCCAAGCGAGAAAAGCTTGTAGGAACTTGAAGTTGAAGATAAACACACAGCTGGTGTTTTGGAAAGTGAATTGCTGTTACTTGGCCAATACATTTAGTTTTCAGTGGTGCTAGACGGTAAAAAGCAGACTTTTCAGTATAGAAAAAACATGGTTTTCCCAGTCTGAATCTCTCATTCTTGGGCGAATTCTGTTCATCCAAGCAGGAAAAGCTTGTAGGAAGTTGACTTTGAAGACAGACACACAGCTAGTATTTTAGAAAGTGAATTGCTGTTGCTTGGCCAATAAGCTTTGTTTTAAACGGTCCTAGAAGGCAAAAAGCATACTTTTCTATATAGAAAAAAAGTGTGTTTCCCTGTCTGAATCAAACATTCTCAGGCGAATTCTGTTTGTTCCAAGAGGGAAAAGCTTGTAAGAACTTGACTTTGAAGATAAACACACAGCTAGTGATTTGCAAAGTGAAAGGTGTTACTTGGTGAATAAGATTAGTTTTAAGTGGTTCTAGAGAGTAAAAAGCAGACTTTTCAAGATAGACAAAACATGGTTTTCCCAGTCTGAATCGAACATTCTTTGGTGAATTCTGTTCATTCCTAGCCAGAAAAGCTTGTAGGAACTTGACTTTGAGGATAAAAAAACAGCCTTTTTTTTTCGCTTTACAAAGTGAATTGTCCTTACTTGGCGATTAAGCTTAGTTTTAAGTAGTTCTAGATGGTAAAAAGCATACCTTTCAATATGGACAAAACATGGGTTTCCTTTCCCAGTCTGACTTGAACATTCTTTGGTGAATCTGTTTGTTCCAAGCGGGAAAAGCTTGTAGGAAGTTGACTTTGAAGATAAACACACAGCTAGTGTTTTACAAAGTGAATTGTTCTTTCTTGGCAATTAAGCTTAGTTTTAAGTAGTTCTAGATGGTAAAAAGCATACTTTTTATATAGACTAAAAATCCTTTTCCCAATCTCAATCTCTCATTCTCTGGCAAATTCTGTTCCTTCCAAGCAGGAAAAGCTTGTAGGAACTTGACTTTGAAGCTGAACACACAGCTAGTGATTTGCAAAGTGAAAGGTGTTACTTGGCAAACAAGCTTAGTTTTAAGTGGTTCTAGAGGGTAAAAAGCACACTTTTCAATATAGACAAAACATGGGTTTCCCAGTCTGAATCGAACTTTCTTTGGAGAATTCTGTTCGTTCAACCAGGAAAAGCTTGTAGGAAGTTGCCTTTCAAGAGAAACATACAGCTAGTGTTTTGCAAATTGAATGGTGTTACTTGGCCAATAAGCTTAGTTTTAATTGTTTCTAGAGGGTAAAAAGCAGACTTTTCAATATAGACAAAACATGGATTTCCCAGTTGAATCGAACATTCGTTGGTGAGTCTATTCGTTCCATGCTGGAAAAGCTTGTAGGAAGTTGACTTTGAAGATAAACACACAGCTAGTTTTTTGCAAAGTGAATTGATGTTACTTGGCCAATAAGCTTAGTTTTAAGTGGTTCTAGACGGTAAAAACCATACTTTTTTTTATGGACAAATCATGGGTTTCCTTTCCCAGTCTGAATCAAACATTCTTTTGCGAATCGTGTTCATTCCAAATGGGAAAGGCTTGTAGGAAGTTGACTTTGAAGATAAACACACAGCTAGTGTTTAGCAAAGTGAATTGCTGTTACTTGGCCAATAAGCTTAATTTTAAGTGGTTCTAGAGGGTAAAAAGCATAGTTTTCTATATAGACAAAACATGCCTTTCGAGTTCTGAATCACACATTCTTAGGCGAATTCTGTTCCATCCAAGTGGGAAAAGCTTGTAGGAATTTGATTTTGAAGATAAACACAGAGCTAGTGATTTGCTAATTGAATGGTGTTACTTGGCGAATATGCTTAGTTTCAAGTGGCTCTAGATGGTAAAAAGCAGACTATTCAATATAGACATAACCGGGTTTTCCCAGTCTGAATTTCTCATTCTTTGGCGAAATCTGTTCATTCGAAGCGGGAAAAACTTATAGGTATGTTGACTTTGAATATAACCACACAGCTAGTGTTTTGCAAAGTGAATTGCTCTTACTTGGCCAATAAGCTTAGTTGTCAGTGGTTCTAGAGGCAAAAAACCAGACTTTAATGTATAGACAAAACATGCATTTCCCAGTCTGAACCACACATTCTTTGGCGAATCGTGTTCGTTCCAAGCGGGAAAATTTGTAGGAAGGTGACTAAGAAGAAAAACACACAGCTAGTGTTTTACGAAGTGAATTGTTCTTACGTGGTGATTAAGCTTAGTATTGAGTGGTCCTAGAAGGCAAAAAGCATACTTTTCTATATAGACAAAACATGCGTTTCCAAGACTGAATCACACATTCGTAGGTGAATCATGTTTGTTCCAAGCGGAAAAAGTTTGGTGGAAGTTGACTTTGAAGATAAACACACAGCGAGTGTTTTGCAAAGTGAATTGTTCTTACTACGCGAATATTCTTAGTTTTAAGTGGTTCTAGAGGGTAAAAAAGCAGACTTTTCTATGTAGACAAAACATGGTTTTCCCAGTCTGGATCTTATTCTTTGGGGAATTTTGTTCAATCCAAGCGAGAAAAGCTTGTAG
This sequence comes from Rattus norvegicus, assembly GCF_036323735.1. Taxonomy (NCBI): domain Eukaryota; kingdom Metazoa; phylum Chordata; class Mammalia; order Rodentia; family Muridae; genus Rattus; species Rattus norvegicus. The sequence goes on from NC_086021.1 coordinate 5,279,575, forward strand.
GAACTTGAAGTTGAAGATAAACACACAGCTGGTGTTTTGGAAAGTGAATTGCTGTTACTTGGCCAATACATTTAGTTTTCAGTGGTGCTAGACGGTAAAAAGCAGACTTTTCAGTATAGAAAAAACATGGTTTTCCCAGTCTGAATCTCTCATTCTTGGGCGAATTCTGTTCATCCAAGCAGGAAAAGCTTGTAGGAAGTTGACTTTGAAGACAGACACACAGCTAGTATTTTAGAAAGTGAATTGCTGTTGCTTGGCCAATAAGCTTTGTTTTAAACGGTCCTAGAAGGCAAAAAGCATACTTTTCTATATAGAAAAAAAGTGTGTTTCCCTGTCTGAATCAAACATTCTCAGGCGAATTCTGTTTGTTCCAAGAGGGAAAAGCTTGTAAGAACTTGACTTTGAAGATAAACACACAGCTAGTGATTTGCAAAGTGAAAGGTGTTACTTGGTGAATAAGATTAGTTTTAAGTGGTTCTAGAGAGTAAAAAGCAGACTTTTCAAGATTGACAAAACATGGTTTTCCCAGTCTGAATCGAACATTCTTTGGTGAATTCTGTTCATTCCTAGCCAGAAAAGCTTGTAGGAACTTGACTTTGAGGATAAAAAAACAGCCTTTTTTTTTCGCTTTACAAAGTGAATTGTCCTTACTTGGCGATTAAGCTTAGTTTTAAGTAGTTCTAGATGGTAAAAAGCATACCTTTCAATATGGACAAAACATGGGTTTCCTTTCCCAGTCTGACTTGAACATTCTTTGGTGAATCTGTTTGTTCCAAGCGGGAAAAGCTTGTAGGAAGTTGACTTTGAAGATAAACACACAGCTAGTGTTTTACAAAGTGAATTGTTCTTTCTTGGCAATTAAGCTTAGTTTTAAGTAGTTCTAGATGGTAAAAAGCATACTTTTTATATAGACTAAAAATCCTTTTCCCAATCTCAATCTCTCATTCTCTGGCAAATTCTGTTCCTTCCAAGCAGGAAAAGCTTGTAGGAACTTGACTTTGAAGCTGAACACACAGCTAGTGATTTGCAAAGTGAAAGGTGTTACTTGGCAAACAAGCTTAGTTTTAAGTGGTTCTAGAGGGTAAAAAGCACACTTTTCAATATAGACAAAACATGGGTTTCCCAGTCTGAATCGAACTTTCTTTGGAGAATTCTGTTCGTTCAACCAGGAAAAGCTTGTAGGAAGTTGCCTTTCAAGAGAAACATACAGCTAGTGTTTTGCAAATTGAATGGTGTTACTTGGCCAATAAGCTTAGTTTTAATTGTTTCTAGAGGGTAAAAAGCAGACTTTTCAATATAGACAAAACATGGATTTCCCAGTTGAATCGAACATTCGTTGGTGAATCTATTCGTTCCATGCTGGAAAAGCTTGTAGGAAGTTGACTTTGAAGATAAACACACAGCTAGTTTTTTGCAAAGTGAATTGATGTTACTTGGCCAATAAGCTTAGTTTTAAGTGGTTCTAGACGGTAAAAACCATACTTTTTTTTATGGACAAATCATGGGTTTCCTTTCCCAGTCTGAATCAAACATTCTTTTGCGAATCGTGTTCATTCCAAGTGGGAAAGGCTTGTAGGAAGTTGACTTTGAAGATAAACACACAGCTAGTGTTTAGCAAAGTGAATTGCTGTTACTTGGCCAATAAGCTTAATTTTAAGTGGTTCTAGAGGGTAAAAAGCATAGTTTTCTATATAGACAAAACATGCCTTTCGAGTTCTGAATCACACATTCTTAGGCGAATTCTGTTCCATCCAAGTGGGAAAAGCTTGTAGGAATTTGATTTTGAAGATAAACACAGAGCTAGTGATTTGCTAATTGAATGGTGTTACTTGGCGAATATGCTTAGTTTCAAGTGGCTCTAGATGGTAAAAAGCAGACTATTCAATATAGACATAACCGGGTTTTCCCAGTCTGAATTTCTCATTCTTTGGCGAAATCTGTTCATTCGAAGCGGGAAAAACTTATAGGTATGTTGACTTTGAATATAACCACACAGCTAGTGTTTTGCAAAGTGAATTGCTCTTACTTGGCCAATAAGCTTAGTTGTCAGTGGTTCTAGAGGCAAAAAACCAGACTTTAATGTATAGACAAAACATGCATTTCCCAGTCTGAACCACACATTCTTTGGCGAATCGTGTTCGTTCCAAGCGGGAAAATTTGTAGGAAGGTGACTAAGAAGAAAAACACACAGCTAGTGTTTTACGAAGTGAATTGTTCTTACGTGGTGATTAAGCTTAGTATTGAGTGGTCCTAGAAGGCAAAAAGCATACTTTTCTATATAGACAAAACATGCGTTTCCAAGACTGAATCACACATTCGTAGGTGAATCATGTTTGTTCCAAGCGGAAAAAGTTTGGTGGAAGTTGACTTTGAAGATAAACACACAGCGAGTGTTTTGCAAAGTGAATTGTTCTTACTACGCGAATATTCTTAGTTTTAAGTGGTTCTAGAGGGTAAAAAAGCAGACTTTTCTATGTAGACAAAACATGGTTTTCCCAGTCTGGATCTTATTCTTTGGGGAATTTTGTTCAATCCAAGCGAGAAAAGCTTGTAGGAACTTGAAGTTGAAGATAAACACACAGCTGGTGTTTTGGAAAGTGAATTGCTGTTACTTGGCCAATACATTTAGTTTTCAGTGGTGCTAGACGGTAAAAAGCAGACTTTTCAGTATAGAAAAAACATGGTTTTCCCAGTCTGAGTCTCTCATTCTTGGGCGAATTCTGTTCATCCAAGCAGGAAAAGCTTGTAGGAAGTTGACTTTGAAGACAGACACACAGCTAGTATTTTAGAAAGTGAATTGCTGTTGCTTGGCCAATAAGCTTTGTTTTAAACGGTCCTAGAAGGCAAAAAGCATACTTTTCTATATAGAAAAAAAGTGTGTTTCCCTGTCTGAATCAAACATTCTCAGGCGAATTCTGTTTGTTCCAAGAGGGAAAAGCTTGTAAGAACTTGACTTTGAAGATAAACACACAGCTAGTGATTTGCAAAGTGAAAGGTGTTACTTGGTGAATAAGATTAGTTTTAAGTGGTTCTAGAGAGTAAAAAGCAGACTTTTCAAGATTGACAAAACATGGTTTTCCCAGTCTGAATCGAACATTCTTTGGTGAATTCTGTTCATTCCTAGCCAGAAAAGCTTGTAGGAACTTGACTTTGAGGATAAAAAAACAGCCTTTTTTTTCGCTTTACAAAGTGAATTGTTCTTACTTGGCGATTAAGCTTAGTTTTAAGTAGTTCTAGATGGTAAAAAGCATACCTTTCAATATGGACAAAACATGGGTTTCCTTTCCCAGTCTGACTTGAACATTCTTTGGTGAATCTGTTTGTTCCAAGCGGGAAAAGCTTGTAGGAAGTTGACTTTGAAGATAAACACACAGCTAGTGTTTTACAAAGTGAATTGTTCTTTCTTGGCAATTAAGCTTAGTTTTAAGTAGTTCTAGATGGTAAAAAGCATACTTTTTATATAGACTAAAAATCCTTTTCCCAATCTCAATCTCTCATTCTCTGGCAAATTCTGTTCCTTCCAAGCAGGAAAAGCTTGTAGGAACTTGACTTTGAAGCTGAACACACAGCTAGTGATTTGCAAAGTGAAAGGTGTTACTTGGCAAACAAGCTTAGTTTTAAGTGGTTCTAGAGGGTAAAAAGCACACTTTTCAATATAGACAAAACATGGGTTTCCCAGTCTGAATCGAACTTTCTTTGGAGAATTCTGTTCGTTCAACCAGGAAAAGCTTGTAGGAAGTTGCCTTTCAAGAGAAACATACAGCTAGTGTTTTGCAAATTGAATGGTGTTACTTGGCCAATAAGCTTAGTTTTAATTGTTTCTAGAGGGTAAAAAGCAGACTTTTCAATATAGACAAAACATGGATTTCCCAGTTGAATCGAACATTCGTTGGTGAATCTATTCGTTCCATGCTGGAAAAGCTTGTAGGAAGTTGACTTTGAAGATAAACACACAGCTAGTTTTTTGCAAAGTGAATTGATGTTACTTGGCCAATAAGCTTAGTTTTAAGTGGTTCTAGACGGTAAAAACCATACTTTTTTTTATGGACAAATCATGGGTTTCCTTTCCCAGTCTGAATCAAACATTCTTTTGCGAATCGTGTTCATTCCAAGTGGGAAAGGCTTGTAGGAAGTTGACTTTGAAGATAAACACACAGCTAGTGTTTAGCAAAGTGAATTGCTGTTACTTGGCCAATAAGCTTAATTTTAAGTGGTTCTAGAGGGTAAAAAGCATAGTTTTCTATATAGACAAAACATGCCTTTCGAGTTCTGAATCACACATTCTTAGGCGAATTCTGTTCCATCCAAGTGGGAAAAGCTTGTAGGAATTTGATTTTGAAGATAAACACAGAGCTAGTGATTTGCTAATTGAATGGTGTTACTTGGCGAATATGCTTAGTTTCAAGTGGCTCTAGATGGTAAAAAGCAGACTATTCAATATAGACATAACCGGGTTTTCCCAGTCTGAATTTCTCATTCTTTGGCGAAATCTGTTCATTCGAAGCGGGAAAAACTTATAGGTATGTTGACTTTGAATATAACCACACAGCTAGTGTTTTGCAAAGTGAATTGCTCTTACTTGGCCAATAAGCTTAGTTGTCAGTGGTTCTAGAGGCAAAAAACCAGACTTTAATGTATAGACAAAACATGCATTTCCCAGTCTGAACCACACATTCTTTGGCGAATCGTGTTCGTTCCAAGCGGGAAAATTTGTAGGAAGGTGACTAAGAAGAAAAACACACAGCTAGTGTTTTACGAAGTGAATTGTTCTTACGTGGTGATTAAGCTTAGTATTGAGTGGTCCTAGAAGGCAAAAAGCATACTTTTCTATATAGACAAAACATGCGTTTCCAAGACTGAATCACACATTCGTAGGTGAATCATGTTTGTTCCAAGCGGAAAAAGTTTGGTGGAAGTTGACTTTGAAGATAAACACACAGCGAGTGTTTTGCAAAGTGAATTGTTCTTACTACGCGAATATTCTTAGTTTTAAGTGGTTCTAGAGGGTAAAAAAGCAGACTTTTCTATGTAGACAAAACATGGTTTTCCCAGTCTGGATCTTATTCTTTGGGGAATTTTGTTCAATCCAAGCGAGAAAAGCTTGTAGGAACTTGAAGTTGAAGATAAACACACAGCTGGTGTTTTGGAAAGTGAATTGCTGTTACTTGGCCAATACATTTAGTTTTCAGTGGTGCTAGACGGTAAAAAGCAGACTTTTCAGTATAGAAAAAACATGGTTTTCCCAGTCTGAATCTCTCATTCTTGGGCGAATTCTGTTCATCCAAGCAGGAAAAGCTTGTAGGAAGTTGACTTTGAAGACAGACACACAGCTAGTATTTTAGAAAGTGAATTGCTGTTGCTTGGCCAATAAGCTTTGTTTTAAACGGTCCTAGAAGGCAAAAAGCATACTTTTCTATATAGAAAAAAAGTGTGTTTCCCTGTCTGAATCAAACATTCTCAGGCGAATTCTGTTTGTTCCAAGAGGGAAAAGCTTGTAAGAACTTGACTTTGAAGATAAACACACAGCTAGTGATTTGCAAAGTGAAAGGTGTTACTTGGTGAATAAGATTAGTTTTAAGTGGTTCTAGAGAGTAAAAAGCAGACTTTTCAAGATTGACAAAACATGGTTTTCCCAGTCTGAATCGAACATTCTTTGGTGAATTCTGTTCATTCCTAGCCAGAAAAGCTTGTAGGAACTTGACTTTGAGGATAAAAAAACAGCCTTTTTTTTTCGCTTTACAAAGTGAATTGTCCTTACTTGGCGATTAAGCTTAGTTTTAAGTAGTTCTAGATGGTAAAAAGCATACCTTTCAATATGGACAAAACATGGGTTTCCTTTCCCAGTCTGACTTGAACATTCTTTGGTGAATCTGTTTGTTCCAAGCGGGAAAAGCTTGTAGGAAGTTGACTTTGAAGATAAACACACAGCTAGTGTTTTACAAAGTGAATTGTTCTTTCTTGGCAATTAAGCTTAGTTTTAAGTAGTTCTAGATGGTAAAAAGCATACTTTTTATATAGACTAAAAATCCTTTTCCCAATCTCAATCTCTCATTCTCTGGCAAATTCTGTTCCTTCCAAGCAGGAAAAGCTTGTAGGAACTTGACTTTGAAGCTGAACACACAGCTAGTGATTTGCAAAGTGAAAGGTGTTACTTGGCAAACAAGCTTAGTTTTAAGTGGTTCTAGAGGGTAAAAAGCACACTTTTCAATATAGACAAAACATGGGTTTCCCAGTCTGAATCGAACTTTCTTTGGAGAATTCTGTTCGTTCAACCAGGAAAAGCTTGTAGGAAGTTGCCTTTCAAGAGAAACATACAGCTAGTGTTTTGCAAATTGAATGGTGTTACTTGGCCAATAAGCTTAGTTTTAATTGTTTCTAGAGGGTAAAAAGCAGACTTTTCAATATAGACAAAACATGGATTTCCCAGTTGAATCGAACATTCGTTGGTGAATCTATTCGTTCCATGCTGGAAAAGCTTGTAGGAAGTTGACTTTGAAGATAAACACACAGCTAGTTTTTTGCAAAGTGAATTGATGTTACTTGGCCAATAAGCTTAGTTTTAAGTGGTTCTAGACGGTAAAAACCATACTTTTTTTTATGGACAAATCATGGGTTTCCTTTCCCAGTCTGAATCAAACATTCTTTTGCGAATCGTGTTCATTCCAAGTGGGAAAGGCTTGTAGGAAGTTGACTTTGAAGATAAACACACAGCTAGTGTTTAGCAAAGTGAATTGCTGTTACTTGGCCAATAAGCTTAATTTTAAGTGGTTCTAGAGGGTAAAAAGCATAGTTTTCTATATAGACAAAACATGCCTTTCGAGTTCTGAATCACACATTCTTAGGCGAATTCTGTTCCATCCAAGTGGGAAAAGCTTGTAGGAATTTGATTTTGAAGATAAACACAGAGCTAGTGATTTGCTAATTGAATGGTGTTACTTGGCGAATATGCTTAGTTTCAAGTGGCTCTAGATGGTAAAAAGCAGACTATTCAATATAGACATAACCGGGTTTTCCCAGTCTGAATTTCTCATTCTTTGGCGAAATCTGTTCATTCGAAGCGGGAAAAACTTATAGGTATGTTGACTTTGAATATAACCACACAGCTAGTGTTTTGCAAAGTGAATTGCTCTTACTTGGCCAATAAGCTTAGTTGTCAGTGGTTCTAGAGGCAAAAAACCAGACTTTAATGTATAGACAAAACATGCATTTCCCAGTCTGAACCACACATTCTTTGGCGAATCGTGTTCGTTCCAAGCGGGAAAATTTGTAGGAAGGTGACTAAGAAGAAAAACACACAGCTAGTGTTTTACGAAGTGAATTGTTCTTACGTGGTGATTAAGCTTAGTATTGAGTGGTCCTAGAAGGCAAAAAGCATACTTTTCTATATAGACAAAACATGCGTTTCCAAGACTGAATCACACATTCGTAGGTGAATCATGTTTGTTCCAAGCGGAAAAAGTTTGGTGGAAGTTGACTTTGAAGATAAACACACAGCGAGTGTTTTGCAAAGTGAATTGTTCTTACTACGCGAATATTCTTAGTTTTAAGTGGTTCTAGAGGGTAAAAAAGCAGACTTTTCTATGTAGACAAAACATGGTTTTCCCAGTCTGGATCTTATTCTTTGGGGAATTTTGTTCAATCCAAGCGAGAAAAGCTTGTAGGAACTTGAAGTTGAAGATAAACACACAGCTGGTGTTTTGGAAAGTGAATTGCTGTTACTTGGCCAATACATTTAGTTTTCAGTGGTGCTAGACGGTAAAAAGCAGACTTTTCAGTATAGAAAAAACATGGTTTTCCCAGTCTGAGTCTCTCATTCTTGGGCGAATTCTGTTCATCCAAGCAGGAAAAGCTTGTAGGAAGTTGACTTTGAAGACAGACACACAGCTAGTATTTTAGAAAGTGAATTGCTGTTGCTTGGCCAATAAGCTTTGTTTTAAACGGTCCTAGAAGGCAAAAAGCATACTTTTCTATATAGAAAAAAAGTGTGTTTCCCTGTCTGAATCAAACATTCTCAGGCGAATTCTGTTTGTTCCAAGAGGGAAAAGCTTGTAAGAACTTGACTTTGAAGATAAACACACAGCTAGTGATTTGCAAAGTGAAAGGTGTTACTTGGTGAATAAGATTAGTTTTAAGTGGTTCTAGAGAGTAAAAAGCAGACTTTTCAAGATTGACAAAACATGGTTTTCCCAGTCTGAATCGAACATTCTTTGGTGAATTCTGTTCATTCCTAGCCAGAAAAGCTTGTAGGAACTTGACTTTGAGGATAAAAAAACAGCCTTTTTTTTCGCTTTACAAAGTGAATTGTTCTTACTTGGCGATTAAGCTTAGTTTTAAGTAGTTCTAGATGGTAAAAAGCATACCTTTCAATATGGACAAAACATGGGTTTCCTTTCCCAGTCTGACTTGAACATTCTTTGGTGAATCTGTTTGTTCCAAGCGGGAAAAGCTTGTAGGAAGTTGACTTTGAAGATAAACACACAGCTAGTGTTTTACAAAGTGAATTGTTCTTTCTTGGCAATTAAGCTTAGTTTTAAGTAGTTCTAGATGGTAAAAAGCATACTTTTTATATAGACTAAAAATCCTTTTCCCAATCTCAATCTCTCATTCTCTGGCAAATTCTGTTCCTTCCAAGCAGGAAAAGCTTGTAGGAACTTGACTTTGAAGCTGAACACACAGCTAGTGATTTGCAAAGTGAAAGGTGTTACTTGGCAAACAAGCTTAGTTTTAAGTGGTTCTAGAGGGTAAAAAGCACACTTTTCAATATAGACAAAACATGGGTTTCCCAGTCTGAATCGAACTTTCTTTGGAGAATTCTGTTCGTTCAACCAGGAAAAGCTTGTAGGAAGTTGCCTTTCAAGAGAAACATACAGCTAGTGTTTTGCAAATTGAATGGTGTTACTTGGCCAATAAGCTTAGTTTTAATTGTTTCTAGAGGGTAAAAAGCAGACTTTTCAATATAGACAAAACATGGATTTCCCAGTTGAATCGAACATTCGTTGGTGAATCTATTCGTTCCATGCTGGAAAAGCTTGTAGGAAGTTGACTTTGAAGATAAACACACAGCTAGTTTTTTGCAAAGTGAATTGATGTTACTTGGCCAATAAGCTTAGTTTTAAGTGGTTCTAGACGGTAAAAACCATACTTTTTTTTATGGACAAATCATGGGTTTCCTTTCCCAGTCTGAATCAAACATTCTTTTGCGAATCGTGTTCATTCCAAGTGGGAAAGGCTTGTAGGAAGTTGACTTTGAAGATAAACACACAGCTAGTGTTTAGCAAAGTGAATTGCTGTTACTTGGCCAATAAGCTTAATTTTAAGTGGTTCTAGAGGGTAAAAAGCATAGTTTTCTATATAGACAAAACATGCCTTTCGAGTTCTGAATCACACATTCTTAGGCGAATTCTGTTCCATCCAAGTGGGAAAAGCTTGTAGGAATTTGATTTTGAAGATAAACACAGAGCTAGTGATTTGCTAATTGAATGGTGTTACTTGGCGAATATGCTTAGTTTCAAGTGGCTCTAGATGGTAAAAAGCAGACTATTCAATATAGACATAACCGGGTTTTCCCAGTCTGAATTTCTCATTCTTTGGCGAAATCTGTTCATTCGAAGCGGGAAAAACTTATAGGTATGTTGACTTTGAATATAACCACACAGCTAGTGTTTTGCAAAGTGAATTGCTCTTACTTGGCCAATAAGCTTAGTTGTCAGTGGTTCTAGAGGCAAAAAACCAGACTTTAATGTATAGACAAAACATGCATTTCCCAGTCTGAACCACACATTCTTTGGCGAATCGTGTTCGTTCCAAGCGGGAAAATTTGTAGGAAGGTGACTAAGAAGAAAAACACACAGCTAGTGTTTTACGAAGTGAATTGTTCTTACGTGGTGATTAAGCTTAGTATTGAGTGGTCCTAGAAGGCAAAAAGCATACTTTTCTATATAGACAAAACATGCGTTTCCAAGACTGAATCACACATTCGTAGGTGAATCATGTTTGTTCCAAGCGGAAAAAGTTTGGTGGAAGTTGACTTTGAAGATAAACACACAGCGAGTGTTTTGCAAAGTGAATTGTTCTTACTACGCGAATATTCTTAGTTTTAAGTGGTTCTAGAGGGTAAAAAAGCAGACTTTTCTATGTAGACAAAACATGGTTTTCCCAGTCTGGATCTTATTCTTTGGGGAATTTTGTTCAATCCAAGGGAGAAAAGCTTGTAGGAACTTGAAGTTGAAGATAAACACACAGCTGGTGTTTTGGAAAGTGAATTGCTGTTACTTGGCCAATACATTTAGTTTTCAGTGGTGCTAGACGGTAAAAAGCAGACTTTTCAGTATAGAAAAAACATGGTTTTCCCAGTCTGAATCTCTCATTCTTGGGCGAATTCTGTTCATCCAAGCAGGAAAAGCTTGTAGGAAGTTGACTTTGAAGACAGACACACAGCTAGTATTTTAGAAAGTGAATTGCTGTTGCTTGGCCAATAAGCTTTGTTTTAAACGGTCCTAGAAGGCAAAAAGCATACTTTTCTATATAGAAAAAAAGTGTGTTTCCCTGTCTGAATCAAACATTCTCAGGCGAATTCTGTTTGTTCCAAGAGGGAAAAGCTTGTAAGAACTTGACTTTGAAGATAAACACACAGCTAGTGATTTGCAAAGTGAAAGGTGTTACTTGGTGAATAAGATTAGTTTTAAGTGGTTCTAGAGAGTAAAAAGCAGACTTTTCAAGATAGACAAAACATGGTTTTCCCAGTCTGAATCGAACATTCTTTGGTGAATTCTGTTCATTCCTAGCCAGAAAAGCTTGTAGGAACTTGACTTTGAGGATAAAAAAACAGCCTTTTTTTTTCGCTTTACAAAGTGAATTGTTCTTACTTGGCGATTAAGCTTAGTTTTAAGTAGTTCTAGATGGTAAAAAGCATACCTTTCAATATGGACAAAACATGGGTTTCCTTTCCCAGTCTGACTTGAACATTCTTTGGTGAATCTGTTTGTTCCAAGCGGGAAAAGCTTGTAGGAAGTTGACTTTGAAGATAAACACACAGCTAGTGTTTTACAAAGTGAATTGTTCTTTCTTGGCAATTAAGCTTAGTTTTAAGTAGTTCTAGATGGTAAAAAGCATACTTTTTATATAGACTAAAAATCCTTTTCCCAATCTCAATCTCTCATTCTCTGGCAAATTCTGTTCCTTCCAAGCAGGAAAAGCTTGTAGGAACTTGACTTTGAAGCTGAACACACAGCTAGTGATTTGCAAAGTGAAAGGTGTTACTTGGCAAACAAGCTTAGTTTTAAGTGGTTCTAGAGGGTAAAAAGCACACTTTTCAATATAGACAAAACATGGGTTTCCCAGTCTGAATCGAACTTTCTTTGGAGAATTCTGTTCGTTCAACCAGGAAAAGCTTGTAGGAAGTTGCCTTTCAAGAGAAACATACAGCTAGTGTTTTGCAAATTGAATGGTGTTACTTGGCCAATAAGCTTAGTTTTAATTGTTTCTAGAGGGTAAAAAGCAGACTTTTCAATATAGACAAAACATGGATTTCCCAGTTGAATCGAACATTCGTTGGTGAGTCTATTCGTTCCATGCTGGAAAAGCTTGTAGGAAGTTGACTTTGAAGATAAACACACAGCTAGTTTTTTGCAAAGTGAATTGATGTTACTTGGCCAATAAGCTTAGTTTTAAGTGGTTCTAGACGGTAAAAACCATACTTTGTTTTATGGACAAATCATGGGTTTCCTTTCCCAGTCTGAATCAAACATTCTTTTGCGAATCGTGTTCATTCCAAGTGGGAAAGGCTTGTAGGAAGTTGACTTTGAAGATAAACACACAGCTAGTGTTTAGCAAAGTGAATTGCTGTTACTTGGCCAATAAGCTTAATTTTAAGTGGTTCTAGAGGGTAAAAAGCATAGTTTTCTATATAGACAAAACATGCCTTTCGAGTTCTGAATCACACATTCTTAGGCGAATTCTGTTCCATCCAAGTGGGAAAAGCTTGTAGGAATTTGATTTTGAAGATAAACACAGAGCTAGTGATTTGCTAATTGAATGGTGTTACTTGGCGAATATGCTTAGTTTCAAGTGGCTCTAGATGGTAAAAAGCAGACTATTCAATATAGACATAACCGGGTTTTACCAGTCTGAATTTCTCATTCTTTGGCGAAATCTGTTCATTCGAAGCGGGAAAAACTTATAGGTATGTTGACTTTGAATATAACCACACAGCTAGTGTTTTGCAAAGTGAATTGCTCTTACTTGGCCAATAAGCTTAGTTGTCAGTGGTTCTAGAGGCAAAAAACCAGACTTTAATGTGTAGACAAAACATGCATTTCCCAGTCTGAACCATACATTCTTTGGCGAATCGTGTTCGTTCCAAGCGGGAAAATTTGTAGGAAGGTGACTAAGAAGAAAAACACACAGCTAGTGTTTTACGAAGTGAATTGTTCTTACGTGGTGATTAAGCTTAGTATTGAGTGGTCCTAGAAGGCAAAAAGCATACTTTTCTATATAGACAAAACATGCGTTTCCAAGACTGAATCACACATTCGTAGGTGAATCATGTTTGTTCCAAGCGGAAAAAGTTTGGTGGAAGTTGACTTTGAAGATAAACACACAGCGAGTGTTTTGCAAAGTGAATTGTTCTTACTACGCGAATATTCTTAGTTTTAAGTGGTTCTAGAGGGTAAAAAAGCAGACTTTTCTATGTAGACAAAACATGGTTTTCCCAGTCTGGATCTTATTCTTTGGGGAATTTTGTTCAATGCAAGCGAGAAAAGCTTGTAGGAACTTGAAGTTGAAGATAAACACACAGCTGGTGTTTTGGAAAGTGAATTGCTGTTACTTGGCCAATACATTTAGTTTTCAGTGGTGCTAGACGGTAAAAAGCAGACTTTTCAGTATAGAAAAAACATGGTTTTCCCAGTCTGAATCTCTCATTCTTGGGCGAATTCTGTTCATCCAAGCAGGAAAAGCTTGTAGGAAGTTGACTTTGAAGACAGACACACAGCTAGTATTTTAGAAAGTGAATTGCTGTTGCTTGGCCAATAAGCTTTGTTTTAAACGGTCCTAGAAGGCAAAAAGCATACTTTTCTATATAGAAAAAAAGTGTGTTTCCCTGTCTGAATCAAACATTCTCAGGCGAATTCTGTTTGTTCCAAGAGGGAAAAGCTTGTAAGAACTTGACTTTGAAGATAAACACACAGCTAGTGATTTGCAAAGTGAAAGGTGTTACTTGGTGAATAAGATTAGTTTTAAGTGGTTCTAGAGAGTAAAAAGCAGACTTTTCAAGATAGACAAAACATGGTTTTCCCAGTCTGAATCGAACATTCTTTGGTGAATTCTGTTCATTCCTAGCCAGAAAAGCTTGTAGGAACTTGACTTTGAGGATAAAAAAACAGCCTTTTTTTTTCGCTTTACAAAGTGAATTGTCCTTACTTGGCGATTAAGCTTAGTTTTAAGTAGTTCTAGATGGTAAAAAGCATACCTTTCAATATGGACAAAACATGGGTTTCCTTTCCCAGTCTGACTTGAACATTCTTTGGTGAATCTGTTTGTTCCAAGCGGGAAAAGCTTGTAGGAAGTTGACTTTGAAGATAAACACACAGCTAGTGTTTTACAAAGTGAATTGTTCTTTCTTGGCAATTAAGCTTAGTTTTAAGTAGTTCTAGATGGTAAAAAGCATACTTTTTATATAGACTAAAAATCCTTTTCCCAATCTCAATCTCTCATTCTCTGGCAAATTCTGTTCCTTCCAAGCAGGAAAAGCTTGTAGGAACTTGACTTTGAAGCTGAACACACAGCTAGTGATTTGCAAAGTGAAAGGTGTTACTTGGCAAACAAGCTTAGTTTTAAGTGGTTCTAGAGGGTAAAAAGCACACTTTTCAATATAGACAAAACATGGGTTTCCCAGTCTGAATCGAACTTTCTTTGGAGAATTCTGTTCGTTCAACCAGGAAAAGCTTGTAGGAAGTTGCCTTTCAAGAGAAACATACAGCTAGTGTTTTGCAAATTGAATGGTGTTACTTGGCCAATAAGCTTAGTTTTAATTGTTTCTAGAGGGTAAAAAGCAGACTTTTCAATATAGACAAAACATGGATTTCCCAGTTGAATCGAACATTCGTTGGTGAGTCTATTCGTTCCATGCTGGAAAAGCTTGTAGGAAGTTGACTTTGAAGATAAACACACAGCTAGTTTTTTGCAAAGTGAATTGATGTTACTTGGCCAATAAGCTTAGTTTTAAGTGGTTCTAGACGGTAAAAACCATACTTTTTTTTATGGACAAATCATGGGTTTCCTTTCCCAGTCTGAATCAAACATTCTTTTGCGAATCGTGTTCATTCCAAGTGGGAAAGGCTTGTAGGAAGTTGACTTTGAAGATAAACACACAGCTAGTGTTTAGCAAAGTGAATTGCTGTTACTTGGCCAATAAGCTTAATTTTAAGTGGTTCTAGAGGGTAAAAAGCATAGTTTTCTATATAGACAAAACATGCCTTTCGAGTTCTGAATCACACATTCTTAGGCGAATTCTGTTCCATCCAAGTGGGAAAAGCTTGTAGGAATTTGATTTTGAAGATAAACACAGAGCTAGTGATTTGCTAATTGAATGGTGTTACTTGGCGAATATGCTTAGTTTCAAGTGGCTCTAGATGGTAAAAAGCAGACTATTCAATATAGACATAACCGGGTTTTCCCAGTCTGAATTTCTCATTCTTTGGCGAAATCTGTTCATTCGAAGCGGGAAAAACTTATAGGTATGTTGACTTTGAATATAACCACACAGCTAGTGTTTTGCAAAGTGAATTGCTCTTACTTGGCCAATAAGCTTAGTTGTCAGTGGTTCTAGAGGCAAAAAACCAGACTTTAATGTATAGACAAAACATGCATTTCCCAGTCTGAACCACACATTCTTTGGCGAATCGTGTTCGTTCCAAGCGGGAAAATTTGTAGGAAGGTGACTAAGAAGAAAAACACACAGCTAGTGTTTTACGAAGTGAATTGTTCTTACGTGGTGATTAAGCTTAGTATTGAGTGGTCCTAGAAGGCAAAAAGCATACTTTTCTATATAGACAAAACATGCGTTTCCAAGACTGAATCACACATTCGTAGGTGAATCATGTTTGTTCCAAGCGGAAAAAGTTTGGTGGAAGTTGACTTTGAAGATAAACACACAGCGAGTGTTTTGCAAAGTGAATTGTTCTTACTACGCGAATATTCTTAGTTTTAAGTGGTTCTAGAGGGTAAAAAAGCAGACTTTTCTATGTAGACAAAACATGGTTTTCCCAGTCTGGATCTTATTCTTTGGGGAATTTTGTTCAATCCAAGCGAGAAAAGCTTGTAGGAACTTGAAGTTGAAGATAAACACACAGCTGGTGTTTTGGAAAGTGAATTGCTGTTACTTGGCCAATACATTTAGTTTTCAGTGGTGCTAGACGGTAAAAAGCAGACTTTTCAGTATAGAAAAAACATGGTTTTCCCAGTCTGAATCTCTCATTCTTGGGCGAATTCTGTTCATCCAAGCAGGAAAAGCTTGTAGGAAGTTGACTTTGAAGACAGACACACAGCTAGTATTTTAGAAAGTGAATTGCTGTTGCTTGGCCAATAAGCTTTGTTTTAAACGGTCCTAGAAGGCAAAAAGCATACATTTCTATATAGAAAAAAAGTGTGTTTCCCTGTCTGAATCAAACATTCTCAGGCGAATTCTGTTTGTTCCAAGAGGGAAAAGCTTGTAAGAACTTGACTTTGAAGATAAACACACAGCTAGTGATTTGCAAAGTGAAAGGTGTTACTTGGTGAATAAGATTAGTTTTAAGTGGTTCTAGAGAGTAAAAAGCAGACTTTTCAAGATAGACAAAACATGGTTTTCCCAGTCTGAATCGAACATTCTTTGGTGAATTCTGTTCATTCCTAGCCAGAAAAGCTTGTAGGAACTTGACTTTGAGGATAAAAAAACAGCCTTTTTTTTTCGCTTTACAAAGTGAATTGTTCTTACTTGGCGATTAAGCTTAGTTTTAAGTAGTTCTAGATGGTAAAAAGCATACCTTTCAATATGGACAAAACATGGGTTTCCTTTCCCAGTCTGACTTGAACATTCTTTGGTGAATCTGTTTGTTCCAAGCGGGAAAAGCTTGTAGGAAGTTGACTTTGAAGATAAACACACAGCTAGTGTTTTACAAAGTGAATTGTTCTTTCTTGGCAATTAAGCTTAGTTTTAAGTAGTTCTAGATGGTAAAAAGCATACTTTTTATATAGACTAAAAATCCTTTTCCCAATCTCAATCTCTCATTCTCTGGCAAATTCTGTTCCTTCCAAGCAGGAAAAGCTTGTAGGAACTTGACTTTGAAGCTGAACACACAGCTAGTGATTTGCAAAGTGAAAGGTGTTACTTGGCAAACAAGCTTAGTTTTAAGTGGTTCTAGAGGGTAAAAAGCACACTTTTCAATATAGACAAAACATGGGTTTCCCAGTCTGAATCGAACTTTCTTTGGAGAATTCTGTTCGTTCAACCAGGAAAAGCTTGTAGGAAGTTGCCTTTCAAGAGAAACATACAGCTAGTGTTTTGCAAATTGAATGGTGTTACTTGGCCAATAAGCTTAGTTTTAATTGTTTCTAGAGGGTAAAAAGCAGACTTTTCAATATAGACAAAACATGGATTTCCCAGTTGAATCGAACATTCGTTGGTGAGTCTATTCGTTCCATGCTGGAAAAGCTTGTAGGAAGTTGACTTTGAAGATAAACACACAGCTAGTTTTTTGCAAAGTGAATTGATGTTACTTGGCCAATAAGCTTAGTTTTAAGTGGTTCTAGACGGTAAAAACCATACTTTTTTTTATGGACAAATCATGGGTTTCCTTTCCCAGTCTGAATCAAACATTCTTTTGCGAATCGTGTTCATTCCAAGTGGGAAAGGCTTGTAGGAAGTTGACTTTGAAGATAAACACACAGCTAGTGTTTAGCAAAGTGAATTGCTGTTACTTGGCCAATAAGCTTAATTTTAAGTGGTTCTAGAGGGTAAAAAGCATAGTTTTCTATATAGACAAAACATGCCTTTCGAGTTCTGAATCACACATTCTTAGGCGAATTCTGTTCCATCCAAGTGGGAAAAGCTTGTAGGAATTTGATTTTGAAGATAAACACAGAGCTAGTGATTTGCTAATTGAATGGTGTTACTTGGCGAATATGCTTAGTTTCAAGTGGCTCTAGATGGTAAAAAGCAGACTATTCAATATAGACATAACCGGGTTTTCCCAGTCTGAATTTCTCATTCTTTGGCGAAATCTGTTCATTCGAAGCGGGAAAAACTTATAGGTATGTTGACTTTGAATATAACCACACAGCTAGTGTTTTGCAAAGTGAATTGCTCTTACTTGGCCAATAAGCTTAGTTGTCAGTGGTTCTAGAGGCAAAAAACCAGACTTTAATGTATAGACAAAACATGCATTTCCCAGTCTGAACCACACATTCTTTGGCGAATCGTGTTCGTTCCAAGCGGGAAAATTTGTAGGAAGGTGACTAAGAAGAAAAACACACAGCTAGTGTTTTACGAAGTGAATTGTTCTTACGTGGTGATTAAGCTTAGTATTGAGTGGTCCTAGAAGGCAAAAAGCATACTTTTCTATATAGACAAAACATGCGTTTCCAAGACTGAATCACACATTCGTAGGTGAATCATGTTTGTTCCAAGCGGAAAAAGTTTGGTGGAAGTTGACTTTGAAGATAAACACACAGCGAGTGTTTTGCAAAGTGAATTGTTCTTACTACGCGAATATTCTTAGTTTTAAGTGGTTCTAGAGGGTAAAAAAGCAGACTTTTCTATGTAGACAAAACATGGTTTTCCCAGTCTGGATCTTATTCTTTGGGGAATTTTGTTCAATCCAAGCGAGAAAAGCTTGTAGGAACTTGAAGTTGAAGATAAACACACAGCTGGTGTTTTGGAAAGTGAATTGCTGTTACTTGGCCAATACATTTAGTTTTCAGTGGTGCTAGACGGTAAAAAGCAGACTTTTCAGTATAGAAAAAACATGGTTTTCCCAGTCTGAATCTCTCATTCTTGGGCGAATTCTGTTCATCCAAGCAGGAAAAGCTTGTAGGAAGTTGACTTTGAAGACAGACACACAGCTAGTATTTTAGAAAGTGAATTGCTGTTGCTTGGCCAATAAGCTTTGTTTTAAACGGTCCTAGAAGGCAAAAAGCATACTTTTCTATATAGAAAAAAAGTGTGTTTCCCTGTCTGAATCAAACATTCTCAGGCGAATTCTGTTTGTTCCAAGAGGGAAAAGCTTGTAAGAACTTGACTTTGAAGATAAACACACAGCTAGTGATTTGCAAAGTGAAAGGTGTTACTTGGTGAATAAGATTAGTTTTAAGTGGTTCTAGAGAGTAAAAAGCAGACTTTTCAAGATAGACAAAACATGGTTTTCCCAGTCTGAATCGAACATTCTTTGGTGAATTCTGTTCATTCCTAGCCAGAAAAGCTTGTAGGAACTTGACTTTGAGGATAAAAAAACAGCCTTTTTTTTTCGCTTTACAAAGTGAATTGTCCTTACTTGGCGATTAAGCTTAGTTTTAAGTAGTTCTAGATGGTAAAAAGCATACCTTTCAATATGGACAAAACATGGGTTTCCTTTCCCAGTCTGACTTGAACATTCTTTGGTGAATCTGTTTGTTCCAAGCGGGAAAAGCTTGTAGGAAGTTGACTTTGAAGATAAACACACAGCTAGTGTTTTACAAAGTGAATTGTTCTTTCTTGGCAATTAAGCTTAGTTTTAAGTAGTTCTAGATGGTAAAAAGCATACTTTTTATATAGACTAAAAATCCTTTTCCCAATCTCAATCTCTCATTCTCTGGCAAATTCTGTTCCTTCCAAGCAGGAAAAGCTTGTAGGAACTTGACTTTGAAGCTGAACACACAGCTAGTGATTTGCAAAGTGAAAGGTGTTACTTGGCAAACAAGCTTAGTTTTAAGTGGTTCTAGAGGGTAAAAAGCACACTTTTCAATATAGACAAAACATGGGTTTCCCAGTCTGAATCGAACTTTCTTTGGAGAATTCTGTTCGTTCAACCAGGAAAAGCTTGTAGGAAGTTGCCTTTCAAGAGAAACATACAGCTAGTGTTTTGCAAATTGAATGGTGTTACTTGGCCAATAAGCTTAGTTTTAATTGTTTCTAGAGGGTAAAAAGCAGACTTTTCAATATAGACAAAACATGGATTTCCCAGTTGAATCGAACATTCGTTGGTGAATCTATTCGTTCCATGCTGGAAAAGCTTGTAGGAAGTTGTCTTTGAAGATAAACACACAGCTAGTTTTTTGCAAAGTGAATTGATGTTACTTGGCCAATAAGCTTAGTTTTAAGTGGTTCTAGACGGTAAAAACCATACTTTTTTTTATGGACAAATCATGGGTTTCCTTTCCCAGTCTGAATCAAACATTCTTTTGCGAATCGTGTTCATTCCAAGTGGGAAAGGCTTGTAGGAAGTTGACTTTGAAGATAAACACACAGCTAGTGTTTAGCAAAGTGAATTGCTGTTACTTGGCCAATAAGCTTAATTTTAAGTGGTTCTAGAGGGTAAAAAGCATAGTTTTCTATATAGACAAAACATGCCTTTCGAGTTCTGAATCACACATTCTTAGGCGAATTCTGTTCCATCCAAGTGGGAAAAGCTTGTAGGAATTTGATTTTGAAGATAAACACAGAGCTAGTGATTTGCTAATTGAATGGTGTTACTTGGCGAATATGCTTAGTTTCAAGTGGCTCTAGATGGTAAAAAGCAGACTATTCAATATAGACATAACCGGGTTTTCCCAGTCTGAATTTCTCATTCTTTGGCGAAATCTGTTCATTCGAAGCGGGAAAAACTTATAGGTATGTTGACTTTGAATATAACCACACAGCTAGTGTTTTGCAAAGTGAATTGCTCTTACTTGGCCAATAAGCTTAGTTGTCAGTGGTTCTAGAGGCAAAAAACCAGACTTTAATGTATAGACAAAACATGCATTTCCCAGTCTGAACCACACATTCTTTGGCGAATCGTGTTCGTTCCAAGCGGGAAAATTTGTAGGAAGGTGACTAAGAAGAAAAACACACAGCTAGTGTTTTACGAAGTGAATTGTTCTTACGTGGTGATTAAGCTTAGTATTGAGTGGTCCTAGAAGGCAAAAAGCATACTTTTCTATATAGACAAAACATGTGTTTCCAAGACTGAATCACACATTCGTAGGTGAATCATGTTTGTTCCAAGCGGAAAAAGTTTGGTGGAAGTTGACTTTGAAGATAAACACACAGCGAGTGTTTTGCAAAGTGAATTGTTCTTACTACGCGAATATTCTTAGTTTTAAGTGGTTCTAGAGGGTAAAAAAGCAGACTTTTCTATGTAGACAAAACATGGTTTTCCCAGTCTGGATCTTATTCTTTGGGGAATTTTGTTCAATCCAAGCGAGAAAAGCTTGTAGGAACTTGAAGTTGAAGATAAACACACAGCTGGTGTTTTGGAAAGTGAATTGCTGTTACTTGGCCAATACATTTAGTTTTCAGTGGTGCTAGACGGTAAAAAGCAGACTTTTCAGTATAGAAAAAACATGGTTTTCCCAGTCTGAATCTCTCATTCTTGGGCGAATTCTGTTCATCCAAGCAGGAAAAGCTTGTAGGAAGTTGACTTTGAAGACAGACACACAGCTAGTATTTTAGAAAGTGAATTGCTGTTGCTTGGCCAATAAGCTTTGTTTTAAACGGTCCTAGAAGGCAAAAAGCATACTTTTCTATATAGAAAAAAAGTGTGTTTCCCTGTCTGAATCAAACATTCTCAGGCGAATTCTGTTTGTTCCAAGAGGGAAAAGCTTGTAAGAACTTGACTTTGAAGATAAACACACAGCTAGTGATTTGCAAAGTGAAAGGTGTTACTTGGTGAATAAGATTAGTTTTAAGTGGTTCTAGAGAGTAAAAAGCAGACTTTTCAAGATAGACAAAACATGGTTTTCCCAGTCTGAATCGAACATTCTTTGGTGAATTCTGTTCATTCCTAGCCAGAAAAGCTTGTAGGAACTTGACTTTGAGGATAAAAAAACAGCCTTTTTTTTTCGCTTTACAAAGTGAATTGTCCTTACTTGGCGATTAAGCTTAGTTTTAAGTAGTTCTAGATGGTAAAAAGCATACCTTTCAATATGGACAAAACATGGGTTTCCTTTCCCAGTCTGACTTGAACATTCTTTGGTGAATCTGTTTGTTCCAAGCGGGAAAAGCTTGTAGGAAGTTGACTTTGAAGATAAACACACAGCAAGTGTTTTACAAAGTGAATTGTTCTTTCTTGGCAATTAAGCTTAGTTTTAAGTAGTTCTAGATGGTAAAAAGCATACTTTTTATATAGACTAAAAATCCTTTTCCCAATCTCAATCTCTCATTCTCTGGCAAATTCTGTTCCTTCCAAGCAGGAAAAGCTTGTAGGAACTTGACTTTGAAGCTGAACACACAGCTAGTGATTTGCAAAGTGAAAGGTGTTACTTGGCAAACAAGCTTAGTTTTAAGTGGTTCTAGAGGGTAAAAAGCACACTTTTCAATATAGACAAAACATGGGTTTCCCAGTCTGAATCGAACTTTCTTTGGAGAATTCTGTTCGTTCAACCAGGAAAAGCTTGTAGGAAGTTGCCTTTCAAGAGAAACATACAGCTAGTGTTTTGCAAATTGAATGGTGTTACTTGGCCAATAAGCTTAGTTTTAATTGTTTCTAGAGGGTAAAAAGCAGACTTTTCAATATAGACAAAACATGGATTTCCCAGTTGAATCGAACATTCGTTGGTGAATCTATTCGTTCCATGCTGGAAAAGCTTGTAGGAAGTTGCCTTTGAAGATAAACACACAGCTAGTTTTTTGCAAAGTGAATTGATGTTACTTGGCCAATAAGCTTAGTTTTAAGTGGTTCTAGACTGTAAAAACCATACTTTTTTTTATGGACAAATCATGGGTTTCCTTTCCCAGTCTGAATCAAACATTCTTTTGCGAATCGTGTTCATTCCAAGTGGGAAAGGCTTGTAGGAAGTTGAGTTTGAAGATAAACACACAGCTAGTGTTTAGCAAAGTGAATTGCTGTTACTTGGCCAATAAGCTTAATTTTAAGTGGTTCTAGAGGGTAAAAAGCATAGTTTTCTATATAGACAAAACATGCCTTTCGAGTTCTGAATCACACATTCTTAGGCGAATTCTGTTCCATCCAAGTGGGAAAAGCTTGTAGGAATTTGATTTTGAAGATAAACACAGAGCTAGTGATTTGCTAATTGAATGGTGTTACTTGGCGAATATGCTTAGTTTCAAGTGGCTCTAGATGGTAAAAAGCAGACTATTCAATATAGACATAACCGGGTTTTCCCAGTCTGAATTTCTCATTCTTTGGCGAAATCTGTTCATTCGAAGCGGGAAAAACTTATAGGTATGTTGACTTTGAATATAACCACACAGCTAGTGTTTTGCAAAGTGAATTGCTCTTACTTGGCCAATAAGCTTAGTTGTCAGTGGTTCTAGAGGCAAAAAACCAGACTTTAATGTATAGACAAAACATGCATTTCCCAGTCTGAACCACACATTCTTTGGCGAATCGTGTTCGTTCCAAGCGGGAAAATTTGTAGGAAGGTGACTAAGAAGAAAAACACACAGCTAGTGTTTTACGAAGTGAATTGTTCTTACGTGGTGATTAAGCTTAGTATTGAGTGGTCCTAGAAGGCAAAAAGCATACTTTTCTATATAGACAAAACATGCGTTTCCAAGACTGAATCACACATTCGTAGGTGAATCATGTTTGTTCCAAGCGGAAAAAGTTTGGTGGAAGTTGACTTTGAAGATAAACACACAGCGAGTGTTTTGCAAAGTGAATTGTTCTTACTACGCGAATATTCTTAGTTTTAAGTGGTTCTAGAGGGTAAAAAAGCAGACTTTTCTATGTAGACAAAACATGGTTTTCCCAGTCTGGATCTTATTCTTTGGGGAATTTTGTTCAATCCAAGCGAGAAAAGCTTGTAGGAACTTGAAGTTGAAGATAAACACACAGCTGGTGTTTTGGAAAGTGAATTGCTGTTACTTGGCCAATACATTTAGTTTTCAGTGGTGCTAGACGGTAAAAAGCAGACTTTTCAGTATAGA
Source organism: Rattus norvegicus (assembly GCF_036323735.1). Classification (NCBI taxonomy): domain Eukaryota; kingdom Metazoa; phylum Chordata; class Mammalia; order Rodentia; family Muridae; genus Rattus; species Rattus norvegicus. The sequence goes on from NC_086021.1 coordinate 5,302,679, forward strand.
AAAAACATGGTTTTCCCAGTCTGAATCTCTCATTCTTGGGCGAATTCTGTTCATCCAAGCAGGAAAAGCTTGTAGGAAGTTGACTTTGAAGACAGACACACAGCTAGTATTTTAGAAAGTGAATTGCTGTTGCTTGGCCAATAAGCTTTGTTTTAAACGGTCCTAGAAGGCAAAAAGCATACTTTTCTATATAGAAAAAAAGTGTGTTTCCCTGTCTGAATCAAACATTCTCAGGCGAATTCTGTTTGTTCCAAGAGGGAAAAGCTTGTAAGAACTTGACTTTGAAGATAAACACACAGCTAGTGATTTGCAAAGTGAAAGGTGTTACTTGGTGAATAAGATTAGTTTTAAGTGGTTCTAGAGAGTAAAAAGCAGACTTTTCAAGATAGACAAAACATGGTTTTCCCAGTCTGAATCGAACATTCTTTGGTGAATTCTGTTCATTCCTAGCCAGAAAAGCTTGTAGGAACTTGACTTTGAGGATAAAAAAACAGCCTTTTTTTTTCGCTTTACAAAGTGAATTGTCCTTACTTGGCGATTAAGCTTAGTTTTAAGTAGTTCTAGATGGTAAAAAGCATACCTTTCAATATGGACAAAACATGGGTTTCCTTTCCCAGTCTGACTTGAACATTCTTTGGTGAATCTGTTTGTTCCAAGCGGGAAAAGCTTGTAGGAAGTTGACTTTGAAGATAAACACACAGCAAGTGTTTTACAAAGTGAATTGTTCTTTCTTGGCAATTAAGCTTAGTTTTAAGTAGTTCTAGATGGTAAAAAGCATACTTTTTATATAGACTAAAAATCCTTTTCCCAATCTCAATCTCTCATTCTCTGGCAAATTCTGTTCCTTCCAAGCAGGAAAAGCTTGTAGGAACTTGACTTTGAAGCTGAACACACAGCTAGTGATTTGCAAAGTGAAAGGTGTTACTTGGCAAACAAGCTTAGTTTTAAGTGGTTCTAGAGGGTAAAAAGCACACTTTTCAATATAGACAAAACATGGGTTTCCCAGTCTGAATCGAACTTTCTTTGGAGAATTCTGTTCGTTCAACCAGGAAAAGCTTGTAGGAAGTTGCCTTTCAAGAGAAACATACAGCTAGTGTTTTGCAAATTGAATGGTGTTACTTGGCCAATAAGCTTAGTTTTAATTGTTTCTAGAGGGTAAAAAGCAGACTTTTCAATATAGACAAAACATGGATTTCCCAGTTGAATCGAACATTCGTTGGTGAATCTATTCGTTCCATGCTGGAAAAGCTTGTAGGAAGTTGCCTTTGAAGATAAACACACAGCTAGTTTTTTGCAAAGTGAATTGATGTTACTTGGCCAATAAGCTTAGTTTTAAGTGGTTCTAGACGGTAAAAACCATACTTTTTTTTATGGACAAATCATGGGTTTCCTTTCCCAGTCTGAATCAAACATTCTTTTGCGAATCGTGTTCATTCCAAGTGGGAAAGGCTTGTAGGAAGTTGACTTTGAAGATAAACACACAGCTAGTGTTTAGCAAAGTGAATTGCTGTTACTTGGCCAATAAGCTTAATTTTAAGTGGTTCTAGAGGGTAAAAAGCATAGTTTTCTATATAGACAAAACATGCCTTTCGAGTTCTGAATCACACATTCTTAGGCGAATTCTGTTCCATCCAAGTGGGAAAAGCTTGTAGGAATTTGATTTTGAAGATAAACACAGAGCTAGTGATTTGCTAATTGAATGGTGTTACTTGGCGAATATGCTTAGTTTCAAGTGGCTCTAGATGGTAAAAAGCAGACTATTCAATATAGACATAACCGGGTTTTCCCAGTCTGAATTTCTCATTCTTTGGCGAAATCTGTTCATTCGAAGCGGGAAAAACTTATAGGTATGTTGACTTTGAATATAACCACACAGCTAGTGTTTTGCAAAGTGAATTGCTCTTACTTGGCCAATAAGCTTAGTTGTCAGTGGTTCTAGAGGCAAAAAACCAGACTTTAATGTATAGACAAAACATGCATTTCCCAGTCTGAACCACACATTCTTTGGCGAATCGTGTTCGTTCCAAGCGGGAAAATTTGTAGGAAGGTGACTAAGAAGAAAAACACACAGCTAGTGTTTTACGAAGTGAATTGTTCTTACGTGGTGATTAAGCTTAGTATTGAGTGGTCCTAGAAGGCAAAAAGCATACTTTTCTATATAGACAAAACATGCGTTTCCAAGACTGAATCACACATTCGTAGGTGAATCATGTTTGTTCCAAGCGGAAAAAGTTTGGTGGAAGTTGACTTTGAAGATAAACACACAGCGAGTGTTTTGCAAAGTGAATTGTTCTTACTACGCGAATATTCTTAGTTTTAAGTGGTTCTAGAGGGTAAAAAAGCAGACTTTTCTATGTAGACAAAACATGGTTTTCCCAGTCTGGATCTTATTCTTTGGGGAATTTTGTTCAATCCAAGCGAGAAAAGCTTGTAGGAACTTGAAGTTGAAGATAAACACACAGCTGGTGTTTTGGAAAGTGAATTGCTGTTACTTGGCCAATACATTTAGTTTTCAGTGGTGCTAGACGGTAAAAAGCAGACTTTTCAGTATAGAAAAAACATGGTTTTCCCAGTCTGAATCTCTCATTCTTGGGCGAATTCTGTTCATCCAAGCAGGAAAAGCTTGTAGGAAGTTGACTTTGAAGACAGACACACAGCTAGTATTTTAGAAAGTGAATTGCTGTTGCTTGGCCAATAAGCTTTGTTTTAAACGGTCCTAGAAGGCAAAAAGCATACTTTTCTATATAGAAAAAAAGTGTGTTTCCCTGTCTGAATCAAACATTCTCAGGCGAATTCTGTTTGTTCCAAGAGGGAAAAGCTTGTAAGAACTTGACTTTGAAGATAAACACACAGCTAGTGATTTGCAAAGTGAAAGGTGTTACTTGGTGAATAAGATTAGTTTTAAGTGGTTCTAGAGAGTAAAAAGCAGACTTTTCAAGATAGACAAAACATGGTTTTCCCAGTCTGAATCGAACATTCTTTGGTGAATTCTGTTCATTCCTAGCCAGAAAAGCTTGTAGGAACTTGACTTTGAGGATAAAAAAACAGCCTTTTTTTTTCGCTTTACAAAGTGAATTGTCCTTACTTGGCGATTAAGCTTAGTTTTAAGTAGTTCTAGATGGTAAAAAGCATACCTTTCAATATGGACAAAACATGGGTTTCCTTTCCCAGTCTGACTTGAACATTCTTTGGTGAATCTGTTTGTTCCAAGCGGGAAAAGCTTGTAGGAAGTTGACTTTGAAGATAAACACACAGCTAGTGTTTTACAAAGTGAATTGTTCTTTCTTGGCAATTAAGCTTAGTTTTAAGTAGTTCTAGATGGTAAAAAGCATACTTTTTATATAGACTAAAAATCCTTTTCCCAATCTCAATCTCTCATTCTCTGGCAAATTCTGTTCCTTCCAAGCAGGAAAAGCTTGTAGGAACTTGACTTTGAAGCTGAACACACAGCTAGTGATTTGCAAAGTGAAAGGTGTTACTTGGCAAACAAGCTTAGTTTTAAGTGGTTCTAGAGGGTAAAAAGCACACTTTTCAATATAGACAAAACATGGGTTTCCCAGTCTGAATCGAACTTTCTTTGGAGAATTCTGTTCGTTCAACCAGGAAAAGCTTGTAGGAAGTTGCCTTTCAAGAGAAACATACAGCTAGTGTTTTGCAAATTGAATGGTGTTACTTGGCCAATAAGCTTAGTTTTAATTGTTTCTAGAGGGTAAAAAGCAGACTTTTCAATATAGACAAAACATGGATTTCCCAGTTGAATCGAACATTCGTTGGTGAATCTATTCGTTCCATGCTGGAAAAGCTTGTAGGAAGTTGCCTTTGAAGATAAACACACAGCTAGTTTTTTGCAAAGTGAATTGATGTTACTTGGCCAATAAGCTTAGTTTTAAGTGGTTCTAGACGGTAAAAACCATACTTTTTTTTATGGACAAATCATGGGTTTCCTTTCCCAGTCTGAATCAAACATTCTTTTGCGAATCGTGTTCATTCCAAGTGGGAAAGGCTTGTAGGAAGTTGACTTTGAAGATAAACACACAGCTAGTGTTTAGCAAAGTGAATTGCTGTTACTTGGCCAATAAGCTTAATTTTAAGTGGTTCTAGAGGGTAAAAAGCATAGTTTTCTATATAGACAAAACATGCCTTTCGAGTTCTGAATCACACATTCTTAGGCGAATTCTGTTCCATCCAAGTGGGAAAAGCTTGTAGGAATTTGATTTTGAAGATAAACACAGAGCTAGTGATTTGCTAATTGAATGGTGTTACTTGGCGAATATGCTTAGTTTCAAGTGGCTCTAGATGGTAAAAAGCAGACTATTCAATATAGACATAACCGGGTTTTCCCAGTCTGAATTTCTCATTCTTTGGCGAAATCTGTTCATTCGAAGCGGGAAAAACTTATAGGTATGTTGACTTTGAATATAACCACACAGCTAGTGTTTTGCAAAGTGAATTGCTCTTACTTGGCCAATAAGCTTAGTTGTCAGTGGTTCTAGAGGCAAAAAACCAGACTTTAATGTATAGACAAAACATGCATTTCCCAGTCTGAACCACACATTCTTTGGCGAATCGTGTTCGTTCCAAGCGGGAAAATTTGTAGGAAGGTGACTAAGAAGAAAAACACACAGCTAGTGTTTTACGAAGTGAATTGTTCTTACGTGGTGATTAAGCTTAGTATTGAGTGGTCCTAGAAGGCAAAAAGCATACTTTTCTATATAGACAAAACATGCGTTTCCAAGACTGAATCACACATTCGTAGGTGAATCATGTTTGTTCCAAGCGGAAAAAGTTTGGTGGAAGTTGACTTTGAAGATAAACACACAGCGAGTGTTTTGCAAAGTGAATTGTTCTTACTACGCGAATATTCTTAGTTTTAAGTGGTTCTAGAGGGTAAAAAAGCAGACTTTTCTATGTAGACAAAACATGGTTTTCCCAGTCTGGATCTTATTCTTTGGGGAATTTTGTTCAATCCAAGCGAGAAAAGCTTGTAGGAACTTGAAGTTGAAGATAAACACACAGCTGGTGTTTTGGAAAGTGAATTGCTGTTACTTGGCCAATACATTTAGTTTTCAGTGGTGCTAGACGGTAAAAAGCAGACTTTTCAGTATAGAAAAAACATGGTTTTCCCAGTCTGAATCTCTCATTCTTGGGCGAATTCTGTTCATCCAAGCAGGAAAAGCTTGTAGGAAGTTGACTTTGAAGACAGACACACAGCTAGTATTTTAGAAAGTGAATTGCTGTTGCTTGGCCAATAAGCTTTGTTTTAAACGGTCCTAGAAGGCAAAAAGCATACTTTTCTATATAGAAAAAAAGTGTGTTTCCCTGTCTGAATCAAACATTCTCAGGCGAATTCTGTTTGTTCCAAGAGGGAAAAGCTTGTAAGAACTTGACTTTGAAGATAAACACACAGCTAGTGATTTGCAAAGTGAAAGGTGTTACTTGGTGAATAAGATTAGTTTTAAGTGGTTCTAGAGAGTAAAAAGCAGACTTTTCAAGATAGACAAAACATGGTTTTCCCAGTCTGAATCGAACATTCTTTGGTGAATTCTGTTCATTCCTAGCCAGAAAAGCTTGTAGGAACTTGACTTTGAGGATAAAAAAACAGCCTTTTTTTTTCGCTTTACAAAGTGAATTGTCCTTACTTGGCGATTAAGCTTAGTTTTAAGTAGTTCTAGATGGTAAAAAGCATACCTTTCAATATGGACAAAACATGGGTTTCCTTTCCCAGTCTGACTTGAACATTCTTTGGTGAATCTGTTTGTTCCAAGCGGGAAAAGCTTGTAGGAAGTTGACTTTGAAGATAAACACACAGCTAGTGTTTTACAAAGTGAATTGTTCTTTCTTGGCAATTAAGCTTAGTTTTAAGTAGTTCTAGATGGTAAAAAGCATACTTTTTATATAGACTAAAAATCCTTTTCCCAATCTCAATCTCTCATTCTCTGGCAAATTCTGTTCCTTCCAAGCAGGAAAAGCTTGTAGGAACTTGACTTTGAAGCTGAACACACAGCTAGTGATTTGCAAAGTGAAAGGTGTTACTTGGCAAACAAGCTTAGTTTTAAGTGGTTCTAGAGGGTAAAAAGCACACTTTTCAATATAGACAAAACATGGGTTTCCCAGTCTGAATCGAACTTTCTTTGGAGAATTCTGTTCGTTCAACCAGGAAAAGCTTGTAGGAAGTTGCCTTTCAAGAGAAACATACAGCTAGTGTTTTGCAAATTGAATGGTGTTACTTGGCCAATAAGCTTAGTTTTAATTGTTTCTAGAGGGTAAAAAGCAGACTTTTCAATATAGACAAAACATGGATTTCCCAGTTGAATCGAACATTCGTTGGTGAGTCTATTCGTTCCATGCTGGAAAAGCTTGTAGGAAGTTGACTTTGAAGATAAACACACAGCTAGTTTTTTGCAAAGTGAATTGATGTTACTTGGCCAATAAGCTTAGTTTTAAGTGGTTCTAGACGGTAAAAACCATACTTTTTTTTATGGACAAATCATGGGTTTCCTTTCCCAGTCTGAATCAAACATTCTTTTGCGAATCGTGTTCATTCCAAGTGGGAAAGGCTTGTAGGAAGTTGACTTTGAAGATAAACACACAGCTAGTGTTTAGCAAAGTGAATTGCTGTTACTTGGCCAATAAGCTTAATTTTAAGTGGTTCTAGAGGGTAAAAAGCATAGTTTTCTATATAGACAAAACATGCCTTTCGAGTTCTGAATCACACATTCTTAGGCGAATTCTGTTCCATCCAAGTGGGAAAAGCTTGTAGGAATTTGATTTTGAAGATAAACACAGAGCTAGTGATTTGCTAATTGAATGGTGTTACTTGGCGAATATGCTTAGTTTCAAGTGGCTCTAGATGGTAAAAAGCAGACTATTCAATATAGACATAACCGGGTTTTCCCAGTCTGAATTTCTCATTCTTTGGCGAAATCTGTTCATTCGAAGCGGGAAAAACTTATAGGTATGTTGACTTTGAATATAACCACACAGCTAGTGTTTTGCAAAGTGAATTGCTCTTACTTGGCCAATAAGCTTAGTTGTCAGTGGTTCTAGAGGCAAAAAACCAGACTTTAATGTATAGACAAAACATGCATTTCCCAGTCTGAACCACACATTCTTTGGCGAATCGTGTTCGTTCCAAGCGGGAAAATTTGTAGGAAGGTGACTAAGAAGAAAAACACACAGCTAGTGTTTTACGAAGTGAATTGTTCTTACGTGGTGATTAAGCTTAGTATTGAGTGGTCCTAGAAGGCAAAAAGCATACTTTTCTATATAGACAAAACATGCGTTTCCAAGACTGAATCACACATTCGTAGGTGAATCATGTTTGTTCCAAGCGGAAAAAGTTTGGTGGAAGTTGACTTTGAAGATAAACACACAGCGAGTGTTTTGCAAAGTGAATTGTTCTTACTACGCGAATATTCTTAGTTTTAAGTGGTTCTAGAGGGTAAAAAAGCAGACTTTTCTATGTAGACAAAACATGGTTTTCCCAGTCTGGATCTTATTCTTTGGGGAATTTTGTTCAATGCAAGCGAGAAAAGCTTGTAGGAACTTGAAGTTGAAGATAAACACACAGCTGGTGTTTTGGAAAGTGAATTGCTGTTACTTGGCCAATACATTTAGTTTTCAGTGGTGCTAGACGGTAAAAAGCAGACTTTTCAGTATAGAAAAAACATGGTTTTCCCAGTCTGAATCTCTCATTCTTGGGCGAATTCTGTTCATCCAAGCAGGAAAAGCTTGTAGGAAGTTGACTTTGAAGACAGACACACAGCTAGTATATTAGAAAGTGAATTGCTGTTGCTTGGCCAATAAGCTTTGTTTTAAACGGTCCTAGAAGGCAAAAAGCATACTTTTCTATATAGAAAAAAAGTGTGTTTCCCTGTCTGAATCAAACATTCTCAGGCGAATTCTGTTTGTTCCAAGAGGGAAAAGCTTGTAAGAACTTGACTTTGAAGATAAACACACAGCTAGTGATTTGCAAAGTGAAAGGTGTTACTTGGTGAATAAGATTAGTTTTAAGTGGTTCTAGAGAGTAAAAAGCAGACTTTTCAAGATAGACAAAACATGGTTTTCCCAGTCTGAATCGAACATTCTTTGGTGAATTCTGTTCATTCCTAGCCAGAAAAGCTTGTAGGAACTTGACTTTGAGGATAAAAAAACAGCCTTTTTTTTTCGCTTTACAAAGTGAATTGTCCTTACTTGGCGATTAAGCTTAGTTTTAAGTAGTTCTAGATGGTAAAAAGCATACCTTTCAATATGGACAAAACATGGGTTTCCTTTCCCAGTCTGACTTGAACATTCTTTGGTGAATCTGTTTGTTCCAAGCGGGAAAAGCTTGTAGGAAGTTGACTTTGAAGATAAACACACAGCTAGTGTTTTACAAAGTGAATTGTTCTTTCTTGGCAATTAAGCTTAGTTTTAAGTAGTTCTAGATGGTAAAAAGCATACTTTTTATATAGACTAAAAATCCTTTTCCCAATCTCAATCTCTCATTCTCTGGCAAATTCTGTTCCTTCCAAGCAGGAAAAGCTTGTAGGAACTTGACTTTGAAGCTGAACACACAGCTAGTGATTTGCAAAGTGAAAGGTGTTACTTGGCAAACAAGCTTAGTTTTAAGTGGTTCTAGAGGGTAAAAAGCACACTTTTCAATATAGACAAAACATGGGTTTCCCAGTCTGAATCGAACTTTCTTTGGAGAATTCTGTTCGTTCAACCAGGAAAAGCTTGTAGGAAGTTGCCTTTCAAGAGAAACATACAGCTAGTGTTTTGCAAATTGAATGGTGTTACTTGGCCAATAAGCTTAGTTTTAATTGTTTCTAGAGGGTAAAAAGCAGACTTTTCAATATAGACAAAACATGGATTTCCCAGTTGAATCGAACATTCGTTGGTGAGTCTATTCGTTCCATGCTGGAAAAGCTTGTAGGAAGTTGACTTTGAAGATAAACACACAGCTAGTTTTTTGCAAAGTGAATTGATGTTACTTGGCCAATAAGCTTAGTTTTAAGTGGTTCTAGACGGTAAAAACCATACTTTTTTTTATGGACAAATCATGGGTTTCCTTTCCCAGTCTGAATCAAACATTCTTTTGCGAATCGTGTTCATTCCAAGTGGGAAAGGCTTGTAGGAAGTTGACTTTGAAGATAAACACACAGCTAGTGTTTAGCAAAGTGAATTGCTGTTACTTGGCCAATAAGCTTAATTTTAAGTGGTTCTAGAGGGTAAAAAGCATAGTTTTCTATATAGACAAAACATGCCTTTCGAGTTCTGAATCACACATTCTTAGGCGAATTCTGTTCCATCCAAGTGGGAAAAGCTTGTAGGAATTTGATTTTGAAGATAAACACAGAGCTAGTGATTTGCTAATTGAATGGTGTTACTTGGCGAATATGCTTAGTTTCAAGTGGCTCTAGATGGTAAAAAGCAGACTATTCAATATAGACATAACCGGGTTTTCCCAGTCTGAATTTCTCATTCTTTGGCGAAATCTGTTCATTCGAAGCGGGAAAAACTTATAGGTATGTTGACTTTGAATATAACCACACAGCTAGTGTTTTGCAAAGTGAATTGCTCTTACTTGGCCAATAAGCTTAGTTGTCAGTGGTTCTAGAGGCAAAATACCAGACTTTAATGTATAGACAAAACATGCATTTCCCAGTCTGAACCACACATTCTTTGGCGAATCGTGTTCGTTCCAAGCGGGAAAATTTGTAGGAAGGTGACTAAGAAGAAAAACACACAGCTAGTGTTTTACGAAGTGAATTGTTCTTACGTGGTGATTAAGCTTAGTATTGAGTGGTCCTAGAAGGCAAAAAGCATACTTTTCTATATAGACAAAACATGCGTTTCCAAGACTGAATCACACATTCGTAGGTGAATCATGTTTGTTCCAAGCGGAAAAAGTTTGGTGGAAGTTGACTTTGAAGATAAACACACAGCGAGTGTTTTGCAAAGTGAATTGTTCTTACTACGCGAATATTCTTAGTTTTAAGTGGTTCTAGAGGGTAAAAAAGCAGACTTTTCTATGTAGACAAAACATGGTTTTCCCAGTCTGGATCTTATTCTTTGGGGAATTTTGTTCAATGCAAGCGAGAAAAGCTTGTAGGAACTTGAAGTTGAAGATAAACACACAGCTGGTGTTTTGGAAAGTGAATTGCTGTTACTTGGCCAATACATTTAGTTTTCAGTGGTGCTAGACGGTAAAAAGCAGACTTTTCAGTATAGAAAAAACATGGTTTTCCCAGTCTGAATCTCTCATTCTTGGGCGAATTCTGTTCATCCAAGCAGGAAAAGCTTGTAGGAAGTTGACTTTGAAGACAGACACACAGCTAGTATTTTAGAAAGTGAATTGCTGTTGCTTGGCCAATAAGCTTTGTTTTAAACGGTCCTAGAAGGCAAAAGGCATACTTTTCTATATAGAAAAAAAGTGTGTTTCCCTGTCTGAATCAAACATTCTCAGGCGAATTCTGTTTGTTCCAAGAGGGAAAAGCTTGTAAGAACTTGACTTTGAAGATAAACACACAGCTAGTGATTTGCAAAGTGAAAGGTGTTACTTGGTGAATAAGATTAGTTTTAAGTGGTTCTAGAGAGTAAAAAGCAGACTTTTCAAGATAGACAAAACATGGTTTTCCCAGTCTGAATCGAACATTCTTTGGTGAATTCTGTTCATTCCTAGCCAGAAAAGCTTGTAGGAACTTGACTTTGAGGATAAAAAAACAGCCTTTTTTTTTCGCTTTACAAAGTGAATTGTCCTTACTTGGCGATTAAGCTTAGTTTTAAGTAGTTCTAGATGGTAAAAAGCATACCTTTCAATATGGACAAAACATGGGTTTCCTTTCCCAGTCTGACTTGAACATTCTTTGGTGAATCTGTTTGTTCCAAGCGGGAAAAGCTTGTAGGAAGTTGACTTTGAAGATAAACACACAGCTAGTGTTTTACAAAGTGAATTGTTCTTTCTTGGCAATTAAGCTTAGTTTTAAGTAGTTCTAGATGGTAAAAAGCATACTTTTTATATAGACTAAAAATCCTTTTCCCAATCTCAATCTCTCATTCTCTGGCAAATTCTGTTCCTTCCAAGCAGGAAAAGCTTGTAGGAACTTGACTTTGAAGCTGAACACACAGCTAGTGATTTGCAAAGTGAAAGGTGTTACTTGGCAAACAAGCTTAGTTTTAAGTGGTTCTAGAGGGTAAAAAGCACACTTTTCAATATAGACAAAACATGGGTTTCCCAGTCTGAATCGAACTTTCTTTGGAGAATTCTGTTCGTTCAACCAGGAAAAGCTTGTAGGAAGTTGCCTTTCAAGAGAAACATACAGCTAGTGTTTTGCAAATTGAATGGTGTTACTTGGCCAATAAGCTTAGTTTTAATTGTTTCTAGAGGGTAAAAAGCAGACTTTTCAATATAGACAAAACATGGATTTCCCAGTTGAATCGAACATTCGTTGGTGAGTCTATTCGTTCCATGCTGGAAAAGCTTGTAGGAAGTTGACTTTGAAGATAAACACACAGCTAGTTTTTTGCAAAGTGAATTGATGTTACTTGGCCAATAAGCTTAATTTTAAGTGGTTCTAGACGGTAAAAACCATACTTTTTTTTATGGACAAATCATGGGTTTCCTTTCCCAGTCTGAATCAAACATTCTTTTGCGAATCGTGTTCATTCCAAGTGGGAAAGGCTTGTAGGAAGTTGACTTTGAAGATAAACACACAGCTAGTGTTTAGCAAAGTGAATTGCTGTTACTTGGCCAATAAGCTTAATTTTAAGTGGTTCTAGAGGGTAAAAAGCATAGTTTTCTATATAGACAAAACATGCCTTTCGAGTTCTGAATCACACATTCTTAGGCGAATTCTGTTCCATCCAAGTGGGAAAAGCTTGTAGGAATTTGATTTTGAAGATAAACACAGAGCTAGTGATTTGCTAATTGAATGGTGTTACTTGGCGAATATGCTTAGTTTCAAGTGGCTCTAGATGGTAAAAAGCAGACTATTCAATATAGACATAACCGGGTTTTCCCAGTCTGAATTTCTCATTCTTTGGCGAAATCTGTTCATTCGAAGCGGGAAAAACTTATAGGTATGTTGACTTTGAATATAACCACACAGCTAGTGTTTTGCAAAGTGAATTGCTCTTACTTGGCCAATAAGCTTAGTTGTCAGTGGTTCTAGAGGCAAAATACCAGACTTTAATGTATAGACAAAACATGCATTTCCCAGTCTGAACCACACATTCTTTGGCGAATCGTGTTCGTTCCAAGCGGGAAAATTTGTAGGAAGGTGACTAAGAAGAAAAACACACAGCTAGTGTTTTACGAAGTGAATTGTTCTTACGTGGTGATTAAGCTTAGTATTGAGTGGTCCTAGAAGGCAAAAAGCATACTTTTCTATATAGACAAAACATGCGTTTCCAAGACTGAATCACACATTCGTAGGTGAATCATGTTTGTTCCAAGCGGAAAAAGTTTGGTGGAAGTTGACTTTGAAGATAAACACACAGCGAGTGTTTTGCAAAGTGAATTGTTCTTACTACGCGAATATTCTTAGTTTTAAGTGGTTCTAGAGGGTAAAAAAGCAGACTTTTCTATGTAGACAAAACATGGTTTTCCCAGTCTGGATGTTATTCTTTGGGGAATTTTGTTCAATGCAAGCGAGAAAAGCTTGTAGGAACTTGAAGTTGAAGATAAACACACAGCTGGTGTTTTGGAAAGTGAATTGCTGTTACTTGGCCAATACATTTAGTTTTCAGTGGTGCTAGACGGTAAAAAGCAGACTTTTCAGTATAGAAAAAACATGGTTTTCCCAGTCTGAATCTCTCATTCTTGGGCGAATTCTGTTCATCCAAGCAGGAAAAGCTTGTAGGAAGTTGACTTTGAAGACAGACACACAGCTAGTATTTTAGAAAGTGAATTGCTGTTGCTTGGCCAATAAGCTTTGTTTTAAACGGTCCTAGAAGGCAAAAGGCATACTTTTCTATATAGAAAAAAAGTGTGTTTCCCTGTCTGAATCAAACATTCTCAGGCGAATTCTGTTTGTTCCAAGAGGGAAAAGCTTGTAAGAACTTGACTTTGAAGATAAACACACAGCTAGTGATTTGCAAAGTGAAAGGTGTTACTTGGTGAATAAGATTAGTTTTAAGTGGTTCTAGAGAGTAAAAAGCAGACTTTTCAAGATAGACAAAACATGGTTTTCCCAGTCTGAATCGAACATTCTTTGGTGAATTCTGTTCATTCCTAGCCAGAAAAGCTTGTAGGAACTTGACTTTGAGGATAAAAAAACAGCCTTTTTTTTCGCTTTACAAAGTGAATTGTCCTTACTTGGCGATTAAGCTTAGTTTTAAGTAGTTCTAGATGGTAAAAAGCATACCTTTCAATATGGACAAAACATGGGTTTCCTTTCCCAGTCTGACTTGAACATTCTTTGGTGAATCTGTTTGTTCCAAGCGGGAAAAGCTTGTAGGAAGTTGACTTTGAAGATAAACACACAGCTAGTGTTTTACAAAGTGAATTGTTCTTTCTTGGCAATTAAGCTTAGTTTTAAGTAGTTCTAGATGGTAAAAAGCATACTTTTTATATAGACTAAAAATCCTTTTCCCAATCTCAATCTCTCATTCTCTGGCAAATTCTGTTCCTTCCAAGCAGGAAAAGCTTGTAGGAACTTGACTTTGAAGCTGAACACACAGCTAGTGATTTGCAAAGTGAAAGGTGTTACTTGGCAAACAAGCTTAGTTTTAAGTGGTTCTAGAGGGTAAAAAGCACACTTTTCAATATAGACAAAACATGGGTTTCCCAGTCTGAATCGAACTTTCTTTGGAGAATTCTGTTCGTTCAACCAGGAAAAGCTTGTAGGAAGTTGCCTTTCAAGAGAAACATACAGCTAGTGTTTTGCAAATTGAATGGTGTTACTTGGCCAATAAGCTTAGTTTTAATTGTTTCTAGAGGGTAAAAAGCAGACTTTTCAATATAGACAAAACATGGATTTCCCAGTTGAATCGAACATTCGTTGGTGAATCTATTCGTTCCATGCTGGAAAAGCTTGTAGGAAGTTGACTTTGAAGATAAACACACAGCTAGTTTTTTGCAAAGTGAATTGATGTTACTTGGCCAATAAGCTTAGTTTTAAGTGGTTCTAGACGGTAAAAACCATACTTTTTTTTATGGACAAATCATGGGTTTCCTTTCCCAGTCTGAATCAAACATTCTTTTGCGAATCGTGTTCATTCCAAGTGGGAAAGGCTTGTAGGAAGTTGACTTTGAAGATAAACACACAGCTAGTGTTTAGCAAAGTGAATTGCTGTTACTTGGCCAATAAGCTTAATTTTAAGTGGTTCTAGAGGGTAAAAAGCATAGTTTTCTATATAGACAAAACATGCCTTTCGAGTTCTGAATCACACATTCTTAGGCGAATTCTGTTCCATCCAAGTGGGAAAAGCTTGTAGGAATTTGATTTTGAAGATAAACACAGAGCTAGTGATTTGCTAATTGAATGGTGTTACTTGGCGAATATGCTTAGTTTCAAGTGGCTCTAGATGGTAAAAAGCAGACTATTCAATATAGACATAACCGGGTTTTCCCAGTCTGAATTTCTCATTCTTTGGCGAAATCTGTTCATTCGAAGCGGGAAAAAATTATAGGTATGTTGACTTTGAATATAACCACACAGCTAGTGTTTTGCAAAGTGAATTGCTCTTACTTGGCCAATAAGCTTAGTTGTCAGTGGTTCTAGAGGCAAAAAACCAGACTTTAATGTATAGACAAAACATGCATTTCCCAGTCTGAACCACACATTCTTTGGCGAATCGTGTTCGTTCCAAGCGGGAAAATTTGTAGGAAGGTGACTAAGAAGAAAAACACACAGCTAGTGTTTTACGAAGTGAATTGTTCTTACGTGGTGATTAAGCTTAGTATTGAGTGGTCCTAGAAGGCAAAAAGCATACTTTTCTATATAGACAAAACATGCGTTTCCAAGACTGAATCACACATTCGTAGGTGAATCATGTTTGTTCCAAGCGGAAAAAGTTTGGTGGAAGTTGACTTTGAAGATAAACACACAGCGAGTGTTTTGCAAAGTGAATTGTTCTTACTACGCGAATATTCTTAGTTTTAAGTGGTTCTAGAGGGTAAAAAAGCAGACTTTTCTATGTAGACAAAACATGGTTTTCCCAGTCTGGATCTTATTCTTTGGGGAATTTTGTTCAATGCAAGCGAGAAAAGCTTGTAGGAACTTGAAGTTGAAGATAAACACACAGCTGGTGTTTTGGAAAGTGAATTGCTGTTACTTGGCCAATACATTTAGTTTTCAGTGGTGCTAGACGGTAAAAAGCAGACTTTTCAGTATAGAAAAAACATGGTTTTCCCAGTCTGAATCTCTCATTCTTGGGCGAATTCTGTTCATCCAAGCAGGAAAAGCTTGTAGGAAGTTGACTTTGAAGACAGACACACAGCTAGTATTTTAGAAAGTGAATTGCTGTTGCTTGGCCAATAAGCTTTGTTTTAAACGGTCCTAGAAGGCAAAAAGCATACTTTTCTATATAGAAAAAAAGTGTGTTTCCCTGTCTGAATCAAACATTCTCAGGCGAATTCTGTTTGTTCCAAGAGGGAAAAGCTTGTAAGAACTTGACTTTGAAGATAAACACACAGCTAGTGATTTGCAAAGTGAAAGGTGTTACTTGGTGAATAAGATTAGTTTTAAGTGGTTCTAGAGAGTAAAAAGCAGACTTTTCAAGATAGACAAAACATGGTTTTCCCAGTCTGAATCGAACATTCTTTGGTGAATTCTGTTCATTCCTAGCCAGAAAAGCTTGTAGGAACTTGACTTTGAGGATAAAAAAACAGCCTTTTTTTTTCGCTTTACAAAGTGAATTGTTCTTACTTGGCGATTAAGCTTAGTTTTAAGTAGTTCTAGATGGTAAAAAGCATACCTTTCAATATGGACAAAACATGGGTTTCCTTTCCCAGTCTGACTTGAACATTCTTTGGTGAATCTGTTTGTTCCAAGCGGGAAAAGCTTGTAGGAAGTTGACTTTGAAGATAAACACACAGCTAGTGTTTTACAAAGTGAATTGTTCTTTCTTGGCAATTAAGCTTAGTTTTAAGTAGTTCTAGATGGTAAAAAGCATACTTTTTATATAGACTAAAAATCCTTTTCCCAATCTCAATCTCTCATTCTCTGGCAAATTCTGTTCCTTCCAAGCAGGAAAAGCTTGTAGGAACTTGACTTTGAAGCTGAACACACAGCTAGTGATTTGCAAAGTGAAAGGTGTTACTTGGCAAACAAGCTTAGTTTTAAGTGGTTCTAGAGGGTAAAAAGCACACTTTTCAATATAGACAAAACATGGGTTTCCCAGTCTGAATCGAACTTTCTTTGGAGAATTCTGTTCGTTCAACCAGGAAAAGCTTGCAGGAAGTTGCCTTTCAAGAGAAACATACAGCTAGTGTTTTGCAAATTGAATGGTGTTACTTGGCCAATAAGCTTAGGTTTAATTGTTTCTAGAGGGTAAAAAGCAGACTTTTCAATATAGACAAAACATGGATTTCCCAGTTGAATCGAACATTCGTTGGTGAGTCTATTCGTTCCATGCTGGAAAAGCTTGTAGGAAGTTGACTTTGAAGATAAACACACAGCTAGTTTTTTGCAAAGTGAATTGATGTTACTTGGCCAATAAGCTTAGTTTTAAGTGGTTCTAGACGGTAAAAACCATACTTTTTTTTATGGACAAATCATGGGTTTCCTTTCCCAGTCTGAATCAAACATTCTTTTGCGAATCGTGTTCATTCCAAGTGGGAAAGGCTTGTAGGAAGTTGACTTTGAAGATAAACACACAGCTAGTGTTTAGCAAAGTGAATTGCTGTTACTTGGCCAATAAGCTTAATTTTAAGTGGTTCTAGAGGGTAAAAAGCATAGTTTTCTATATAGACAAAACATGCCTTTCGAGTTCTGAATCACACATTCTTAGGCGAATTCTGTTCCATCCAAGTGGGAAAAGCTTGTAGGAATTTGATTTTGAAGATAAACACAGAGCTAGTGATTTGCTAATTGAATGGTGTTACTTGGCGAATATGCTTAGTTTCAAGTGGCTCTAGATGGTAAAAAGCAGACTATTCAATATAGACATAACCGGGTTTTCCCAGTCTGAATTTCTCATTCTTTGGCGAAATCTGTTCATTCGAAGCGGGAAAAACTTATAGGTATGTTGACTTTGAATATAACCACACAGCTAGTGTTTTGCAAAGTGAATTGCTCTTACTTGGCCAATAAGCTTAGTTGTCAGTGGTTCTAGAGGCAAAAAACCAGACTTTAATGTATAGACAAAACATGCATTTCCCAGTCTGAACCACACATTCTTTGGCGAATCGTGTTCGTTCCAAGCGGGAAAATTTGTAGGAAGGTGACTAAGAAGAAAAACACACAGCTAGTGTTTTACGAAGTGAATTGTTCTTACGTGGTGATTAAGCTTAGTATTGAGTGGTCCTAGAAGGCAAAAAGCATACTTTTCTATATAGACAAAACATGCGTTTCCAAGACTGAATCACACATTCGTAGGTGAATCATGTTTGTTCCAAGCGGAAAAAGTTTGGTGGAAGTTGACTTTGAAGATAAACACACAGCGAGTGTTTTGCAAAGTGAATTGTTCTTACTACGCGAATATTCTTAGTTTTAAGTGGTTCTAGAGGGTAAAAAAGCAGACTTTTCTATGTAGACAAAACATGGTTTTCCCAGTCTGGATCTTATTCTTTGGGGAATTTTGTTCAATGCAAGCGAGAAAAGCTTGTAGGAACTTGAAGTTGAAGATAAACACACAGCTGGTGTTTTGGAAAGTGAATTGCTGTTACTTGGCCAATACATTTAGTTTTCAGTGGTGCTAGACGGTAAAAAGCAGACTTTTCAGTATAGAAAAAACATGGTTTTCCCAGTCTGAATCTCTCATTCTTGGGCGAATTCTGTTCATCCAAGCAGGAAAAGCTTGTAGGAAGTTGACTTTGAAGACAGACACACAGCTAGTATTTTAGAAAGTGAATTGCTGTTGCTTGGCCAATAAGCTTTGTTTTAAACGGTCCTAGAAGGCAAAAAGCATACTTTTCTATATAGAAAAAAAGTGTGTTTCCCTGTCTGAATCAAACATTCTCAGGCGAATTCTGTTTGTTCCAAGAGGGAAAAGCTTGTAAGAACTTGACTTTGAAGATAAACACACAGCTAGTGATTTGCAAAGTGAAAGGTGTTACTTGGTGAATAAGATTAGTTTTAAGTGGTTCTAGAGAGTAAAAAGCAGACTTTTCAAGATAGACAAAACATGGTTTTCCCAGTCTGAATCGAACATTCTTTGGTGAATTCTGTTCATTCCTAGCCAGAAAAGCTTGTAGGAACTTGACTTTGAGGATAAAAAAACAGCCTTTTTTTTTCGCTTTACAAAGTGAATTGTTCTTACTTGGCGATTAAGCTTAGTTTTAAGTAGTTCTAGATGGTAAAAAGCATACCTTTCAATATGGACAAAACATGGGTTTCCTTTCCCAGTCTGACTTGAACATTCTTTGGTGAATCTGTTTGTTCCAAGCGGGAAAAGCTTGTAGGAAGTTGACTTTGAAGATAAACACACAGCTAGTGTTTTACAAAGTGAATTGTTCTTTCTTGGCAATTAAGCTTAGTTTTAAGTAGTTCTAGATGGTAAAAAGCATACTTTTTATATAGACTAAAAATCCTTTTCCCAATCTCAATCTCTCATTCTCTGGCAAATTCTGTTCCTTCCAAGCAGGAAAAGCTTGTAGGAACTTGACTTTGAAGCTGAACACACAGCTAGTGATTTGCAAAGTGAAAGGTGTTACTTGGCAAACAAGCTTAGTTTTAAGTGGTTCTAGAGGGTAAAAAGCACACTTTTCAATATAGACAAAACATGGGTTTCCCAGTCTGAATCGAACTTTCTTTGGAGAATTCTGTTCGTTCAACCAGGAAAAGCTTGTAGGAAGTTGCCTTTCAAGAGAAACATACAGCTAGCGTTTTGCAAATTGAATGGTGTTACTTGGCCAATAAGCTTAGTTTTAATTGTTTCTAGAGGGTAAAAAGCAGACTTTTCAATATAGACAAAACATGGATTTCCCAGTTGAATCGAACATTCGTTGGTGAATCTATTCGTTCCATGCTGGAAAAGCTTGTAGGAAGTTGACTTTGAAGATAAACACACAGCTAGTTTTTTGCAAAGTGAATTGATGTTACTTGGCCAATAAGCTTAGTTTTAAGTGGTTCTAGACGGTAAAAACCATACTTTTTTTTATGGACAAATCATGGGTTTCCTTTCCCAGTCTGAATCAAACATTCTTTTGCGAATCGTGTTCATTCCAAGTGGGAAAGGCTTGTAGGAAGTTGACTTTGAAGATAAACACACAGCTAGTGTTTAGCAAAGTGAATTGCTGTTACTTGGCCAATAAGCTTAATTTTAAGTGGTTCTAGAGGGTAAAAAGCATAGTTTTCTATATAGACAAAACATGCCTTTCGAGTTCTGAATCACACATTCTTAGGCGAATTCTGTTCCATCCAAGTGGGAAAAGCTTGTAGGAATTTGATTTTGAAGATAAACACAGAGCTAGTGATTTGCTAATTGAATGGTGTTACTTGGCGAATATGCTTAGTTTCAAGTGGCTCTAGATGGTAAAAAGCAGACTATTCAATATAGACATAACCGGGTTTTCCCAGTCTGAATTTCTCATTCTTTGGCGAAATCTGTTCATTCGAAGCGGGAAAAACTTATAGGTATGTTGACTTTGAATATAACCACACAGCTAGTGTTTTGCAAAGTGAATTGCTCTTACTTGGCCAATAAGCTTAGTTGTCAGTGGTTCTAGAGGCAAAAAACCAGACTTTAATGTATAGACAAAACATGCATTTCCCAGTCTGAACCACACATTCTTTGGCGAATCGTGTTCGTTCCAAGCGGGAAAATTTGTAGGAAGGTGACTAAGAAGAAAAACACACAGCTAGTGTTTTACGAAGTGAATTGTTCTTACGTGGTGATTAAGCTTAGTATTGAGTGGTCCTAGAAGGCAAAAAGCATACTTTTCTATATAGACAAAACATGCGTTTCCAAGACTGAATCACACATTCGTAGGTGAATCATGTTTGTTCCAAGCGGAAAAAGTTTGGTGGAAGTTGACTTTGAAGATAAACACACAGCGAGTGTTTTGCAAAGTGAATTGTTCTTACTACGCGAATATTCTTAGTTTTAAGTGGTTCTAGAGGGTAAAAAAGCAGACTTTTCTATGTAGACAAAACATGGTTTTCCCAGTCTGGATCTTATTCTTTGGGGAATTTTGTTCAATGCAAGCGAGAAAAGCTTGTAGGAACTTGAAGTTGAAGATAAACACACAGCTGGTGTTTTGGAAAGTGAATTGCTGTTACTTGGCCAATACATTTAGTTTTCAGTGGTGCTAGACGGTAAAAAGCAGACTTTTCAGTATAGAAAAAACATGGTTTTCCCAGTCTGAATCTCTCATTCTTGGGCGAATTCTGTTCATCCAAGCAGGAAAAGCTTGTAGGAAGTTGACTTTGAAGACAGACACACAGCTAGTATTTTAGAAAGTGAATTGCTGTTGCTTGGCCAATAAGCTTTGTTTTAAACGGTCCTAGAAGGCAAAAAGCATACTTTTCTATATAGAAAAAAAGTGTGTTTCCCTGTCTGAATCAAACATTCTCAGGCGAATTCTGTTTGTTCCAAGAGGGAAAAGCTTGTAAGAACTTGACTTTGAAGATAAACACACAGCTAGTGATTTGCAAAGTGAAAGGTGTTACTTGGTGAATAAGATTAGTTTTAAGTGGTTCTAGAGAGTAAAAAGCAGACTTTTCAAGATAGACAAAACATGGTTTTCCCAGTCTGAATCGAACATTCTTTGGTGAATTCTGTTCATTCCTAGCCAGAAAAGCTTGTAGGAACTTGACTTTGAGGATAAAAAAACAGCCTTTTTTTTTCGCTTTACAAAGTGAATTGTCCTTACTTGGCGATTAAGCTTAGTTTTAAGTAGTTCTAGATGGTAAAAAGCATACCTTTCAATATGGACAAAACATGGGTTTCCTTTCCCAGTCTGACTTGAACATTCTTTGGTGAATCTGTTTGTTCCAAGCGGGAAAAGCTTGTAGGAAGTTGACTTTGAAGATAAACACACAGCTAGTGTTTTACAAAGTGAATTGTTCTTTCTTGGCAATTAAGCTTAGTTTTAAGTAGTTCTAGATGGTAAAAAGCATACTTTTTATATAGACTAAAAATCCTTTTCCCAATCTCAATCTCTCATTCTCTGGCAAATTCTGTTCCTTCCAAGCAGGAAAAGCTTGTAGGAACTTGACTTTGAAGCTGAACACACAGCTAGTGATTTGCAAAGTGAAAGGTGTTACTTGGCAAACAAGCTTAGTTTTAAGTGGTTCTAGAGGGTAAAAAGCACACTTTTCAATATAGACAAAACATGGGTTTCCCAGTCTGAATCGAACTTTCTTTGGAGAATTCTGTTCGTTCAACCAGGAAAAGCTTGTAGGAAGTTGCCTTTCAAGAGAAACATACAGCTAGCGTTTTGCAAATTGAATGGTGTTACTTGGCCAATAAGCTTAGTTTTAATTGTTTCTAGAGGGTAAAAAGCAGACTTTTCAATATAGACAAAACATGGATTTCCCAGTTGAATCGAACATTCGTTGGTGAATCTATTCGTTCCATGCTGGAAAAGCTTGTAGGAAGTTGACTTTGAAGATAAACACACAGCTAGTTTTTTGCAAAGTGAATTGATGTTACTTGGCCAATAAGCTTAGTTTTAAGTGGTTCTAGACGGTAAAAACCATACTTTTTTTTATGGACAAATCATGGGTTTCCTTTCCCAGTCTGAATCAAACATTCTTTTGCGAATCGTGTTCATTCCAAGTGGGAAAGGCTTGTAGGAAGTTGACTTTGAAGATAAACACACAGCTAGTGTTTAGCAAAGTGAATTGCTGTTACTTGGCCAATAAGCTTAATTTTAAGTGGTTCTAGAGGGTAAAAAGCATAGTTTTCTATATAGACAAAACATGCCTTTCGAGTTCTGAATCACACATTCTTAGGCGAATTCTGTTCCATCCAAGTGGGAAAAGCTTGTAGGAATTTGATTTTGAAGATAAACACAGAGCTAGTGATTTGCTAATTGAATGGTGTTACTTGGCGAATATGCTTAGTTTCAAGTGGCTCTAGATGGTAAAAAGCAGACTATTCAATATAGACATAACCGGGTTTTCCCAGTCTGAATTTCTCATTCTTTGGCGAAATCTGTTCATTCGAAGCGGGAAAAACTTATAGGTATGTTGACTTTGAATATAACCACACAGCTAGTGTTTTGCAAAGTGAATTGCTCTTACTTGGCCAATAAGCTTAGTTGTCAGTGGTTCTAGAGGCAAAAAACCAGACTTTAATGTATAGACAAAACATGCATTTCCCAGTCTGAACCACACATTCTTTGGCGAATCGTGTTCGTTCCAAGCGGGAAAATTTGTAGGAAGGTGACTAAGAAGAAAAACACACAGCTAGTGTTTTACGAAGTGAATTGTTCTTACGTGGTGATTAAGCTTAGTATTGAGTGGTCCTAGAAGGCAAAAAGCATACTTTTCTATATAGACAAAACATGCGTTTCCAAGACTGAATCACACATTCGTAGGTGAATCATGTTTGTTCCAAGCGGAAAAAGTTTGGTGGAAGTTGACTTTGAAGATAAACACACAGCGAGTGTTTTGCAAAGTGAATTGTTCTTACTACGCGAATATTCTTAGTTTTAAGTGGTTCTAGAGGGTAAAAAAGCAGACTTTTCTATGTAGACAAAACATGGTTTTCCCAGTCTGGATCTTATTCTTTGGGGAATTTTGTTCAATGCAAGCGAGAAAAGCTTGTAGGAACTTGAAGTTGAAGATAAACACACAGCTGGTGTTTTGGAAAGTGAATTGCTGTTACTTGGCCAATACATTTAGTTTTCAGTGGTGCTAGACGGTAAAAAGCAGACTTTTCAGTATAGAAAAAACATGGTTTTCCCAGTCTGAATCTCTCATTCTTGGGCGAATTCTGTTCATCCAAGCAGGAAAAGCTTGTAGGAAGTTGACTTTGAAGACAGACACACAGCTAGTATTTTAGAAAGTGAATTGCTGTTGCTTGGCCAATAAGCTTTGTTTTAAACGGTCCTAGAAGGCAAAAAGCATACTTTTCTATATAGAAAAAAAGTGTGTTTCCCTGTCTGAATCAAACATTCTCAGGCGAATTCTGTTTGTTCCAAGAGGGAAAAGCTTGTAAGAACTTGACTTTGAAGATAAACACACAGCTAGTGATTTGCAAAGTGAAAGGTGTTACTTGGTGAATAAGATTAGTTTTAAGTGGTTCTAGAGAGTAAAAAGCAGACTTTTCAAGATAGACAAAACATGGTTTTCCCAGTCTGAATCGAACATTCTTTGGTGAATTCTGTTCATTCCTAGCCAGAAAAGCTTGTAGGAACTTGACTTTGAGGATAAAAAAACAGCCTTTTTTTTTCGCTTTACAAAGTGAATTGTTCTTACTTGGCGATTAAGCTTAGTTTTAAGTAGTTCTAGATGGTAAAAAGCATACCTTTCAATATGGACAAAACATGGGTTTCCTTTCCCAGTCTGACTTGAACATTCTTTGGTGAATCTGTTTGTTCCAAGCGGGAAAAGCTTGTAGGAAGTTGACTTTGAAGATAAACACACAGCTAGTGTTTTACAAAGTGAATTGTTCTTTCTTGGCAATTAAGCTTAGTTTTAAGTAGTTCTAGATGGTAAAAAGCATACTTTTTATATAGACTAAAAATCCTTTTCCCAATCTCAATCTCTCATTCTCTGGCAAATTCTGTTCCTTCCAAGCAGGAAAAGCTTGTAGGAACTTGACTTTGAAGCTGAACACACAGCTAGTGATTTGCAAAGTGAAAGGTGTTACTTGGCAAACAAGCTTAGTTTTAAGTGGTTCTAGAGGGTAAAAAGCACACTTTTCAATATAGACAAAACATGGGTTTCCCAGTCTGAATCGAACTTTCTTTGGAGAATTCTGTTCGTTCAACCAGGAAAAGCTTGTAGGAAGTTGCCTTTCAAGAGAAACATACAGCTAGCGTTTTGCAAATTGAATGGTGTTACTTGGCCAATAAGCTTAGTTTTAATTGTTTCTAGAGGGTAAAAAGCAGACTTTTCAATATAGACAAAACATGGATTTCCCAGTTGAATCGAACATTCGTTGGTGAATCTATTCGTTCCATGCTGGAAAAGCTTGTAGGAAGTTGACTTTGAAGATAAACACACAGCTAGTTTTTTGCAAAGTGAATTGATGTTACTTGGCCAATAAGCTTAGTTTTAAGTGGTTCTAGACGGTAAAAACCATACTTTTTTTTATGGACAAATCATGGGTTTCCTTTCCCAGTCTGAATCAAACATTCTTTTGCGAATCGTGTTCATTCCAAGTGGGAAAGGCTTGTAGGAAGTTGACTTTGAAGATAAACACACAGCTAGTGTTTAGCAAAGTGAATTGCTGTTACTTGGCCAATAAGCTTAATTTTAAGTGGTTCTAGAGGGTAAAAAGCATAGTTTTCTATATAGACAAAACATGCCTTTCGAGTTCTGAATCACACATTCTTAGGCGAATTCTGTTCCATCCAAGTGGGAAAAGCTTGTAGGAATTTGATTTTGAAGATAAACACAGAGCTAGTGATTTGCTAATTGAATGGTGTTACTTGGCGAATATGCTTAGTTTCAAGTGGCTCTAGATGGTAAAAAGCAGACTATTCAATATAGACATAACCGGGTTTTCCCAGTCTGAATTTCTCATTCTTTGGCGAAATCTGTTCATTCGAAGCGGGAAAAACTTATAGGTATGTTGACTTTGAATATAACCACACAGCTAGTGTTTTGCAAAGTGAATTGCTCTTACTTGGCCAATAAGCTTAGTTGTCAGTGGTTCTAGAGGCAAAAAACCAGACTTTAATGTATAGACAAAACATGCATTTCCCAGTCTGAACCACACATTCTTTGGCGAATCGTGTTCGTTCCAAGCGGGAAAATTTGTAGGAAGGTGACTAAGAAGAAAAACACACAGCTAGTGTTTTACGAAGTGAATTGTTCTTACGTGGTGATTAAGCTTAGTATTGAGTGGTCCTAGAAGGCAAAAAGCATACTTTTCTATATAGACAAAACATGCGTTTCCAAGACTGAATCACACATTCGTAGGTGAATCATGTTTGTTCCAAGCGGAAAAAGTTTGGTGGAAGTTGACTTTGAAGATAAACACACAGCGAGTGTTTTGCAAAGTGAATTGTTCTTACTACGCGAATATTCTTAGTTTTAAGTGGTTCTAGAGGGTAAAAAAGCAGACTTTTCTATGTAGACAAAACATGGTTTTCCCAGTCTGGATCTTATTCTTTGGGGAATTTTGTTCAATGCAAGCGAGAAAAGCTTGTAGGAACTTGAAGTTGAAGATAAACACACAGCTGGTGTTTTGGAAAGTGAATTGCTGTTACTTGGCCAATACATTTAGTTTTCAGTGGTGCTAGACGGTAAAAAGCAGACTTTTCAGTATAGAAAAAACATGGTTTTCCCAGTCTGAATCTCTCATTCTTGGGCGAATTCTGTTCATCCAAGCAGGAAAAGCTTGTAGGAAGTTGACTTTGAAGACAGACACACAGCTAGTATTTTAGAAAGTGAATTGCTGTTGCTTGGCCAATAAGCTTTGTTTTAAACGGTCCTAGAAGGCAAAAAGCATACTTTTCTATATAGAAAAAAAGTGTGTTTCCCTGTCTGAATCAAACATTCTCAGGCGAATTCTGTTTGTTCCAAGAGGGAAAAGCTTGTAAGAACTTGACTTTGAAGATAAACACACAGCTAGTGATTTGCAAAGTGAAAGGTGTTACTTGGTGAATAAGATTAGTTTTAAGTGGTTCTAGAGAGTAAAAAGCAGACTTTTCAAGATAGACAAAACATGGTTTTCCCAGTCTGAATCGAACATTCTTTGGTGAATTCTGTTCATTCCTAGCCAGAAAAGCTTGTAGGAACTTGACTTTGAGGATAAAAAAACAGCCTTTTTTTTTTCGCTTTACAAAGTGAATTGTCCTTACTTGGCGATTAAGCTTAGTTTTAAGTAGTTCTAGATGGTAAAAAGCATACCTTTCAATATGGACAAAACATGGGTTTCCTTTCCCAGTCTGACTTGAACATTCTTTGGTGAATCTGTTTGTTCCAAGCGGGAAAAGCTTGTAGGAAGTTGACTTTGAAGATAAACACACAGCTAGTGTTTTACAAAGTGAATTGTTCTTTCTTGGCAATTAAGCTTAGTTTTAAGTAGTTCTAGATGGTAAAAAGCATACTTTTTATATAGACTAAAAATCCTTTTCCCAATCTCAATCTCTCATTCTCTGGCAAATTCTGTTCCTTCCAAGCAGGAAAAGCTTGTAGGAACTTGACTTTGAAGCTGAACACACAGCTAGTGATTTGCAAAGTGAAAGGTGTTACTTGGCAAACAAGCTTAGTTTTAAGTGGTTCTAGAGGGTAAAAAGCACACTTTTCAATATAGACAAAACATGGGTTTCCCAGTCTGAATCGAACTTTCTTTGGAGAATTCTGTTCGTTCAACCAGGAAAAGCTTGCAGGAAGTTGCCTTTCAAGAGAAACATACAGCTAGTGTTTTGCAAATTGAATGGTGTTACTTGGCCAATAAGCTTAGTTTTAATTGTTTCTAGAGGGTAAAAAGCAGACTTTTCAATATAGACAAAACATGGATTTCCCAGTTGAATCGAACATTCGTTGGTGAATCTATTCGTTCCATGCTGGAAAAGCTTGTAGGAAGTTGACTTTGAAGATAAACACACAGCTAGTTTTTTGCAAAGTGAATTGATGTTACTTGGCCAATAAGCTTAGTTTTAAGTGGTTCTAGACGGTAAAAACCATACTTTTTTTTATGGACAAATCATGGGTTTCCTTTCCCAGTCTGAATCAAACATTCTTTTGCGAATCGTGTTCATTCCAAGTGGGAAAGGCTTGTAGGAAGTTGACTTTGAAGATAAACACACAGCTAGTGTTTAGCAAAGTGAATTGCTGTTACTTGGCCAATAAGCTTAATTTTAAGTGGTTCTAGAGGGTAAAAAGCATAGTTTTCTATATAGACAAAACATGCCTTTCGAGTTCTGAATCACACATTCTTAGGCGAATTCTGTTCCATCCAAGTGGGAAAAGCTTGTAGGAATTTGATTTTGAAGATAAACACAGAGCTAGTGATTTGCTAATTGAATGGTGTTACTTGGCGAATATGCTTAGTTTCAAGTGGCTCTAGATGGTAAAAAGCAGACTATTCAATATAGACATAACCGGGTTTTCCCAGTCTGAATTTCTCATTCTTTGGCGAAATCTGTTCATTCGAAGCGGGAAAAACTTATAGGTATGTTGACTTTGAATATAACCACACAGCTAGTGTTTTGCAAAGTGAATTGCTCTTACTTGGCCAATAAGCTTAGTTGTCAGTGGTTCTAGAGGCAAAATACCAGACTTTAATGTATAGACAAAACATGCATTTCCCAGTCTGAACCACACATTCTTTGGCGAATCGTGTTCGTTCCAAGCGGGAAAATTTGTAGGAAGGTGACTAAGAAGAAAAACACACAGCTAGTGTTTTACGAAGTGAATTGTTCTTACGTGGTGATTAAGCTTAGTATTGAGTGGTCCTAGAAGGCAAAAAGCATACTATTCTATATAGACAAAACATGCGTTTCCAAGACTGAATCACACATTCGTAGGTGAATCATGTTTGTTCCAAGCGGAAAAAGTTTGGTGGAAGTTGACTTTGAAGATAAACACACAGCGAGTGTTTTGCAAAGTGAATTGTTCTTACTACGCGAATATTCTTAGTTTTAAGTGGTTCTAGAGGGTAAAAAAGCAGACTTTTCTATGTAGACAAAACATGGTTTTCCCAGTCTGGATCTTATTCTTTGGGGAATTTTGTTCAATGCAAGCGAGAAAAGCTTGTAGGAACTTGAAGTTGAAGATAAACACACAGCTGGTGTTTTGGAAAGTGAATTGCTGTTACTTGGCCAATACATTTAGTTTTCAGTGGTGCTAGACGGTAAAAAGCAGACTTTTCAGTATAGAAAAAACATGGTTTTCCCAGTCTGAATCTCTCATTCTTGGGCGAATTCTGTTCATCCAAGCAGGAAAAGCTTGTAGGAAGTTGACTTTGAAGACAGACACACAGCTAGTATTTTAGAAAGTGAATTGCTGTTGCTTGGCCAATAAGCTTTGTTTTAAACGGTCCTAGAAGGCAAAAAGCATACTTTTCTATATAGAAAAAAAGTGTGTTTCCCTGTCTGAATCAAACATTCTCAGGCGAATTCTGTTTGTTCCAAGAGGGAAAAGCTTGTAAGAACTTGACTTTGAAGATAAACACACAGCTAGTGATTTGCAAAGTGAAAGGTGTTACTTGGTGAATAAGATTAGTTTTAAGTGGTTCTAGAGAGTAAAAAGCAGACTTTTCAAGATAGACAAAACATGGTTTTCCCAGTCTGAATCGAACATTCTTTGGTGAATTCTGTTCATTCCTAGCCAGAAAAGCTTGTAGGAACTTGACTTTGAGGATAAAAAAACAGCCTTTTTTTTTTCGCTTTACAAAGTGAATTGTCCTTACTTGGCGATTAAGCTTAGTTTTAAGTAGTTCTAGATGGTAAAAAGCATACCTTTCAATATGGACAAAACATGGGTTTCCTTTCCCAGTCTGACTTGAACATTCTTTGGTGAATCTGTTTGTTCCAAGCGGGAAAAGCTTGTAGGAAGTTGACTTTGAAGATAAACACACAGCTAGTGTTTTACAAAGTGAATTGTTCTTTCTTGGCAATTAAGCTTAGTTTTAAGTAGTTCTAGATGGTAAAAAGCATACTTTTTATATAGACTAAAAATCCTTTTCCCAATCTCAATCTCTCATTCTCTGGCAAATTCTGTTCCTTCCAAGCAGGAAAAGCTTGTAGGAACTTGACTTTGAAGCTGAACACACAGCTAGTGATTTGCAAAGTGAAAGGTGTTACTTGGCAAACAAGCTTAGTTTTAAGTGGTTCTAGAGGGTAAAAAGCACACTTTTCAATATAGACAAAACATGGGTTTCCCAGTCTGAATCGAACTTTCTTTGGAGAATTCTGTTCGTTCAACCAGGAAAAGCTTGCAGGAAGTTGCCTTTCAAGAGAAACATACAGCTAGTGTTTTCCAAATTGAATGGTGTTACTTGGCCAATAAGCTTAGTTTTAATTGTTTCTAGAGGGTAAAAAGCAGACTTTTCAATATAGACAAAACATGGATTTCCCAGTTGAATCGAACATTCGTTGGTGAGTCTATTCGTTCCATGCTGGAAAAGCTTGTAGGAAGTTGACTTTGAAGATAAACACACAGCTAGTTTTTTGCAAAGTGAATTGATGTTACTTGGCCAATAAGCTTAGTTTTAAGTGGTTCTAGACGGTAAAAACCATACTTTTTTTTATGGACAAATCATGGGTTTCCTTTCCCAGTCTGAATCAAACATTCTTTTGCGAATCGTGTTCATTCCAAGTGGGAAAGGCTTGTAGGAAGTTGACTTTGAAGATAAACACACAGCTAGTGTTTAGCAAAGTGAATTGCTGTTACTTGGCCAATAAGCTTAATTTTAAGTGGTTCTAGAGGGTAAAAAGCATAGTTTTCTATATAGACAAAACATGCCTTTCGAGTTCTGAATCACACATTCTTAGGCGAATTCTGTTCCATCCAAGTGGGAAAAGCTTGTAGGAATTTGATTTTGAAGATAAACACAGAGCTAGTGATTTGCTAATTGAATGGTGTTACTTGGCGAATATGCTTAGTTTCAAGTGGCTCTAGATGGTAAAAAGCAGACTATTCAATATAGACATAACCGGGTTTTCCCAGTCTGAATTTCTCATTCTTTGGCGAAATCTGTTCATTCGAAGCGGGAAAAACTTATAGGTATGTTGACTTTGAATATAACCACACAGCTAGTGTTTTGCAAAGTGAATTGCTCTTACTTGGCCAATAAGCTTAGTTGTCAGTGGTTCTAGAGGCAAAAAACCAGACTTCAATGTATAGACAAAACATGCATTTCCCAGTCTGAACCACACATTCTTTGGCGAATCGTGTTCGTTCCAAGCGGGAAAATTTGTAGGAAGGTGACTAAGAAGAAAAACACACAGCTAGTGTTTTACGAAGTGAATTGTTCTTACGTGGTGATTAAGCTTAGTATTGAGTGGTCCTAGAAGGCAAAAAGCATACTTTTCTATATAGACAAAACATGCGTTTCCAAGACTGAATCACACATTCGTAGGTGAATCATGTTTGTTCCAAGCGGAAAAAGTTTGGTGGAAGTTGACTTTGAAGATAAACACACAGCGAGTGTTTTGCAAAGTGAATTGTTCTTACTACGCGAATATTCTTAGTTTTAAGTGGTTCTAGAGGGTAAAAAAGCAGACTTTTCTATGTAGACAAAACATGGTTTTCCCAGTCTGGATCTTATTCTTTGGGGAATTTTGTTCAATGCAAGCGAGAAAAGCTTGTAGGAACTTGAAGTTGAAGATAAACACACAGCTGGTGTTTTGGAAAGTGAATTGCTGTTACTTGGCCAATACATTTAGTTTTCAGTGGTGCTAGACGGTAAAAAGCAGACTTTTCAGTATAGAAAAAACATGGTTTTCCCAGTCTGAATCTCTCATTCTTGGGCGAATTCTGTTCATCCAAGCAGGAAAAGCTTGTAGGAAGTTGACTTTGAAGACAGACACACAGCTAGTATTTTAGAAAGTGAATTGCTGTTGCTTGGCCAATAAGCTTTGTTTTATACGGTCCTAGAAGGCAAAAAGCATACTTTTCTATATAGAAAAAAAGTGTGTTTCCCTGTCTGAATCAAACATTCTCAGGCGAATTCTGTTTGTTCCAAGAGGGAAAAGCTTGTAAGAACTTGACTTTGAAGATAAACACACAGCTAGTGATTTGCAAAGTGAAAGGTGTTACTTGGTGAATAAGATTAGTTTTAAGTGGTTCTAGAGAGTAAAAAGCAGACTTTTCAAGATAGACAAAACATGGTTTTCCCAGTCTGAATCGAACATTCTTTGGTGAATTCTGTTCATTCCTAGCCAGAAAAGCTTGTAGGAACTTGACTTTGAGGATAAAAAAACAGCCTTTTTTTTCGCTTTACAAAGTGAATTGTCCTTACTTGGCGATTAAGCTTAGTTTTAAGTAGTTCTAGATGGTAAAAAGCATACCTTTCAATATGGACAAAACATGGGTTTCCTTTCCCAGTCTGACTTGAACATTCTTTGGTGAATCTGTTTGTTCCAAGCGGGAAAAGCTTGTAGGAAGTTGACTTTGAAGATAAACACACAGCTAGTGTTTTACAAAGTGAATTGTTCTTTCTTGGCAATTAAGCTTAGTTTTAAGTAGTTCTAGATGGTAAAAAGCATACTTTTTATATAGACTAAAAATCCTTTTCCCAATCTCAATCTCTCATTCTCTGGCAAATTCTGTTCCTTCCAAGCAGGAAAAGCTTGTAGGAACTTGACTTTGAAGCTGAACACACAGCTAGTGATTTGCAAAGTGAAAGGTGTTACTTGGCAAACAAGCTTAGTTTTAAGTGGTTCTAGAGGGTAAAAAGCACACTTTTCAATATAGACAAAACATGGGTTTCCCAGTCTGAATCGAACTTTCTTTGGAGAATTCTGTTCGTTCAACCAGGAAAAGCTTGCAGGAAGTTGCCTTTCAAGAGAAACATACAGCTAGTGTTTTCCAAATTGAATGGTGTTACTTGGCCAATAAGCTTAGTTTTAATTGTTTCTAGAGGGTAAAAAGCAGACTTTTCAATATAGACAAAACATGGATTTCCCAGTTGAATCGAACATTCGTTGGTGAGTCTATTCGTTCCATGCTGGAAAAGCTTGTAGGAAGTTGACTTTGAAGATAAACACACAGCTAGTTTTTTGCAAAGTGAATTGATGTTACTTGGCCAATAAGCTTAGTTTTAAGTGGTTCTAGACGGTAAAAACCATACTTTTTTTTATGGACAAATCATGGGTTTCCTTTCCCAGTCTGAATCAAACATTCTTTTGCGAATCGTGTTCATTCCAAGTGGGAAAGGCTTGTAGGAAGTTGACTTTGAAGATAAACACACAGCTAGTGTTTAGCAAAGTGAATTGCTGTTACTTGGCCAATAAGCTTAATTTTAAGTGGTTCTAGAGGGTAAAAAGCATAGTTTTCTATATAGACAAAACATGCCTTTCGAGTTCTGAATCACACATTCTTAGGCGAATTCTGTTCCATCCAAGTGGGAAAAGCTTGTAGGAATTTGATTTTGAAGATAAACACAGAGCTAGTGATTTGCTAATTGAATGGTGTTACTTGGCGAATATGCTTAGTTTCAAGTGGCTCTAGATGGTAAAAAGCAGACTATTCAATATAGACATAACCGGGTTTTCCCAGTCTGAATTTCTCATTCTTTGGCGAAATCTGTTCATTCGAAGCGGGAAAAACTTATAGGTATGTTGACTTTGAATATAACCACACAGCTAGTGTTTTGCAAAGTGAATTGCTCTTACTTGGCCAATAAGCTTAGTTGTCAGTGGTTCTAGAGGCAAAAAACCAGACTTCAATGTATAGACAAAACATGCATTTCCCAGTCTGAACCACACATTCTTTGGCGAATCGTGTTCGTTCCAAGCGGGAAAATTTGTAGGAAGGTGACTAAGAAGAAAAACACACAGCTAGTGTTTTACGAAGTGAATTGTTCTTACGTGGTGATTAAGCTTAGTATTGAGTGGTCCTAGAAGGCAAAAAGCATACTTTTCTATATAGACAAAACATGCGTTTCCAAGACTGAATCACACATTCGTAGGTGAATCATGTTTGTTCCAAGCGGAAAAAGTTTGGTGGAAGTTGACTTTGAAGATAAACACACAGCGAGTGTTTTGCAAAGTGAATTGTTCTTACTACGCGAATATTCTTAGTTTTAAGTGGTTCTAGAGGGTAAAAAAGCAGACTTTTCTATGTAGACAAAACATGGTTTTCCCAGTCTGGATCTTATTCTTTGGGGAATTTTGTTCAATGCAAGCGAGAAAAGCTTGTAGGAACTTGAAGTTGAAGATAAACACACAGCTGGTGTTTTGGAAAGTGAATTGCTGTTACTTGGCCAATACATTTAGTTTTCAGTGGTGCTAGACGGTAAAAAGCAGACTTTTCAGTATAGAAAAAACATGGTTTTCCCAGTCTGAATCTCTCATTCTTGGGCGAATTCTGTTCATCCAAGCAGGAAAAGCTTGTAGGAAGTTGACTTTGAAGACAGACACACAGCTAGTATTTTAGAAAGTGAATTGCTGTTGCTTGGCCAATAAGCTTTGTTTTAAACGGTCCTAGAAGGCAAAAAGCATACTTTTCTATATAGAAAAAAAGTGTGTTTCCCTGTCTGAATCAAACATTCTCAGGCGAATTCTGTTTGTTCCAAGAGGGAAAAGCTTGTAAGAACTTGACTTTGAAGATAAACACACAGCTAGTGATTTGCAAAGTGAAAGGTGTTACTTGGTGAATAAGATTGGTTTTAAGTGGTTCTAGAGAGTAAAAAGCAGACTTTTCAAGATAGACAAAACATGGTTTTCCCAGTCTGAATCGAACATTCTTTGGTGAATTCTGTTCATTCCTAGCCAGAAAAGCTTGTAGGAACTTGACTTTGAGGATAAAAAAACAGCCTTTTTTTTTCGCTTTACAAAGTGAATTGTTCTTACTTGGCGATTAAGCTTAGTTTTAAGTAGTTCTAGATGGTAAAAAGCATACCTTTCAATATGGACAAAACATGGGTTTCCTTTCCCAGTCTGACTTGAACATTCTTTGGTGAATCTGTTTGTTCCAAGCGGGAAAAGCTTGTAGGAAGTTGACTTTGAAGATAAACACACAGCTAGTGTTTTACAAAGTGAATTGTTCTTTCTTGGCAATTAAGCTTAGTTTTAAGTAGTTCTAGATGGTAAAAAGCATACTTTTTATATAGACTAAAAATCCTTTTCCCAATCTCAATCTCTCATTCTCTGGCAAATTCTGTTCCTTCCAAGCAGGAAAAGCTTGTAGGAACTTGGCTTTGAAGCTGAACACACAGCTAGTGATTTGCAAAGTGAAAGGTGTTACTTGGCAAACAAGCTTAGTTTTAAGTGGTTCTAGAGGGTAAAAAGCACACTTTTCAATATAGACAAAACATGGGTTTCCCAGTCTGAATCGAACTTTCTTTGGAGAATTCTGTTCGTTCAACCAGGAAAAGCTTGCAGGAAGTTGCCTTTCAAGAGAAACATACAGCTAGTGTTTTGCAAATTGAATGGTGTTACTTGGCCAATAAGCTTAGTTTTAATTGTTTCTAGAGGGTAAAAAGCAGACTTTTCAATATAGACAAAACATGGATTTCCCAGTTGAATCGAACATTCGTTGGTGAGTCTATTCGTTCCATGCTGGAAAAGCTTGTAGGAAGTTGACTTTGAAGATAAACACACAGCTAGTTTTTTGCAAAGTGAATTGATGTTACTTGGCCAATAAGCTTAGTTTTAAGTGGTTCTAGACGGTAAAAACCATACTTTTTTTTATGGACAAATCATGGGTTTCCTTTCCCAGTCTGAATCAAACATTCTTTTGCGAATCGTGTTCATTCCAAGTGGGAAAGGCTTGTAGGAAGTTGACTTTGAAGATAAACACACAGCTAGTGTTTAGCAAAGTGAATTGCTGTTACTTGGCCAATAAGCTTAATTTTAAGTGGTTCTAGAGGGTAAAAAGCATAGTTTTCTATATAGACAAAACATGCCTTTCGAGTTCTGAATCACACATTCTTAGGCGAATTCTGTTCCATCCAAGTGGGAAAAGCTTGTAGGAATTTGATTTTGAAGATAAACACAGAGCTAGTGATTTGCTAATTGAATGGTGTTACTTGGCGAATATGCTTAGTTTCAAGTGGCTCTAGATGGTAAAAAGCAGACTATTCAATATAGACATAACCGGGTTTTCCCAGTCTGAATTTCTCATTCTTTGGCGAAATCTGTTCATTCGAAGCGGGAAAAACTTATAGGTATGTTGACTTTGAATATAACCACACAGCTAGTGTTTTGCAAAGTGAATTGCTCTTACTTGGCCAATAAGCTTAGTTGTCAGTGGTTCTAGAGGCAAAAAACCAGACTTCAATGTATAGACAAAACATGCATTTCCCAGTCTGAACCACACATTCTTTGGCGAATCGTGTTCGTTCCAAGCGGGAAAATTTGTAGGAAGGTGACTAAGAAGAAAAACACACAGCTAGTGTTTTACGAAGTGAATTGTTCTTACGTGGTGATTAAGCTTAGTATTGAGTGGTCCTAGAAGGCAAAAAGCATACTTTTCTATATAGACAAAACATGCGTTTCCAAGACTGAATCACACATTCGTAGGTGAATCATGTTTGTTCCAAGCGGAAAAAGTTTGGTGGAAGTTGACTTTGAAGATAAACACACAGCGAGTGTTTTGCAAAGTGAATTGTTCTTACTACGCGAATATTCTTAGTTTTAAGTGGTTCTAGAGGGTAAAAAAGCAGACTTTTCTATGTAGACAAAACATGGTTTTCCCAGTCTGGATCTTATTCTTTGGGGAATTTTGTTCAATCCAAGCGAGAAAAGCTTGTAGGAACTTGAAGTTGAAGATAAACACACAGCTGGTGTTTTGGAAAGTGAATTGCTGTTACTTGGCCAATACATTTAGTTTTCAGTGGTGCTAGACGGTAAAAAGCAGACTTTTCAGTATAGAAAAAACATGGTTTTCCCAGTCTGAATCTCTCATTCTTGGGCGAATTCTGTTCATCCAAGCAGGAAAAGCTTGTAGGAAGTTGACTTTGAAGACAGACACACAGCTAGTATTTTAGAAAGTGAATTGCTGTTGCTTGGCCAATAAGCTTTGTTTTAAACGGTCCTAGAAGGCAAAAAGCATACTTTTCTATATAGAAAAAAAGTGTGTTTCCCTGTCTGAATCAAACATTCTCAGGCGAATTCTGTTTGTTCCAAGAGGGAAAAGCTTGTAAGAACTTGACTTTGAAGATAAACACACAGCTAGTGATTTGCAAAGTGAAAGGTGTTACTTGGTGAATAAGATTGGTTTTAAGTGGTTCTAGAGAGTAAAAAGCAGACTTTTCAAGATAGACAAAACATGGTTTTCCCAGTCTGAATCGAACATTCTTTGGTGAATTCTGTTCATTCCTAGCCAGAAAAGCTTGTAGGAACTTGACTTTGAGGATAAAAAAACAGCCTTTTTTTTTCGCTTTACAAAGTGAATTGTTCTTACTTGGCGATTAAGCTTAGTTTTAAGTAGTTCTAGATGGTAAAAAGCATACCTTTCAATATGGACAAAACATGGGTTTCCTTTCCCAGTCTGACTTGAACATTCTTTGGTGAATCTGTTTGTTCCAAGCGGGAAAAGCTTGTAGGAAGTTGACTTTGAAGATAAACACACAGCTAGTGTTTTACAAAGTGAATTGTTCTTTCTTGGCAATTAAGCTTAGTTTTAAGTAGTTCTAGATGGTAAAAAGCATACTTTTTATATAGACTAAAAATCCTTTTCCCAATCTCAATCTCTCATTCTCTGGCAAATTCTGTTCCTTCCAAGCAGGAAAAGCTTGTAGGAACTTGGCTTTGAAGCTGAACACACAGCTAGTGATTTGCAAAGTGAAAGGTGTTACTTGGCAAACAAGCTTAGTTTTAAGTGGTTCTAGAGGGTAAAAAGCACACTTTTCAATATAGACAAAACATGGGTTTCCCAGTCTGAATCGAACTTTCTTTGGAGAATTCTGTTCGTTCAACCAGGAAAAGCTTGCAGGAAGTTGCCTTTCAAGAGAAACATACAGCTAGTGTTTTGCAAATTGAATGGTGTTACTTGGCCAATAAGCTTAGTTTTAATTGTTTCTAGAGGGTAAAAAGCAGACTTTTCAATATAGACAAAACATGGATTTCCCAGTTGAATCGAACATTCGTTGGTGAGTCTATTCGTTCCATGCTGGAAAAGCTTGTAGGAAGTTGACTTTGAAGATAAACACACAGCTAGTTTTTTGCAAAGTGAATTGATGTTACTTGGCCAATAAGCTTAGTTTTAAGTGGTTCTAGACGGTAAAAACCATACTTTTTTTTATGGACAAATCATGGGTTTCCTTTCCCAGTCTGAATCAAACATTCTTTTGCGAATCGTGTTCATTCCAAGTGGGAAAGGCTTGTAGGAAGTTGACTTTGAAGATAAACACACAGCTAGTGTTTAGCAAAGTGAATTGCTGTTACTTGGCCAATAAGCTTAATTTTAAGTGGTTCTAGAGGGTAAAAAGCATAGTTTTCTATATAGACAAAACATGCCTTTCGAGTTCTGAATCACACATTCTTAGGCGAATTCTGTTCCATCCAAGTGGGAAAAGCTTGTAGGAATTTGATTTTGAAGATAAACACAGAGCTAGTGATTTGCTAATTGAATGGTGTTACTTGGCGAATATGCTTAGTTTCAAGTGGCTCTAGATGGTAAAAAGCAGACTATTCAATATAGACATAACCGGGTTTTCCCAGTCTGAATTTCTCATTCTTTGGCGAAATCTGTTCATTCGAAGCGGGAAAAACTTATAGGTATGTTGACTTTGAATATAACCACACAGCTAGTGTTTTGCAAAGTGAATTGCTCTTACTTGGCCAATAAGCTTAGTTGTCAGTGGTTCTAGAGGCAAAAAACCAGACTTCAATGTATAGACAAAACATGCATTTCCCAGTCTGAACCACACATTCTTTGGCGAATCGTGTTCGTTCCAAGCGGGAAAATTTGTAGGAAGGTGACTAAGAAGAAAAACACACAGCTAGTGTTTTACGAAGTGAATTGTTCTTACGTGGTGATTAAGCTTAGTATTGAGTGGTCCTAGAAGGCAAAAAGCATACTTTTCTATATAGACAAAACATGCGTTTCCAAGACTGAATCACACATTCGTAGGTGAATCATGTTTGTTCCAAGCGGAAAAAGTTTGGTGGAAGTTGACTTTGAAGATAAACACACAGCGAGTGTTTTGCAAAGTGAATTGTTCTTACTACGCGAATATTCTTAGTTTTAAGTGGTTCTAGAGGGTAAAAAAGCAGACTTTTCTATGTAGACAAAACATGGTTTTCCCAGTCTGGATCTTATTCTTTGGGGAATTTTGTTCAATCCAAGCGAGAAAAGCTTGTAGGAACTTGAAGTTGAAGATAAACACACAGCTGGTGTTTTGGAAAGTGAATTGCTGTTACTTGGCCAATACATTTAGTTTTCAGTGGTGCTAGACGGTAAAAAGCAGACTTTTCAGTATAGAAAAAACATGGTTTTCCCAGTCTGAATCTCTCATTCTTGGGCGAATTCTGTTCATCCAAGCAGGAAAAGCTTGTAGGAAGTTGACTTTGAAGACAGACACACAGCTAGTATTTTAGAAAGTGAATTGCTGTTGCTTGGCCAATAAGCTTTGTTTTAAACGGTCCTAGAAGGCAAAAAGCATACTTTTCTATATAGAAAAAAAGTGTGTTTCCCTGTCTGAATCAAACATTCTCAGGCGAATTCTGTTTGTTCCAAGAGGGAAAAGCTTGTAAGAACTTGACTTTGAAGATAAACACACAGCTAGTGATTTGCAAAGTGAAAGGTGTTACTTGGTGAATAAGATTGGTTTTAAGTGGTTCTAGAGAGTAAAAAGCAGATTTTTCAAGATAGACAAAACATGGTTTTCCCAGTCTGAATCGAACATTCTTTGGTGAATTCTGTTCATTCCTAGCCAGAAAAGCTTGTAGGAACTTGACTTTGAGGATAAAAAAACAGCCTTTTTTTTTCGCTTTACAAAGTGAATTGTTCTTACTTGGCGATTAAGCTTAGTTTTAAGTAGTTCTAGATGGTAAAAAGCATACCTTTCAATATGGACAAAACATGGGTTTCCTTTCCCAGTCTGACTTGAACATTCTTTGGTGAATCTGTTTGTTCCAAGCGGGAAAAGCTTGTAGGAAGTTGACTTTGACGATAAACACACAGCTAGTGTTTTACAAAGTGAATTGTTCTTTCTTGGCAATTAAGCTTAGTTTTAAGTAGTTCTAGATGGTAAAAAGCATACTTTTTATATAGACTAAAAACCCTTTTCCCAATCTCAATCACTCATTCTCTGGCAAATTCTGTTCCTTCCAAGCAGGAAAAGCTTGTAGGAACTTGACTTTGAAGCTGAACACACAGCTAGTGATTTGCAAAGTGAAAGGTGTTACTTGGCAAACAAGCTTAGTTTTAAGTGGTTCTAGAGGGTAAAAAGCACACTTTTCAATATAGACAAAACATGGGTTTCCCAGTCTGAATCGAACTTTCTTTGGAGAATTCTGTTCGTTCAACCAGGAAAAGCTTGTAGGAAGTTGCCTTTCAAGAGAAACATACAGCTAGTGTTTTGCAAATTGAATGGTGTTACTTGGCCAATAAGCTTAGTTTTAATTGTTTCTAGAGGGTAAAAAGCAGACTTTTCAATATAGACAAAACATGGATTTCCCAGTTGAATCGAACATTCGTTGGTGAGTCTATTCGTTCCATGCTGGAAAAGCTTGTAGGAAGTTGACTTTGAAGATAAACACACAGCTAGTTTTTTGCAAAGTGAATTGATGTTACTTGGCCAATAAGCTTAGTTTTAAGTGGTTCTAGACGGTAAAAACCATACTTTTTTTTATGGACAAATCATGGGTTTCCTTTCCCAGTCTGAATCAAACATTCTTTTGCGAATCGTGTTCATTCCAAGTGGGAAAGGCTTGTAGGAAGTTGACTTTGAAGATAAACACACAGCTAGTGTTTAGCAAAGTGAATTGCTGTTACTTGGCCAATAAGCTTAATTTTAAGTGGTTCTAGAGGGTAAAAAGCATAGTTTTCTATATAGACAAAACATGCCTTTCGAGTTCTGAATCACACATTCTTAGGCGAATTCTGTTCCATCCAAGTGGGAAAAGCTTGTAGGAATTTGATTTTGAAGATAAACACAGAGCTAGTGATTTGCTAATTGAATGGTGTTACTTGGCGAATATGCTTAGTTTCAAGTGGCTCTAGATGGTAAAAAGCAGACTATTCAATATAGACATAACCGGGTTTTCCCAGTCTGAATTTCTCATTCTTTGGCGAAATCTGTTCATTCGAAGCGGGAAAAACTTATAGGTATGTTGACTTTGAATATAACCACACAGCTAGTGTTTTGCAAAGTGAATTGCTCTTACTTGGCCAATAAGCTTAGTTGTCAGTGGTTCTAGAGGCAAAAAACCAGACTTCAATGTATAGACAAAACATGCATTTCCCAGTCTGAACCACACATTCTTTGGCGAATCGTGTTCGTTCCAAGCGGGAAAATTTGTAGGAAGGTGACTAAGAAGAAAAACACACAGCTAGTGTTTTACGAAGTGAATTGTTCTTACGTGGTGATTAAGCTTAGTATTGAGTGGTCCTAGAAGGCAAAAAGCATACTTTTCTATATAGACAAAACATGCGTTTCCAAGACTGAATCACACATTCGTAGGTGAATCATGTTTGTTCCAAGCGGAAAAAGTTTGGTGGAAGTTGACTTTGAAGATAAACACACAGCGAGTGTTTTGCAAAGTGAATTGTTCTTACTACGCGAATATTCTTAGTTTTAAGTGGTTCTAGAGGGTAAAAAAGCAGACTTTTCTATGTAGACAAAACATGGTTTTCCCAGTCTGGATCTTATTCTTTGGGGAATTTTGTTCAATCCAAGCGAGAAAAGCTTGTAGGAACTTGAAGTTGAAGATAAACACACAGCTGGTGTTTTGGAAAGTGAATTGCTGTTACTTGGCCAATACATTTAGTTTTCAGTGGTGCTAGACGGTAAAAAGCAGACTTTTCAGTATAGAAAAAACATGGTTTTCCCAGTCTGAATCTCTCATTCTTGGGCGAATTCTGTTCATCCAAGCAGGAAAAGCTTGTAGGAAGTTGACTTTGAAGACAGACACACAGCTAGTATTTTAGAAAGTGAATTGCTGTTGCTTGGCCAATAAGCTTTGTTTTAAACGGTCCTAGAAGGCAAAAAGCATACTTTTCTATATAGAAAAAAAGTGTGTTTCCCTGTCTGAATCAAACATTCTCAGGCGAATTCTGTTTGTTCCAAGAGGGAAAAGCTTGTAAGAACTTGACTTTGAAGATAAACACACAGCTAGTGATTTGCAAAGTGAAAGGTGTTACTTGGTGAATAAGATTAGTTTTAAGTGGTTCTAGAGAGTAAAAAGCAGACTTTTCAAGATAGACAAAACATGGTTTTCCCAGTCTGAATCGAACATTCTTTGGTGAATTCTGTTCATTCCTAGCCAGAAAAGCTTGTAGGAACTTGACTTTGAGGATAAAAAAACAGCCTTTTTTTTTCGCTTTACAAAGTGAATTGTTCTTACTTGGCGATTAAGCTTAGTTTTAAGTAGTTCTAGATGGTAAAAAGCATACCTTTCAATATGGACAAAACATGGGTTTCCTTTCCCAGTCTGACTTGAACATTCTTTGGTGAATCTGTTTGTTCCAAGCGGGAAAAGCTTGTAGGAAGTTGACTTTGAAGATAAACACACAGCTAGTGTTTTACAAAGTGAATTGTTCTTTCTTGGCAATTAAGCTTAGTTTTAAGTAGTTCTAGATGGTAAAAAGCATACTTTTTATATAGACTAAAAATCCTTTTCCCAATCTCAATCTCTCATTCTCTGGCAAATTCTGTTCCTTCCAAGCAGGAAAAGCTTGTAGGAACTTGACTTTGAAGCTGAACACACAGCTAGTGATTTGCAAAGTGAAAGGTGTTACTTGGCAAACAAGCTTAGTTTTAAGT
Source organism: Rattus norvegicus (assembly GCF_036323735.1). NCBI lineage: Eukaryota > Metazoa > Chordata > Mammalia > Rodentia > Muridae > Rattus > Rattus norvegicus. Next base: position 5,344,493 of record NC_086021.1, read on the forward strand.
GGTTCTAGAGGGTAAAAAGCACACTTTTCAATATAGACAAAACATGGGTTTCCCAGTCTGAATCGAACTTTCTTTGGAGAATTCTGTTCGTTCAACCAGGAAAAGCTTGCAGGAAGTTGCCTTTCAAGAGAAACATACAGCTAGTGTTTTGCAAATTGAATGGTGTTACTTGGCCAATAAGCTTAGTTTTAATTGTTTCTAGAGGGTAAAAAGCAGACTTTTCAATATAGACAAAACATGGATTTCCCAGTTGAATCGAACATTCGTTGGTGAGTCTATTCGTTCCATGCTGGAAAAGCTTGTAGGAAGTTGACTTTGAAGATAAACACACAGCTAGTTTTTTGCAAAGTGAATTGATGTTACTTGGCCAATAAGCTTAGTTTTAAGTGGTTCTAGACGGTAAAAACCATACTTTTTTTTATGGACAAATCATGGGTTTCCTTTCCCAGTCTGAATCAAACATTCTTTTGCGAATCGTGTTCATTCCAAGTGGGAAAGGCTTGTAGGAAGTTGACTTTGAAGATAAACACACAGCTAGTGTTTAGCAAAGTGAATTGCTGTTACTTGGCCAATAAGCTTAATTTTAAGTGGTTCTAGAGGGTAAAAAGCATAGTTTTCTATATAGACAAAACATGCCTTTCGAGTTCTGAATCACACATTCTTAGGCGAATTCTGTTCCATCCAAGTGGGAAAAGCTTGTAGGAATTTGATTTTGAAGATAAACACAGAGCTAGTGATTTGCTAATTGAATGGTGTTACTTGGCGAATATGCTTAGTTTCAAGTGGCTCTAGATGGTAAAAAGCAGACTATTCAATATAGACATAACCGGGTTTTCCCAGTCTGAATTTCTCATTCTTTGGCGAAATCTGTTCATTCGAAGCGGGAAAAACTTATAGGTATGTTGACTTTGAATATAACCACACAGCTAGTGTTTTGCAAAGTGAATTGCTCTTACTTGGCCAATAAGCTTAGTTGTCAGTGGTTCTAGAGGCAAAAAACCAGACTTCAATGTATAGACAAAACATGCATTTCCCAGTCTGAACCACACATTCTTTGGCGAATCGTGTTCGTTCCAAGCGGGAAAATTTGTAGGAAGGTGACTAAGAAGAAAAACACACAGCTAGTGTTTTACGAAGTGAATTGTTCTTACGTGGTGATTAAGCTTAGTATTGAGTGGTCCTAGAAGGCAAAAAGCATACTTTTCTATATAGACAAAACATGCGTTTCCAAGACTGAATCACACATTCGTAGGTGAATCATGTTTGTTCCAAGCGGAAAAAGTTTGGTGGAAGTTGACTTTGAAGATAAACACACAGCGAGTGTTTTGCAAAGTGAATTGTTCTTACTACGCGAATATTCTTAGTTTTAAGTGGTTCTAGAGGGTAAAAAAGCAGACTTTTCTATGTAGACAAAACATGGTTTTCCCAGTCTGGATCTTATTCTTTGGGGAATTTTGTTCAATGCAAGCGAGAAAAGCTTGTAGGAACTTGAAGTTGAAGATAAACACACAGCTGGTGTTTTGGAAAGTGAATTGCTGTTACTTGGCCAATACATTTAGTTTTCAGTGGTGCTAGACGGTAAAAAGCAGACTTTTCAGTATAGAAAAAACATGGTTTTCCCAGTCTGAATCTCTCATTCTTGGGCGAATTCTGTTCATCCAAGCAGGAAAAGCTTGTAGGAAGTTGACTTTGAAGACAGACACACCGCTAGTATTTTAGAAAGTGAATTGCTGTTGCTTGGCCAATAAGCTTTGTTTTAAACGGTCCTAGAAGGCAAAAAGCATACTTTTCTATATAGAAAAAAAGTGTGTTTCCCTGTCTGAATCAAACATACTCAGGCGAATTCTGTTTGTTCCAAGAGGGAAAAGCTTGTAAGAACTTGACTTTGAAGATAAACACACAGCTAGTGATTTGCAAAGTGAAAGGTGTTACTTGGTGAATAAGATTAGTTTTAAGTGGTTCTAGAGAGTAAAAAGCAGATTTTTCAAGATAGACAAAACATGGTTTTCCCAGTCTGAATCGAACATTCTTTGGTGAATTCTGTTCATTCCTAGCCAGAAAAGCTTGTAGGAACTTGACTTTGAGGATAAAAAAACAGCCTTTTTTTTTCGCTTTACAAAGTGAATTGTTCTTACTTGGCGATTAAGCTTAGTTTTAAGTAGTTCTAGATGGTAAAAAGCATACCTTTCAATATGGACAAAACATGGGTTTCCTTTCCCAGTCTGACTTGAACATTCTTTGGTGAATCTGTTTGTTCCAAGCGGGAAAAGCTTGTAGGAAGTTGACTTTGACGATAAACACACAGCTAGTGTTTTACAAAGTGAATTGTTCTTTCTTGGCAATTAAGCTTAGTTTTAAGTAGTTCTAGATGGTAAAAAGCATACTTTTTATATAGACTAAAAACCCTTTTCCCAATCTCAATCACTCATTCTCTGGCAAATTCTGTTCCTTCCAAGCAGGAAAAGCTTGTAGGAACTTGACTTTGAAGCTGAACACACAGCTAGTGATTTGCAAAGTGAAAGGTGTTACTTGGCAAACAAGCTTAGTTTTAAGTGGTTCTAGAGGGTAAAAAGCACACTTTTCAATATAGACAAAACATGGGTTTCCCAGTCTGAATCGAACTTTCTTTGGAGAATTCTGTTCGTTCAACCAGGAAAAGCTTGTAGGAAGTTGCCTTTCAAGAGAAACATACAGCTAGTGTTTTGCAAATTGAATGGTGTTACTTGGCCAATAAGCTTAGTTTTAATTGTTTCTAGAGGGTAAAAAGCAGACTTTTCAATATAGACAAAACATGGATTTCCCAGTTGAATCGAACATTCGTTGGTGAGTCTATTCGTTCCATGCTGGAAAAGCTTGTAGGAAGTTGACTTTGAAGATAAACACACAGCTAGTTTTTTGCAAAGTGAATTGATGTTACTTGGCCAATAAGCTTAGTTTTAAGTGGTTCTAGACGGTAAAAACCATACTTTTTTTTATGGACAAATCATGGGTTTCCTTTCCCAGTCTGAATCAAACATTCTTTTGCGAATCGTGTTCATTCCAAGTGGGAAAGGCTTGTAGGAAGTTGACTTTGAAGATAAACACACAGCTAGTGTTTAGCAAAGTGAATTGCTGTTACTTGGCCAATAAGCTTAATTTTAAGTGGTTCTAGAGGGTAAAAAGCATAGTTTTCTATATAGACAAAACATGCCTTTCGAGTTCTGAATCACACATTCTTAGGCGAATTCTGTTCCATCCAAGTGGGAAAAGCTTGTAGGAATTTGATTTTGAAGATAAACACAGAGCTAGTGATTTGCTAATTGAATGGTGTTACTTGGCGAATATGCTTAGTTTCAAGTGGCTCTAGATGGTAAAAAGCAGACTATTCAATATAGACATAACCGGGTTTTCCCAGTCTGAATTTCTCATTCTTTGGCGAAATCTGTTCATTCGAAGCGGGAAAAACTTATAGGTATGTTGACTTTGAATATAACCACACAGCTAGTGTTTTGCAAAGTGAATTGCTCTTACTTGGCCAATAAGCTTAGTTGTCAGTGGTTCTAGAGGCAAAAAACCAGACTTCAATGTATAGACAAAACATGCATTTCCCAGTCTGAACCACACATTCTTTGGCGAATCGTGTTCGTTCCAAGCGGGAAAATTTGTAGGAAGGTGACTAAGAAGAAAAACACACAGCTAGTGTTTTACGAAGTGAATTGTTCTTACGTGGTGATTAAGCTTAGTATTGAGTGGTCCTAGAAGGCAAAAAGCATACTTTTCTATATAGACAAAACATGCGTTTCCAAGACTGAATCACACATTCGTAGGTGAATCATGTTTGTTCCAAGCGGAAAAAGTTTGGTGGAAGTTGACTTTGAAGATAAACACACAGCGAGTGTTTTGCAAAGTGAATTGTTCTTACTACGCGAATATTCTTAGTTTTAAGTGGTTCTAGAGGGTAAAAAAGCAGACTTTTCTATGTAGACAAAACATGGTTTTCCCAGTCTGGATCTTATTCTTTGGGGAATTTTGTTCAATGCAAGCGAGAAAAGCTTGTAGGAACTTGAAGTTGAAGATAAACACACAGCTGGTGTTTTGGAAAGTGAATTGCTGTTACTTGGCCAATACATTTAGTTTTCAGTGGTGCTAGACGGTAAAAAGCAGACTTTTCAGTATAGAAAAAACATGGTTTTCCCAGTCTGAATCTCTCATTCTTGGGCGAATTCTGTTCATCCAAGCAGGAAAAGCTTGTAGGAAGTTGACTTTGAAGACAGACACACCGCTAGTATTTTAGAAAGTGAATTGCTGTTGCTTGGCCAATAAGCTTTGTTTTAAACGGTCCTAGAAGGCAAAAAGCATACTTTTCTATATAGAAAAAAAGTGTGTTTCCCTGTCTGAATCAAACATACTCAGGCGAATTCTGTTTGTTCCAAGAGGGAAAAGCTTGTAAGAACTTGACTTTGAAGATAAACACACAGCTAGTGATTTGCAAAGTGAAAGGTGTTACTTGGTGAATAAGATTAGTTTTAAGTGGTTCTAGAGAGTAAAAAGCAGATTTTTCAAGATAGACAAAACATGGTTTTCCCAGTCTGAATCGAACATTCTTTGGTGAATTCTGTTCATTCCTAGCCAGAAAAGCTTGTAGGAACTTGACTTTGAGGATAAAAAAACAGCCTTTTTTTTTCGCTTTACAAAGTGAATTGTTCTTACTTGGCGATTAAGCTTAGTTTTAAGTAGTTCTAGATGGTAAAAAGCATACCTTTCAATATGGACAAAACATGGGTTTCCTTTCCCAGTCTGACTTGAACATTCTTTGGTGAATCTGTTTGTTCCAAGCGGGAAAAGCTTGTAGGAAGTTGACTTTGAAGATAAACACACAGCTAGTGTTTTACAAAGTGAATTGTTCTTTCTTGGCAATTAAGCTTAGTTTTAAGTAGTTCTAGATGGTAAAAAGCATACTTTTTATATAGACTAAAAACCCTTTTCCCAATCTCAATCACTCATTCTCTGGCAAATTCTGTTCCTTCCAAGCAGGAAAAGCTTGTAGGAACTTGACTTTGAAGCTGAACACACAGCTAGTGATTTGCAAAGTGAAAGGTGTTACTTGGCAAACAAGCTTAGTTTTAAGTGGTTCTAGAGGGTAAAAAGCACACTTTTCAATATAGACAAAACATGGGTTTCCCAGTCTGAATCGAACTTTCTTTGGAGAATTCTGTTCGTTCAACCAGGAAAAGCTTGTAGGAAGTTGCCTTTCAAGAGAAACATACAGCTAGTGTTTTGCAAATTGAATGGTGTTACTTGGCCAATAAGCTTAGTTTTAATTGTTTCTAGAGGGTAAAAAGCAGACTTTTCAATATAGACAAAACATGGATTTCCCAGTTGAATCGAACATTCGTTGGTGAGTCTATTCGTTCCATGCTGGAAAAGCTTGTAGGAAGTTGACTTTGAAGATAAACACACAGCTAGTTTTTTGCAAAGTGAATTGATGTTACTTGGCCAATAAGCTTAGTTTTAAGTGGTTCTAGACGGTAAAAACCATACTTTTTTTTATGGACAAATCATGGGTTTCCTTTCCCAGTCTGAATCAAACATTCTTTTGCGAATCGTGTTCATTCCAAGTGGGAAAGGCTTGTAGGAAGTTGACTTTGAAGATAAACACACAGCTAGTGTTTAGCAAAGTGAATTGCTGTTACTTGGCCAATAAGCTTAATTTTAAGTGGTTCTAGAGGGTAAAAAGCATAGTTTTCTATATAGACAAAACATGCCTTTCGAGTTCTGAATCACACATTCTTAGGCGAATTCTGTTCCATCCAAGTGGGAAAAGCTTGTAGGAATTTGATTTTGAAGATAAACACAGAGCTAGTGATTTGCTAATTGAATGGTGTTACTTGGCGAATATGCTTAGTTTCAAGTGGCTCTAGATGGTAAAAAGCAGACTATTCAATATAGACATAACCGGGTTTTCCCAGTCTGAATTTCTCATTCTTTGGCGAAATCTGTTCATTCGAAGCGGGAAAAACTTATAGGTATGTTGACTTTGAATATAACCACACAGCTAGTGTTTTGCAAAGTGAATTGCTCTTACTTGGCCAATAAGCTTAGTTGTCAGTGGTTCTAGAGGCAAAAAACCAGACTTCAATGTATAGACAAAACATGCATTTCCCAGTCTGAACCACACATTCTTTGGCGAATCGTGTTCGTTCCAAGCGGGAAAATTTGTAGGAAGGTGACTAAGAAGAAAAACACACAGCTAGTGTTTTACGAAGTGAATTGTTCTTACGTGGTGATTAAGCTTAGTATTGAGTGGTCCTAGAAGGCAAAAAGCATACTTTTCTATATAGACAAAACATGCGTTTCCAAGACTGAATCACACATTCGTAGGTGAATCATGTTTGTTCCAAGCGGAAAAAGTTTGGTGGAAGTTGACTTTGAAGATAAACACACAGCGAGTGTTTTGCAAAGTGAATTGTTCTTACTACGCGAATATTCTTAGTTTTAAGTGGTTCTAGAGGGTAAAAAAGCAGACTTTTCTATGTAGACAAAACATGGTTTTCCCAGTCTGGATCTTATTCTTTGGGGAATTTTGTTCAATGCAAGCGAGAAAAGCTTGTAGGAACTTGAAGTTGAAGATAAACACACAGCTGGTGTTTTGGAAAGTGAATTGCTGTTACTTGGCCAATACATTTAGTTTTCAGTGGTGCTAGACGGTAAAAAGCAGACTTTTCAGTATAGAAAAAACATGGTTTTCCCAGTCTGAATCTCTCATTCTTGGGCGAATTCTGTTCATCCAAGCAGGAAAAGCTTGTAGGAAGTTGACTTTGAAGACAGACACACCGCTAGTATTTTAGAAAGTGAATTGCTGTTGCTTGGCCAATAAGCTTTGTTTTAAACGGTCCTAGAAGGCAAAAAGCATACTTTTCTATATAGAAAAAAAGTGTGTTTCCCTGTCTGAATCAAACATACTCAGGCGAATTCTGTTTGTTCCAAGAGGGAAAAGCTTGTAAGAACTTGACTTTGAAGATAAACACACAGCTAGTGATTTGCAAAGTGAAAGGTGTTACTTGGTGAATAAGATTAGTTTTAAGTGGTTCTAGAGAGTAAAAAGCAGATTTTTCAAGATAGACAAAACATGGTTTTCCCAGTCTGAATCGAACATTCTTTGGTGAATTCTGTTCATTCCTAGCCAGAAAAGCTTGTAGGAACTTGACTTTGAGGATAAAAAAACAGCCTTTTTTTTTCGCTTTACAAAGTGAATTGTTCTTACTTGGCGATTAAGCTTAGTTTTAAGTAGTTCTAGATGGTAAAAAGCATACCTTTCAATATGGACAAAACATGGGTTTCCTTTCCCAGTCTGACTTGAACATTCTTTGGTGAATCTGTTTGTTCCAAGCGGGAAAAGCTTGTAGGAAGTTGACTTTGAAGATAAACACACAGCTAGTGTTTTACAAAGTGAATTGTTCTTTCTTGGCAATTAAGCTTAGTTTTAAGTAGTTCTAGATGGTAAAAAGCATACTTTTTATATAGACTAAAAACCCTTTTCCCAATCTCAATCACTCATTCTCTGGCAAATTCTGTTCCTTCCAAGCAGGAAAAGCTTGTAGGAACTTGACTTTGAAGCTGAACACACAGCTAGTGATTTGCAAAGTGAAAGGTGTTACTTGGCAAACAAGCTTAGTTTTAAGTGGTTCTAGAGGGTAAAAAGCACACTTTTCAATATAGACAAAACATGGGTTTCCCAGTCTGAATCGAACTTTCTTTGGAGAATTCTGTTCGTTCAACCAGGAAAAGCTTGTAGGAAGTTGCCTTTCAAGAGAAACATACAGCTAGTGTTTTGCAAATTGAATGGTGTTACTTGGCCAATAAGCTTAGTTTTAATTGTTTCTAGAGGGTAAAAAGCAGACTTTTCAATATAGACAAAACATGGATTTCCCAGTTGAATCGAACATTCGTTGGTGAGTCTATTCGTTCCATGCTGGAAAAGCTTGTAGGAAGTTGACTTTGAAGATAAACACACAGCTAGTTTTTTGCAAAGTGAATTGATGTTACTTGGCCAATAAGCTTAGTTTTAAGTGGTTCTAGACGGTAAAAACCATACTTTTTTTTATGGACAAATCATGGGTTTCCTTTCCCAGTCTGAATCAAACATTCTTTTGCGAATCGTGTTCATTCCAAGTGGGAAAGGCTTGTAGGAAGTTGACTTTGAAGATAAACACACAGCTAGTGTTTAGCAAAGTGAATTGCTGTTACTTGGCCAATAAGCTTAATTTTAAGTGGTTCTAGAGGGTAAAAAGCATAGTTTTCTATATAGACAAAACATGCCTTTCGAGTTCTGAATCACACATTCTTAGGCGAATTCTGTTCCATCCAAGTGGGAAAAGCTTGTAGGAATTTGATTTTGAAGATAAACACAGAGCTAGTGATTTGCTAATTGAATGGTGTTACTTGGCGAATATGCTTAGTTTCAAGTGGCTCTAGATGGTAAAAAGCAGACTATTCAATATAGACATAACCGGGTTTTCCCAGTCTGAATTTCTCATTCTTTGGCGAAATCTGTTCATTCGAAGCGGGAAAAACTTATAGGTATGTTGACTTTGAATATAACCACACAGCTAGTGTTTTGCAAAGTGAATTGCTCTTACTTGGCCAATAAGCTTAGTTGTCAGTGGTTCTAGAGGCAAAAAACCAGACTTCAATGTATAGACAAAACATGCATTTCCCAGTCTGAACCACACATTCTTTGGCGAATCGTGTTCGTTCCAAGCGGGAAAATTTGTAGGAAGGTGACTAAGAAGAAAAACACACAGCTAGTGTTTTACGAAGTGAATTGTTCTTACGTGGTGATTAAGCTTAGTATTGAGTGGTCCTAGAAGGCAAAAAGCATACTTTTCTATATAGACAAAACATGCGTTTCCAAGACTGAATCACACATTCGTAGGTGAATCATGTTTGTTCCAAGCGGAAAAAGTTTGGTGGAAGTTGACTTTGAAGATAAACACACAGCGAGTGTTTTGCAAAGTGAATTGTTCTTACTACGCGAATATTCTTAGTTTTAAGTGGTTCTAGAGGGTAAAAAAGCAGACTTTTCTATGTAGACAAAACATGGTTTTCCCAGTCTGGATCTTATTCTTTGGGGAATTTTGTTCAATCCAAGCGAGAAAAGCTTGTAGGAACTTGAAGTTGAAGATAAACACACAGCTGGTGTTTTGGAAAGTGAATTGCTGTTACTTGGCCAATACATTTAGTTTTCAGTGGTGCTAGACGGTAAAAAGCAGACTTTTCAGTATAGAAAAAACATGGTTTTCCCAGTCTGAATCTCTCATTCTTGGGCGAATTCTGTTCATCCAAGCAGGAAAAGCTTGTAGGAAGTTGACTTTGAAGACAGACACACCGCTAGTATTTTAGAAAGTGAATTGCTGTTGCTTGGCCAATAAGCTTTGTTTTAAACGGTCCTAGAAGGCAAAAAGCATACTTTTCTATATAGAAAAAAAGTGTGTTTCCCTGTCTGAATCAAACATACTCAGGCGAATTCTGTTTGTTCCAAGAGGGAAAAGCTTGTAAGAACTTGACTTTGAAGATAAACACACAGCTAGTGATTTGCAAAGTGAAAGGTGTTACTTGGTGAATAAGATTAGTTTTAAGTGGTTCTAGAGAGTAAAAAGCAGATTTTTCAAGATAGACAAAACATGGTTTTCCCAGTCTGAATCGAACATTCTTTGGTGAATTCTGTTCATTCCTAGCCAGAAAAGCTTGTAGGAACTTGACTTTGAGGATAAAAAAACAGCCTTTTTTTTTCGCTTTACAAAGTGAATTGTTCTTACTTGGCGATTAAGCTTAGTTTTAAGTAGTTCTAGATGGTAAAAAGCATACCTTTCAATATGGACAAAACATGGGTTTCCTTTCCCAGTCTGACTTGAACATTCTTTGGTGAATCTGTTTGTTCCAAGCGGGAAAAGCTTGTAGGAAGTTGACTTTGAAGATAAACACACAGCTAGTGTTTTACAAAGTGAATTGTTCTTTCTTGGCAATTAAGCTTAGTTTTAAGTAGTTCTAGATGGTAAAAAGCATACTTTTTATATAGACTAAAAACCCTTTTCCCAATCTCAATCACTCATTCTCTGGCAAATTCTGTTCCTTCCAAGCAGGAAAAGCTTGTAGGAACTTGACTTTGAAGCTGAACACACAGCTAGTGATTTGCAAAGTGAAAGGTGTTACTTGGCAAACAAGCTTAGTTTTAAGTGGTTCTAGAGGGTAAAAAGCACACTTTTCAATATAGACAAAACATGGGTTTCCCAGTCTGAATCGAACTTTCTTTGGAGAATTCTGTTCGTTCAACCAGGAAAAGCTTGTAGGAAGTTGCCTTTCAAGAGAAACATACAGCTAGTGTTTTGCAAATTGAATGGTGTTACTTGGCCAATAAGCTTAGTTTTAATTGTTTCTAGAGGGTAAAAAGCAGACTTTTCAATATAGACAAAACATGGATTTCCCAGTTGAATCGAACATTCGTTGGTGAATCTATTCGTTCCATGCTGGAAAAGCTTGTAGGAAGTTGACTTTGAAGATAAACACACAGCTAGTTTTTTGCAAAGTGAATTGATGTTACTTGGCCAATAAGCTTAGTTCTCTGTGGTTCTAGACGGTAAAAACCATACTTTTTTTTATGGACAAATCATGGGTTTCCTTTCCCAGTCTGAATCAAACATTCTTTTGCGAATCGTGTTCATTCCAAGTGGGAAAGGCTTGTAGGAAGTTGACTTTGAAGATAAACACACAGCTAGTGTTTAGCAAAGTGAATTGCTGTTACTTGGCCAATAAGCTTAATTTTAAGTGGTTCTAGAGGGTAAAAAGCATAGTTTTCTATATAGACAAAACATGCCTTTCGAGTTCTGAATCACACATTCTTAGGCGAATTCTGTTCCATCCAAGTGGGAAAAGCTTGTAGGAATTTGATTTTGAAGATAAACACAGAGCTAGTGATTTGCTAATTGAATGGTGTTACTTGGCGAATATGCTTAGTTTCAAGTGGCTCTAGATGGTAAAAAGCAGACTATTCAATATAGACATAACCGGGTTTTCCCAGTCTGAATTTCTCATTCTTTGGCGAAATCTGTTCATTCGAAGCGGGAAAAACTTATAGGTATGTTGACTTTGAATATAACCACACAGCTAGTGTTTTGCAAAGTGAATTGCTCTTACTTGGCCAATAAGCTTAGTTGTCAGTGGTTCTAGAGGCAAAAAACCAGACTTTAATGTATAGACAAAACATGCATTTCCCAGTCTGAACCACACATTCTTTGGCGAATCGTGTTCGTTCCAAGCGGGAAAATTTGTAGGAAGGTGACTAAGAAGAAAAACACACAGCTAGTGTTTTACGAAGTGAATTGTTCTTACGTGGTGATTAAGCTTAGTATTGAGTGGTCCTAGAAGGCAAAAAGCATACTTTTCTATATAGACAAAACATGCGTTTCCAAGACTGAATCACACATTCGTAGGTGAATCATGTTTGTTCCAAGCGGAAAAAGTTTGGTGGAAGTTGACTTTGAAGATAAACACACAGCGAGTGTTTTGCAAAGTGAATTGTTCTTACTACGCGAATATTCTTAGTTTTAAGTGGTTCTAGAGGGTAAAAAAGCAGACTTTTCTATGTAGACAAAACATGGTTTTCCCAGTCTGGATCTTATTCTTTGGGGAATTTTGTTCAATCCAAGCGAGAAAAGCTTGTAGGAACTTGAAGTTGAAGATAAACACACAGCTGGTGTTTTGGAAAGTGAATTGCTGTTACTTGGCCAATACATTTAGTTTTCAGTGGTGCTAGACGGTAAAAAGCAGACTTTTCAGTATAGAAAAAACATGGTTTTCCCAGTCTGAATCTCTCATTCTTGGGCGAATTCTGTTCATCCAAGCAGGAAAAGCTTGTAGGAAGTTGACTTTGAAGACAGACACACAGCTAGTATTTTAGAAAGTGAATTGCTGTTGCTTGGCCAATAAGCTTTGTTTTAAACGGTCCTAGAAGGCAAAAAGCATACTTTTCTATATAGAAAAAAAGTGTGTTTCCCTGTCTGAATCAAACATACTCAGGCGAATTCTGTTTGTTCCAAGAGGGAAAAGCTTGTAAGAACTTGACTTTGAAGATAAACACACAGCTAGTGATTTGCAAAGTGAAAGGTGTTACTTGGTGAATAAGATTGGTTTTAAGTGGTTCTAGAGAGTAAAAAGCAGACTTTTCAAGATAGACAAAACATGGTTTTCCCAGTCTGAATCGATCATTCTTTGGTGAATTCTGTTCATTCCTAGCCAGAAAAGCTTGTAGGAACTTGACTTTGAGGATAAAAAAAACAGCCTTTTTTTTTGCTTTACAAAGTGAATTGTTCTTACTTGGCGATTAAGCTTAGTTTTAAGTAGTTCTAGATGGTAAAAAGCATACCTTTCAATATGGACAAAACATGGGTTTCCTTTCCCAGTCTGACTTGAACATTCTTTGGTGAATCTGTTTGTTCCAAGCGGGAAAAGCTTGTAGGAAGTTGACTTTGAAGATAAACACACAGCTAGTGTTTTACAAAGTGAATTGTTCTTTCTTGGCAATTAAGCTTAGTTTTAAGTAGTTCTAGATGGTAAAAAGCATACTTTTTATATAGACTAAAAATCCTTTTCCCAATCTCAATCTCTCATTCTCTGGCAAATTCTGTTCCTTCCAAGCAGGAAAAGCTTGTAGGAACTTGACTTTGAAGCTGAACACACAGCTAGTGATTTGCAAAGTGAAAGGTGTTACTTGGCAAACAAGCTTAGTTTTAAGTGGTTCTAGAGGGTAAAAAGCACACTTTTCAATATAGACAAAACATGGGTTTCCCAGTCTGAATCGAACTTTCTTTGGAGAATTCTGTTCGTTCAACCAGGAAAAGCTTGTAGGAAGTTGCCTTTCAAGAGAAACATACAGCTAGTGTTTTGCAAATTGAATGGTGTTACTTGGCCAATAAGCTTAGTTTTAATTGTTTCTAGAGGGTAAAAAGCAGACTTTTCAATATAGACAAAACATGGATTTCCCAGTTGAATCGAACATTCGTTGGTGAATCTATTCGTTCCATGCTGGAAAAGCTTGTAGGAAGTTGACTTTGAAGATAAACACACAGCTAGTTTTTTGCAAAGTGAATTGATGTTACTTGGCCAATAAGCTTAGTTTTAAGTGGTTCTAGACGGTAAAAACCATACTTTTTTTTATGGACAAATCATGGGTTTCCTTTCCCAGTCTGAATCAAACATTCTTTTGCGAATCGTGTTCATTCCAAGTGGGAAAGGCTTGTAGGAAGTTGACTTTGAAGATAAACACACAGCTAGTGTTTAGCAAAGTGAATTGCTGTTACTTGGCCAATAAGCTTAATTTTAAGTGGTTCTAGAGGGTAAAAAGCATAGTTTTCTATATAGACAAAACATGCCTTTCGAGTTCTGAATCACACATTCTTAGGCGAATTCTGTTCCATCCAAGTGGGAAAAGCTTGTAGGAATTTGATTTTGAAGATAAACACAGAGCTAGTGATTTGCTAATTGAATGGTGTTACTTGTCGAATATGCTTAGTTTCAAGTGGCTCTAGATGGTAAAAAGCAGACTATTCAATATAGACATAACCGGGTTTTCCCAGTCTGAATTTCTCATTCTTTGGCGAAATCTGTTCATTCGAAGCGGGAAAAACTTATAGGTATGTTGACTTTGAATATAACCACACAGCTAGTGTTTTGCAAAGTGAATTGCTCTTACTTGGCCAATAAGCTTAGTTGTCAGTGGTTCTAGAGGCAAAAAACCAGACTTTAATGTATAGACAAAACATGCATTTCCCAGTCTGAACCACACATTCTTTGGCGAATCGTGTTCGTTCCAAGCGGGAAAATTTGTAGGAAGGTGACTAAGAAGAAAAACACACAGCTAGTGTTTTACGAAGTGAATTGTTCTTACGTGGTGATTAAGCTTAGTATTGAGTGGTCCTAGAAGGCAAAAAGCATACTTTTCTATATAGACAAAACATGCGTTTCCAAGACTGAATCACACATTCGTAGGTGAATCATGTTTGTTCCAAGCGGAAAAAGTTTGGTGGAAGTTGACTTTGAAGATAAACACACAGCGAGTGTTTTGCAAAGTGAATTGTTCTTACTACGCGAATATTCTTAGTTTTAAGTGGTTCTAGAGGGTAAAAAAGCAGACTTTTCTATGTAGACAAAACATGGTTTTCCCAGTCTGGATCTTATTCTTTGGGGAATTTTGTTCAATGCAAGCGAGAAAAGCTTGTAGGAACTTGAAGTTGAAGATAAACACACAGCTGGTGTTTTGGAAAGTGAATTGCTGTTACTTGGCCAATACATTTAGTTTTCAGTGGTGCTAGACGGTAAAAAGCAGACTTTTCAGTATAGAAAAAACATGGTTTTCCCAGTCTGAATCTCTCATTCTTGGGCGAATTCTGTTCATCCAAGCAGGAAATGCTTGTAGGAAGTTGACTTTGAAGACAGACACACAGCTAGTATTTTAGAAAGTGAATTGCTGTTGCTTGGCCAATAAGCTTTGTTTTAAACTGTCCTAGAAGGCAAAAAGCATACTTTTCTATATAGAAAAAAAGTGTGTTTCCCTGTCTGAATCAAACATTCTCAGGCGAATTCTGTTTGTTCCAAGAGGGAAAAGCTTGTAAGAACTTGACTTTGAAGATAAACACACAGCTAGTGATTTGCAAAGTGAAAGGTGTTACTTGGTGAATAAGATTGGTTTTAAGTGGTTCTAGAGAGTAAAAAGCAGACTTTTCAAGATAGACAAAACATGGTTTTCCCAGTCTGAATCGAACATTCTTTGGTGAATTCTGTTCATTCCTAGCCAGAAAAGATTGTAGGAACTTGACTTTGAGGATAAAAAAACAGCCTTTTTTTTCGCTTTACAAAGTGAATTGTTCTTACTTGGCGATTAAGCTTAGTTTTAAGTAGTTCTAGATGGTAAAAAGCATACCTTTCAATATGGACAAAACATGGGTTTCCTTTCCCAGTCTGACTTGAACATTCTTTGGTGAATCTGTTTGTTCCAAGCGGGAAAAGCTTGTAGGAAGTTGACTTTGAAGATAAACACACAGCTAGTGTTTTACAAAGTGAATTGTTCTTTCTTGGCAATTAAGCTTAGTTTTAAGTAGTTCTAGATGGTAAAAAGCATACTTTTTATATAGACTAAAAACCCTTTTCCCAATCTCAATCACTCATTCTCTGGCAAATTCTGTTCCTTCCAAGCAGGAAAAGCTTGTAGGAACTTGACTTTGAAGCTGAACACACAGCTAGTGATTTGCAAAGTGAAAGGTGTTACTTGGCAAACAAGCTTAGTTTTAAGTGGTTCTAGAGGGTAAAAAGCACACTTTTCAATATAGACAAAACATGGGTTTCCCAGTCTGAATCGAACTTTCTTTGGAGAATTCTGTTCGTTCAACCAGGAAAAGCTTGTAGGAAGTTGCCTTTCAAGAGAAACATACAGCTAGTGTTTTGCAAATTGAATGGTGTTACTTGGCCAATAAGCTTAGTTTTAATTGTTTCTAGAGGGTAAAAAGCAGACTTTTCAATATAGACAAAACATGGATTTCCCAGTTGAATCGAACATTCGTTGGTGAGTCTATTCGTTCCATGCTGGAAAAGCTTGTAGGAAGTTGACTTTGAAGATAAACACACAGCTAGTTTTTTGCAAAGTGAATTGATGTTACTTGGCCAATAAGCTTAGTTTTAAGTGGTTCTAGACGGTAAAAACCATACTTTTTTTTATGGACAAATCATGGGTTTCCTTTCCCAGTCTGAATCAAACATTCTTTTGCGAATCGTGTTCATTCCAAGTGGGAAAGGCTTGTAGGAAGTTGACTTTGAAGATAAACACACAGCTAGTGTTTAGCAAAGTGAATTGCTGTTACTTGGCCAATAAGCTTAATTTTAAGTGGTTCTAGAGGGTAAAAAGCATAGTTTTCTATATAGACAAAACATGCCTTTCGAGTTCTGAATCACACATTCTTAGGCGAATTCTGTTCCATCCAAGTGGGAAAAGCTTGTAGGAATTTGATTTTGAAGATAAACACAGAGCTAGTGATTTGCTAATTGAATGGTGTTACTTGGCGAATATGCTTAGTTTAAAGTGGCTCTAGATGGTAAAAAGCAGACTATTCAATATAGACATAACCGGGTTTTCCCAGTCTGAATTTCTCATTCTTTGGCGAAATCTGTTCATTCGAAGCGGGAAAAACTTATAGGTATGTTGACTTTGAATATAACCACACAGCTAGTGTTTTGCAAAGTGAATTGCTCTTACTTGGCCAATAAGCTTAGTTGTCAGTGGTTCTAGAGGCAAAAAACCAGACTTTAATGTATAGACAAAACATGCATTTCCCAGTCTGAACCACACATTCTTTGGCGAATCGTGTTCGTTCCAAGCGGGAAAATTTGTAGGAAGGTGACTAAGAAGAAAAACACTCAGCTAGTGTTTTACGAAGTGAATTGTTCTTACGTGGTGATTAAGCTTAGTATTGAGTGGTCCTAGAAGGCAAAAAGCATACTTTTCTATATAGACAAAACATGCGTTTCCAAGACTGAATCACACATTCGTAGGTGAATCATGTTTGTTCCAAGCGGAAAAAGTTTGGTGGAAGTTGACTTTGAAGATAAACACACAGCGAGTGTTTTGCAAAGTGAATTGTTCTTACTACGCGAATATTCTTAGTTTTAAGTGGTTCTAGAGGGTAAAAAAGCAGACTTTTCTATGTAGACAAAACATGGTTTTCCCAGTCTGGATCTTATTCTTTGGGGAATTTTGTTCAATGCAAGCGAGAAAAGCTTGTAGGAACTTGAAGTTGAAGATAAACACACAGCTGGTGTTTTGGAAAGTGAATTGCTGTTACTTGGCCAATACATTTAGTTTTCAGTGGTGCTAGACGGTAAAAAGCAGACTTTTCAGTATAGAAAAAACATGGTTTTCCCAGTCTGAATCTCTCATTCTTGGGCGAATTCTGTTCATCCAAGCAGGAAAAGCTTGTAGGAAGTTGACTTTGAAGACAGACACACAGCTAGTATTTTAGAAAGTGAATTGCTGTTGCTTGGCCAATAAGCTTTGTTTTAAACGGTCCTAGAAGGCAAAAAGCATACTTTTCTATATAGAAAAAAAGTGTGTTTCCCTGTCTGAATCAAACATTCTCAGGCGAATTCTGTTTGTTCCAAGAGGGAAAAGCTTGTAAGAACTTGACTTTGAAGATAAACACACAGCTAGTGATTTGCAAAGTGAAAGGTGTTACTTGGTGAATAAGATTGGTTTTAAGTGGTTCTAGAGAGTAAAAAGCAGACTTTTCAAGATAGACAAAAAATGGTTTTCCCAGTCTGAATCGAACATTCTTTGGTGAATTCTGTTCATTCCTAGCCAGAAAAGCTTGTAGGAACTTGACTTTGAGGATAAAAAAACAGCCTTTTTTTTCGCTTTACAAAGTGAATTGTTCTTACTTGGCGATTAAGCTTAGTTTTAAGTAGTTCTAGATGGTAAAAAGCATACCTTTCAATATGGACAAAACATGGGTTTCCTTTCCCAGTCTGACTTGAACATTCTTTGGTGAATCTGTTTGTTCCAAGCGGGAAAAGCTTGTAGGAAGTTGACTTTGAAGATAAACACACAGCTAGTGTTTTACAAAGTGAATTGTTCTTTCTTGGCAATTAAGCTTAGTTTTAAGTAGTTCTAGATGGTAAAAAGCATACTTTTTATATAGACTAAAAACCCTTTTCCCAATCTCAATCACTCATTCTCTGGCAAATTCTGTTCCTTCCAAGCAGGAAAAGCTTGTAGGAACTTGACTTTGAAGCTGAACACACAGCTAGTGATTTGCAAAGTGAAAGGTGTTACTTGGCAAACAAGCTTAGTTTTAAGTGGTTCTAGAGGGTAAAAAGCACACTTTTCAATATAGACAAAACATGGGTTTCCCAGTCTGAATCGAACTTTCTTTGGAGAATTCTGTTCGTTCAACCAGGAAAAGCTTGTAGGAAGTTGCCTTTCAAGAGAAACATACAGCTAGTGTTTTGCAAATTGAATGGTGTTACTTGGCCAATAAGCTTAGTTTTAATTGTTTCTAGAGGGTAAAAAGCAGACTTTTCAATATAGACAAAACATGGATTTCCCAGTTGAATCGAACATTCGTTGGTGAATCTATTCGTTCCATGCTGGAAAAGCTTGTAGGAAGTTGACTTTGAAGATAAACACACAGCTAGTTTTTTGCAAAGTGAATTGATGTTACTTGGCCAATAAGCTTAGTTTTAAGTGGTTCTAGACGGTAAAAACCATACTTTTTTTTATGGACAAATCATGGGTTTCCTTTCCCAGTCTGAATCAAACATTCTTTTGCGAATCGTGTTCATTCCAAGTGGGAAAGGCTTGTAGGAAGTTGACTTTGAAGATAAACACACAGCTAGTGTTTAGCAAAGTGAATTGCTGTTACTTGGCCAATAAGCTTAATTTTAAGTGGTTCTAGAGGGTAAAAAGCATAGTTTTCTATATAGACAAAACATGCCTTTCGAGTTCTGAATCACACATTCTTAGGCGAATTCTGTTCCATCCAAGTGGGAAAAGCTTGTAGGAATTTGATTTTGAAGATAAACACAGAGCTAGTGATTTGCTAATTGAATGGTGTTACTTGGCGAATATGCTTAGTTTAAAGTGGCTCTAGATGGTAAAAAGCAGACTATTCAATATAGACATAACCGGGTTTTCCCAGTCTGAATTTCTCATTCTTTGGCGAAATCTGTTCATTCGAAGCGGGAAAAACTTATAGGTATGTTGACTTTGAATATAACCACACAGCTAGTGTTTTGCAAAGTGAATTGCTCTTACTTGGCCAATAAGCTTAGTTGTCAGTGGTTCTAGAGGCAAAAAACCAGACTTTAATGTATAGACAAAACATGCATTTCCCAGTCTGAACCACACATTCTTTGGCGAATCGTGTTCGTTCCAAGCGGGAAAATTTGTAGGAAGGTGACTAAGAAGAAAAACACTCAGCTAGTGTTTTACGAAGTGAATTGTTCTTACGTGGTGATTAAGCTTAGTATTGAGTGGTCCTAGAAGGCAAAAAGCATACTTTTCTATATAGACAAAACATGCGTTTCCAAGACTGAATCACACATTCGTAGGTGAATCATGTTTGTTCCAAGCGGAAAAAGTTTGGTGGAAGTTGACTTTGAAGATAAACACACAGCGAGTGTTTTGCAAAGTGAATTGTTCTTACTACGCGAATATTCTTAGTTTTAAGTGGTTCTAGAGGGTAAAAAAGCAGACTTTTCTATGTAGACAAAACATGGTTTTCCCAGTCTGGATCTTATTCTTTGGGGAATTTTGTTCAATGCAAGCGAGAAAAGCTTGTAGGAACTTGAAGTTGAAGATAAACACACAGCTGGTGTTTTGGAAAGTGAATTGCTGTTACTTGGCCAATACATTTAGTTTTCAGTGGTGCTAGACGGTAAAAAGCAGACTTTTCAGTATAGAAAAAACATGGTTTTCCCAGTCTGAATCTCTCATTCTTGGGCGAATTCTGTTCATCCAAGCAGGAAAAGCTTGTAGGAAGTTGACTTTGAAGACAGACACACAGCTAGTATTTTAGAAAGTGAATTGCTGTTGCTTGGCCAATAAGCTTTGTTTTAAACGGTCCTAGAAGGCAAAAAGCATACTTTTCTATATAGAAAAAAAGTGTGTTTCCCTGTCTGAATCAAACATTCTCAGGCGAATTCTGTTTGTTCCAAGAGGGAAAAGCTTGTAAGAACTTGACTTTGAAGATAAACACACAGCTAGTGATTTGCAAAGTGAAAGGTGTTACTTGGTGAATAAGATTAGTTTTAAGTGGTTCTAGAGAGTAAAAAGCAGACTTTTCAAGATAGACAAAACATGGTTTTCCCAGTCTGAATCGAACATTCTTTGGTGAATTCTGTTCATTCCTAGCCAGAAAAGCTTGTAGGAACTTGACTTTGAGGATAAAAAAAACAGCCTTTTTTTTTCGCTTTACAAAGTGAATTGTTCTTACTTGGCGATTAAGCTTAGTTTTAAGTAGTTCTAGATGGTAAAAAGCATACCTTTCAATATGGACAAAACATGGGTTTCCTTTCCCAGTCTGACTTGAACATTCTTTGGTGAATCTGTTTGTTCCAAGCGGGAAAAGCTTGTAGGAAGTTGACTTTGAAGATAAACACACAGCTAGTGTTTTACAAAGTGAATTGTTCTTTCTTGGCAATTAAGCTTAGTTTTAAGTAGTTCTAGATGGTAAAAAGCATACTTTTTATATAGACTAAAAATCCTTTTCCCAATCTCAATCTCTCATTCTCTGGCAAATTCTGTTCCTTCCAAGCAGGAAAAGCTTGTAGGAACTTGACTTTGAAGCTGAACACACAGCTAGTGATTTGCAAAGTGAAAGGTGTTACTTGGCAAACAAGCTTAGTTTTAAGTGGTTCTAGAGGGTAAAAAGCACACTTTTCAATATAGACAAAACATGGGTTTCCCAGTCTGAATCGAACTTTCTTTGGAGAATTCTGTTCCTTCAACCAGGAAAAGCTTGTAGGAAGTTGCCTTTCAAGAGAAACATACAGCTAGTGTTTTGCAAATTGAATGGTGTTACTTGGCCAATAAGCTTAGTTTTAATTGTTTCTAGAGGGTAAAAAGCAGACTTTTCAATATAGACAAAACATGGATTTCCCAGTTGAATCGAACATTCGTTGGTGAATCTATTCGTTCCATGCTGGAAAAGCTTGTAGGAAGTTGACTTTGAAGATAAACACACAGCTAGTTTTTTGCAAAGTGAATTGATGTTACTTGGCCAATAAGCTTAGTTTTAAGTGGTTCTAGACGGTAAAAACCATACTTTTTTTTATGGACAAATCATGGGTTTCCTTTCCCAGTCTGAATCAAACATTCTTTTGCGAATCGTGTTCATTCCAAGTGGGAAAGGCTTGTAGGAAGTTGACTTTGAAGATAAACACACAGCTAGTGTTTAGCAAACTGAATTGCTGTTACTTGGCCAATAAGCTTAATTTTAAGTGGTTCTAGAGGGTAAAAAGCATAGTTTTCTATATAGACAAAACATGCCTTTCGAGTTCTGAATCACACATTCTTAGGCGAATTCTGTTCCATCCAAGTGGGAAAAGCTTGTAGGAATTTGATTTTGAAGATAAACACAGAGCTAGTGATTTGCTAATTGAATGGTGTTACTTGGCGAATATGCTTAGTTTCAAGTGGCTCTAGATGGTAAAAAGCAGACTATTCAATATAGACATAACCGGGTTTTCCCAGTCTGAATTTCTCATTCTTTGGCGAAATCTGTTCATTCGAAGCGGGAAAAACTTATAGGTATGTTGACTTTGAATATAACCACACAGCTAGTGTTTTGCAAAGTGAATTGCTCTTACTTGGCCAATAAGCTTAGTTGTCAGTGGTTCTAGAGGCAAAAAACCAGACTTTAATGTATAGACAAAACATGCATTTCCCAGTCTGAACCACACATTCTTTGGCGAATCGTGTTCGTTCCAAGCGGGAAAATTTGTAGGAAGGTGACTAAGAAGAAAAACACTCAGCTAGTGTTTTACGAAGTGAATTGTTCTTACGTGGTGATTAAGCTTAGTATTGAGTGGTCCTAGAAGGCAAAAAGCATACTTTTCTATATAGACAAAACATGCGTTTCCAAGACTGAATCACACATTCGTAGGTGAATCATGTTTGTTCCAAGCGGAAAAAGTTTGGTGGAAGTTGACTTTGAAGATAAACACACAGCGAGTGTTTTGCAAAGTGAATTGTTCTTACTACGCGAATATTCTTAGTTTTAAGTGGTTCTAGAGGGTAAAAAAGCAGACTTTTCTATGTAGACAAAACATGGTTTTCCCAGTCTGGATCTTATTCTTTGGGGAATTTTGTTCAATGCAAGCGAGAAAAGCTTGTAGGAACTTGAAGTTGAAGATAAACACACAGCTGGTGTTTTGGAAAGTGAATTGCTGTTACTTGGCCAATACATTTAGTTTTCAGTGGTGCTAGACGGTAAAAAGCAGACTTTTCAGTATAGAAAAAACATGGTTTTCCCAGTCTGAATCTCTCATTCTTGGGCGAATTCTGTTCATCCAAGCAGGAAAAGCTTGTAGGAAGTTGACTTTGAAGACAGACACACAGCTAGTATTTTAGAAAGTGAATTGCTGTTGCTTGGCCAATAAGCTTTGTTTTAAACGGTCCTAGAAGGCAAAAAGCATACTTTTCTATATAGAAAAAAAGTGTGTTTCCCTGTCTGAATCAAACATACTCAGGCGAATTCTGTTTGTTCCAAGAGGGAAAAGCTTGTAAGAACTTGACTTTGAAGATAAACACACAGCTAGTGATTTGCAAAGTGAAAGGTGTTACTTGGTGAATAAGATTAGTTTTAAGTGGTTCTAGAGAGTAAAAAGCAGACTTTTCAAGATAGACAAAACATGGTTTTCCCAGTCTGAATCGAACATTCTTTGGTGAATTCTGTTCATTCCTAGCCAGAAAAGCTTGTAGGAACTTGACTTTGAGGATAAAAAAAACAGCCTTTTTTTTTTCGCTTTACAAAGTGAATTGTTCTTACTTGGCGATTAAGCTTAGTTTTAAGTAGTTCTAGATGGTAAAAAGCATACCTTTCAATATGGACAAAACATGGGTTTCCTTTCCCAGTCTGACTTGAACATTCTTTGGTGAATCTGTTTGTTCCAAGCGGGAAAAGCTTGTAGGAAGTTGACTTTGAAGATAAACACACAGCTAGTGTTTTACAAAGTGAATTGTTCTTTCTTGGCAATTAAGCTTAGTTTTAAGTAGTTCTAGATGGTAAAAAGCATACTTTTTATATAGACTAAAAATCCTTTTCCCAATCTCAATCTCTCATTCTCTGGCAAATTCTGTTCCTTCCAAGCAGGAAAAGCTTGTAGGAACTTGACTTTGAAGCTGAACACACAGCTAGTGATTTGCAAAGTGAAAGGTGTTACTTGGCAAACAAGCTTAGTTTTAAGTGGTTCTAGAGGGTAAAAAGTACACTTTTCAATATAGACAAAACATGGGTTTCCCAGTCTGAATCGAACTTTCTTTGGAGAATTCTGTTCGTTCAACCAGGAAAAGCTTGTAGGAAGTTGCCTTTCAAGAGAAACATACAGCTAGTGTTTTGCAAATTGAATGGTGTTACTTGGCCAATAAGCTTAGTTTTAATTGTTTCTAGAGGGTAAAAAGCAGACTTTTCAATATAGACAAAACATGGATTTCCCAGTTGAATCGAACATTCGTTGGTGAATCTATTCGTTCCATGCTGGAAAAGCTTGTAGGAAGTTGACTTTGAAGATAAACACACAGCTAGTTTTTTGCAAAGTGAATTGATGTTACTTGGCCAATAAGCTTAGTTTTAAGTGGTTCTAGACGGTAAAAACCATACTTTTTTTTATGGACAAATCATGGGTTTCCTTTCCCAGTCTGAATCAAACATTCTTTTGCGAATCGTGTTCATTCCAAGTGGGAAAGGCTTGTAGGAAGTTGACTTTGAAGATAAACACACAGCTAGTGTTTAGCAAAGTGAATTGCTGTTACTTGGCCAATAAGCTTAATTTTAAGTGGTTCTAGAGGGTAAAAAGCATAGTTTTCTATATAGACAAAACATGCCTTTCGAGTTCTGAATCACACATTCTTAGGCGAATTCTGTTCCATCCAAGTGGGAAAAGCTTGTAGGAATTTGATTTTGAAGATAAACACAGAGCTAGTGATTTGCTAATTGAATGGTGTTACTTGGCGAATATGCTTAGTTTCAAGTGGCTCTAGATGGTAAAAAGCAGACTATTCAATATAGACATAACCGGGTTTTCCCAGTCTGAATTTCTCATTCTTTGGCGAAATCTGTTCATTCGAAGCGGGAAAAACTTATAGGTATGTTGACTTTGAATATAACCACACAGCTAGTGTTTTGCAAAGTGAATTGCTCTTACTTGGCCAATAAGCTTAGTTGTCAGTGGTTCTAGAGGCAAAAAACCAGACTTTAATGTATAGACAAAACATGCATTTCCCAGTCTGAACCACACATTCTTTGGCGAATCGTGTTCGTTCCAAGCGGGAAAATTTGTAGGAAGGTGACTAAGAAGAAAAACACACAGCTAGTGTTTTACGAAGTGAATTGTTCTTACGTGGTGATTAAGCTTAGTATTGAGTGGTCCTAGAAGGCAAAAAGCATACTTTTCTATATAGACAAAACATGCGTTTCCAAGACTGAATCACACATTCGTAGGTGAATCATGTTTGTTCCAAGCGGAAAAAGTTTGGTGGAAGTTGACTTTGAAGATAAACACACAGCGAGTGTTTTGCAAAGTGAATTGTTCTTACTACGCGAATATTCTTAGTTTTAAGTGGTTCTAGAGGGTAAAAAAGCAGACTTTTCTATGTAGACAAAACATGGTTTTCCCAGTCTGGATCTTATTCTTTGGGGAATTTTGTTCAATCCAAGCGAGAAAAGCTTGTAGGAACTTGAAGTTGAAGATAAACACACAGCTGGTGTTTTGGAAAGTGAATTGCTGTTACTTGGCCAATACATTTAGTTTTCAGTGGTGCTAGACGGTAAAAAGCAGACTTTTCAGTATAGAAAAAACATGGTTTTCCCAGTCTGAATCTCTCATTCTTGGGCGAATTCTGTTCATCCAAGCAGGAAAAGCTTGTAGGAAGTTGACTTTGAAGACAGACACACAGCTAGTATTTTAGAAAGTGAATTGCTGTTGCTTGGCCAATAAGCTTTGTTTTAAACGGTCCTAGAAGGCAAAAAGCATACTTTTCTATATAGAAAAAAAGTGTGTTTCCCTGTCTGAATCAAACATACTCAGGCGAATTCTGTTTGTTCCAAGAGGGAAAAGCTTGTAAGAACTTGACTTTGAAGATAAACACACAGCTAGTGATTTGCAAAGTGAAAGGTGTTACTTGGTGAATAAGATTAGTTTTAAGTGGTTCTAGAGAGTAAAAAGCAGACTTTTCAAGATAGACAAAACATGGTTTTCCCAGTCTGAATCGAACATTCTTTGGTGAATTCTGTTCATTCCTAGCCAGAAAAGCTTGTAGGAACTTGACTTTGAGGATAAAAAAAACAGCCTTTTTTTTTCGCTTTACAAAGTGAATTGTTCTTACTTGGCGATTAAGCTTAGTTTTAAGTAGTTCTAGATGGTAAAAAGCATACCTTTCAATATGGACAAAACATGGGTTTCCTTTCCCAGTCTGACTTGAACATTCTTTGGTGAATCTGTTTGTTCCAAGCGGGAAAAGCTTGTAGGAAGTTGACTTTGAAGATAAACACACAGCTAGTGTTTTACAAAGTGAATTGTTCTTTCTTGGCAATTAAGCTTAGTTTTAAGTAGTTCTAGATGGTAAAAAGCATACTTTTTATATAGACTAAAAATCCTTTTCCCAATCTCAATCTCTCATTCTCTGGCAAATTCTGTTCCTTCCAAGCAGGAAAAGCTTGTAGGAACTTGACTTTGAAGCTGAACACACAGCTAGTGATTTGCAAAGTGAAAGGTGTTACTTGGCAAACAAGCTTAGTTTTAAGTGGTTCTAGAGGGTAAAAAGCACACTTTTCAATATAGACAAAACATGGGTTTCCCAGTGTGAATCGAACTTTCTTTGGAGAATTCTGTTCGTTCAACCAGGAAAAGCTTGTAGGAAGTTGCCTTTCAAGAGAAACATACAGCTAGTGTTTTGCAAATTGAATGGTGTTACTTGGCCAATAAGCTTAGTTTTAATTGTTTCTAGAGGGTAAAAAGCAGACTTTTCAATATAGACAAAACATGGATTTCCCAGTTGAATCGAACATTCGTTGGTGAATCTATTCGTTCCATGCTGGAAAAGCTTGTAGGAAGTTGACTTTGAAGATAAACACACAGCTAGTTTTTTGCAAAGTGAATTGATGTTACTTGGCCAATAAGCTTAGTTTTAAGTGGTTCTAGACGGTAAAAACCATACTTTTTTTTATGGACAAATCATGGGTTTCCTTTCCCAGTCTGAATCAAACATTCTTTTGCGAATCGTGTTCATTCCAAGTGGGAAAGGCTTGTAGGAAGTTGACTTTGAAGATAAACACACAGCTAGTGTTTAGCAAAGTGAATTGCTGTTACTTGGCCAATAAGCTTAATTTTAAGTGGTTCTAGAGGGTAAAAAGCATAGTTTTCTATATAGACAAAACATGCCTTTCGAGTTCTGAATCACACATTCTTAGGCGAATTCTGTTCCATCCAAGTGGGAAAAGCTTGTAGGAATTTGATTTTGAAGATAAACACAGAGCTAGTGATTTGCTAATTGAATGGTGTTACTTGGCGAATATGCTTAGTTTCAAGTGGCTCTAGATGGTAAAAAGCAGACTATTCAATATAGACATAACCGGGTTTTCCCAGTCTGAATTTCTCATTCTTTGGCGAAATCTGTTCATTCGAAGCGGGAAAAACTTATAGGTATGTTGACTTTGAATATAACCACACAGCTAGTGTTTTGCAAAGTGAATTGCTCTTACTTGGCCAATAAGCTTAGTTGTCAGTGGTTCTAGAGGCAAAAAACCAGACTTTAATGTATAGACAAAACATGCATTTCCCAGTCTGAACCACACATTCTTTGGCGAATCGTGTTCGTTCCAAGCGGGAAAATTTGTAGGAAGGTGACTAAGAAGAAAAACACACAGCTAGTGTTTTACGAAGTGAATTGTTCTTACGTGGTGATTAAGCTTAGTATTGAGTGGTCCTAGAAGGCAAAAAGCATACTTTTCTATATAGACAAAACATGCGTTTCCAAGACTGAATCACACATTCGTAGGTGAATCATGTTTGTTCCAAGCGGAAAAAGTTTGGTGGAAGTTGACTTTGAAGATAAACACACAGCGAGTGTTTTGCAAAGTGAATTGTTCTTACTACGCGAATATTCTTAGTTTTAAGTGGTTCTAGAGGGTAAAAAAGCAGACTTTTCTATGTAGACAAAACATGGTTTTCCCAGTCTGGATCTTATTCTTTGGGGAATTTTGTTCAATGCAAGCGAGAAAAGCTTGTAGGAACTTGAAGTTGAAGATAAACACACAGCTGGTGTTTTGGAAAGTGAATTGCTGTTACTTGGCCAATACATTTAGTTTTCAGTGGTGCTAGACGGTAAAAAGCAGACTTTTCAGTATAGAAAAAACATGGTTTTCCCAGTCTGAATCTCTCATTCTTGGGCGAATTCTGTTCATCCAAGCAGGAAAAGCTTGTAGGAAGTTGACTTTGAAGAGAGACACACAGCTAGTATTTTAGAAAGTGAATTGCTGTTGCTTGGCCAATAAGCTTTGTTTTAAACGGTCCTAGAAGGCAAAAAGCATACTTTTCTATATAGAAAAAAAGTGTGTTTCCCTGTCTGAATCAAACATTCTCAGGCGAATTCTGTTTGTTCCAAGAGGGAAAAGCTTGTAAGAACTTGACTTTGAAGATAAACACACAGCTAGTGATTTGCAAAGTGAAAGGTGTTACTTGGTGAATAAGATTAGTTTTAAGTGGTTCTAGAGAGTAAAAAGCAGACTTTTCAAGATAGACAAAACATGGTTTTCCCAGTCTGAATCGAACATTCTTTGGTGAATTCTGTTCATTCCTAGCCAGAAAAGCTTGTAGGAACTTGACTTTGAGGATAAAAAAAACAGCCTTTTTTTTTCGCTTTACAAAGTGAATTGTTCTTACTTGGCGATTAAGCTTAGTTTTAAGTAGTTCTAGATGGTAAAAAGCATACCTTTCAATATGGACAAAACATGGGTTTCCTTTCCCAGTCTGACTTGAACATTCTTTGGTGAATCTGTTTGTTCCAAGCGGGAAAAGCTTGTAGGAAGTTGACTTTGAAGATAAACACACAGCTAGTGTTTTACAAAGTGAATTGTTCTTTCTTGGCAATTAAGCTTAGTTTTAAGTAGTTCTAGATGGTAAAAAGCATACTTTTTATATAGACTAAAAACCCTTTTCCCAATCTCAATCTCTCATTCTCTGGCAAATTCTGTTCCTTCCAAGCAGGAAAAGCTTGTAGGAACTTGACTTTGAAGCTGAACACACAGCTAGTGATTTGCAAAGTGAAAGGTGTTACTTGGCAAACAAGCTTAGTTTTAAGTGGTTCTAGAGGGTAAAAAGCACACTTTTCAATATAGACAAAACATGGGTTTCCCAGTGTGAATCGAACTTTCTTTGGAGAATTCTGTTCGTTCAACCAGGAAAAGCTTGTAGGAAGTTGCCTTTCAAGAGAAACATACAGCTAGTGTTTTGCAAATTGAATGGTGTTACTTGGCCAATAAGCTTAGTTTTAATTGTTTCTAGAGGGTAAAAAGCAGACTTTTCAATATAGACAAAACATGGATTTCCCAGTTGAATCGAACATTCGTTGGTGAATCTATTCGTTCCATGCTGGAAAAGCTTGTAGGAAGTTGACTTTGAAGATAAACACACAGCTAGTTTTTTGCAAAGTGAATTGATGTTACTTGGCCAATAAGCTTAGTTTTAAGTGGTTCTAGACGGTAAAAACCATACTTTTTTTTATGGACAAATCATGGGTTTCCTTTCCCAGTCTGAATCAAACATTCTTTTGCGAATCGTGTTCATTCCAAGTGGGAAAGGCTTGTAGGAAGTTGACTTTGAAGATAAACACACAGCTAGTGTTTAGCAAAGTGAATTGCTGTTACTTGGCCAATAAGCTTAATTTTAAGTGGTTCTAGAGGGTAAAAAGCATAGTTTTCTATATAGACAAAACATGCCTTTCGAGTTCTGAATCACACATTCTTAGGCGAATTCTGTTCCATCCAAGTGGGAAAAGCTTGTAGGAATTTGATTTTGAAGATAAACACAGAGCTAGTGATTTGCTAATTGAATGGTGTTACTTGGCGAATATGCTTAGTTTCAAGTGGCTCTAGATGGTAAAAAGCAGACTATTCAATATAGACATAACCGGGTTTTCCCAGTCTGAATTTCTCATTCTTTGGCGAAATCTGTTCATTCGAAGCGGGAAAAACTTATAGGTATGTTGACTTTGAATATAACCACACAGCTAGTGTTTTGCAAAGTGAATTGCTCTTACTTGGCCAATAAGCTTAGTTGTCAGTGGTTCTAGAGGCAAAAAACCAGACTTTAATGTATAGACAAAACATGCATTTCCCAGTCTGAACCACACATTCTTTGGCGAATCGTGTTCGTTCCAAGCGGGAAAATTTGTAGGAAGGTGACTAAGAAGAAAAACACACAGCTAGTGTTTTACGAAGTGAATTGTTCTTACGTGGTGATTAAGCTTAGTATTGAGTGGTCCTAGAAGGCAAAAAGCATACTTTTCTATATAGACAAAACATGCGTTTCCAAGACTGAATCACACATTCGTAGGTGAATCATGTTTGTTCCAAGCGGAAAAAGTTTGGTGGAAGTTGACTTTGAAGATAAACACACAGCGAGTGTTTTGCAAAGTGAATTGTTCTTACTACGCGAATATTCTTAGTTTTAAGTGGTTCTAGAGGGTAAAAAAGCAGACTTTTCTATGTAGACAAAACATGGTTTTCCCAGTCTGGATCTTATTCTTTGGGGAATTTTGTTCAATCCAAGCGAGAAAAGCTTGTAGGAACTTGAAGTTGAAGATAAACACACAGCTGGTGTTTTGGAAAGTGAATTGCTGTTACTTGGCCAATACATTTAGTTTTCAGTGGTGCTAGACGGTAAAAAGCAGACTTTTCAGTATAGAAAAAACATGGTTTTCCCAGTCTGAATCTCTCATTCTTGGGCGAATTCTGTTCATCCAAGCAGGAAAAGCTTGTAGGAAGTTGACTTTGAAGACAGACACACAGCTAGTATTTTAGAAAGTGAATTGCTGTTGCTTGGCCAATAAGCTTTGTTTTAAACGGTCCTAGAAGGCAAAAAGCATACTTTTCTATATAGAAAAAAAGTGTGTTTCCCTGTCTGAATCAAACATACTCAGGCGAATTCTGTTTGTTCCAAGAGGGAAAAGCTTGTAAGAACTTGACTTTGAAGATAAACACACAGCTAGTGATTTGCAAAGTGAAAGGTGTTACTTGGTGAATAAGATTAGTTTTAAGTGGTTCTAGAGAGTAAAAAGCAGACTTTTCAAGATAGACAAAACATGGTTTTCCCAGTCTGAATCGAACATTCTTTGGTGAATTCTGTTCATTCCTAGCCAGAAAAGCTTGTAGGAACTTGACTTTGAGGATAAAAAAAACAGCCTTTTTTTTTCGCTTTACAAAGTGAATTGTTCTTACTTGGCGATTAAGCTTAGTTTTAAGTAGTTCTAGATGGTAAAAAGCATACCTTTCAATATGGACAAAACATGGGTTTCCTTTCCCAGTCTGACTTGAACATTCTTTGGTGAATCTGTTTGTTCCAAGCGGGAAAAGCTTGTAGGAAGTTGACTTTGAAGATAAACACACAGCTAGTGTTTTACAAAGTGAATTGTTCTTTCTTGGCAATTAAGCTTAGTTTTAAGTAGTTCTAGATGGTAAAAAGCATACTTTTTATATAGACTAAAAATCCTTTTCCCAATCTCAATCTCTCATTCTCTGGCAAATTCTGTTCCTTCCAAGCAGGAAAAGCTTGTAGGAACTTGACTTTGAAGCTGAACACACAGCTAGTGATTTGCAAAGTGAAAGGTGTTACTTGGCAAACAAGCTTAGTTTTAAGTGGTTCTAGAGGGTAAAAAGCACACTTTTCAATATAGACAAAACATTGGTTTCCCAGTCTGAATCGAACTTTCTTTGGAGAATTCTGTTCGTTCAACCAGGAAAAGCTTGTAGGAAGTTGCCTTTCAAGAGAAACATACAGCTAGTGTTTTGCAAATTGAATGGTGTTACTTGGCCAATAAGCTTAGTTTTAATTGTTTCTAGAGGGTAAAAAGCAGACTTTTCAATATAGACAAAACATGGATTTCCCAGTTGAATCGAACATTCGTTGGTGAATCTATTCGTTCCATGCTGGAAAAGCTTGTAGGAAGTTGACTTTGAAGATAAACACACAGCTAGTTTTTTGCAAAGTGAATTGATGTTACTTGGCCAATAAGCTTAGTTTTAAGTGGTTCTAGACGGTAAAAACCATACTTTTTTTTATGGACAAATCATGGGTTTCCTTTCCCAGTCTGAATCAAACATTCTTTTGCGAATCGTGTTCATTCCAAGTGGGAAAGGCTTGTAGGAAGTTGACTTTGAAGATAAACACACAGCTAGTGTTTAGCAAAGTGAATTGCTGTTACTTGGCCAATAAGCTTAATTTTAAGTGGTTCTAGAGGGTAAAAAGCATAGTTTTCTATATAGACAAAACATGCCTTTCGAGTTCTGAATCACACATTCTTAGGCGAATTCTGTTCCATCCAAGTGGGAAAAGCTTGTAGGAATTTGATTTTGAAGATAAACACAGAGCTAGTGATTTGCTAATTGAATGGTGTTACTTGGCGAATATGCTTAGTTTCAAGTGGCTCTAGATGGTAAAAAGCAGACTATTCAATTTAGACATAACCGGGTTTTCCCAGTCTGAATTTCTCATTCTTTGGCGAAATCTGTTCATTCGAAGCGGGAAAAACTTATAGGTATGTTGACTTTGAATATAACCACACAGCTAGTGTTTTGCAAAGTGAATTGCTCTTACTTGGCCAATAAGCTTAGTTGTCAGTGGTTCTAGAGGCAAAAAACCAGACTTTAATGTGTAGACAAAACATGCATTTCCCAGTCTGAACCACACATTCTTTGGCGAATCGTGTTCGTTCCAAGCGGGAAAATTTGTAGGAAGGTGACTAAGAAGAAAAACACACAGCTAGTGTTTTACGAAGTGAATTGTTCTTACGTGGTGATTAAGCTTAGTATTGAGTGGTCCTAGAAGGCAAAAAGCATACTTTTCTATATAGACAAAACATGCGTTTTTCAAGACTGAATCACACATTCGTAGGTGAATCATGTTTGTTCCAAGCGGAAAAAGTTTGGTGGAAGTTGACTTTGAAGATAAACACACAGCGAGTGTTTTGCAAAGTGAATTGTTCTTACTACGCGAATATTCTTAGTTTTAAGTGGTTCTAGAGGGTAAAAAAGCAGACTTTTCTATGTAGACAAAACATGGTTTTCCCAGTCTGGATCTTATTCTTTGGGGAATTTTGTTCAATCCAAGCGAGAAAAGCTTGTAGGAACTTGAAGTTGAAGATAAACACACAGCTGGTGTTTTGGAAAGTGAATTGCTGTTACTTGGCCAATACATTTAGTTTTCAGTGGTGCTAGACGGTAAAAAGCAGACTTTTCAGTATAGAAAAAACATGGTTTTCCCAGTCTGAATCTCTCATTCTTGGGCGAATTCTGTTCATCCAAGCAGGAAAAGCTTGTAGGAAGTTGACTTTGAAGACAGACACACAGCTAGTATTTTAGAAAGTGAATTGCTGTTGCTTGGCCAATAAGCTTTGTTTTAAACGGTCCTAGAAGGCAAAAAGCATACTTTTCTATATAGAAAAAAAGTGTGTTTCCCTGTCTGAATCAAACATACTCAGGCGAATTCTGTTTGTTCCAAGAGGGAAAAGCTTGTAAGAACTTGACTTTGAAGATAAACACACAGCTAGTGATTTGCAAAGTGAAAGGTGTTACTTGGTGAATAAGATTAGTTTTAAGTGGTTCTAGAGAGTAAAAAGCAGACTTTTCAAGATAGACAAAACATGGTTTTCCCAGTCTGAATCGAACATTCTTTGGTGAATTCTGTTCATTCCTAGCCAGAAAAGCTTGTAGGAACTTGACTTTGAGGATAAAAAAAACAGCCTTTTTTTTTCGCTTTACAAAGTGAATTGTCCTTACTTGGCGATTAAGCTTAGTTTTAAGTAGTTCTAGATGGTAAAAAGCATACCTTTCAATATGGACAAAACATGGGTTTCCTTTCCCAGTCTGACTTGAACATTCTTTGGTGAATCTGTTTGTTCCAAGCGGGAAAAGCTTGTAGGAAGTTGACTTTGAAGATAAACACACAGCTAGTGTTTTACAAAGTGAATTGTTCTTTCTTGGCAATTAAGCTTAGTTTTAAGTAGTTCTAGATGGTAAAAAGCATACTTTTTATATAGACTAAAAATCCTTTTCCCAATCTCAATCTCTCATTCTCTGGCAAATTCTGTTCCTTCCAAGCAGGAAAAGCTTGTAGGAACTTGACTTTGAAGCTGAACACACAGCTAGTGATTTGCAAAGTGAAAGGTGTTACTTGGCAAACAAGCTTAGTTTTAAGTGGTTCTAGAGGGTAAAAAGCACACTTTTCAATATAGACAAAACATGGGTTTCCCAGTCTGAATCGAACTTTCTTTGGAGAATTCTGTTCGTTCAACCAGGAAAAGCTTGTAGGAAGTTGCCTTTCAAGAGAAACAAACAGCTAGTGTTTTGCAAATTGAATGGTGTTACTTGGCCAATAAGCTTAGTTTTAATTGTTTCTAGAGGGTAAAAAGCAGACTTTTCAATATAGACAAAACATGGATTTCCCAGTTGAATCGAACATTCGTTGGTGAATCTATTCGTTCCATGCTGGAAAAGCTTGTAGGAAGTTGACTTTGAAGATAAACACACAGCTAGTTTTTTGCAAAGTGAATTGATGTTACTTGGCCAATAAGCTTAGTTTTAAGTGGTTCTAGACGGTAAAAACCATACTTTTTTTTATGGACAAATCATGGGTTTCCTTTCCCAGTCTGAATCAAACATTCTTTTGCGAATCGTGTTCATTCCAAGTGGGAAAGGCTTGTAGGAAGTTGACTTTGAAGATAAACACACAGCTAGTGTTTAGCAAAGTGAATTGCTGTTACTTGGCCAAGAAGCTTAATTTTAAGTGGTTCTAGAGGGTAAAAAGCATAGTTTTCTATATAGACAAAACATGCCTTTCGAGTTCTGAATCACACATTCTTAGGCGAATTCTGTTCCATCCAAGTGGGAAAAGCTTGTAGGAATTTGATTTTGAAGATAAACACAGAGCTAGTGATTTGCTAATTGAATGGTGTTACTTGGCGAATATGCTTAGTTTCAAGTGGCTCTAGATGGTAAAAAGCAGACTATTCAATATAGACATAACCGGGTTTTCCCAGTCTGAATTTCTCATTCTTTGGCGAAATCTGTTCATTCGAAGCGGGAAAAACTTATAGGTATGTTGACTTTGAATATAACCACACAGCTAGTGTTTTGCAAAGTGAATTGCTCTTACTTGGCCAATAAGCTTAGTTGTCAGTGGTTCTAGAGGCAAAAAACCAGACTTTAATGTATAGACAAAACATGCATTTCCCAGTCTGAACCACACATTCTTTGGCGAATCGTGTTCGTTCCAAGCGGGAAAATTTGTAGGAAGGTGACTAAGAAGAAAAACACACAGCTAGTGTTTTACGAAGTGAATTGTTCTTACGTGGTGATTAAGCTTAGTATTGAGTGGTCCTAGAAGGCAAAAAGCATACTTTTCTATATAGACAAAACATGCGTTTTTCAAGACTGAATCACACATTCGTAGGTGAATCATGTTTGTTCCAAGCGGAAAAAGTTTGGTGGAAGTTGACTTTGAAGATAAACACACAGCGAGTGTTTTGCAAAGTGAATTGTTCTTACTACGCGAATATTCTTAGTTTTAAGTGGTTCTAGAGGGTAAAAAAGCAGACTTTTCTATGTAGACAAAACATGGTTTTCCCAGTCTGGATCTTATTCTTTGGGGAATTTTGTTCAATCCAAGCGAGAAAAGCTTGTAGGAACTTGAAGTTGAAGATAAACACACAGCTGGTGTTTTGGAAAGTGAATTGCTGTTACTTGGCCAATACATTTAGTTTTCAGTGGTGCTAGACGGTAAAAAGCAGACTTTTCAGTATAGAAAAAACATGGTTTTCCCAGTCTGAATCTCTCATTCTTGGGCGAATTCTGTTCATCCAAGCAGGAAAAGCTTGTAGGAAGTTGACTTTGAAGACAGACACACAGCTAGTATTTTAGAAAGTGAATTGCTGTTGCTTGGCCAATAAGCTTTGTTTTAAACGGTCCTAGAAGGCAAAAAGCATACTTTTCTATATAGAAAAAAAGTGTGTTTCCCTGTCTGAATCAAACATACTCAGGCGAATTCTGTTTGTTCCAAGAGGGAAAAGCTTGTAAGAACTTGACTTTGAAGATAAACACACAGCTAGTGATTTGCAAAGTGAAAGGTGTTACTTGGTGAATAAGATTAGTTTTAAGTGGTTCTAGAGAGTAAAAAGCAGACTTTTCAAGATAGACAAAACATGGTTTTCCCAGTCTGAATCGAACATTCTTTGGTGAATTCTGTTCATTCCTAGCCAGAAAAGCTTGTAGGAACTTGACTTTGAGGATAAAAAAAACAGCCTTTTTTTTTTCGCTTTACAAAGTGAATTGTCCTTACTTGGCGATTAAGCTTAGTTTTAAGTAGTTCTAGATGGTAAAAAGCATACCTTTCAATATGGACAAAACATGGGTTTCCTTTCCCAGTCTGACTTGAACATTCTTTGGTGAATCTGTTTGTTCCAAGCGGGAAAAGCTTGTAGGAAGTTGACTTTGAAGATAAACACACAGCTAGTGTTTTACAAAGTGAATTGTTCTTTCTTGGCAATTAAGCTTAGTTTTAAGTAGTTCTAGATGGTAAAAAGCATACTTTTTATATAGACTAAAAATCCTTTTCCCAATCTCAATCTCTCATTCTCTGGCAAATTCTGTTCCTTCCAAGCAGGAAAAGCTTGTAGGAACTTGCCTTTGAAGCTGAACACACAGCTAGTGATTTGCAAAGTGAAAGGTGTTACTTGGCAAACAAGCTTAGTTTTAAGTGGTTCTAGAGGGTAAAAAGCACACTTTTCAATATAGACAAAACATGGGTTTCCCAGTCTGAATCGAACTTTCTTTGGAGAATTCTGTTCGTTCAACCAGGAAAAGCTTGTAGGAAGTTGCCTTTCAAGAGAAACAAACAGCTAGTGTTTTGCAAATTGAATGGTGTTACTTGGCCAATAAGCTTAGTTTTAATTGTTTCTAGAGGGTAAAAAGCAGACTTTTCAATATAGACAAAACATGGATTTCCCAGTTGAATCGAACATTCGTTGGTGAATCTATTCGTTCCATGCTGGAAAAGCTTGTAGGAAGTTGACTTTGAAGATAAACACACAGCTAGTTTTTTGCAAAGTGAATTGATGTTACTTGGCCAATAAGCTTAGTTTTAAGTGGTTCTAGACGGTAAAAACCATACTTTTTTTTATGGACAAATCATGGGTTTCCTTTCCCAGTCTGAATCAAACATTCTTTTGCGAATCGTGTTCATTCCAAGTGGGAAAGGCTTGTAGGAAGTTGACTTTGAAGATAAACACACAGCTAGTGTTTAGCAAAGTGAATTGCTGTTACTTGGCCAATAAGCTTAATTTTAAGTGGTTCTAGAGGGTAAAAAGCATAGTTTTCTATATAGACAAAACATGCCTTTCGAGTTCTGAATCACACATTCTTAGGCGAATTCTGTTCCATCCAAGTGGGAAAAGCTTGTAGGAATTTGATTTTGAAGATAAACACAGAGCTAGTGATTTGCTAATTGAATGGTGTTACTTGGCGAATATGCTTAGTTTCAAGTGGCTCTAGATGGTAAAAAGCAGACTATTCAATATAGACATAACCGGGTTTTCCCAGTCTGAATTTCTCATTCTTTGGCGAAATCTGTTCATTCGAAGCGGGAAAAACTTATAGGTATGTTGACTTTGAATATAACCACACAGCTAGTGTTTTGCAAAGTGAATTGCTCTTACTTGGCCAATAAGCTTAGTTGTCAGTGGTTCTAGAGGCAAAAAACCAGACTTTAATGTATAGACAAAACATGCATTTCCCAGTCTGAACCACACATTCTTTGGCGAATCGTGTTCGTTCCAAGCGGGAAAATTTGTAGGAAGGTGACTAAGAAGAAAAACACACAGCTAGTGTTTTACGAAGTGAATTGTTCTTACGTGGTGATTAAGCTTAGTATTGAGTGGTCCTAGAAGGCAAAAAGCATACTTTTCTATATAGACAAAACATGCGTTTTTCAAGACTGAATCACACATTCGTAGGTGAATCATGTTTGTTCCAAGCGGAAAAAGTTTGGTGGAAGTTGACTTTGAAGATAAACACACAGCGAGTGTTTTGCAAAGTGAATTGTTCTTACTACGCGAATATTCTTAGTTTTAAGTGGTTCTAGAGGGTAAAAAAGCAGACTTTTCTATGTAGACAAAACATGGTTTTCCCAGTCTGGATCTTATTCTTTGGGGAATTTTGTTCAATCCAAGCGAGAAAAGCTTGTAGGAACTTGAAGTTGAAGATAAACACACAGCTGGTGTTTTGGAAAGTGAATTGCTGTTACTTGGCCAATACATTTAGTTTTCAGTGGTGCTAGACGGTAAAAAGCAGACTTTTCAGTATAGAAAAAACATGGTTTTCCCAGTCTGAATCTCTCATTCTTGGGCGAATTCTGTTCATCCAAGCAGGAAAAGCTTGTAGGAAGTTGACTTTGAAGACAGACACACAGCTAGTATTTTAGAAAGTGAATTGCTGTTGCTTGGCCAATAAGCTTTGTTTTAAACGGTCCTAGAAGGCAAAAAGCATACTTTTCTATATAGAAAAAAAGTGTGTTTCCCTGTCTGAATCAAACATTCTCAGGCGAATTCTGTTTGTTCCAAGAGGGAAAAGCTTGTAAGAACTTGACTTTGAAGATAAACACACAGCTAGTGATTTGCAAAGTGAAAGGTGTTACTTGGTGAATAAGATTAGTTTTAAGTGGTTCTAGAGAGTAAAAAGCAGACTTTTCAAGATAGACAAAACATGGTTTTCCCAGTCTGAATCGAACATTCTTTGGTGAATTCTGTTCATTCCTAGCCAGAAAAGCTTGTAGGAACTTGACTTTGAGGATAAAAATACAGCCTTTTTTTTTCGCTTTACAAAGTGAATTGTCCTTACTTGGCGATTAAGCTTAGTTTTAAGTAGTTCTAGATGGTAAAAAGCATACCTTTCAATATGGACAAAACATGGGTTTCCTTTCCCAGTCTGACTTGAACATTCTTTGGTGAATCTGTTTGTTCCAAGCGGGAAAAGCTTGTAGGAAGTTGACTTTGAAGATAAACACACAGCTAGTGTTTTACAAAGTGAATTGTTCTTTCTTGGCAATTAAGCTTAGTTTTAAGTAGTTCTAGATGGTAAAAAGCATACTTTTTATATAGACTAAAAATCCTTTTCCCAATCTCAATCTCTCATTCTCTGGCAAATTCTGTTCCTTCCAAGCAGGAAAAGCTTGTAGGAACTTGACTTTGAAGCTGAACACACAGCTAGTGATTTGCAAAGTGAAAGGTGTTACTTGGCAAACAAGCTTAGTTTTAAGTGGTTCTAGAGGGTAAAAAGCACACTTTTCAATATAGACAAAACATGGGTTTCCCAGTCTGAATCGAACTTTCTTTGGAGAATTCTGTTCGTTCAACCAGGAAAAGCTTGTAGGAAGTTGCCTTTCAAGAGAAACATACAGCTAGTGTTTTGCAAATTGAATGGTGTTACTTGGCCAATAAGCTTAGTTTTAATTGTTTCTAGAGGGTAAAAAGCAGACTTTTCAATATAGACAAAACATGGATTTCCCAGTTGAATCGAACATTCGTTGGTGAATCTATTCGTTCCATGCTGGAAAAGCTTGTAGGAAGTTGACTTTGAAGATAAACACACAGCTAGTTTTTTGCAAAGTGAATTGATGTTACTTGGCCAATAAGCTTAGTTTTAAGTGGTTCTAGACGGTAAAAACCATACTTTTTTTTATGGACAAATCATGGGTTTCCTTTCCCAGTCTGAATCAAACATTCTTTTGCGAATCGTGTTCATTCCAAGTGGGAAAGGCTTGTAGGAAGTTGACTTTGAAGATAAACACACAGCTAGTGTTTAGCAAAGTGAATTGCTGTTACTTGGCCAATAAGCTTAATTTTAAGTGGTTCTAGAGGGTAAAAAGCATAGTTTTCTATATAGACAAAACATGCCTTTCGAGTTCTGAATCACACATTCTTAGGCGAATTCTGTTCCATCCAAGTGGGAAAAGCTTGTAGGAATTTGATTTTGAAGATAAACACAGAGCTAGTGATTTGCTAATTGAATGGTGTTACTTGGCGAATATGCTTAGTTTCAAGTGGCTCTAGATGGTAAAAAGCAGACTATTCAATATAGACATAACCGGGTTTTCCCAGTCTGAATTTCTCATTCTTTGGCGAAATCTGTTCATTCGAAGCGGGAAAAACTTATAGGTATGTTGACTTTGAATATAACCACACAGCTAGTGTTTTGCAAAGTGAATTGCTCTTACTTGGCCAATAAGCTTAGTTGTCAGTGGTTCTAGAGGCAAAAAACCAGACTTTAATGTGTAGACAAAACATGCATTTCCCAGTCTGAACCACACATTCTTTGGCGAATCGTGTTCGTTCCAAGCGGGAAAATTTGTAGGAAGGTGACTAAGAAGAAAAACACACAGCTAGTGTTTTACGAAGTGAATTGTTCTTACGTGGTGATTAAGCTTAGTATTGAGTGGTCCTAGAAGGCAAAAAGCATACTTTTCTATATAGACAAAACATGCGTTTTTCAAGACTGAATCACACATTCGTAGGTGAATCATGTTTGTTCCAAGCGGAAAAAGTTTGGTGGAAGTTGACTTTGAAGATAAACACACAGCGAGTGTTTTGCAAAGTGAATTGTTCTTACTACGCGAATATTCTTAGTTTTAAGTGGTTCTAGAGGGTAAAAAAGCAGACTTTTCTATGTAGACAAAACATGGTTTTCCCAGTCTGGATCTTATTCTTTGGGGAATTTTGTTCAATGCAAGCGAGAAAAGCTTGTAGGAACTTGAAGTTGAAGATAAACACACAGCTGGTGTTTTGGAAAGTGAATTGCTGTTACTTGGCCAATACATTTAGTTTTCAGTGGTGCTAGACGGTAAAAAGTAGACTTTTCAGTATAGAAAAAACATGGTTTTCCCAGTCTGAATCTCTCATTCTTGGGCGAATTCTGTTCATCCAAGCAGGAAAAGCTTGTAGGAAGTTGACTTTGAAGACAGACACACAGCTAGTATTTTAGAAAGTGAATTGCTGTTGCTTGGCCAATAAGCTTTGTTTTAAACGGTCCTAGAAGGCAAAAAGCATACTTTTCTATATAGAAAAAAAGTGTGTTTCCCTGTCTGAATCAAACATTCTCAGGCGAATTCTGTTTGTTCCAAGAGGGAAAAGCTTGTAAGAACTTGACTTTGAAGATAAACACACAGCTAGTGATTTGCAAAGTGAAAGGTGTTACTTGGTGAATAAGATTAGTTTTAAGTGGTTCTAGAGAGTAAAAAGCAGACTTTTCAAGATAGACAAAACATGGTTTTCCCAGTCTGAATCGAACATTCTTTGGTGAATTCTGTTCATTCCTAGCCAGAAAAGCTTGTAGGAACTTGACTTTGAGGATAAAAAAAACAGCCTTTTTTTTTCGCTTTACAAAGTGAATTGTCCTTACTTGGCGATTAAGCTTAGTTTTAAGTAGTTCTAGATGGTAAAAAGCATACCTTTCAATATGGACAAAACATGGGTTTCCTTTCCCAGTCTGACTTGAACATTCTTTGGTGAATCTGTTTGTTCCAAGCGGGAAAAGCTTGTAGGAAGTTGACTTTGAAGATAAACACACAGCTAGTGTTTTACAAAGTGAATTGTTCTTTCTTGGCAATTAAGCTTAGTTTTAAGTAGTTCTAGATGGTAAAAAGCATACTTTTTATATAGACTAAAAATCCTTTTCCCAATCTCAATCTCTCATTCTCTGGCAAATTCTGTTCCTTCCAAGCAGGAAAAGCTTGTAGGAACTTGACTTTGAAGCTGAACACACAGCTAGTGATTTGCAAAGTGAAAGGTGTTACTTGGCAAACAAGCTTAGTTTTAAGTGGTTCTAGAGGGTAAAAAGCACACTTTTCAATATAGACAAAACATGGGTTTCCCAGTCTGAATCGAACTTTCTTTGGAGAATTCTGTTCGTTCAACCAGGAAAAGCTTGTAGGAAGTTGCCTTTCAAGAGAAACATACAGCTAGTGTTTTGCAAATTGAATGGTGTTACTTGGCCAATAAGCTTAGTTTTAATTGTTTCTAGAGGGTAAAAAGCAGACTTTTCAATATAGACAAAACATGGATTTCCCAGTTGAATCGAACATTCGTTGGTGAATCTATTCGTTCCATGCTGGAAAAGCTTGTAGGAAGTTGACTTTGAAGATAAACACACAGCTAGTTTTTTGCAAAGTGAATTGATGTTACTTGGCCAATAAGCTTAGTTTTAAGTGGTTCTAGACGGTAAAAACCATACTTTTTTTTATGGACAAATCATGGGTTTCCTTTCCCAGTCTGAATCAAACATTCTTTTGCGAATCGTGTTCATTCCAAGTGGGAAAGGCTTGTAGGAAGTTGACTTTGAAGATAAACACACAGCTAGTGTTTAGCAAAGTGAATTGCTGTTACTTGGCCAATAAGCTTAATTTTAAGTGGTTCTAGAGGGTAAAAAGCATAGTTTTCTATATAGACAAAACATGCCTTTCGAGTTCTGAATCACACATTCTTAGGCGAATTCTGTTCCATCCAAGTGGGAAAAGCTTGTAGGAATTTGATTTTGAAGATAAACACAGAGCTAGTGATTTGCTAATTGAATGGTGTTACTTGGCGAATATGCTTAGTTTCAAGTGGCTCTAGATGGTAAAAAGCAGACTATTCAATATAGACATAACCGGGTTTTCCCAGTCTGAATTTCTCATTCTTTGGCGAAATCTGTTCATTCGAAGCGGGAAAAACTTATAGGTATGTTGACTTTGAATATAACCACACAGCTAGTGTTTTGCAAAGTGAATTGCTCTTACTTGGCCAATAAGCTTAGTTGTCAGTGGTTCTAGAGGCAAAAAACCAGACTTTAATGTGTAGACAAAACATGCATTTCCCAGTCTGAACCACACATTCTTTGGCGAATCGTGTTCGTTCCAAGCGGGAAAATTTGTAGGAAGGTGACTAAGAAGAAAAACACACAGCTAGTGTTTTACGAAGTGAATTGTTCTTACGTGGTGATTAAGCTTAGTATTGAGTGGTCCTAGAAGGCAAAAAGCATACTTTTCTATATAGACAAAACATGCGTTTTTCAAGACTGAATCACACATTCGTAGGTGAATCATGTTTGTTCCAAGCGGAAAAAGTTTGGTGGAAGTTGACTTTGAAGATAAACACACAGCGAGTGTTTTGCAAAGTGAATTGTTCTTACTACGCGAATATTCTTAGTTTTAAGTGGTTCTAGAGGGTAAAAAAGCAGACTTTTCTATGTAGACAAAACATGGTTTTCCCAGTCTGGATCTTATTCTTTGGGGAATTTTGTTCAATCCAAGCGAGAAAAGCTTGTAGGAACTTGAAGTTGAAGATAAACACACAGCTGGTGTTTTGGAAAGTGAATTGCTGTTACTTGGCCAATACATTTAGTTTTCAGTGGTGCTAGACGGTAAAAAGCAGACTTTTCAGTATAGAAAAAACATGGTTTTCCCAGTCTGAATCTCTCATTCTTGGGCGAATTCTGTTCATCCAAGCAGGAAAAGCTTGTAGGAAGTTGACTTTGAAGACAGACACACAGCTAGTATTTTAGAAAGTGAATTGCTGTTGCTTGGCCAATAAGCTTTGTTTTAAACGGTCCTAGAAGGCAAAAAGCATACTTTTCTATATAGAAAAAAAGTGTGTTTCCCTGTCTGAATCAAACATTCTCAGGCGAATTCTGTTTGTTCCAAGAGGGAAAAGCTTGTAAGAACTTGACTTTGAAGATAAACACACAGCTAGTGATTTGCAAAGTGAAAGGTGTTACTTGGTGAATAAGATTAGTTTTAAGTGGTTCTAGAGAGTAAAAAGCAGACTTTTCAAGATAGACAAAACATGGTTTTCCCAGTCTGAATCGAACATTCTTTGGTGAATTCTGTTCATTCCTAGCCAGAAAAGCTTGTAGGAACTTGACTTTGAGGATAAAAAAAACAGCCTTTTTTTTTCGCTTTACAAAGTGAATTGTCCTTACTTGGCGATTAAGCTTAGTTTTAAGTAGTTCTAGATGGTAAAAAGCATACCTTTCAATATGGACAAAACATGGGTTTCCTTTCCCAGTCTGACTTGAACATTCTTTGGTGAATCTGTTTGTTCCAAGCGGGAAAAGCTTGTAGGAAGTTGACTTTGAAGATAAACACACAGCTAGTGTTTTACAAAGTGAATTGTTCTTTCTTGGCAATTAAGCTTAGTTTTAAGTAGTTCTAGATGGTAAAAAGCATACTTTTTATATAGACTAAAAATCCTTTTCCCAATCTCAATCTCTCATTCTCTGGCAAATTCTGTTCCTTCCAAGCAGGAAAAGCTTGTAGGAACTTGACTTTGAAGCTGAACACACAGCTAGTGATTTGCAAAGTGAAAGGTGTTACTTGGCAAACAAGCTTAGTTTTAAGTGGTTCTAGAGGGTAAAAAGCACACTTTTCAATATAGACAAAACATGGGTTTCCCAGTCTGAATCGAACTTTCTTTGGAGAATTCTGTTCGTTCAACCAGGAAAAGCTTGTAGGAAGTTGCCTTTCAAGAGAAACATACAGCTAGTGTTTTGCAAATTGAATGGTGTTACTTGGCCAATAAGCTTAGTTTTAATTGTTTCTAGAGGGTAAAAAGCAGACTTTTCAATATAGACAAAACATGGATTTCCCAGTTGAATCGAACATTCGTTGGTGAATCTATTCGTTCCATGCTGGAAAAGCTTGTAGGAAGTTGACTTTGAAGATAAACACACAGCTAGTTTTTTGCAAAGTGAATTGATGTTACTTGGCCAATAAGCTTAGTTTTAAGTGGTTCTAGACGGTAAAAACCATACTTTTTTTTATGGACAAATCATGGGTTTCCTTTCCCAGTCTGAATCAAACATTCTTTTGCGAATCGTGTTCATTCCAAGTGGGAAAGGCTTGTAGGAAGTTGACTTTGAAGATAAACACACAGCTAGTGTTTAGCAAAGTGAATTGCTGTTACTTGGCCAATAAGCTTAATTTTAAGTGGTTCTAGAGGGTAAAAAGCATAGTTTTCTATATAGACAAAACATGCCTTTCGAGTTCTGAATCACACATTCTTAGGCGAATTCTGTTCCATCCAAGTGGGAAAAGCTTGTAGGAATTTGATTTTGAAGATAAACACAGAGCTAGTGATTTGCTAATTGAATGGTGTTACTTGGCGAATATGCTTAGTTTCAAGTGGCTCTAGATGGTAAAAAGCAGACTATTCAATATAGACATAACCGGGTTTTCCCAGTCTGAATTTCTCATTCTTTGGCGAAATCTGTTCATTCGAAGCGGGAAAAACTTATAGGTATGTTGACTTTGAATATAACCACACAGCTAGTGTTTTGCAAAGTGAATTGCTCTTACTTGGCCAATAAGCTTAGTTGTCAGTGGTTCTAGAGGCAAAAAACCAGACTTTAATGTATAGACAAAACATGCATTTCCCAGTCTGAACCACACATTCTTTGGCGAATCGTGTTCGTTCCAAGCGGGAAAATTTGTAGGAAGGTGACTAAGAAGAAAAA
Source organism: Rattus norvegicus (assembly GCF_036323735.1). Lineage (NCBI taxonomy): Eukaryota > Metazoa > Chordata > Mammalia > Rodentia > Muridae > Rattus > Rattus norvegicus. The sequence continues at coordinate 5,389,039 of NC_086021.1, forward strand.
CACACAGCTAGTGTTTTACGAAGTGAATTGTTCTTACGTGGTGATTAAGCTTAGTATTGAGTGGTCCTAGAAGGCAAAAAGCATACTTTTCTATATAGACAAAACATGCGTTTTTCAAGACTGAATCACACATTCGTAGGTGAATCATGTTTGTTCCAAGCGGAAAAAGTTTGGTGGAAGTTGACTTTGAAGATAAACACACAGCGAGTGTTTTGCAAAGTGAATTGTTCTTACTACGCGAATATTCTTAGTTTTAAGTGGTTCTAGAGGGTAAAAAAGCAGAATTTTCTATGTAGACAAAACATGGTTTTCCCAGTCTGGATCTTATTCTTTGGGGAATTTTGTTCAATCCAAGCGAGAAAAGCTTGTAGGAACTTGAAGTTGAAGATAAATACACAGCTGGTGTTTTGGAAAGTGAATTGCTGTTACTTGGCCAATACATTTAGTTTTCAGTGGTGCTAGACGGTAAAAAGCAGACTTTTCAGTATAGAAAAAACATGGTTTTCCCAGTCTGAATCTCTCATTCTTGGGCGAATTCTGTTCATCCAAGCAGGAAAAGCTTGTAGGAAGTTGACTTTGAAGACAGACACACAGCTAGTATTTTAGAAAGTGAATTGCTGTTGCTTGGCCAATAAGCTTTGTTTTAAACGGTCCTAGAAGGCAAAAAGCATACTTTTCTATATAGAAAAAAAGTGTGTTTCCCTGTCTGAATCAAACATTCTCAGGCGAATTCTGTTTGTTCCAAGAGGGAAAAGCTTGTAAGAACTTGACTTTGAAGATAAACACACAGCTAGTGATTTGCAAAGTGAAAGGTGTTACTTGGTGAATAAGATTAGTTTTAAGTGGTTCTAGAGAGTAAAAAGCAGACTTTTCAAGATAGACAAAACATGGTTTTCCCAGTCTGAATCGAACATTCTTTGGTGAATTCTGTTCATTCCTAGCCAGAAAAGCTTGTAGGAACTTGACTTTGAGGATAAAAAAAACAGCCTTTTTTTTTCGCTTTACAAAGTGAATTGTCCTTACTTGGCGATTAAGCTTAGTTTTAAGTAGTTCTAGATGGTAAAAAGCATACCTTTCAATATGGACAAAACATGGGTTTCCTTTCCCAGTCTGACTTGAACATTCTTTGGTGAATCTGTTTGTTCCAAGCGGGAAAAGCTTGTAGGAAGTTGACTTTGAAGATAAACACACAGCTAGTGTTTTACAAAGTGAATTGTTCTTTCTTGGCAATTAAGCTTAGTTTTAAGTAGTTCTAGATGGTAAAAAGCATACTTTTTATATAGACTAAAAATCCTTTTCCCAATCTCAATCTCTCATTCTCTGGCAAATTCTGTTCCTTCCAAGCAGGAAAAGCTTGTAGGAACTTGACTTTGAAGCTGAACACACAGCTAGTGATTTGCAAAGTGAAAGGTGTTACTTGGCAAACAAGCTTAGTTTTAAGTGGTTCTAGAGGGTAAAAAGCACACTTTTCAATATAGACAAAACATGGGTTTCCCAGTCTGAATCGAACTTTCTTTGGAGAATTCTGTTCGTTCAACCAGGAAAAGCTTGTAGGAAGTTGCCTTTCAAGAGAAACATACAGCTAGTGTTTTGCAAATTGAATGGTGTTACTTGGCCAATAAGCTTAGTTTTAATTGTTTCTAGAGGGTAAAAAGCAGACTTTTCAATATAGACAAAACATGGATTTCCCAGTTGAATCGAACATTCGTTGGTGAATCTATTCGTTCCATGCTGGAAAAGCTTGTAGGAAGTTGACTTTGAAGATAAACACACAGCTAGTTTTTTGCAAAGTGAATTGATGTTACTTGGCCAATAAGCTTAGTTTTAAGTGGTTCTAGACGGTAAAAACCATACTTTTTTTTATGGACAAATCATGGGTTTCCTTTCCCAGTCTGAATCAAACATTCTTTTGCGAATCGTGTTCATTCCAAGTGGGAAAGGCTTGTAGGAAGTTGACTTTGAAGATAAACACACAGCTAGTGTTTAGCAAAGTGAATTGCTGTTACTTGGCCAATAAGCTTAATTTTAAGTGGTTCTAGAGGGTAAAAAGCATAGTTTTCTATATAGACAAAACATGCCTTTCGAGTTCTGAATCACACATTCTTAGGCGAATTCTGTTCCATCCAAGTGGGAAAAGCTTGTAGGAATTTGATTTTGAAGATAAACACAGAGCTAGTGATTTGCTAATTGAATGGTGTTACTTGGCGAATATGCTTAGTTTCAAGTGGCTCTAGATGGTAAAAAGCAGACTATTCAATATAGACATAACCGGGTTTTCCCAGTCTGAATTTCTCATTCTTTGGCGAAATCTGTTCATTCGAAGCGGGAAAAACTTATAGGTATGTTGACTTTGAATATAACCACACAGCTAGTGTTTTGCAAAGTGAATTGCTCTTACTTGGCCAATAAGCTTAGTTGTCAGTGGTTCTAGAGGCAAAAAACCAGACTTTAATGTGTAGACAAAACATGCATTTCCCAGTCTGAACCACACATTCTTTGGCGAATCGTGTTCGTTCCAAGCGGGAAAATTTGTAGGAAGGTGACTAAGAAGAAAAACACACAGCTAGTGTTTTACGAAGTGAATTGTTCTTACGTGGTGATTAAGCTTAGTATTGAGTGGTCCTAGAAGGCAAAAAGCATACTTTTCTATATAGACAAAACATGCGTTTTTCAAGACTGAATCACACATTCGTAGGTGAATCATGTTTGTTCCAAGCGGAAAAAGTTTGGTGGAAGTTGACTTTGAAGATAAACACACAGCGAGTGTTTTGCAAAGTGAATTGTTCTTACTACGCGAATATTCTTAGTTTTAAGTGGTTCTAGAGGGTAAAAAAGCAGAATTTTCTATGTAGACAAAACATGGTTTTCCCAGTCTGGATCTTATTCTTTGGGGAATTTTGTTCAATCCAAGCGAGAAAAGCTTGTAGGAACTTGAAGTTGAAGATAAATACACAGCTGGTGTTTTGGAAAGTGAATTGCTGTTACTTGGCCAATACATTTAGTTTTCAGTGGTGCTAGACGGTAAAAAGCAGACTTTTCAGTATAGAAAAAACATGGTTTTCCCAGTCTGAATCTCTCATTCTTGGGCGAATTCTGTTCATCCAAGCAGGAAAAGCTTGTAGGAAGTTGACTTTGAAGACAGACACACAGCTAGTATTTTAGAAAGTGAATTGCTGTTGCTTGGCCAATAAGCTTTGTTTTAAACGGTCCTAGAAGGCAAAAAGCATACTTTTCTATATAGAAAAAAAGTGTGTTTCCCTGTCTGAATCAAACATTCTCAGGCGAATTCTGTTTGTTCCAAGAGGGAAAAGCTTGTAAGAACTTGACTTTGAAGATAAACACACAGCTAGTGATTTGCAAAGTGAAAGGTGTTACTTGGTGAATAAGATTAGTTTTAAGTGGTTCTAGAGAGTAAAAAGCAGACTTTTCAAGATAGACAAAACATGGTTTTCCCAGTCTGAATCGAACATTCTTTGGTGAATTCTGTTCATTCCTAGCCAGAAAAGCTTGTAGGAACTTGACTTTGAGGATAAAAAAAACAGCCTTTTTTTTTCGCTTTACAAAGTGAATTGTCCTTACTTGGCGATTAAGCTTAGTTTTAAGTAGTTCTAGATGGTAAAAAGCATACCTTTCAATATGGACAAAACATGGGTTTCCTTTCCCAGTCTGACTTGAACATTCTTTGGTGAATCTGTTTGTTCCAAGCGGGAAAAGCTTGTAGGAAGTTGACTTTGAAGATAAACACACAGCTAGTGTTTTACAAAGTGAATTGTTCTTTCTTGGCAATTAAGCTTAGTTTTAAGTAGTTCTAGATGGTAAAAAGCATACTTTTTATATAGACTAAAAATCCTTTTCCCAATCTCAATCTCTCATTCTCTGGCAAATTCTGTTCCTTCCAAGCAGGAAAAGCTTGTAGGAACTTGACTTTGAAGCTGAACACACAGCTAGTGATTTGCAAAGTGAAAGGTGTTACTTGGCAAACAAGCTTAGTTTTAAGTGGTTCTAGAGGGTAAAAAGCACACTTTTCAATATAGACAAAACATGGGTTTCCCAGTCTGAATCGAACTTTCTTTGGAGAATTCTGTTCGTTCAACCAGGAAAAGCTTGTAGGAAGTTGCCTTTCAAGAGAAACATACAGCTAGTGTTTTGCAAATTGAATGGTGTTACTTGGCCAATAAGCTTAGTTTTAATTGTTTCTAGAGGGTAAAAAGCAGACTTTTCAATATAGACAAAACATGGATTTCCCAGTTGAATCGAACATTCGTTGGTGAATCTATTCGTTCCATGCTGGAAAAGCTTGTAGGAAGTTGACTTTGAAGATAAACACACAGCTAGTTTTTTGCAAAGTGAATTGATGTTACTTGGCCAATAAGCTTAGTTTTAAGTGGTTCTAGACGGTAAAAACCATACTTTTTTTTATGGACAAATCATGGGTTTCCTTTCCCAGTCTGAATCAAACATTCTTTTGCGAATCGTGTTCATTCCAAGTGGGAAAGGCTTGTAGGAAGTTGACTTTGAAGATAAACACACAGCTAGTGTTTAGCAAAGTGAATTGCTGTTACTTGGCCAATAAGCTTAATTTTAAGTGGTTCTAGAGGGTAAAAAGCATAGTTTTCTATATAGACAAAACATGCCTTTCGAGTTCTGAATCACACATTCTTAGGCGAATTCTGTTCCATCCAAGTGGGAAAAGCTTGTAGGAATTTGATTTTGAAGATAAACACAGAGCTAGTGATTTGCTAATTGAATGGTGTTACTTGGCGAATATGCTTAGTTTCAAGTGGCTCTAGATGGTAAAAAGCAGACTATTCAATATAGACATAACCGGGTTTTCCCAGTCTGAATTTCTCATTCTTTGGCGAAATCTGTTCATTCGAAGCGGGAAAAACTTATAGGTATGTTGACTTTGAATATAACCACACAGCTAGTGTTTTGCAAAGTGAATTGCTCTTACTTGGCCAATAAGCTTAGTTGTCAGTGGTTCTAGAGGCAAAAAACCAGACTTTAATGTGTAGACAAAACATGCATTTCCCAGTCTGAACCACACATTCTTTGGCGAATCGTGTTCGTTCCAAGCGGGAAAATTTGTAGGAAGGTGACTAAGAAGAAAAACACACAGCTAGTGTTTTACGAAGTGAATTGTTCTTACGTGGTGATTAAGCTTAGTATTGAGTGGTCCTAGAAGGCAAAAAGCATACTTTTCTATATAGACAAAACATGCGTTTTTCAAGACTGAATCACACATTCGTAGGTGAATCATGTTTGTTCCAAGCGGAAAAAGTTTGGTGGAAGTTGACTTTGAAGATAAACACACAGCGAGTGTTTTGCAAAGTGAATTGTTCTTACTACGCGAATATTCTTAGTTTTAAGTGGTTCTAGAGGGTAAAAAAGCAGACTTTTCTATGTAGACAAAACATGGTTTTCCCAGTCTGGATCTTATTCTTTGGGGAATTTTGTTCAATCCAAGCGAGAAAAGCTTGTAGGAACTTGAAGTTGAAGATAAACACACAGCTGGTGTTTTGGAAAGTGAATTGCTGTTACTTGGCCAATACATTTAGTTTTCAGTGGTGCGAGACGGTAAAAAGCAGACTTTTCAGTATAGAAAAAACATGGTTTTCCCAGTCTGAATCTCTCATTCTTGGGCGAATTCTGTTCATCCAAGCAGGAAAAGCTTGTAGGAAGTTGACTTTGAAGACAGACACACAGCTAGTATTTTAGAAAGTGAATTGCTGTTGCTTGGCCAATAAGCTTTGTTTTAAACGGTCCTAGAAGGCAAAAAGCATACTTTTCTATATAGAAAAAAAGTGTGTTTCCCTGTCTGAATCAAACATTCTCAGGCGAATTCTGTTTGTTCCAAGAGGGAAAAGCTTGTAAGAACTTGACTTTGAAGATAAACACACAGCTAGTGATTTGCAAAGTGAAAGGTGTTACTTGGTGAATAAGATTAGTTTTAAGTGGTTCTAGAGAGTAAAAAGCAGACTTTTCAAGATAGACAAAACATGGTTTTCCCAGTCTGAATCGAACATTCTTTGGTGAATTCTGTTCATTCCTAGCCAGAAAAGCTTGTAGGAACTTGACTTTGAGGATAAAAAAAACAGCCTTTTTTTTTCGCTTTACAAAGTGAATTGTCCTTACTTGGCGATTAAGCTTAGTTTTAAGTAGTTCTAGATGGTAAAAAGCATACCTTTCAATATGGACAAAACATGGGTTTCCTTTCCCAGTCTGACTTGAACATTCTTTGGTGAATCTGTTTGTTCCAAGCGGGAAAAGCTTGTAGGAAGTTGACTTTGAAGATAAACACACAGCTAGTGTTTTACAAAGTGAATTGTTCTTTCTTGGCAATTAAGCTTAGTTTTAAGTAGTTCTAGATGGTAAAAAGCATACTTTTTATATAGACTAAAAATCCTTTTCCCAATCTCAATCTCTCATTCTCTGGCAAATTCTGTTCCTTCCAAGCAGGAAAAGCTTGTAGGAACTTGACTTTGAAGCTGAACACACAGCTAGTGATTTGCAAAGTGAAAGGTGTTACTTGGCAAACAAGCTTAGTTTTAAGTGGTTCTAGAGGGTAAAAAGCACACTTTTCAATATAGACAAAACATGGGTTTCCCAGTCTGAATCGAACTTTCTTTGGAGAATTCTGTTCGTTCAACCAGGAAAAGCTTGTAGGAAGTTGCCTTTCAAGAGAAACATACAGCTAGTGTTTTGCAAATTGAATGGTGTTACTTGGCCAATAAGCTTAGTTTTAATTGTTTCTAGAGGGTAAAAAGCAGACTTTTCAATATAGACAAAACATGGATTTCCCAGTTGAATCGAACATTCGTTGGTGAATCTATTCGTTCCATGCTGGAAAAGCTTGTAGGAAGTTGACTTTGAAGATAAACACACAGCTAGTTTTTTGCAAAGTGAATTGATGTTACTTGGCCAATAAGCTTAGTTTTAAGTGGTTCTAGACGGTAAAAACCATACTTTTTTTTATGGACAAATCATGGGTTTCCTTTCCCAGTCTGAATCAAACATTCTTTTGCGAATCGTGTTCATTCCAAGTGGGAAAGGCTTGTAGGAAGTTGACTTTGAAGATAAACACACAGCTAGTGTTTAGCAAAGTGAATTGCTGTTACTTGGCCAATAAGCTTAATTTTAAGTGGTTCTAGAGGGTAAAAAGCATAGTTTTCTATATAGACAAAACATGCCTTTCGAGTTCTGAATCACACATTCTTAGGCGAATTCTGTTCCATCCAAGTGGGAAAAGCTTGTAGGAATTTGATTTTGAAGATAAACACAGAGCTAGTGATTTGCTAATTGAATGGTGTTACTTGGCGAATATGCTTAGTTTCAAGTGGCTCTAGATGGTAAAAAGCAGACTATTCAATATAGACATAACCGGGTTTTCCCAGTCTGAATTTCTCATTCTTTGGCGAAATCTGTTCATTCGAAGCGGGAAAAACTTATAGGTATGTTGACTTTGAATATAACCACACAGCTAGTGTTTTGCAAAGTGAATTGCTCTTACTTGGCCAATAAGCTTAGTTGTCAGTGGTTCTAGAGGCAAAAAACCAGACTTTAATGTATAGACAAAACATGCATTTCCCAGTCTGAACCACACATTCTTTGGCGAATCGTGTTCGTTCCAAGCGGGAAAATTTGTAGGAAGGTGACTAAGAAGAAAAACACACAGCTAGTGTTTTACGAAGTGAATTGTTCTTACGTGGTGATTAAGCTTAGTATTGAGTGGTCCTAGAAGGCAAAAAGCATACTTTTCTATATAGACAAAACATGCGTTTTTCAAGACTGAATCACACATTCGTAGGTGAATCATGTTTGTTCCAAGCGGAAAAAGTTTGGTGGAAGTTGACTTTGAAGATAAACACACAGCGAGTGTTTTGCAAAGTGAATTGTTCTTACTACGCGAATATTCTTAGTTTTAAGTGGTTCTAGAGGGTAAAAAAGCAGAATTTTCTATGTAGACAAAACATGGTTTTCCCAGTCTGGATCTTATTCTTTGGGGAATTTTGTTCAATCCAAGCGAGAAAAGCTTGTAGGAACTTGAAGTTGAAGATAAATACACAGCTGGTGTTTTGGAAAGTGAATTGCTGTTACTTGGCCAATACATTTAGTTTTCAGTGGTGCTAGACGGTAAAAAGCAGACTTTTCAGTATAGAAAAAACATGGTTTTCCCAGTCTGAATCTCTCATTCTTGGGCGAATTCTGTTCATCCAAGCAGGAAAAGCTTGTAGGAAGTTGACTTTGAAGACAGACACACAGCTAGTATTTTAGAAAGTGAATTGCTGTTGCTTGGCCAATAAGCTTTGTTTTAAACGGTCCTAGAAGGCAAAAAGCATACTTTTCTATATAGAAAAAAAGTGTGTTTCCCTGTCTGAATCAAACATTCTCAGGCGAATTCTGTTTGTTCCAAGAGGGAAAAGCTTGTAAGAACTTGACTTTGAAGATAAACACACAGCTAGTGATTTGCAAAGTGAAAGGTGTTACTTGGTGAATAAGATTAGTTTTAAGTGGTTCTAGAGAGTAAAAAGCAGACTTTTCAAGATAGACAAAACATGGTTTTCCCAGTCTGAATCGAACATTCTTTGGTGAATTCTGTTCATTCCTAGCCAGAAAAGCTTGTAGGAACTTGACTTTGAGGATAAAAAAAACAGCCCTTTTTTTCGCTTTACAAAGTGAATTGTCCTTACTTGGCGATTAAGCTTAGTTTTAAGTAGTTCTAGATGGTAAAAAGCATACCTTTCAATATGGACAAAACATGGGTTTCCTTTCCCAGTCTGACTTGAACATTCTTTGGTGAATCTGTTTGTTCCAAGCGGGAAAAGCTTGTAGGAAGTTGACTTTGAAGATAAACACACAGCTAGTGTTTTACAAAGTGAATTGTTCTTTCTTGGCAATTAAGCTTAGTTTTAAGTAGTTCTAGATGGTAAAAAGCATACTTTTTATATAGACTAAAAATCCTTTTCCCAATCTCAATCTCTCATTCTCTGGCAAATTCTGTTCCTTCCAAGCAGGAAAAGCTTGTAGGAACTTGACTTTGAAGCTGAACACACAGCTAGTGATTTGCAAAGTGAAAGGTGTTACTTGGCAAACAAGCTTAGTTTTAAGTGGTTCTAGAGGGTAAAAAGCACACTTTTCAATATAGACAAAACATGGGTTTCCCAGTCTGAATCGAACTTTCTTTGGAGAATTCTGTTCGTTCAACCAGGAAAAGCTTGTAGGAAGTTGCCTTTCAAGAGAAACATACAGCTAGTGTTTTGCAAATTGAATGGTGTTACTTGGCCAATAAGCTTAGTTTTAATTGTTTCTAGAGGGTAAAAAGCAGACTTTTCAATATAGACAAAACATGGATTTCCCAGTTGAATCGAACATTCGTTGGTGAATCTATTCGTTCCATGCTGGAAAAGCTTGTAGGAAGTTGACTTTGAAGATAAACACACAGCTAGTGTTTAGCAAAGTGAATTGCTGTTACTTGGCCAATAAGCTTAATTTTAAGTGGTTCTAGAGGGTAAAAAGCATAGTTTTCTATATAGACAAAACATGCCTTTCGAGTTCTGAATCACACATTCTTAGGCGAATTCTGTTCCATCCAAGTGGGAAAAGCTTGTAGGAATTTGATTTTGAAGATAAACACAGAGCTAGTGATTTGCTAATTGAATGGTGTTACTTGGCGAATATGCTTAGTTTCAAGTGGCTCTAGATGGTAAAAAGCAGACTATTCAATATAGACATAACCGGGTTTTCCCAGTCTGAATTTCTCATTCTTTGGCGAAATCTGTTCATTCGAAGCGGGAAAAACTTATAGGTATGTTGACTTTGAATATAACCACACAGCTAGTGTTTTGCAAAGTGAATTGCTCTTACTTGGCCAATAAGCTTAGTTGTCAGTGGTTCTAGAGGCAAAAAACCAGACTTTAATGTATAGACAAAACATGCATTTCCCAGTCTGAACCACACATTCTTTGGCGAATCGTGTTCGTTCCAAGCGGGAAAATTTGTAGGAAGGTGACTAAGAAGAAAAACACACAGCTAGTGTTTTACGAAGTGAATTGTTCTTACGTGGTGATTAAGCTTAGTATTGAGTGGTCCTAGAAGGCAAAAAGCATACTTTTCTATATAGACAAAACATGCGTTTTTCAAGACTGAATCACACATTCGTAGGTGAATCATGTTTGTTCCAAGCGGAAAAAGTTTGGTGGAAGTTGACTTTGAAGATAAACACACAGCGAGTGTTTTGCAAAGTGAATTGTTCTTACTACGCGAATATTCTTAGTTTTAAGTGGTTCTAGAGGGTAAAAAAGCAGACTTTTCTATGTAGACAAAACATGGTTTTCCCAGTCTGGATCTTATTCTTTGGGGAATTTTGTTCAATCCAAGCGAGAAAAGCTTGTAGGAACTTGAAGTTGAAGATAAACACACAGCTGGTGTTTTGGAAAGTGAATTGCTGTTACTTGGCCAATACATTTAGTTTTCAGTGGTGCTAGACGGTAAAAAGCAGACTTTTCAGTATAGAAAAAACATGGTTTTCCCAGTCTGAATCTCTCATTCTTGGGCGAATTCTGTTCATCCAAGCAGGAAAAGCTTGTAGGAAGTTGACTTTGAAGACAGACACACAGCTAGTATTTTAGAAAGTGAATTGCTGTTGCTTGGCCAATAAGCTTTGTTTTAAACGGTCCTAGAAGGCAAAAAGCATACTTTTCTATATAGAAAAAAAGTGTGTTTCCCTGTCTGAATCAAACATTCTCAGGCGAATTCTGTTTGTTCCAAGAGGGAAAAGCTTGTAAGAACTTGACTTTGAAGATAAACACACAGCTAGTGATTTGCAAAGTGAAAGGTGTTACTTGGTGAATAAGATTAGTTTTAAGTGGTTCTAGAGAGTAAAAAGCAGACTTTTCAAGATAGACAAAACATGGTTTTCCCAGTCTGAATCGAACATTCTTTGGTGAATTCTGTTCATTCCTAGCCAGAAAAGCTTGTAGGAACTTGACTTTGAGGATAAAAAAAACAGCCTTTTTTTTTCGCTTTACAAAGTGAATTGTCCTTACTTGGCGATTAAGCTTAGTTTTAAGTAGTTCTAGATGGTAAAAAGCATACCTTTCAATATGGACAAAACATGGGTTTCCTTTCCCAGTCTGACTTGAACATTCTTTGGTGAATCTGTTTGTTCCAAGCGGGAAAAGCTTGTAGGAAGTTGACTTTGAAGATAAACACACAGCTAGTGTTTTACAAAGTGAATTGTTCTTTCTTGGCAATTAAGCTTAGTTTTAAGTAGTTCTAGATGGTAAAAAGCATACTTTTTATATAGACTAAAAATCCTTTTCCCAATCTCAATCTCTCATTCTCTGGCAAATTCTGTTCCTTCCAAGCAGGAAAAGCTTGTAGGAACTTGACTTTGAAGCTGAACACACAGCTAGTGATTTGCAAAGTGAAAGGTGTTACTTGGCAAACAAGCTTAGTTTTAAGTGGTTCTAGAGGGTAAAAAGCACACTTTTCAATATAGACAAAACATGGGTTTCCCAGTCTGAATCGAACTTTCTTTGGAGAATTCTGTTCGTTCAACCAGGAAAAGCTTGTAGGAAGTTGCCTTTCAAGAGAAACATACAGCTAGTGTTTTGCAAATTGAATGGTGTTACTTGGCCAATAAGCTTAGTTTTAATTGTTTCTAGAGGGTAAAAAGCAGACTTTTCAATATAGACAAAACATGGATTTCCCAGTTGAATCGAACATTCGTTGGTGAATCTATTCGTTCCATGCTGGAAAAGCTTGTAGGAAGTTGACTTTGAAGATAAACACACAGCTAGTTTTTTGCAAAGTGAATTGATGTTACTTGGCCAATAAGCTTAGTTTTAAGTGGTTCTAGACGGTAAAAACCATACTTTTTTTTATGGACAAATCATGGGTTTCCTTTCCCAGTCTGAATCAAACATTCTTTTGCGAATCGTGTTCATTCCAAGTGGGAAAGGCTTGTAGGAAGTTGACTTTGAAGATAAACACACAGCTAGTGTTTAGCAAAGTGAATTGCTGTTACTTGGCCAATAAGCTTAATTTTAAGTGGTTCTAGAGGGTAAAAAGCATAGTTTTCTATATAGACAAAACATGCCTTTCGAGTTCTGAATCACACATTCTTAGGCGAATTCTGTTCCATCCAAGTGGGAAAAGCTTGTAGGAATTTGATTTTGAAGATAAACACAGAGCTAGTGATTTGCTAATTGAATGGTGTTACTTGGCGAATATGCTTAGTTTCAAGTGGCTCTAGATGGTAAAAAGCAGACTATTCAATATAGACATAACCGGGTTTTCCCAGTCTGAATTTCTCATTCTTTGGCGAAATCTGTTCATTCGAAGCGGGAAAAACTTATAGGTATGTTGACTTTGAATATAACCACACAGCTAGTGTTTTGCAAAGTGAATTGCTCTTACTTGGCCAATAAGCTTAGTTGTCAGTGGTTCTAGAGGCAAAAAACCAGACTTTAATGTATAGACAAAACATGCATTTCCCAGTCTGAACCACACATTCTTTGGCGAATCGTGTTCGTTCCAAGCGGGAAAATTTGTAGGAAGGTGACTAAGAAGAAAAACACACAGCTAGTGTTTTACGAAGTGAATTGTTCTTACGTGGTGATTAAGCTTAGTATTGAGTGGTCCTAGAAGGCAAAAAGCATACTTTTCTATATAGACAAAACATGCGTTTTTCAAGACTGAATCACACATTCGTAGGTGAATCATGTTTGTTCCAAGCGGAAAAAGTTTGGTGGAAGTTGACTTTGAAGATAAACACACAGCGAGTGTTTTGCAAAGTGAATTGTTCTTACTACGCGAATATTCTTAGTTTTAAGTGGTTCTAGAGGGTAAAAAAGCAGAATTTTCTATGTAGACAAAACATGGTTTTCCCAGTCTGGATCTTATTCTTTGGGGAATTTTGTTCAATCCAAGCGAGAAAAGCTTGTAGGAACTTGAAGTTGAAGATAAACACACAGCTGGTGTTTTGGAAAGTGAATTGCTGTTACTTGGCCAATACATTTAGTTTTCAGTGGTGCTAGACGGTAAAAAGCAGACTTTTCAGTATAGAAAAAACATGGTTTTCCCAGTCTGAATCTCTCATTCTTGGGCGAATTCTGTTCATCCAAGCAGGAAAAGCTTGTAGGAAGTTGACTTTGAAGACAGACACACAGCTAGTATTTTAGAAAGTGAATTGCTGTTGCTTGGCCAATAAGCTTTGTTTTAAACGGTCCTAGAAGGCAAAAAGCATACTTTTCTATATAGAAAAAAAGTGTGTTTCCCTGTCTGAATCAAACATTCTCAGGCGAATTCTGTTTGTTCCAAGAGGGAAAAGCTTGTAAGAACTTGACTTTGAAGATAAACACACAGCTAGTGATTTGCAAAGTGAAAGGTGTTACTTGGTGAATAAGATTAGTTTTAAGTGGTTCTAGAGAGTAAAAAGCAGACTTTTCAAGATAGACAAAACATGGTTTTCCCAGTCTGAATCGAACATTCTTTGGTGAATTCTGTTCATTCCTAGCCAGAAAAGCTTGTAGGAACTTGACTTTGAGGATAAAAAAAACAGCCTTTTTTTTTTCGCTTTACAAAGTGAATTGTTCTTACTTGGCGATTAAGCTTAGTTTTAAGTAGTTCTAGATGGTAAAAAGCATACCTTTCAATATGGACAAAACATGGGTTTCCTTTCCCAGTCTGACTTGAACATTCTTTGGTGAATCTGTTTGTTCCAAGCGGGAAAAGCTTGTAGGAAGTTGACTTTGAAGATAAACACACAGCTAGTGTTTTACAAAGTGAATTGTTCTTTCTTGGCAATTAAGCTTAGTTTTAAGTAGTTCTAGATGGTAAAAAGCATACTTTTTATATAGACTAAAAATCCTTTTCCCAATCTCAATCTCTCATTCTCTGGCAAATTCTGTTCCTTCCAAGCAGGAAAAGCTTGTAGGAACTTGACTTTGAAGCTGAACACACAGCTAGTGATTTGCAAAGTGAAAGGTGTTACTTGGCAAACAAGCTTAGTTTTAAGTGGTTCTAGAGGGTAAAAAGCACACTTTTCAATATAGACAAAACATGGGTTTCCCAGTCTGAATCGAACTTTCTTTGGAGAATTCTGTTCGTTCAACCAGGAAAAGCTTGTAGGAAGTTGCCTTTCAAGAGAAACATACAGCTAGTGTTTTGCAAATTGAATGGTGTTACTTGGCCAATAAGCTTAGTTTTAATTGTTTCTAGAGGGTAAAAAGCAGACTTTTCAATATAGACAAAACATGGATTTCCCAGTTGAATCGAACATTCGTTGGTGAATCTATTCGTTCCATGCTGGAAAAGCTTGTAGGAAGTTGACTTTGAAGATAAACACACAGCTAGTTTTTTGCAAAGTGAATTGATGTTACTTGGCCAATAAGCTTAGTTTTAAGTGGTTCTAGACGGTAAAAACCATACTTTTTTTTATGGACAAATCATGGGTTTCCTTTCCCAGTCTGAATCAAACATTCTTTTGCGAATCGTGTTCATTCCAAGTGGGAAAGGCTTGTAGGAAGTTGACTTTGAAGATAAACACACAGCTAGTGTTTAGCAAAGTGAATTGCTGTTACTTGGCCAATAAGCTTAATTTTAAGTGGTTCTAGAGGGTAAAAAGCATAGTTTTCTATATAGACAAAACATGCCTTTCGAGTTCTGAATCACACATTCTTAGGCGAATTCTGTTCCATCCAAGTGGGAAAAGCTTGTAGGAATTTGATTTTGAAGATAAACACAGAGCTAGTGATTTGCTAATTGAATGGTGTTACTTGGCGAATATGCTTAGTTTCAAGTGGCTCTAGATGGTAAAAAGCAGACTATTCAATATAGACATAACCGGGTTTTCCCAGTCTGAATTTCTCATTCTTTGGCGAAATCTGTTCATTCGAAGCGGGAAAAACTTATAGGTATGTTGACTTTGAATATAACCACACAGCTAGTGTTTTGCAAAGTGAATTGCTCTTACTTGGCCAATAAGCTTAGTTGTCAGTGGTTCTAGAGGCAAAAAACCAGACTTTAATGTATAGACAAAACATGCATTTCCCAGTCTGAACCACACATTCTTTGGCGAATCGTGTTCGTTCCAAGCGGGAAAATTTGTAGGAAGGTGACTAAGAAGAAAAACACACAGCTAGTGTTTTACGAAGTGAATTGTTCTTACGTGGTGATTAAGCTTAGTATTGAGTGGTCCTAGAAGGCAAAAAGCATACTTTTCTATATAGACAAAACATGCGTTTTTCAAGACTGAATCACACATTCGTAGGTGAATCATGTTTGTTCCAAGCGGAAAAAGTTTGGTGGAAGTTGACTTTGAAGATAAACACACAGCGAGTGTTTTGCAAAGTGAATTGTTCTTACTACGCGAATATTCTTAGTTTTAAGTGGTTCTAGAGGGTAAAAAAGCAGACTTTTCTATGTAGACAAAACATGGTTTTCCCAGTCTGGATCTTATTCTTTGGGGAATTTTGTTCAATCCAAGCGAGAAAAGCTTGTAGGAACTTGAAGTTGAAGATAAACACACAGCTGGTGTTTTGGAAAGTGAATTGCTGTTACTTGGCCAATACATTTAGTTTTCAGTGGTGCTAGACGGTAAAAAGCAGACTTTTCAGTATAGAAAAAACATGGTTTTCCCAGTCTGAATCTCTCATTCTTGGGCGAATTCTGTTCATCCAAGCAGGAAAAGCTTGTAGGAAGTTGACTTTGAAGACAGACACACAGCTAGTATTTTAGAAAGTGAATTGCTGTTGCTTGGCCAATAAGCTTTGTTTTAAACGGTCCTAGAAGGCAAAAAGCATACTTTTCTATATAGAAAAAAAGTGTGTTTCCCTGTCTGAATCAAACATTCTCAGGCGAATTCTGTTTGTTCCAAGAGGGAAAAGCTTGTAAGAACTTGACTTTGAAGATAAACACACAGCTAGTGATTTGCAAAGTGAAAGGTGTTACTTGGTGAATAAGATTAGTTTTAAGTGGTTCTAGAGAGTAAAAAGCAGACTTTTCAAGATAGACAAAACATGGTTTTCCCAGTCTGAATCGAACATTCTTTGGTGAATTCTGTTCATTCCTAGCCAGAAAAGCTTGTAGGAACTTGACTTTGAGGATAAAAAAACAGCCTTTTTTTTTCGCTTTACAAAGTGAATTGTTCTTACTTGGCGATTAAGCTTAGTTTTAAGTAGTTCTAGATGGTAAAAAGCATACCTTTCAATATGGACAAAACATGGGTTTCCTTTCCCAGTCTGACTTGAACATTCTTTGGTGAATCTGTTTGTTCCAAGCGGGAAAAGCTTGTAGGAAGTTGACTTTGAAGATAAACACACAGCTAGTGTTTTACAAAGTGAATTGTTCTTTCTTGGCAATTAAGCTTAGTTTTAAGTAGTTCTAGATGGTAAAAAGCATACTTTTTATATAGACTAAAAATCCTTTTCCCAATCTCAATCTCTCATTCTCTGGCAAATTCTGTTCCTTCCAAGCAGGAAAAGCTTGTAGGAACTTGACTTTGAAGCTGAACACACAGCTAGTGATTTGCAAAGTGAAAGGTGTTACTTGGCAAACAAGCTTAGTTTTAAGTGGTTCTAGAGGGTAAAAAGCACACTTTTCAATATAGACAAAACATGGGTTTCCCAGTCTGAATCGAACTTTCTTTGGAGAATTCTGTTCGTTCAACCAGGAAAAGCTTGTAGGAAGTTGCCTTTCAAGAGAAACATACAGCTAGTGTTTTGCAAATTGAATGGTGTTACTTGGCCAATAAGCTTAGTTTTAATTGTTTCTGGAGGGTAAAAAGCAGACTTTTCAATATAGACAAAACATGGATTTCCCAGTTGAATCGAACATTCGTTGGTGAGTCTATTCGTTCCATGCTGGAAAAGCTTGTAGGAAGTTGACTTTGAAGATAAACACACAGCTAGTTTTTTGCAAAGTGAATTGATGTTACTTGGCCAATAAGCTTAGTTTTAAGTGGTTCTAGACGGTAAAAACCATACTTTTTTTTATGGACAAATCATGGGTTTCCTTTCCCAGTCTGAATCAAACATTCTTTTGCGAATCGTGTTCATTCCAAGTGGGAAAGGCTTGTAGGAAGTTGACTTTGAAGATAAACACACAGCTAGTGTTTAGCAAAGTGAATTGCTGTTACTTGGCCAATAAGCTTAATTTTAAGTGGTTCTAGAGGGTAAAAAGCATAGTTTTCTATATAGACAAAACATGCCTTTCGAGTTCTGAATCACACATTCTTAGGCGAATTCTGTTCCATCCAAGTGGGAAAAGCTTGTAGGAATTTGATTTTGAAGATAAACACAGAGCTAGTGATTTGCTAATTGAATGGTGTTACTTGGCGAATATGCTTAGTTTCAAGTGGCTCTAGATGGTAAAAAGCAGACTATTCAATATAGACATAACCGGGTTTTCCCAGTCTGAATTTCTCATTCTTTGGCGAAATCTGTTCATTCGAAGCGGGAAAAACTTATAGGTATGTTGACTTTGAATATAACCACACAGCTAGTGTTTTGCAAAGTGAATTGCTCTTACTTGGCCAATAAGCTTAGTTGTCAGTGGTTCTAGAGGCAAAAAACCAGACTTTAATGTGTAGACAAAACATGCATTTCCCAGTCTGAACCACACATTCTTTGGCGAATCGTGTTCGTTCCAAGCGGGAAAATTTGTAGGAAGGTGACTAAGAAGAAAAACACACAGCTAGTGTTTTACGAAGTGAATTGTTCTTACGTGGTGATTAAGCTTAGTATTGAGTGGTCCTAGAAGGCAAAAAGCATACTTTTCTATATAGACAAAACATGCGTTTTTCAAGACTGAATCACACATTCGTAGGTGAATCATGTTTGTTCCAAGCGGAAAAAGTTTGGTGGAAGTTGACTTTGAAGATAAACACACAGCGAGTGTTTTGCAAAGTGAATTGTTCTTACTACGCGAATATTCTTAGTTTTAAGTGGTTCTAGAGGGTAAAAAAGCAGACTTTTCTATGTAGACAAAACATGGTTTTCCCAGTCTGGATCTTATTCTTTGGGGAATTTTGTTCAATCCAAGCGAGAAAAGCTTGTAGGAACTTGAAGTTGAAGATAAACACACAGCTGGTGTTTTGGAAAGTGAATTGCTGTTACTTGGCCAATACATTTAGTTTTCAGTGGTGCTAGACGGTAAAAAGCAGACTTTTCAGTATAGAAAAAACATGGTTTTCCCAGTCTGAATCTCTCATTCTTGGGCGAATTCTGTTCATCCAAGCAGGAAAAGCTTGTAGGAAGTTGACTTTGAAGACAGACACACAGCTAGTATTTTAGAAAGTGAATTGCTGTTGCTTGGCCAATAAGCTTTGTTTTAAACGGTCCTAGAAGGCAAAAAGCATACTTTTCTATATAGAAAAAAAGTGTGTTTCCCTGTCTGAATCAAACATTCTCAGGCGAATTCTGTTTGTTCCAAGAGGGAAAAGCTTGTAAGAACTTGACTTTGAAGATAAACACACAGCTAGTGATTTGCAAAGTGAAAGGTGTTACTTGGTGAATAAGATTAGTTTTAAGTGGTTCTAGAGAGTAAAAAGCAGACTTTTCAAGATAGACAAAACATGGTTTTCCCAGTCTGAATCGAACATTCTTTGGTGAATTCTGTTCATTCCTAGCCAGAAAAGCTTGTAGGAACTTGACTTTGAGGATAAAAAAAACAGCCTTTTTTTTTCGCTTTACAAAGTGAATTGTCCTTACTTGGCGATTAAGCTTAGTTTTAAGTAGTTCTAGATGGTAAAAAGCATACCTTTCAATATGGACAAAACATGGGTTTCCTTTCCCAGTCTGACTTGAACATTCTTTGGTGAATCTGTTTGTTCCAAGCGGGAAAAGCTTGTAGGAAGTTGACTTTGAAGATAAACACACAGCTAGTGTTTTACAAAGTGAATTGTTCTTTCTTGGCAATTAAGCTTAGTTTTAAGTAGTTCTAGATGGTAAAAAGCATACTTTTTATATAGACTAAAAATCCTTTTCCCAATCTCAATCTCTCATTCTCTGGCAAATTCTGTTCCTTCCAAGCAGGAAAAGCTTGTAGGAACTTGACTTTGAAGCTGAACACACAGCTAGTGATTTGCAAAGTGAAAGGTGTTACTTGGCAAACAAGCTTAGTTTTAAGTGGTTCTAGAGGGTAAAAAGCACACTTTTCAATATAGACAAAACATGGGTTTCCCAGTCTGAATCGAACTTTCTTTGGAGAATTCTGTTCGTTCAACCAGGAAAAGCTTGTAGGAAGTTGCCTTTCAAGAGAAACATACAGCTAGTGTTTTGCAAATTGAATGGTGTTACTTGGCCAATAAGCTTAGTTTTAATTGTTTCTAGAGGGTAAAAAGCAGACTTTTCAATATAGACAAAACATGGATTTCCCAGTTGAATCGAACATTCGTTGGTGAATCTATTCGTTCCATGCTGGAAAAGCTTGTAGGAAGTTGACTTTGAAGATAAACACACAGCTAGTTTTTTGCAAAGTGAATTGATGTTACTTGGCCAATAAGCTTAGTTTTAAGTGGTTCTAGACGGTAAAAACCATACTTTTTTTTATGGACAAATCATGGGTTTCCTTTCCCAGTCTGAATCAAACATTCTTTTGCGAATCGTGTTCATTCCAAGTGGGAAAGGCTTGTAGGAAGTTGACTTTGAAGATAAACACACAGCTAGTGTTTAGCAAAGTGAATTGCTGTTACTTGGCCAATAAGCTTAATTTTAAGTGGTTCTAGAGGGTAAAAAGCATAGTTTTCTATATAGACAAAACATGCCTTTCGAGTTCTGAATCACACATTCTTAGGCGAATTCTGTTCCATCCAAGTGGGAAAAGCTTGTAGGAATTTGATTTTGAAGATAAACACAGAGCTAGTGATTTGCTAATTGAATGGTGTTACTTGGCGAATATGCTTAGTTTCAAGTGGCTCTAGATGGTAAAAAGCAGACTATTCAATATAGACATAACCGGGTTTTCCCAGTCTGAATTTCTCATTCTTTGGCGAAATCTGTTCATTCGAAGCGGGAAAAACTTATAGGTATGTTGACTTTGAATATAACCACACAGCTAGTGTTTTGCAAAGTGAATTGCTCTTACTTGGCCAATAAGCTTAGTTGTCAGTGGTTCTAGAGGCAAAAAACCAGACTTTAATGTATAGACAAAACATGCATTTCCCAGTCTGAACCACACATTCTTTGGCGAATCGTGTTCGTTCCAAGCGGGAAAATTTGTAGGAAGGTGACTAAGAAGAAAAACACACAGCTAGTGTTTTACGAAGTGAATTGTTCTTACGTGGTGATTAAGCTTAGTATTGAGTGGTCCTAGAAGGCAAAAAGCATACTTTTCTATATAGACAAAACATGCGTTTTTCAAGACTGAATCACACATTCGTAGGTGAATCATGTTTGTTCCAAGCGGAAAAAGTTTGGTGGAAGTTGACTTTGAAGATAAACACACAGCGAGTGTTTTGCAAAGTGAATTGTTCTTACTACGCGAATATTCTTAGTTTTAAGTGGTTCTAGAGGGTAAAAAAGCAGAATTTTCTATGTAGACAAAACATGGTTTTCCCAGTCTGGATCTTATTCTTTGGGGAATTTTGTTCAATCCAAGCGAGAAAAGCTTGTAGGAACTTGAAGTTGAAGATAAATACACAGCTGGTGTTTTGGAAAGTGAATTGCTGTTACTTGGCCAATACATTTAGTTTTCAGTGGTGCTAGACGGTAAAAAGCAGACTTTTCAGTATAGAAAAAACATGGTTTTCCCAGTCTGAATCTCTCATTCTTGGGCGAATTCTGTTCATCCAAGCAGGAAAAGCTTGTAGGAAGTTGACTTTGAAGACAGACACACAGCTAGTATTTTAGAAAGTGAATTGCTGTTGCTTGGCCAATAAGCTTTGTTTTAAACGGTCCTAGAAGGCAAAAAGCATACTTTTCTATATAGAAAAAAAGTGTGTTTCCCTGTCTGAATCAAACATTCTCAGGCGAATTCTGTTTGTTCCAAGAGGGAAAAGCTTGTAAGAACTTGACTTTGAAGATAAACACACAGCTAGTGATTTGCAAAGTGAAAGGTGTTACTTGGTGAATAAGATTAGTTTTAAGTGGTTCTAGAGAGTAAAAAGCAGACTTTTCAAGATAGACAAAACATGGTTTTCCCAGTCTGAATCGAACATTCTTTGGTGAATTCTGTTCATTCCTAGCCAGAAAAGCTTGTAGGAACTTGACTTTGAGGATAAAAAAAACAGCCTTTTTTTTTCGCTTTACAAAGTGAATTGTCCTTACTTGGCGATTAAGCTTAGTTTTAAGTAGTTCTAGATGGTAAAAAGCATACCTTTCAATATGGACAAAACATGGGTTTCCTTTCCCAGTCTGACTTGAACATTCTTTGGTGAATCTGTTTGTTCCAAGCGGGAAAAGCTTGTAGGAAGTTGACTTTGAAGATAAACACACAGCTAGTGTTTTACAAAGTGAATTGTTCTTTCTTGGCAATTAAGCTTAGTTTTAAGTAGTTCTAGATGGTAAAAAGCATACTTTTTATATAGACTAAAAATCCTTTTCCCAATCTCAATCTCTCATTCTCTGGCAAATTCTGTTCCTTCCAAGCAGGAAAAGCTTGTAGGAACTTGACTTTGAAGCTGAACACACAGCTAGTGATTTGCAAAGTGAAAGGTGTTACTTGGCAAACAAGCTTAGTTTTAAGTGGTTCTAGAGGGTAAAAAGCACACTTTTCAATATAGACAAAACATGGGTTTCCCAGTCTGAATCGAACTTTCTTTGGAGAATTCTGTTCGTTCAACCAGGAAAAGCTTGTAGGAAGTTGCCTTTCAAGAGAAACATACAGCTAGTGTTTTGCAAATTGAATGGTGTTACTTGGCCAATAAGCTTAGTTTTAATTGTTTCTAGAGGGTAAAAAGCAGACTTTTCAATATAGACAAAACATGGATTTCCCAGTTGAATCGAACATTCGTTGGTGAATCTATTCGTTCCATGCTGGAAAAGCTTGTAGGAAGTTGACTTTGAAGATAAACACACAGCTAGTGTTTAGCAAAGTGAATTGCTGTTACTTGGCCAATAAGCTTAATTTTAAGTGGTTCTAGAGGGTAAAAAGCATAGTTTTCTATATAGACAAAACATGCCTTTCGAGTTCTGAATCACACATTCTTAGGCGAATTCTGTTCCATCCAAGTGGGAAAAGCTTGTAGGAATTTGATTTTGAAGATAAACACAGAGCTAGTGATTTGCTAATTGAATGGTGTTACTTGGCGAATATGCTTAGTTTCAAGTGGCTCTAGATGGTAAAAAGCAGACTATTCAATATAGACATAACCGGGTTTTCCCAGTCTGAATTTCTCATTCTTTGGCGAAATCTGTTCATTCGAAGCGGGAAAAACTTATAGGTATGTTGACTTTGAATATAACCACACAGCTAGTGTTTTGCAAAGTGAATTGCTCTTACTTGGCCAATAAGCTTAGTTGTCAGTGGTTCTAGAGGCAAAAAACCAGACTTTAATGTATAGACAAAACATGCATTTCCCAGTCTGAACCACACATTCTTTGGCGAATCGTGTTCGTTCCAAGCGGGAAAATTTGTAGGAAGGTGACTAAGAAGAAAAACACACAGCTAGTGTTTTACGAAGTGAATTGTTCTTACGTGGTGATTAAGCTTAGTATTGAGTGGTCCTAGAAGGCAAAAAGCATACTTTTCTATATAGACAAAACATGCGTTTTTCAAGACTGAATCACACATTCGTAGGTGAATCATGTTTGTTCCAAGCGGAAAAAGTTTGGTGGAAGTTGACTTTGAAGATAAACACACAGCGAGTGTTTTGCAAAGTGAATTGTTCTTACTACGCGAATATTCTTAGTTTTAAGTGGTTCTAGAGGGTAAAAAAGCAGAATTTTCTATGTAGACAAAACATGGTTTTCCCAGTCTGGATCTTATTCTTTGGGGAATTTTGTTCAATCCAAGCGAGAAAAGCTTGTAGGAACTTGAAGTTGAAGATAAATACACAGCTGGTGTTTTGGAAAGTGAATTGCTGTTACTTGGCCAATACATTTAGTTTTCAGTGGTGCTAGACGGTAAAAAGCAGACTTTTCAGTATAGAAAAAACATGGTTTTCCCAGTCTGAATCTCTCATTCTTGGGCGAATTCTGTTCATCCAAGCAGGAAAAGCTTGTAGGAAGTTGACTTTGAAGACAGACACACAGCTAGTATTTTAGAAAGTGAATTGCTGTTGCTTGGCCAATAAGCTTTGTTTTAAACGGTCCTAGAAGGCAAAAAGCATACTTTTCTATATAGAAAAAAAGTGTGTTTCCCTGTCTGAATCAAACATTCTCAGGCGAATTCTGTTTGTTCCAAGAGGGAAAAGCTTGTAAGAACTTGACTTTGAAGATAAACACACAGCTAGTGATTTGCAAAGTGAAAGGTGTTACTTGGTGAATAAGATTAGTTTTAAGTGGTTCTAGAGAGTAAAAAGCAGACTTTTCAAGATAGACAAAACATGGTTTTCCCAGTCTGAATCGAACATTCTTTGGTGAATTCTGTTCATTCCTAGCCAGAAAAGCTTGTAGGAACTTGACTTTGAGGATAAAAAAAACAGCCTTTTTTTTTCGCTTTACAAAGTGAATTGTCCTTACTTGGCGATTAAGCTTAGTTTTAAGTAGTTCTAGATGGTAAAAAGCATACCTTTCAATATGGACAAAACATGGGTTTCCTTTCCCAGTCTGACTTGAACATTCTTTGGTGAATCTGTTTGTTCCAAGCGGGAAAAGCTTGTAGGAAGTTGACTTTGAAGATAAACACACAGCTAGTGTTTTACAAAGTGAATTGTTCTTTCTTGGCAATTAAGCTTAGTTTTAAGTAGTTCTAGATGGTAAAAAGCATACTTTTTATATAGACTAAAAATCCTTTTCCCAATCTCAATCTCTCATTCTCTGGCAAATTCTGTTCCTTCCAAGCAGGAAAAGCTTGTAGGAACTTGACTTTGAAGCTGAACACACAGCTAGTGATTTGCAAAGTGAAAGGTGTTACTTGGCAAACAAGCTTAGTTTTAAGTGGTTCTAGAGGGTAAAAAGCACACTTTTCAATATAGACAAAACATGGGTTTCCCAGTCTGAATCGAACTTTCTTTGGAGAATTCTGTTCGTTCAACCAGGAAAAGCTTGTAGGAAGTTGCCTTTCAAGAGAAACATACAGCTAGTGTTTTGCAAATTGAATGGTGTTACTTGGCCAATAAGCTTAGTTTTAATTGTTTCTAGAGGGTAAAAAGCAGACTTTTCAATATAGACAAAACATGGATTTCCCAGTTGAATCGAACATTCGTTGGTGAATCTATTCGTTCCATGCTGGAAAAGCTTGTAGGAAGTTGACTTTGAAGATAAACACACAGCTAGTGTTTAGCAAAGTGAATTGCTGTTACTTGGCCAATAAGCTTAATTTTAAGTGGTTCTAGAGGGTAAAAAGCATAGTTTTCTATATAGACAAAACATGCCTTTCGAGTTCTGAATCACACATTCTTAGGCGAATTCTGTTCCATCCAAGTGGGAAAAGCTTGTAGGAATTTGATTTTGAAGATAAACACAGAGCTAGTGATTTGCTAATTGAATGGTGTTACTTGGCGAATATGCTTAGTTTCAAGTGGCTCTAGATGGTAAAAAGCAGACTATTCAATATAGACATAACCGGGTTTTCCCAGTCTGAATTTCTCATTCTTTGGCGAAATCTGTTCATTCGAAGCGGGAAAAACTTATAGGTATGTTGACTTTGAATATAACCACACAGCTAGTGTTTTGCAAAGTGAATTGCTCTTACTTGGCCAATAAGCTTAGTTGTCAGTGGTTCTAGAGGCAAAAAACCAGACTTTAATGTATAGACAAAACATGCATTTCCCAGTCTGAACCACACATTCTTTGGCGAATCGTGTTCGTTCCAAGCGGGAAAATTTGTAGGAAGGTGACTAAGAAGAAAAACACACAGCTAGTGTTTTACGAAGTGAATTGTTCTTACGTGGTGATTAAGCTTAGTATTGAGTGGTCCTAGAAGGCAAAAAGCATACTTTTCTATATAGACAAAACATGCGTTTTTCAAGACTGAATCACACATTCGTAGGTGAATCATGTTTGTTCCAAGCGGAAAAAGTTTGGTGGAAGTTGACTTTGAAGATAAACACACAGCGAGTGTTTTGCAAAGTGAATTGTTCTTACTACGCGAATATTCTTAGTTTTAAGTGGTTCTAGAGGGTAAAAAAGCAGAATTTTCTATGTAGACAAAACATGGTTTTCCCAGTCTGGATCTTATTCTTTGGGGAATTTTGTTCAATCCAAGCGAGAAAAGCTTGTAGGAACTTGAAGTTGAAGATAAATACACAGCTGGTGTTTTGGAAAGTGAATTGCTGTTACTTGGCCAATACATTTAGTTTTCAGTGGTGCTAGACGGTAAAAAGCAGACTTTTCAGTATAGAAAAAACATGGTTTTCCCAGTCTGAATCTCTCATTCTTGGGCGAATTCTGTTCATCCAAGCAGGAAAAGCTTGTAGGAAGTTGACTTTGAAGACAGACACACAGCTAGTATTTTAGAAAGTGAATTGCTGTTGCTTGGCCAATAAGCTTTGTTTTAAACGGTCCTAGAAGGCAAAAAGCATACTTTTCTATATAGAAAAAAAGTGTGTTTCCCTGTCTGAATCAAACATTCTCAGGCGAATTCTGTTTGTTCCAAGAGGGAAAAGCTTGTAAGAACTTGACTTTGAAGATAAACACACAGCTAGTGATTTGCAAAGTGAAAGGTGTTACTTGGTGAATAAGATTAGTTTTAAGTGGTTCTAGAGAGTAAAAAGCAGACTTTTCAAGATAGACAAAACATGGTTTTCCCAGTCTGAATCGAACATTCTTTGGTGAATTCTGTTCATTCCTAGCCAGAAAAGCTTGTAGGAACTTGACTTTGAGGATAAAAAAAACAGCCTTTTTTTTTCGCTTTACAAAGTGAATTGTCCTTACTTGGCGATTAAGCTTAGTTTTAAGTAGTTCTAGATGGTAAAAAGCATACCTTTCAATATGGACAAAACATGGGTTTCCTTTCCCAGTCTGACTTGAACATTCTTTGGTGAATCTGTTTGTTCCAAGCGGGAAAAGCTTGTAGGAAGTTGACTTTGAAGATAAACACACAGCTAGTGTTTTACAAAGTGAATTGTTCTTTCTTGGCAATTAAGCTTAGTTTTAAGTAGTTCTAGATGGTAAAAAGCATACTTTTTATATAGACTAAAAATCCTTTTCCCAATCTCAATCTCTCATTCTCTGGCAAATTCTGTTCCTTCCAAGCAGGAAAAGCTTGTAGGAACTTGACTTTGAAGCTGAACACACAGCTAGTGATTTGCAAAGTGAAAGGTGTTACTTGGCAAACAAGCTTAGTTTTAAGTGGTTCTAGAGGGTAAAAAGCACACTTTTCAATATAGACAAAACATGGGTTTCCCAGTCTGAATCGAACTTTCTTTGGAGAATTCTGTTCGTTCAACCAGGAAAAGCTTGTAGGAAGTTGCCTTTCAAGAGAAACATACAGCTAGTGTTTTGCAAATTGAATGGTGTTACTTGGCCAATAAGCTTAGTTTTAATTGTTTCTAGAGGGTAAAAAGCAGACTTTTCAATATAGACAAAACATGGATTTCCCAGTTGAATCGAACATTCGTTGGTGAGTCTATTCGTTCCATGCTGGAAAAGCTTGTAGGAAGTTGACTTTGAAGATAAACACACAGCTAGTTTTTTGCAAAGTGAATTGATGTTACTTGGCCAATAAGCTTAGTTTTAAGTGGTTCTAGACGGTAAAAACCATACTTTTTTTTATGGACAAATCATGGGTTTCCTTTCCCAGTCTGAATCAAACATTCTTTTGCGAATCGTGTTCATTCCAAGTGGGAAAGGCTTGTAGGAAGTTGACTTTGAAGATAAACACACAGCTAGTGTTTAGCAAAGTGAATTGCTGTTACTTGGCCAATAAGCTTAATTTTAAGTGGTTCTAGAGGGTAAAAAGCATAGTTTTCTATATAGACAAAACATGCCTTTCGAGTTCTGAATCACACATTCTTAGGCGAATTCTGTTCCATCCAAGTGGGAAAAGCTTGTAGGAATTTGATTTTGAAGATAAACACAGAGCTAGTGATTTGCTAATTGAATGGTGTTACTTGGCGAATATGCTTAGTTTCAAGTGGCTCTAGATGGTAAAAAGCAGACTATTCAATATAGACATAACCGGGTTTTCCCAGTCTGAATTTCTCA
Source organism: Rattus norvegicus (assembly GCF_036323735.1). Classification (NCBI taxonomy): domain Eukaryota; kingdom Metazoa; phylum Chordata; class Mammalia; order Rodentia; family Muridae; genus Rattus; species Rattus norvegicus. Next base: position 5,416,290 of record NC_086021.1, read on the forward strand.
TTCTTTGGCGAAATCTGTTCATTCGAAGCGGGAAAAACTTATAGGTATGTTGACTTTGAATATAACCACACAGCTAGTGTTTTGCAAAGTGAATTGCTCTTACTTGGCCAATAAGCTTAGTTGTCAGTGGTTCTAGAGGCAAAAAACCAGACTTTAATGTGTAGACAAAACATGCATTTCCCAGTCTGAACCACACATTCTTTGGCGAATCGTGTTCGTTCCAAGCGGGAAAATTTGTAGGAAGGTGACTAAGAAGAAAAACACACAGCTAGTGTTTTACGAAGTGAATTGTTCTTACGTGGTGATTAAGCTTAGTATTGAGTGGTCCTAGAAGGCAAAAAGCATACTTTTCTATATAGACAAAACATGCGTTTTTCAAGACTGAATCACACATTCGTAGGTGAATCATGTTTGTTCCAAGCGGAAAAAGTTTGGTGGAAGTTGACTTTGAAGATAAACACACAGCGAGTGTTTTGCAAAGTGAATTGTTCTTACTACGCGAATATTCTTAGTTTTAAGTGGTTCTAGAGGGTAAAAAAGCAGACTTTTCTATGTAGACAAAACATGGTTTTCCCAGTCTGGATCTTATTCTTTGGGGAATTTTGTTCAATCCAAGCGAGAAAAGCTTGTAGGAACTTGAAGTTGAAGATAAACACACAGCTGGTGTTTTGGAAAGTGAATTGCTGTTACTTGGCCAATACATTTAGTTTTCAGTGGTGCTAGACGGTAAAAAGCAGACTTTTCAGTATAGAAAAAACATGGTTTTCCCAGTCTGAATCTCTCATTCTTGGGCGAATTCTGTTCATCCAAGCAGGAAAAGCTTGTAGGAAGTTGACTTTGAAGACAGACACACAGCTAGTATTTTAGAAAGTGAATTGCTGTTGCTTGGCCAATAAGCTTTGTTTTAAACGGTCCTAGAAGGCAAAAAGCATACTTTTCTATATAGAAAAAAAGTGTGTTTCCCTGTCTGAATCAAACATTCTCAGGCGAATTCTGTTTGTTCCAAGAGGGAAAAGCTTGTAAGAACTTGACTTTGAAGATAAACACACAGCTAGTGATTTGCAAAGTGAAAGGTGTTACTTGGTGAATAAGATTAGTTTTAAGTGGTTCTAGAGAGTAAAAAGCAGACTTTTCAAGATAGACAAAACATGGTTTTCCCAGTCTGAATCGAACATTCTTTGGTGAATTCTGTTCATTCCTAGCCAGAAAAGCTTGTAGGAACTTGACTTTGAGGATAAAAAAAACAGCCTTTTTTTTTCGCTTTACAAAGTGAATTGTCCTTACTTGGCGATTAAGCTTAGTTTTAAGTAGTTCTAGATGGTAAAAAGCATACCTTTCAATATGGACAAAACATGGGTTTCCTTTCCCAGTCTGACTTGAACATTCTTTGGTGAATCTGTTTGTTCCAAGCGGGAAAAGCTTGTAGGAAGTTGACTTTGAAGATAAACACACAGCTAGTGTTTTACAAAGTGAATTGTTCTTTCTTGGCAATTAAGCTTAGTTTTAAGTAGTTCTAGATGGTAAAAAGCATACTTTTTATATAGACTAAAAATCCTTTTCCCAATCTCAATCTCTCATTCTCTGGCAAATTCTGTTCCTTCCAAGCAGGAAAAGCTTGTAGGAACTTGACTTTGAAGCTGAACACACAGCTAGTGATTTGCAAAGTGAAAGGTGTTACTTGGCAAACAAGCTTAGTTTTAAGTGGTTCTAGAGGGTAAAAAGCACACTTTTCAATATAGACAAAACATGGGTTTCCCAGTCTGAATCGAACTTTCTTTGGAGAATTCTGTTCGTTCAACCAGGAAAAGCTTGTAGGAAGTTGCCTTTCAAGAGAAACATACAGCTAGTGTTTTGCAAATTGAATGGTGTTACTTGGCCAATAAGCTTAGTTTTAATTGTTTCTAGAGGGTAAAAAGCAGACTTTTCAATATAGACAAAACATGGATTTCCCAGTTGAATCGAACATTCGTTGGTGAATCTATTCGTTCCATGCTGGAAAAGCTTGTAGGAAGTTGACTTTGAAGATAAACACACAGCTAGTTTTTTGCAAAGTGAATTGATGTTACTTGGCCAATAAGCTTAGTTTTAAGTGGTTCTAGACGGTAAAAACCATACTTTTTTTTATGGACAAATCATGGGTTTCCTTTCCCAGTCTGAATCAAACATTCTTTTGCGAATCGTGTTCATTCCAAGTGGGAAAGGCTTGTAGGAAGTTGACTTTGAAGATAAACACACAGCTAGTGTTTAGCAAAGTGAATTGCTGTTACTTGGCCAATAAGCTTAATTTTAAGTGGTTCTAGAGGGTAAAAAGCATAGTTTTCTATATAGACAAAACATGCCTTTCGAGTTCTGAATCACACATTCTTAGGCGAATTCTGTTCCATCCAAGTGGGAAAAGCTTGTAGGAATTTGATTTTGAAGATAAACACAGAGCTAGTGATTTGCTAATTGAATGGTGTTACTTGGCGAATATGCTTAGTTTCAAGTGGCTCTAGATGGTAAAAAGCAGACTATTCAATATAGACATAACCGGGTTTTCCCAGTCTGAATTTCTCATTCTTTGGCGAAATCTGTTCATTCGAAGCGGGAAAAACTTATAGGTATGTTGACTTTGAATATAACCACACAGCTAGTGTTTTGCAAAGTGAATTGCTCTTACTTGGCCAATAAGCTTAGTTGTCAGTGGTTCTAGAGGCAAAAAACCAGACTTTAATGTGTAGACAAAACATGCATTTCCCAGTCTGAACCACACATTCTTTGGCGAATCGTGTTCGTTCCAAGCGGGAAAATTTGTAGGAAGGTGACTAAGAAGAAAAACACACAGCTAGTGTTTTACGAAGTGAATTGTTCTTACGTGGTGATTAAGCTTAGTATTGAGTGGTCCTAGAAGGCAAAAAGCATACTTTTCTATATAGACAAAACATGCGTTTTTCAAGACTGAATCACACATTCGTAGGTGAATCATGTTTGTTCCAAGCGGAAAAAGTTTGGTGGAAGTTGACTTTGAAGATAAACACACAGCGAGTGTTTTGCAAAGTGAATTGTTCTTACTACGCGAATATTCTTAGTTTTAAGTGGTTCTAGAGGGTAAAAAAGCAGACTTTTCTATGTAGACAAAACATGGTTTTCCCAGTCTGGATCTTATTCTTTGGGGAATTTTGTTCAATCCAAGCGAGAAAAGCTTGTAGGAACTTGAAGTTGAAGATAAATACACAGCTGGTGTTTTGGAAAGTGAATTGCTGTTACTTGGCCAATACATTTAGTTTTCAGTGGTGCTAGACGGTAAAAAGCAGACTTTTCAGTATAGAAAAAACATGGTTTTCCCAGTCTGAATCTCTCATTCTTGGGCGAATTCTGTTCATCCAAGCAGGAAAAGCTTGTAGGAAGTTGACTTTGAAGACAGACACACAGCTAGTATTTTAGAAAGTGAATTGCTGTTGCTTGGCCAATAAGCTTTGTTTTAAACGGTCCTAGAAGGCAAAAAGCATACTTTTCTATATAGAAAAAAAGTGTGTTTCCCTGTCTGAATCAAACATTCTCAGGCGAATTCTGTTTGTTCCAAGAGGGAACAGCTTGTAAGAACTTGACTTTGAAGATAAACACACAGCTAGTGATTTGCAAAGTGAAAGGTGTTACTTGGTGAATAAGATTAGTTTTAAGTGGTTCTAGAGAGTAAAAAGCAGACTTTTCAAGATAGACAAAACATGGTTTTCCCAGTCTGAATCGAACATTCTTTGGTGAATTCTGTTCATTCCTAGCCAGAAAAGCTTGTAGGAACTTGACTTTGAGGATAAAAAAAACAGCCTTTTTTTTTCGCTTTACAAAGTGAATTGTCCTTACTTGGCGATTAAGCTTAGTTTTAAGTAGTTCTAGATGGTAAAAAGCATACCTTTCAATATGGACAAAACATGGGTTTCCTTTCCCAGTCTGACTTGAACATTCTTTGGTGAATCTGTTTGTTCCAAGCGGGAAAAGCTTGTAGGAAGTTGACTTTGAAGATAAACACACAGCTAGTGTTTTACAAAGTGAATTGTTCTTTCTTGGCAATTAAGCTTAGTTTTAAGTAGTTCTAGATGGTAAAAAGCATACTTTTTATATAGACTAAAAATCCTTTTCCCAATCTCAATCTCTCATTCTCTGGCAAATTCTGTTCCTTCCAAGCAGGAAAAGCTTGTAGGAACTTGACTTTGAAGCTGAACACACAGCTAGTGATTTGCAAAGTGAAAGGTGTTACTTGGCAAACAAGCTTAGTTTTAAGTGGTTCTAGAGGGTAAAAAGCACACTTTTCAATATAGACAAAACATGGGTTTCCCAGTCTGAATCGAACTTTCTTTGGAGAATTCTGTTCGTTCAACCAGGAAAAGCTTGTAGGAAGTTGCCTTTCAAGAGAAACATACAGCTAGTGTTTTGCAAATTGAATGGTGTTACTTGGCCAATAAGCTTAGTTTTAATTGTTTCTAGAGGGTAAAAAGCAGACTTTTCAATATAGACAAAACATGGATTTCCCAGTTGAATCGAACATTCGTTGGTGAATCTATTCGTTCCATGCTGGAAAAGCTTGTAGGAAGTTGACTTTGAAGATAAACACACAGCTAGTTTTTTGCAAAGTGAATTGATGTTACTTGGCCAATAAGCTTAGTTTTAAGTGGTTCTAGACGGTAAAAACCATACTTTTTTTTATGGACAAATCATGGGTTTCCTTTCCCAGTCTGAATCAAACATTCTTTTGCGAATCGTGTTCATTCCAAGTGGGAAAGGCTTGTAGGAAGTTGACTTTGAAGATAAACACACAGCTAGTGTTTAGCAAAGTGAATTGCTGTTACTTGGCCAATAAGCTTAATTTTAAGTGGTTCTAGAGGGTAAAAAGCATAGTTTTCTATATAGACAAAACATGCCTTTCGAGTTCTGAATCACACATTCTTAGGCGAATTCTGTTCCATCCAAGTGGGAAAAGCTTGTAGGAATTTGATTTTGAAGATAAACACAGAGCTAGTGATTTGCTAATTGAATGGTGTTACTTGGCGAATATGCTTAGTTTCAAGTGGCTCTAGATGGTAAAAAGCAGACTATTCAATATAGACATAACCGGGTTTTCCCAGTCTGAATTTCTCATTCTTTGGCGAAATCTGTTCATTCGAAGCGGGAAAAACTTATAGGTATGTTGACTTTGAATATAACCACACAGCTAGTGTTTTGCAAAGTGAATTGCTCTTACTTGGCCAATAAGCTTAGTTGTCAGTGGTTCTAGAGGCAAAAAACCAGACTTTAATGTATAGACAAAACATGCATTTCCCAGTCTGAACCACACATTCTTTGGCGAATCGTGTTCGTTCCAAGCGGGAAAATTTGTAGGAAGGTGACTAAGAAGAAAAACACACAGCTAGTGTTTTACGAAGTGAATTGTTCTTACGTGGTGATTAAGCTTAGTATTGAGTGGTCCTAGAAGGCAAAAAGCATACTTTTCTATATAGACAAAACATGCGTTTTTCAAGACTGAATCACACATTCGTAGGTGAATCATGTTTGTTCCAAGCGGAAAAAGTTTGGTGGAAGTTGACTTTGAAGATAAACACACAGCGAGTGTTTTGCAAAGTGAATTGTTCTTACTACGCGAATATTCTTAGTTTTAAGTGGTTCTAGAGGGTAAAAAAGCAGACTTTTCTATGTAGACAAAACATGGTTTTCCCAGTCTGGATCTTATTCTTTGGGGAATTTTGTTCAATCCAAGCGAGAAAAGCTTGTAGGAACTTGAAGTTGAAGATAAACACACAGCTGGTGTTTTGGAAAGTGAATTGCTGTTACTTGGCCAATACATTTAGTTTTCAGTGGTGCGAGACGGTAAAAAGCAGACTTTTCAGTATAGAAAAAACATGGTTTTCCCAGTCTGAATCTCTCATTCTTGGGCGAATTCTGTTCATCCAAGCAGGAAAAGCTTGTAGGAAGTTGACTTTGAAGACAGACACACAGCTAGTATTTTAGAAAGTGAATTGCTGTTGCTTGGCCAATAAGCTTTGTTTTAAACGGTCCTAGAAGGCAAAAAGCATACTTTTCTATATAGAAAAAAAGTGTGTTTCCCTGTCTGAATCAAACATTCTCAGGCGAATTCTGTTTGTTCCAAGAGGGAAAAGCTTGTAAGAACTTGACTTTGAAGATAAACACACAGCTAGTGATTTGCAAAGTGAAAGGTGTTACTTGGTGAATAAGATTAGTTTTAAGTGGTTCTAGAGAGTAAAAAGCAGATTTTCAAGATAGACAAAACATGGTTTTCCCAGTCTGAATCGAACATTCTTTGGTGAATTCTGTTCATTCCTAGCCAGAAAAGCTTGTAGGAACTTGACTTTGAGGATAAAAAAACAGCCTTTTTTTTTCGCTTTACAAAGTGAATTGTTCTTACTTGGCGATTAAGCTTAGTTTTAAGTAGTTCTAGATGGTAAAAAGCATACCTTTCAATATGGACAAAACATGGGTTTCCTTTCCCAGTCTGACTTGAACATTCTTTGGTGAATCTGTTTGTTCCAAGCGGGAAAAGCTTGTAGGAAGTTGACTTTGAAGATAAACACACAGCTAGTGTTTTACAAAGTGAATTGTTCTTTCTTGGCAATTAAGCTTAGTTTTAAGTAGTTCTAGATGGTAAAAAGCATACTTTTTATATAGACTAAAAATCCTTTTCCCAATCTCAATCTCTCATTCTCTGGCAAATTCTGTTCCTTCCAAGCAGGAAAAGCTTGTAGGAACTTGACTTTGAAGCTGAACACACAGCTAGTGATTTGCAAAGTGAAAGGTGTTACTTGGCAAACAAGCTTAGTTTTAAGTGGTTCTAGAGGGTAAAAAGCACACTTTTCAATATAGACAAAACATGGGTTTCCCAGTCTGAATCGAACTTTCTTTGGAGAATTCTGTTCGTTCAACCAGGAAAAGCTTGTAGGAAGTTGCCTTTCAAGAGAAACATACAGCTAGTGTTTTGCAAATTGAATGGTGTTACTTGGCCAATAAGCTTAGTTTTAATTGTTTCTAGAGGGTAAAAAGCAGACTTTTCAATATAGACAAAACATGGATTTCCCAGTTGAATCGAACATTCGTTGGTGAGTCTATTCGTTCCATGCTGGAAAAGCTTGTAGGAAGTTGACTTTGAAGATAAACACACAGCTAGTTTTTTGCAAAGTGAATTGATGTTACTTGGCCAATAAGCTTAGTTTTAAGTGGTTCTAGACGGTAAAAACCATACTTTTTTTTATGGACAAATCATGGGTTTCCTTTCCCAGTCTGAATCAAACATTCTTTTGCGAATCGTGTTCATTCCAAGTGGGAAAGGCTTGTAGGAAGTTGACTTTGAAGATAAACACACAGCTAGTGTTTAGCAAAGTGAATTGCTGTTACTTGGCCAATAAGCTTAATTTTAAGTGGTTCTAGAGGGTAAAAAGCATAGTTTTCTATATAGACAAAACATGCCTTTCGAGTTCTGAATCACACATTCTTAGGCGAATTCTGTTCCATCCAAGTGGGAAAAGCTTGTAGGAATTTGATTTTGAAGATAAACACAGAGCTAGTGATTTGCTAATTGAATGGTGTTACTTGGCGAATATGCTTAGTTTCAAGTGGCTCTAGATGGTAAAAAGCAGACTATTCAATATAGACATAACCGGGTTTTCCCAGTCTGAATTTCTCATTCTTTGGCGAAATCTGTTCATTCGAAGCGGGAAAAACTTATAGGTATGTTGACTTTGAATATAACCACACAGCTAGTGTTTTGCAAAGTGAATTGCTCTTACTTGGCCAATAAGCTTAGTTGTCAGTGGTTCTAGAGGCAAAAAACCAGACTTTAATGTATAGACAAAACATGCATTTCCCAGTCTGAACCACACATTCTTTGGCGAATCGTGTTTGTTCCAAGCGGGAAAATTTGTAGGAAGGTGACTAAGAAGAAAAACACACAGCTAGTGTTTTACGAAGTGAATTGTTCTTACGTGGTGATTAAGCTTAGTATTGAGTGGTCCTAGAAGGCAAAAAGCATACTTTTCTATATAGACAAAACATGCGTTTTTCAAGACTGAATCACACATTCGTAGGTGAATCATGTTTGTTCCAAGCGGAAAAAGTTTGGTGGAAGTTGACTTTGAAGATAAACACACAGCGAGTGTTTTGCAAAGTGAATTGTTCTTACTACGCGAATATTCTTAGTTTTAAGTGGTTCTAGAGGGTAAAAAAGCAGACTTTTCTATGTAGACAAAACATGGTTTTCCCAGTCTGGATCTTATTCTTTGGGGAATTTTGTTCAATCCAAGCGAGAAAAGCTTGTAGGAACTTGAAGTTGAAGATAAACACACAGCTGGTGTTTTGGAAAGTGAATTGCTGTTACTTGGCCAATACATTTAGTTTTCAGTGGTGCGAGACGGTAAAAAGCAGACTTTTCAGTATAGAAAAAACATGGTTTTCCCAGTCTGAATCTCTCATTCTTGGGCGAATTCTGTTCATCCAAGCAGGAAAAGCTTGTAGGAAGTTGACTTTGAAGACAGACACACAGCTAGTATTTTAGAAAGTGAATTGCTGTTGCTTGGCCAATAAGCTTTGTTTTAAACGGTCCTAGAAGGCAAAAAGCATACTTTTCTATATAGAAAAAAAGTGTGTTTCCCTGTCTGAATCAAACATTCTCAGGCGAATTCTGTTTGTTCCAAGAGGGAAAAGCTTGTAAGAACTTGACTTTGAAGATAAACACACAGCTAGTGATTTGCAAAGTGAAAGGTGTTACTTGGTGAATAAGATTAGTTTTAAGTGGTTCTAGAGAGTAAAAAGCAGACTTTTCAAGATAGACAAAACATGGTTTTCCCAGTCTGAATCGAACATTCTTTGGTGAATTCTGTTCATTCCTAGCCAGAAAAGCTTGTAGGAACTTGACTTTGAGGATAAAAAAACAGCCTTTTTTTTTCGCTTTACAAAGTGAATTGTTCTTACTTGGCGATTAAGCTTAGTTTTAAGTAGTTCTAGATGGTAAAAAGCATACCTTTCAATATGGACAAAACATGGGTTTCCTTTCCCAGTCTGACTTGAACATTCTTTGGTGAATCTGTTTGTTCCAAGCGGGAAAAGCTTGTAGGAAGTTGACTTTGAAGATAAACACACAGCTAGTGTTTTACAAAGTGAATTGTTCTTTCTTGGCAATTAAGCTTAGTTTTAAGTAGTTCTAGATGGTAAAAAGCATACTTTTTATATAGACTAAAAATCCTTTTCCCAATCTCAATCTCTCATTCTCTGGCAAATTCTGTTCCTTCCAAGCAGGAAAAGCTTGTAGGAACTTGACTTTGAAGCTGAACACACAGCTAGTGATTTGCAAAGTGAAAGGTGTTACTTGGCAAACAAGCTTAGTTTTAAGTGGTTCTAGAGGGTAAAAAGCACACTTTTCAATATAGACAAAACATGGGTTTCCCAGTCTGAATCGAACTTTCTTTGGAGAATTCTGTTCGTTCAACCAGGAAAAGCTTGTAGGAAGTTGCCTTTCAAGAGAAACATACAGCTAGTGTTTTGCAAATTGAATGGTGTTACTTGGCCAATAAGCTTAGTTTTAATTGTTTCTAGAGGGTAAAAAGCAGACTTTTCAATATAGACAAAACATGGATTTCCCAGTTGAATCGAACATTCGTTGGTGAGTCTATTCGTTCCATGCTGGAAAAGCTTGTAGGAAGTTGACTTTGAAGATAAACACACAGCTAGTTTTTTGCAAAGTGAATTGATGTTACTTGGCCAATAAGCTTAGTTTTAAGTGGTTCTAGACGGTAAAAACCATACTTTTTTTTATGGACAAATCATGGGTTTCCTTTCCCAGTCTGAATCAAACATTCTTTTGCGAATCGTGTTCATTCCAAGTGGGAAAGGCTTGTAGGAAGTTGACTTTGAAGATAAACACACAGCTAGTGTTTAGCAAAGTGAATTGCTGTTACTTGGCCAATAAGCTTAATTTTAAGTGGTTCTAGAGGGTAAAAAGCATAGTTTTCTATATAGACAAAACATGCCTTTCGAGTTCTGAATCACACATTCTTAGGCGAATTCTGTTCCATCCAAGTGGGAAAAGCTTGTAGGAATTTGATTTTGAAGATAAACACAGAGCTAGTGATTTGCTAATTGAATGGTGTTACTTGGCGAATATGCTTAGTTTCAAGTGGCTCTAGATGGTAAAAAGCAGACTATTCAATATAGACATAACCGGGTTTTCCCAGTCTGAATTTCTCATTCTTTGGCGAAATCTGTTCATTCGAAGCGGGAAAAACTTATAGGTATGTTGACTTTGAATATAACCACACAGCTAGTGTTTTGCAAAGTGAATTGCTCTTACTTGGCCAATAAGCTTAGTTGTCAGTGGTTCTAGAGGCAAAAAACCAGACTTTAATGTATAGACAAAACATGCATTTCCCAGTCTGAACCACACATTCTTTGGCGAATCGTGTTCGTTCCAAGCGGGAAAATTTGTAGGAAGGTGACTAAGAAGAAAAACACACAGCTAGTGTTTTACGAAGTGAATTGTTCTTACGTGGTGATTAAGCTTAGTATTGAGTGGTCCTAGAAGGCAAAAAGCATACTTTTCTATATAGACAAAACATGCGTTTTTCAAGACTGAATCACACATTCGTAGGTGAATCATGTTTGTTCCAAGCGGAAAAAGTTTGGTGGAAGTTGACTTTGAAGATAAACACACAGCGAGTGTTTTGCAAAGTGAATTGTTCTTACTACGCGAATATTCTTAGTTTTAAGTGGTTCTAGAGGGTAAAAAAGCAGACTTTTCTATGTAGACAAAACATGGTTTTCCCAGTCTGGATCTTATTCTTTGGGGAATTTTGTTCAATCCAAGCGAGAAAAGCTTGTAGGAACTTGAAGTTGAAGATAAACACACAGCTGGTGTTTTGGAAAGTGAATTGCTGTTACTTGGCCAATACATTTAGTTTTCAGTGGTGCGAGACGGTAAAAAGCAGACTTTTCAGTATAGAAAAAACATGGTTTTCCCAGTCTGAATCTCTCATTCTTGGGCGAATTCTGTTCATCCAAGCAGGAAAAGCTTGTAGGAAGTTGACTTTGAAGACAGACACACAGCTAGTATTTTAGAAAGTGAATTGCTGTTGCTTGGCCAATAAGCTTTGTTTTAAACGGTCCTAGAAGGCAAAAAGCATACTTTTCTATATAGAAAAAAAGTGTGTTTCCCTGTCTGAATCAAACATTCTCAGGCGAATTCTGTTTGTTCCAAGAGGGAAAAGCTTGTAAGAACTTGACTTTGAAGATAAACACACAGCTAGTGATTTGCAAAGTGAAAGGTGTTACTTGGTGAATAAGATTAGTTTTAAGTGGTTCTAGAGAGTAAAAAGCAGACTTTTCAAGATAGACAAAACATGGTTTTCCCAGTCTGAATCGAACATTCTTTGGTGAATTCTGTTCATTCCTAGCCAGAAAAGCTTGTAGGAACTTGACTTTGAGGATAAAAAAACAGCCTTTTTTTTTCGCTTTACAAAGTGAATTGTTCTTACTTGGCGATTAAGCTTAGTTTTAAGTAGTTCTAGATGGTAAAAAGCATACCTTTCAATATGGACAAAACATGGGTTTCCTTTCCCAGTCTGACTTGAACATTCTTTGGTGAATCTGTTTGTTCCAAGCGGGAAAAGCTTGTAGGAAGTTGACTTTGAAGATAAACACACAGCTAGTGTTTTACAAAGTGAATTGTTCTTTCTTGGCAATTAAGCTTAGTTTTAAGTAGTTCTAGATGGTAAAAAGCATACTTTTTATATAGACTAAAAATCCTTTTCCCAATCTCAATCTCTCATTCTCTGGCAAATTCTGTTCCTTCCAAGCAGGAAAAGCTTGTAGGAACTTGACTTTGAAGCTGAACACACAGCTAGTGATTTGCAAAGTGAAAGGTGTTACTTGGCAAACAAGCTTAGTTTTAAGTGGTTCTAGAGGGTAAAAAGCACACTTTTCAATATAGACAAAACATGGGTTTCCCAGTCTGAATCGAACTTTCTTTGGAGAATTCTGTTCGTTCAACCAGGAAAAGCTTGTAGGAAGTTGCCTTTCAAGAGAAACATACAGCTAGTGTTTTGCAAATTGAATGGTGTTACTTGGCCAATAAGCTTAGTTTTAATTGTTTCTAGAGGGTAAAAAGCAGACTTTTCAATATAGACAAAACATGGATTTCCCAGTTGAATCGAACATTCGTTGGTGAGTCTATTCGTTCCATGCTGGAAAAGCTTGTAGGAAGTTGACTTTGAAGATAAACACACAGCTAGTTTTTTGCAAAGTGAATTGATGTTACTTGGCCAATAAGCTTAGTTTTAAGTGGTTCTAGACGGTAAAAACCATACTTTTTTTTATGGACAAATCATGGGTTTCCTTTCCCAGTCTGAATCAAACATTCTTTTGCGAATCGTGTTCATTCCAAGTGGGAAAGGCTTGTAGGAAGTTGACTTTGAAGATAAACACACAGCTAGTGTTTAGCAAAGTGAATTGCTGTTACTTGGCCAATAAGCTTAATTTTAAGTGGTTCTAGAGGGTAAAAAGCATAGTTTTCTATATAGACAAAACATGCCTTTCGAGTTCTGAATCACACATTCTTAGGCGAATTCTGTTCCATCCAAGTGGGAAAAGCTTGTAGGAATTTGATTTTGAAGATAAACACAGAGCTAGTGATTTGCTAATTGAATGGTGTTACTTGGCGAATATGCTTAGTTTCAAGTGGCTCTAGATGGTAAAAAGCAGACTATTCAATATAGACATAACCGGGTTTTCCCAGTCTGAATTTCTCATTCTTTGGCGAAATCTGTTCATTCGAAGCGGGAAAAACTTATAGGTATGTTGACTTTGAATATAACCACACAGCTAGTGTTTTGCAAAGTGAATTGCTCTTACTTGGCCAATAAGCTTAGTTGTCAGTGGTTCTAGAGGCAAAAAACCAGACTTTAATGTATAGACAAAACATGCATTTCCCAGTCTGAACCACACATTCTTTGGCGAATCGTGTTCGTTCCAAGCGGGAAAATTTGTAGGAAGGTGACTAAGAAGAAAAACACACAGCTAGTGTTTTACGAAGTGAATTGTTCTTACGTGGTGATTAAGCTTAGTATTGAGTGGTCCTAGAAGGCAAAAAGCATACTTTTCTATATAGACAAAACATGCGTTTTTCAAGACTGAATCACACATTCGTAGGTGAATCATGTTTGTTCCAAGCGGAAAAAGTTTGGTGGAAGTTGACTTTGAAGATAAACACACAGCGAGTGTTTTGCAAAGTGAATTGTTCTTACTACGCGAATATTCTTAGTTTTAAGTGGTTCTAGAGGGTAAAAAAGCAGACTTTTCTATGTAGACAAAACATGGTTTTCCCAGTCTGGATCTTATTCTTTGGGGAATTTTGTTCAATCCAAGCGAGAAAAGCTTGTAGGAACTTGAAGTTGAAGATAAACACACAGCTGGTGTTTTGGAAAGTGAATTGCTGTTACTTGGCCAATACATTTAGTTTTCAGTGGTGCGAGACGGTAAAAAGCAGACTTTTCAGTATAGAAAAAACATGGTTTTCCCAGTCTGAATCTCTCATTCTTGGGCGAATTCTGTTCATCCAAGCAGGAAAAGCTTGTAGGAAGTTGACTTTGAAGACAGACACACAGCTAGTATTTTAGAAAGTGAATTGCTGTTGCTTGGCCAATAAGCTTTGTTTTAAACGGTCCTAGAAGGCAAAAAGCATACTTTTCTATATAGAAAAAAAGTGTGTTTCCCTGTCTGAATCAAACATTCTCAGGCGAATTCTGTTTGTTCCAAGAGGGAAAAGCTTGTAAGAACTTGACTTTGAAGATAAACACACAGCTAGTGATTTGCAAAGTGAAAGGTGTTACTTGGTGAATAAGATTAGTTTTAAGTGGTTCTAGAGAGTAAAAAGCAGACTTTTCAAGATAGACAAAACATGGTTTTCCCAGTCTGAATCGAACATTCTTTGGTGAATTCTGTTCATTCCTAGCCAGAAAAGCTTGTAGGAACTTGACTTTGAGGATAAAAAAACAGCCTTTTTTTTTCGCTTTACAAAGTGAATTGTTCTTACTTGGCGATTAAGCTTAGTTTTAAGTAGTTCTAGATGGTAAAAAGCATACCTTTCAATATGGACAAAACATGGGTTTCCTTTCCCAGTCTGACTTGAACATTCTTTGGTGAATCTGTTTGTTCCAAGCGGGAAAAGCTTGTAGGAAGTTGACTTTGAAGATAAACACACAGCTAGTGTTTTACAAAGTGAATTGTTCTTTCTTGGCAATTAAGCTTAGTTTTAAGTAGTTCTAGATGGTAAAAAGCATACTTTTTATATAGACTAAAAATCCTTTTCCCAATCTCAATCTCTCATTCTCTGGCAAATTCTGTTCCTTCCAAGCAGGAAAAGCTTGTAGGAACTTGACTTTGAAGCTGAACACACAGCTAGTGATTTGCAAAGTGAAAGGTGTTACTTGGCAAACAAGCTTAGTTTTAAGTGGTTCTAGAGGGTAAAAAGCACACTTTTCAATATAGACAAAACATGGGTTTCCCAGTCTGAATCGAACTTTCTTTGGAGAATTCTGTTCGTTCAACCAGGAAAAGCTTGTAGGAAGTTGCCTTTCAAGAGAAACATACAGCTAGTGTTTTGCAAATTGAATGGTGTTACTTGGCCAATAAGCTTAGTTTTAATTGTTTCTAGAGGGTAAAAAGCAGACTTTTCAATATAGACAAAACATGGATTTCCCAGTTGAATCGAACATTCGTTGGTGAGTCTATTCGTTCCATGCTGGAAAAGCTTGTAGGAAGTTGACTTTGAAGATAAACACACAGCTAGTTTTTTGCAAAGTGAATTGATGTTACTTGGCCAATAAGCTTAGTTTTAAGTGGTTCTAGACGGTAAAAACCATACTTTTTTTTATGGACAAATCATGGGTTTCCTTTCCCAGTCTGAATCAAACATTCTTTTGCGAATCGTGTTCATTCCAAGTGGGAAAGGCTTGTAGGAAGTTGACTTTGAAGATAAACACACAGCTAGTGTTTAGCAAAGTGAATTGCTGTTACTTGGCCAATAAGCTTAATTTTAAGTGGTTCTAGAGGGTAAAAAGCATAGTTTTCTATATAGACAAAACATGCCTTTCGAGTTCTGAATCACACATTCTTAGGCGAATTCTGTTCCATCCAAGTGGGAAAAGCTTGTAGGAATTTGATTTTGAAGATAAACACAGAGCTAGTGATTTGCTAATTGAATGGTGTTACTTGGCGAATATGCTTAGTTTCAAGTGGCTCTAGATGGTAAAAAGCAGACTATTCAATATAGACATAACCGGGTTTTCCCAGTCTGAATTTCTCATTCTTTGGCGAAATCTGTTCATTCGAAGCGGGAAAAACTTATAGGTATGTTGACTTTGAATATAACCACACAGCTAGTGTTTTGCAAAGTGAATTGCTCTTACTTGGCCAATAAGCTTAGTTGTCAGTGGTTCTAGAGGCAAAAAACCAGACTTTAATGTATAGACAAAACATGCATTTCCCAGTCTGAACCACACATTCTTTGGCGAATCGTGTTCGTTCCAAGCGGGAAAATTTGTAGGAAGGTGACTAAGAAGAAAAACACACAGCTAGTGTTTTACGAAGTGAATTGTTCTTACGTGGTGATTAAGCTTAGTATTGAGTGGTCCTAGAAGGCAAAAAGCATACTTTTCTATATAGACAAAACATGCGTTTTTCAAGACTGAATCACACATTCGTAGGTGAATCATGTTTGTTCCAAGCGGAAAAAGTTTGGTGGAAGTTGACTTTGAAGATAAACACACAGCGAGTGTTTTGCAAAGTGAATTGTTCTTACTACGCGAATATTCTTAGTTTTAAGTGGTTCTAGAGGGTAAAAAAGCAGACTTTTCTATGTAGACAAAACATGGTTTTCCCAGTCTGGATCTTATTCTTTGGGGAATTTTGTTCAATCCAAGCGAGAAAAGCTTGTAGGAACTTGAAGTTGAAGATAAACACACAGCTGGTGTTTTGGAAAGTGAATTGCTGTTACTTGGCCAATACATTTAGTTTTCAGTGGTGCGAGACGGTAAAAAGCAGACTTTTCAGTATAGAAAAAACATGGTTTTCCCAGTCTGAATCTCTCATTCTTGGGTGAATTCTGTTCATCCAAGCAGGAAAAGCTTGTAGGAAGTTGACTTTGAAGACACACACACAGCTAGTATTTTAGAAAGTGAATTGCTGTTGCTTGGCCAATAAGCTTTGTTTTAAACGGTCCTAGAAGGCAAAAAGCATACTTTTCTATATAGAAAAAAAGTGTGTTTCCCTGTCTGAATCAAACATTCTCAGGCGAATTCTGTTTGTTCCAAGAGGGAAAAGCTTGTAAGAACTTGACTTTGAAGATAAACACACAGCTAGTGATTTGCAAAGTGAAAGGTGTTACTTGGTGAATAAGATTAGTTTTAAGTGGTTCTAGAGAGTAAAAAGCAGACTTTTCAAGATAGACAAAACATGGTTTTCCCAGTCTGAATCGAACATTCTTTGGTGAATTCTGTTCATTCCTAGCCAGAAAAGCTTGTAGGAACTTGACTTTGAGGATAAAAAAACAGCCTTTTTTTTTCGCTTTACAAAGTGAATTGTTCTTACTTGGCGATTAAGCTTAGTTTTAAGTAGTTCTAGATGGTAAAAAGCATACCTTTCAATATGGACAAAACATGGGTTTCCTTTCCCAGTCTGACTTGAACATTCTTTGGTGAATCTGTTTGTTCCAAGCGGGAAAAGCTTGTAGGAAGTTGACTTTGAAGATAAACACACAGCTAGTGTTTTACAAAGTGAATTGTTCTTTCTTGGCAATTAAGCTTAGTTTTAAGTAGTTCTAGATGGTAAAAAGCATACTTTTTATATAGACTAAAAATCCTTTTCCCAATCTCAATCTCTCATTCTCTGGCAAATTCTGTTCCTTCCAAGCAGGAAAAGCTTGTAGGAACTTGACTTTGAAGCTGAACACACAGCTAGTGATTTGCAAAGTGAAAGGTGTTACTTGGCAAACAAGCTTAGTTTTAAGTGGTTCTAGAGGGTAAAAAGCACACTTTTCAATATAGACAAAACATGGGTTTCCCAGTCTGAATCGAACTTTCTTTGGAGAATTCTGTTCGTTCAACCAGGAAAAGCTTGTAGGAAGTTGCCTTTCAAGAGAAACATACAGCTAGTGTTTTGCAAATTGAATGGTGTTACTTGGCCAATAAGCTTAGTTTTAATTGTTTCTAGAGGGTAAAAAGCAGACTTTTCAATATAGACAAAACATGGATTTCCCAGTTGAATCGAACATTCGTTGGTGAGTCTATTCGTTCCATGCTGGAAAAGCTTGTAGGAAGTTGACTTTGAAGATAAACACACAGCTAGTTTTTTGCAAAGTGAATTGATGTTACTTGGCCAATAAGCTTAGTTTTAAGTGGTTCTAGACGGTAAAAACCATACTTTTTTTTATGGACAAATCATGGGTTTCCTTTCCCAGTCTGAATCAAACATTCTTTTGCGAATCGTGTTCATTCCAAATGGGAAAGGCTTGTAGGAAGTTGACTTTGAAGATAAACACACAGCTAGTGTTTAGCAAAGTGAATTGCTGTTACTTGGCCAATAAGCTTAATTTTAAGTGGTTCTAGAGGGTAAAAAGCATAGTTTTCTATATAGACAAAACATGCCTTTCGAGTTCTGAATCACACATTCTTAGGCGAATTCTGTTCCATCCAAGTGGGAAAAGCTTGTAGGAATTTGATTTTGAAGATAAACACAGAGCTAGTGATTTGCTAATTGAATGGTGTTACTTGGCGAATATGCTTAGTTTCAAGTGGCTCTAGATGGTAAAAAGCAGACTATTCAATATAGACATAACCGGGTTTTCCCAGTCTGAATTTCTCATTCTTTGGCGAAATCTGTTCATTCGAAGCGGGAAAAACTTATAGGTATGTTGACTTTGAATATAACCACACAGCTAGTGTTTTGCAAAGTGAATTGCTCTTACTTGGCCAATAAGCTTAGTTGTCAGTGGTTCTAGAGGCAAAAAACCAGACTTTAATGTATAGACAAAACATGCATTTCCCAGTCTGAACCACACATTCTTTGGCGAATCGTGTTCGTTCCAAGCGGGAAAATTTGTAGGAAGGTGACTAAGAAGAAAAACACACAGCTAGTGTTTTACGAAGTGAATTGTTCTTACGTGGTGATTAAGCTTAGTATTGAGTGGTCCTAGAAGGCAAAAAGCATACTTTTCTATATAGACAAAACATGCGTTTTTCAAGACTGAATCACACATTCGTAGGTGAATCATGTTTGTTCCAAGCGGAAAAAGTTTGGTGGAAGTTGACTTTGAAGATAAACACACAGCGAGTGTTTTGCAAAGTGAATTGTTCTTACTACGCGAATATTCTTAGTTTTAAGTGGTTCTAGAGGGTAAAAAAGCAGACTTTTCTATGTAGACAAAACATGGTTTTCCCAGTCTGGATCTTATTCTTTGGGGAATTTTGTTCAATCCAAGCGAGAAAAGCTTGTAGGAACTTGAAGTTGAAGATAAACACACAGCTGGTGTTTTGGAAAGTGAATTGCTGTTACTTGGCCAATACATTTAGTTTTCAGTGGTGCTAGACGGTAAAAAGCAGACTTTTCAGTATAGAAAAAACATGGTTTTCCCAGTCTGAATCTCTCATTCTTGGGCGAATTCTGTTCATCCAAGCAGGAAAAGCTTGTAG
Source organism: Rattus norvegicus (assembly GCF_036323735.1). Taxonomy (NCBI): domain Eukaryota; kingdom Metazoa; phylum Chordata; class Mammalia; order Rodentia; family Muridae; genus Rattus; species Rattus norvegicus. The sequence goes on from NC_086021.1 coordinate 5,435,003, forward strand.
GAAGTTGACTTTGAAGACAGACACACAGCTAGTATTTTAGAAAGTGAATTGCTGTTGCTTGGCCAATAAGCTTTGTTTTAAACGGTCCTAGAAGGCAAAAAGCATACTTTTCTATATAGAAAAAAAGTGTGTTTCCCTGTCTGAATCAAACATTCTCAGGCGAATTCTGTTTGTTCCAAGAGGGAAAAGCTTGTAAGAACTTGACTTTGAAGATAAACACACAGCTAGTGATTTGCAAAGTGAAAGGTGTTACTTGGTGAATAAGATTAGTTTTAAGTGGTTCTAGAGAGTAAAAAGCAGACTTTTCAAGATAGACAAAACATGGTTTTCCCAGTCTGAATCGAACATTCTTTGGTGAATTCTGTTCATTCCTAGCCAGAAAAGCTTGTAGGAACTTGACTTTGAGGATAAAAAAAACAGCCTTTTTTTTTCGCTTTACAAAGTGAATTGTCCTTACTTGGCGATTAAGCTTAGTTTTAAGTAGTTCTAGATGGTAAAAAGCATACCTTTCAATATGGACAAAACATGGGTTTCCTTTCCCAGTCTGACTTGAACATTCTTTGGTGAATCTGTTTGTTCCAAGCGGGAAAAGCTTGTAGGAAGTTGACTTTGAAGATAAACACACAGCTAGTGTTTTACAAAGTGAATTGTTCTTTCTTGGCAATTAAGCTTAGTTTTAAGTAGTTCTAGATGGTAAAAAGCATACTTTTTATATAGACTAAAAATCCTTTTCCCAATCTCAATCTCTCATTCTCTGGCAAATTCTGTTCCTTCCAAGCAGGAAAAGCTTGTAGGAACTTGACTTTGAAGCTGAACACACAGCTAGTGATTTGCAAAGTGAAAGGTGTTACTTGGCAAACAAGCTTAGTTTTAAGTGGTTCTAGAGGGTAAAAAGCACACTTTTCAATATAGACAAAACATGGGTTTCCCAGTCTGAATCGAACTTTCTTTGGAGAATTCTGTTCGTTCAACCAGGAAAAGCTTGTAGGAAGTTGACTTTCAAGAGAAACAAACAGCTAGTGTTTTGCAAATTGAATGGTGTTACTTGGCCAATAAGCTTAGTTTTAATTGTTTCTAGAGGGTAAAAAGCAGACTTTTCAATATAGACAAAACATGGATTTCCCAGTTGAATCGAACATTCGTTGGTGAGTCTATTCGTTCCATGCTGGAAAAGCTTGTAGGAAGTTGACTTTGAAGATAAACACACAGCTAGTTTTTTGCAAAGTGAATTGATGTTACTTGGCCAATAAGCTTAGTTTTAAGTGGTTCTAGACGGTAAAAACCATACTTTTTTTTATGGACAAATCATGGGTTTCCTTTCCCAGTCTGAATCAAACATTCTTTTGCGAATCGTGTTCATTCCAAGTGGGAAAGGCTTGTAGGAAGTTGACTTTGAAGATAAACACACAGCTAGTGTTTAGCAAAGTGAATTGCTGTTACTTGGCCAATAAGCTTAATTTTAAGTGGTTCTAGAGGGTAAAAAGCATAGTTTTCTATATAGACAAAACATGCCTTTCGAGTTCTGAATCACACATTCTTAGGCGAATTCTGTTCCATCCAAGTGGGAAAAGCTTGTAGGAATTTGATTTTGAAGATAAACACAGAGCTAGTGATTTGCTAATTGAATGGTGTTACTTGGCGAATATGCTTAGTTTCAAGTGGCTCTAGATGGTAAAAAGCAGACTATTCAATATAGACATAACCGGGTTTTCCCAGTCTGAATTTCTCATTCTTTGGCGAAATCTGTTCATTCGAAGCGGGAAAAACTTATAGGTATGTTGACTTTGAATATAACCACACAGCTAGTGTTTTGCAAAGTGAATTGCTCTTACTTGGCCAATAAGCTTAGTTGTCAGTGGTTCTAGAGGCAAAAAACCAGACTTTAATGTATAGACAAAACATGCATTTCCCAGTCTGAACCACACATTCTTTGGCGAATCGTGTTCGTTCCAAGCGGGAAAATTTGTAGGAAGGTGACTAAGAAGAAAAACACACAGCTAGTGTTTTACGAAGTGAATTGTTCTTACGTGGTGATTAAGCTTAGTATTGAGTGGTCCTAGAAGGCAAAAAGCATACTTTTCTATATAGACAAAACATGCGTTTCCAAGACTGAATCACACATTCGTAGGTGAATCATGTTTGTTCCAAGCGGAAAAAGTTTGGTGGAAGTTGACTTTGAAGATAAACACACAGCGAGTGTTTTGTAAAGTGAATTGTTCTTACTACGCGAATATTCTTAGTTTTAAGTGGTTCTAGAGGGTAAAAAAGCAGACTTTTCTATGTAGACAAAACATGGTTTTCCCAGTCTGGATCTTATTCTTTGGGGAATTTTGTTCAATCCAAGCGAGAAAAGCTTGTAGGAACTTGAAGTTGAAGATAAACACACAGCTGGTGTTTTGGAAAGTGAATTGCTGTTACTTGGCCAATACATTTAGTTTTCAGTGGTGCTAGACGGTAAAAAGCAGACTTTTCAGTATAGAAAAAACATGGTTTTCCCAGTCTGAATCTCTCATTCTTGGGCGAATTCTGTTCATCCAAGCAGGAAAAGCTTGTAGGAAGTTGACTTTGAAGACAGACACACAGCTAGTATTTTAGAAAGTGAATTGCTGTTGCTTGGCCAATAAGCTTTGTTTTAAACGGTCCTAGAAGGCAAAAAGCATACTTTTCTATATAGAAAAAAAGTGTGTTTCCCTGTCTGAATCAAACATTCTCAGGCGAATTCTGTTTGTTCCAAGAGGGAAAAGCTTGTAAGAACTTGACTTTGAAGATAAACACACAGCTAGTGATTTGCAAAGTGAAAGGTGTTACTTGGTGAATAAGATTAGTTTTAAGTGGTTCTAGAGAGTAAAAAGCAGACTTTTCAAGATAGACAAAACATGGTTTTCCCAGTCTGAATCGAACATTCTTTGGTGAATTCTGTTCATTCCTAGCCAGAAAAGCTTGTAGGAACTTGACTTTGAGGATAAAAAAAACAGCCTTTTTTTTTCGCTTTACAAAGTGAATTGTTCTTACTTGGCGATTAAGCTTAGTTTTAAGTAGTTCTAGATGGTAAAAAGCATACCTTTCAATATGGACAAAACATGGGTTTCCTTTCCCAGTCTGACTTGAACATTCTTTGGTGAATCTGTTTGTTCCAAGCAGGAAAAGCTTGTAGGAAGTTGACTTTGAAGATAAACACACAGCTAGTGTTTTACAAAGTGAATTGTTCTTTCTTGGCAATTAAGCTTAGTTTTAAGTAGTTCTAGATGGTAAAAAGCATACTTTTTATATAGACTAAAAATCCTTTTCCCAATCTCAATCTCTCATTCTCTGGCAAATTCTGTTCCTTCCAAGCAGGAAAAGCTTGTAGGAACTTGACTTTGAAGCTGAACACACAGCTAGTGATTTGCAAAGTGAAAGGTGTTAATTGGCAAACAAGCTTAGTTTTAAGTGGTTCTAGAGGGTAAAAAGCACACTTTTCAATATAGACAAAACATGGGTTTCCCAGTCTGAATCGAACTTTCTTTGGAGAATTCTGTTCGTTCAACCAGGAAAAGCTTGTAGGAAGTTGCCTTTCAAGAGAAACATACAGCTAGTGTTTTGCAAATTGAATGGTGTTACTTGGCCAATAAGCTTAGTTTTAATTGTTTCTAGAGGGTAAAAAGCAGACTTTTCAATATAGACAAAACATGGATTTCCCAGTTGAATCGAACATTCGTTGGTGAGTCTATTCGTTCCATGCTGGAAAAGCTTGTAGGAAGTTGACTTTGAAGATAAACACACAGCTAGTTTTTTGCAAAGTGAATTGATGTTACTTGGCCAATAAGCTTAGTTTTAAGTGGTTCTAGACGGTAAAAACCATACTTTTTTTTATGGACAAATCATGGGTTTCCTTTCCCAGTCTGAATCAAACATTCTTTTGCGAATTGTGTTCATTCCAAGTGGGAAAGGCTTGTAGGAAGTTGACTTTGAAGATAAACACACAGCTAGTGTTTAGCAAAGTGAATTGCTGTTACTTGGCCAATAAGCTTAATTTTAAGTGGTTCTAGAGGGTAAAAAGCATAGTTTTCTATATAGACAAAACATGCCTTTCGAGTTCTGAATCACACATTCTTAGGCGAATTCTGTTCCATCCAAGTGGGAAAAGCTTGTAGGAATTTGATTTTGAAGATAAACACAGAGCTAGTGATTTGCTAATTGAATGGTGTTACTTGGCGAATATGCTTAGTTTCAAGTGGCTCTAGATGGTAAAAAGCAGACTATTCAATATAGACATAACCGGGTTTTCCCAGTCTGAATTTCTCATTCTTTGGCGAAATCTGTTCATTCGAAGCGGGAAAAACTTATAGGTATGTTGACTTTGAATATAACCACACAGCTAGTGTTTTGCAAAGTGAATTGCTCTTACTTGGCCAATAAGCTTAGTTGTCAGTGGTTCTAGAGGCAAAAAACCAGACTTTAATGTATAGACAAAACATGCATTTCCCAGTCTGAACCACACATTCTTTGGCGAATCGTGTTCGTTCCAAGCGGGAAAATTTGTAGGAAGGTGACTAAGAAGAAAAACACACAGCTAGTGTTTTACGAAGTGAATTGTTCTTACGTGGTGATTAAGCTTAGTATTGAGTGGTCCTAGAAGGCAAAAAGCATACTTTTCTATATAGACAAAACATGCGTTTCCAAGACTGAATCACACATTCGTAGGTGAATCATGTTTGTTCCAAGCGGAAAAAGTTTGGTGGAAGTTGACTTTGAAGATAAACACACAGCGAGTGTTTTGCAAAGTGAATTGTTCTTACTACGCGAATATTCTTAGTTTTAAGTGGTTCTAGAGGGTAAAAAAGCAGACTTTTCTATGTAGACAAAACATGGTTTTCCCAGTCTGGATCTTATTCTTTGGGGAATTTTGTTCAATGCAAGCGAGAAAAGCTTGTAGGAACTTGAAGTTGAAGATAAACACACAGCTGGTGTTTTGGAAAGTGAATTGCTGTTACTTGGCCAATACATTTAGTTTTCAGTGGTGCTAGACGGTAAAAAGCAGACTTTTCAGTATAGAAAAAACATGGTTTTCCCAGTCTGAATCTCTCATTCTTGGGCGAATTCTGTTCATCCAAGCAGGAAAAGCTTGTAGGAAGTTGACTTTGAAGACAGACACACAGCTAGTATTTTAGAAAGTGAATTGCTGTTGCTTGGCCAATAAGCTTTGTTTTAAACGGTCCTAGAAGGCAAAAAGCATACTTTTCTATATAGAAAAAAAGTGTGTTTCCCTGTCTGAATCAAACATTCTCAGGCGAATTCTGTTTGTTCCAAGAGGGAAAAGCTTGTAAGAACTTGACTTTGAAGATAAACACACAGCTAGTGATTTGCAAAGTGAAAGGTGTTACTTGGTGAATAAGATTAGTTTTAAGTGGTTCTAGAGAGTAAAAAGCAGACTTTTCAAGATAGACAAAACATGGTTTTCCCAGTCTGAATCGAACATTCTTTGGTGAATTCTGTTCATTCCTAGCCAGAAAAGCTTGTAGGAACTTGACTTTGAGGATAAAAAAACAGCCTTTTTTTTTCGCTTTACAAAGTGAATTGTTCTTACTTGGCGATTAAGCTTAGTTTTAAGTAGTTCTAGATGGTAAAAAGCATACCTTTCAATATGGACAAAACATGGGTTTCCTTTCCCAGTCTGACTTGAACATTCTTTGGTGAATCTGTTTGTTCCAAGCGGGAAAAGCTTGTAGGAAGTTGACTTTGAAGATAAACACACAGCTAGTGTTTTACAAAGTGAATTGTTCTTTCTTGGCAATTAAGCTTAGTTTTAAGTAGTTCTAGATGGTAAAAAGCATACTTTTTATATAGACTAAAAATCCTTTTCCCAATCTCAATCTCTCATTCTCTGGCAAATTCTGTTCCTTCCAAGCAGGAAAAGCTTGTAGGAACTTGACTTTGAAGCTGAACACACAGCTAGTGATTTGCAAAGTGAAAGGTGTTACTTGGCAAACAAGCTTAGTTTTAAGTGGTTCTAGAGGGTAAAAAGCACACTTTTCAATATAGACAAAACATGGGTTTCCCAGTCTGAATCGAACTTTCTTTGGAGAATTCTGTTCGTTCAACCAGGAAAAGCTTGTAGGAAGTTGCCTTTCAAGAGAAACATACAGCTAGTGTTTTGCAAATTGAATGGTGTTACTTGGCCAATAAGCTTAGTTTTAATTGTTTCTAGAGGGTAAAAAGCAGACTTTTCAATATAGACAAAACATGGATTTCCCAGTTGAATCGAACATTCGTTGGTGAGTCTATTCGTTCCATGCTGGAAAAGCTTGTAGGAAGTTGACTTTGAAGATAAACACACAGCTAGTTTTTTGCAAAGTGAATTGATGTTACTTGGCCAATAAGCTTAGTTTTAAGTGGTTCTAGACGGTAAAAACCATACTTTTTTTTATGGACAAATCATGGGTTTCCTTTCCCAGTCTGAATCAAACATTCTTTTGCGAATCGTGTTCATTCCAAGTGGGAAAGGCTTGTAGGAAGTTGACTTTGAAGATAAACACACAGCTAGTGTTTAGCAAAGTGAATTGCTGTTACTTGGCCAATAAGCTTAATTTTAAGTGGTTCTAGAGGGTAAAAAGCATAGTTTTCTATATAGACAAAACATGCCTTTCGAGTTCTGAATCACACATTCTTAGGCGAATTCTGTTCCATCCAAGTGGGAAAAGCTTGTAGGAATTTGATTTTGAAGATAAACACAGAGCTAGTGATTTGCTAATTGAATGGTGTTACTTGGCGAATATGCTTAGTTTCAAGTGGCTCTAGATGGTAAAAAGCAGACTATTCAATATAGACATAACCGGGTTTTCCCAGTCTGAATTTCTCATTCTTTGGCGAAATCTGTTCATTCGAAGCGGGAAAAACTTATAGGTATGTTGACTTTGAATATAACCACACAGCTAGTGTTTTGCAAAGTGAATTGCTCTTACTTGGCCAATAAGCTTAGTTGTCAGTGGTTCTAGAGGCAAAAAACCAGACTTCAATGTATAGACAAAACATGCATTTCCCAGTCTGAACCACACATTCTTTGGCGAATCGTGTTCGTTCCAAGCGGGAAAATTTGTAGGAAGGTGACTAAGAAGAAAAACACACAGCTAGTGTTTTACGAAGTGAATTGTTCTTACGTGGTGATTAAGCTTAGTATTGAGTGGTCCTAGAAGGCAAAAAGCATACTTTTCTATATAGACAAAACATGCGTTTCCAAGACTGAATCACACATTCGTAGGTGAATCATGTTTGTTCCAAGCGGAAAAAGTTTGGTGGAAGTTGACTTTGAAGATAAACACACAGCGAGTGTTTTGCAAAGTGAATTGTTCTTACTACGCGAATATTCTTAGTTTTAAGTGGTTCTAGAGGGTAAAAAAGCAGACTTTTCTATGTAGACAAAACATGGTTTTCCCAGTCTGGATCTTATTCTTTGGGGAATTTTGTTCAATCCAAGCGAGAAAAGCTTGTAGGAACTTGAAGTTGAAGATAAACACACAGCTGGTGTTTTGGAAAGTGAATTGCTGTTACTTGGCCAATACATTTAGTTTTCAGTGGTGCTAGACGGTAAAAAGCAGACTTTTCAGTATAGAAAAAACATGGTTTTCCCAGTCTGAATCTCTCATTCTTGGGCGAATTCTGTTCATCCAAGCAGGAAAAGCTTGTAGGAAGTTGACTTTGAAGACAGACACACAGCTAGTATTTTAGAAAGTGAATTGCTGTTGCTTGGCCAATAAGCTTTGTTTTAAACGGTCCTAGAAGGCAAAAAGCATACTTTTCTATATAGAAAAAAAGTGTGTTTCCCTGTCTGAATCAAACATTCTCAGGCGAATTCTGTTTGTTCCAAGAGGGAAAAGCTTGTAAGAACTTGACTTTGAAGATAAACACACAGCTAGTGATTTGCAAAGTGAAAGGTGTTACTTGGTGAATAAGATTAGTTTTAAGTGGTTCTAGAGAGTAAAAAGCAGACTTTTCAAGATAGACAAAACATGGTTTTCCCAGTCTGAATCGAACATTCTTTGGTGAATTCTGTTCATTCCTAGCCAGAAAAGCTTGTAGGAACTTGACTTTGAGGATAAAAAAACAGCCTTTTTTTTTCGCTTTACAAAGTGAATTGTTCTTACTTGGCGATTAAGCTTAGTTTTAAGTAGTTCTAGATGGTAAAAAGCATACCTTTCAATATGGACAAAACATGGGTTTCCTTTCCCAGTCTGACTTGAACATTCTTTGGTGAATCTGTTTGTTCCAAGCGGGAAAAGCTTGTAGGAAGTTGACTTTGAAGATAAACACACAGCTAGTGTTTTACAAAGTGAATTGTTCTTTCTTGGCAATTAAGCTTAGTTTTAAGTAGTTCTAGATGGTAAAAAGCATACTTTTTATATAGACTAAAAATCCTTTTCCCAATCTCAATCTCTCATTCTCTGGCAAATTCTGTTCCTTCCAAGCAGGAAAAGCTTGTAGGAACTTGACTTTGAAGCTGAACACACAGCTAGTGATTTGCAAAGTGAAAGGTGTTACTTGGCAAACAAGCTTAGTTTTAAGTGGTTCTAGAGGGTAAAAAGCACACTTTTCAATATAGACAAAACATGGGTTTCCCAGTCTGAATCGAACTTTCTTTGGAGAATTCTGTTCGTTCAACCAGGAAAAGCTTGTAGGAAGTTGCCTTTCAAGAGAAACATACAGCTAGTGTTTTGCAAATTGAATGGTGTTACTTGGCCAATAAGCTTAGTTTTAATTGTTTCTAGAGGGTAAAAAGCAGACTTTTCAATATAGACAAAACATGGATTTCCCAGTTGAATCGAACATTCGTTGGTGAGTCTATTCGTTCCATGCTGGAAAAGCTTGTAGGAAGTTGACTTTGAAGATAAACACACAGCTAGTTTTTTGCAAAGTGAATTGATGTTACTTGGCCAATAAGCTTAGTTTTAAGTGGTTCTAGACGGTAAAAACCATACTTTTTTTTATGGACAAATCATGGGTTTCCTTTCCCAGTCTGAATCAAACATTCTTTTGCGAATCGTGTTCATTCCAAGTGGGAAAGGCTTGTAGGAAGTTGACTTTGAAGATAAACACACAGCTAGTGTTTAGCAAAGTGAATTGCTGTTACTTGGCCAATAAGCTTAATTTTAAGTGGTTCTAGAGGGTAAAAAGCATAGTTTTCTATATAGACAAAACATGCCTTTCGAGTTCTGAATCACACATTCTTAGGCGAATTCTGTTCCATCCAAGTGGGAAAAGCTTGTAGGAATTTGATTTTGAAGATAAACACAGAGCTAGTGATTTGCTAATTGAATGGTGTTACTTGGCGAATATGCTTAGTTTCAAGTGGCTCTAGATGGTAAAAAGCAGACTATTCAATATAGACATAACCGGGTTTTCCCAGTCTGAATTTCTCATTCTTTGGCGAAATCTGTTCATTCGAAGCGGGAAAAACTTATAGGTATGTTGACTTTGAATATAACCACACAGCTAGTGTTTTGCAAAGTGAATTGCTCTTACTTGGCCAATAAGCTTAGTTGTCAGTGGTTCTAGAGGCAAAAAACCAGACTTTAATGTATAGACAAAACATGCATTTCCCAGTCTGAACCACACATTCTTTGGCGAATCGTGTTCGTTCCAAGCGGGAAAATTTGTAGGAAGGTGACTAAGAAGAAAAACACACAGCTAGTGTTTTACGAAGTGAATTGTTCTTACGTGGTGATTAAGCTTAGTATTGAGTGGTCCTAGAAGGCAAAAAGCATACTTTTCTATATAGACAAAACATGCGTTTTTCAAGACTGAATCACACATTCGTAGGTGAATCATGTTTGTTCCAAGCGGAAAAAGTTTGGTGGAAGTTGACTTTGAAGATAAACACACAGCGAGTGTTTTGCAAAGTGAATTGTTCTTACTACGCGAATATTCTTAGTTTTAAGTGGTTCTAGAGGGTAAAAAAGCAGACTTTTCTATGTAGACAAAACATGGTTTTCCCAGTCTGGATCTTATTCTTTGGGGAATTTTGTTCAATCCAAGCGAGAAAAGCTTGTAGGAACTTGAAGTTGAAGATAAACACACAGCTGGTGTTTTGGAAAGTGAATTGCTGTTACTTGGCCAATACATTTAGTTTTCAGTGGTGCTAGACGGTAAAAAGCAGACTTTTCAGTATAGAAAAAACATGGTTTTCCCAGTCTGAATCTCTCATTCTTGGGCGAATTCTGTTCATCCAAGCAGGAAAAGCTTGTAGGAAGTTGACTTTGAAGACAGACACACAGCTAGTATTTTAGAAAGTGAATTGCTGTTGCTTGGCCAATAAGCTTTGTTTTAAACGGTCCTAGAAGGCAAAAAGCATACTTTTCTATATAGAAAAAAAGTGTGTTTCCCTGTCTGAATCAAACATTCTCAGGCGAATTCTGTTTGTTCCAAGAGGGAAAAGCTTGTAAGAACTTGACTTTGAAGATAAACACACAGCTAGTGATTTGCAAAGTGAAAGGTGTTACTTGGTGAATAAGATTAGTTTTAAGTGGTTCTAGAGAGTAAAAAGCAGACTTTTCAAGATAGACAAAACATGGTTTTCCCAGTCTGAATCGAACATTCTTTGGTGAATTCTGTTCATTCCTAGCCAGAAAAGCTTGTAGGAACTTGACTTTGAGGATAAAAAAACAGCCTTTTTTTTTCGCTTTACAAAGTGAATTGTTCTTACTTGGCGATTAAGCTTAGTTTTAAGTAGTTCTAGATGGTAAAAAGCATACCTTTCAATATGGACAAAACATGGGTTTCCTTTCCCAGTCTGACTTGAACATTCTTTGGTGAATCTGTTTGTTCCAAGCGGGAAAAGCTTGTAGGAAGTTGACTTTGAAGATAAACACACAGCTAGTGTTTTACAAAGTGAATTGTTCTTTCTTGGCAATTAAGCTTAGTTTTAAGTAGTTCTAGATGGTAAAAAGCATACTTTTTATATAGACTAAAAATCCTTTTCCCAATCTCAATCTCTCATTCTCTGGCAAATTCTGTTCCTTCCAAGCAGGAAAAGCTTGTAGGAACTTGACTTTGAAGCTGAACACACAGCTAGTGATTTGCAAAGTGAAAGGTGTTACTTGGCAAACAAGCTTAGTTTTAAGTGGTTCTAGAGGGTAAAAAGCACACTTTTCAATATAGACAAAACATGGGTTTCCCAGTCTGAATCGAACTTTCTTTGGAGAATTCTGTTCGTTCAACCAGGAAAAGCTTGTAGGAAGTTGCCTTTCAAGAGAAACATACAGCTAGTGTTTTGCAAATTGAATGGTGTTACTTGGCCAATAAGCTTAGTTTTAATTGTTTCTAGAGGGTAAAAAGCAGACTTTTCAATATAGACAAAACATGGATTTCCCAGTTGAATCGAACATTCGTTGGTGAGTCTATTCGTTCCATGCTGGAAAAGCTTGTAGGAAGTTGACTTTGAAGATAAACACACAGCTAGTTTTTTGCAAAGTGAATTGATGTTACTTGGCCAATAAGCTTAGTTTTAAGTGGTTCTAGACGGTAAAAACCATACTTTTTTTTATGGACAAATCATGGGTTTCCTTTCCCAGTCTGAATCAAACATTCTTTTGCGAATCGTGTTCATTCCAAGTGGGAAAGGCTTGTAGGAAGTTGACTTTGAAGATAAACACACAGCTAGTGTTTAGCAAAGTGAATTGCTGTTACTTGGCCAATAAGCTTAATTTTAAGTGGTTCTAGAGGGTAAAAAGCATAGTTTTCTATATAGACAAAACATGCCTTTCGAGTTCTGAATCACACATTCTTAGGCGAATTCTGTTCCATCCAAGTGGGAAAAGCTTGTAGGAATTTGATTTTGAAGATAAACACAGAGCTAGTGATTTGCTAATTGAATGGTGTTACTTGGCGAATATGCTTAGTTTCAAGTGGCTCTAGATGGTAAAAAGCAGACTATTCAATATAGACATAACCGGGTTTTCCCAGTCTGAATTTCTCATTCTTTGGCGAAATCTGTTCATTCGAAGCGGGAAAAACTTATAGGTATGTTGACTTTGAATATAACCACACAGCTAGTGTTTTGCAAAGTGAATTGCTCTTACTTGGCCAATAAGCTTAGTTGTCAGTGGTTCTAGAGGCAAAAAACCAGACTTTAATGTATAGACAAAACATGCATTTCCCAGTCTGAACCACACATTCTTTGGCGAATCGTGTTCGTTCCAAGCGGGAAAATTTGTAGGAAGGTGACTAAGAAGAAAAACACACAGCTAGTGTTTTACGAAGTGAATTGTTCTTACGTGGTGATTAAGCTTAGTATTGAGTGGTCCTAGAAGGCAAAAAGCATACTTTTCTATATAGACAAAACATGCGTTTCCAAGACTGAATCACACATTCGTAGGTGAATCATGTTTGTTCCAAGCGGAAAAAGTTTGGTGGAAGTTGACTTTGAAGATAAACACACAGCGAGTGTTTTGCAAAGTGAATTGTTCTTACTACGCGAATATTCTTAGTTTTAAGTGGTTCTAGAGGGTAAAAAAGCAGACTTTTCTATGTAGACAAAACATGGTTTTCCCAGTCTGGATCTTATTCTTTGGGGAATTTTGTTCAATCCAAGCGAGAAAAGCTTGTAGGAACTTGAAGTTGAAGATAAACACACAGCTGGTGTTTTGGAAAGTGAATTGCTGTTACTTGGCCAATACATTTAGTTTTCAGTGGTGCTAGACGGTAAAAAGCAGACTTTTCAGTATAGAAAAAACATGGTTTTCCCAGTCTGAATCTCTCATTCTTGGGCGAATTCTGTTCATCCAAGCAGGAAAAGCTTGTAGGAAGTTGACTTTGAAGACAGACACACAGCTAGTATTTTAGAAAGTGAATTGCTGTTGCTTGGCCAATAAGCTTTGTTTTAAACGGTCCTAGAAGGCAAAAAGCATACTTTTCTATATAGAAAAAAAGTGTGTTTCCCTGTCTGAATCAAACATTCTCAGGCGAATTCTGTTTGTTCCAAGAGGGAAAAGCTTGTAAGAACTTGACTTTGAAGATAAACACACAGCTAGTGATTTGCAAAGTGAAAGGTGTTACTTGGTGAATAAGATTAGTTTTAAGTGGTTCTAGAGAGTAAAAAGCAGACTTTTCAAGATAGACAAAACATGGTTTTCCCAGTCTGAATCGAACATTCTTTGGTGAATTCTGTTCATTCCTAGCCAGAAAAGCTTGTAGGAACTTGACTTTGAGGATAAAAAAACAGCCTTTTTTTTTCGCTTTACAAAGTGAATTGTTCTTACTTGGCGATTAAGCTTAGTTTTAAGTAGTTCTAGATGGTAAAAAGCATACCTTTCAATATGGACAAAACATGGGTTTCCTTTCCCAGTCTGACTTGAACATTCTTTGGTGAATCTGTTTGTTCCAAGCGGGAAAAGCTTGTAGGAAGTTGACTTTGAAGATAAACACACAGCTAGTGTTTTACAAAGTGAATTGTTCTTTCTTGGCAATTAAGCTTAGTTTTAAGTAGTTCTAGATGGTAAAAAGCATACTTTTTATATAGACTAAAAATCCTTTTCCCAATCTCAATCTCTCATTCTCTGGCAAATTCTGTTCCTTCCAAGCAGGAAAAGCTTGTAGGAACTTGACTTTGAAGCTGAACACACAGCTAGTGATTTGCAAAGTGAAAGGTGTTACTTGGCAAACAAGCTTAGTTTTAAGTGGTTCTAGAGGGTAAAAAGCACACTTTTCAATATAGACAAAACATGGGTTTCCCAGTCTGAATCGAACTTTCTTTGGAGAATTCTGTTCGTTCAACCAGGAAAAGCTTGTAGGAAGTTGCCTTTCAAGAGAAACATACAGCTAGTGTTTTGCAAATTGAATGGTGTTACTTGGCCAATAAGCTTAGTTTTAATTGTTTCTGGAGGGTAAAAAGCAGACTTTTCAATATAGACAAAACATGGATTTCCCAGTTGAATCGAACATTCGTTGGTGAGTCTATTCGTTCCATGCTGGAAAAGCTTGTAGGAAGTTGACTTTGAAGATAAACACACAGCTAGTTTTTTGCAAAGTGAATTGATGTTACTTGGCCAATAAGCTTAGTTTTAAGTGGTTCTAGACGGTAAAAACCATACTTTTTTTTATGGACAAATCATGGGTTTCCTTTCCCAGTCTGAATCAAACATTCTTTTGCGAATCGTGTTCATTCCAAGTGGGAAAGGCTTGTAGGAAGTTGACTTTGAAGATAAACACACAGCTAGTGTTTAGCAAAGTGAATTGCTGTTACTTGGCCAATAAGCTTAATTTTAAGTGGTTCTAGAGGGTAAAAAGCATAGTTTTCTATATAGACAAAACATGCCTTTCGAGTTCTGAATCACACATTCTTAGGCGAATTCTGTTCCATCCAAGTGGGAAAAGCTTGTAGGAATTTGATTTTGAAGATAAACACAGAGCTAGTGATTTGCTAATTGAATGGTGTTACTTGGCGAATATGCTTAGTTTCAAGTGGCTCTAGATGGTAAAAAGCAGACTATTCAATATAGACATAACCGGGTTTTCCCAGTCTGAATTTCTCATTCTTTGGCGAAATCTGTTCATTCGAAGCGGGAAAAACTTATAGGTATGTTGACTTTGAATATAACCACACAGCTAGTGTTTTGCAAAGTGAATTGCTCTTACTTGGCCAATAAGCTTAGTTGTCAGTGGTTCTAGAGGCAAAAAACCAGACTTTAATGTATAGACAAAACATGCATTTCCCAGTCTGAACCACACATTCTTTGGCGAATCGTGTTCGTTCCAAGCGGGAAAATTTGTAGGAAGGTGACTAAGAAGAAAAACACACAGCTAGTGTTTTACGAAGTGAATTGTTCTTACGTGGTGATTAAGCTTAGTATTGAGTGGTCCTAGAAGGCAAAAAGCATACTTTTCTATATAGACAAAACATGCGTTTTTCAAGACTGAATCACACATTCGTAGGTGAATCATGTTTGTTCCAAGCGGAAAAAGTTTGGTGGAAGTTGACTTTGAAGATAAACACACAGCGAGTGTTTTGCAAAGTGAATTGTTCTTACTACGCGAATATTCTTAGTTTTAAGTGGTTCTAGGGGGTAAAAAAGCAGACTTTTCTATGTAGACAAAACATGGTTTTCCCAGTCTGGATCTTATTCTTTGGGGAATTTTGTTCAATCCAAGCGAGAAAAGCTTGTAGGAACTTGAAGTTGAAGATAAACACACAGCTGGTGTTTTGGAAAGTGAATTGCTGTTACTTGGCCAATACATTTAGTTTTCAGTGGTGCTAGACGGTAAAAAGCAGACTTTTCAGTATAGAAAAAACATGGTTTTCCCAGTCTGAATCTCTCATTCTTGGGCGAATTCTGTTCATCCAAGCAGGAAAAGCTTGTAGGAAGTTGACTTTGAAGACAGACACACAGCTAGTATTTTAGAAAGTGAATTGCTGTTGCTTGGCCAATAAGCTTTGTTTTAAACGGTCCTAGAAGGCAAAAAGCATACTTTTCTATATAGAAAAAAAGTGTGTTTCCCTGTCTGAATCAAACATTCTCAGGCGAATTCTGTTTGTTCCAAGAGGGAAAAGCTTGTAAGAACTTGACTTTGAAGATAAACACACAGCTAGTGATTTGCAAAGTGAAAGGTGTTACTTGGTGAATAAGATTAGTTTTAAGTGGTTCTAGAGAGTAAAAAGCAGACTTTTCAAGATAGACAAAACATGGTTTTCCCAGTCTGAATCGAACATTCTTTGGTGAATTCTGTTCATTCCTAGCCAGAAAAGCTTGTAGGAACTTGACTTTGAGGATAAAAAAACAGCCTTTTTTTTTCGCTTTACAAAGTGAATTGTTCTTACTTGGCGATTAAGCTTAGTTTTAAGTAGTTCTAGATGGTAAAAAGCATACCTTTCAATATGGACAAAACATGGGTTTCCTTTCCCAGTCTGACTTGAACATTCTTTGGTGAATCTGTTTGTTCCAAGCGGGAAAAGCTTGTAGGAAGTTGACTTTGAAGATAAACACACAGCTAGTGTTTTACAAAGTGAATTGTTCTTTCTTGGCAATTAAGCTTAGTTTTAAGTAGTTCTAGATGGTAAAAAGCATACTTTTTATATAGACTAAAAATCCTTTTCCCAATCTCAATCTCTCATTCTCTGGCAAATTCTGTTCCTTCCAAGCAGGAAAAGCTTGTAGGAACTTGACTTTGAAGCTGAACACACAGCTAGTGATTTGCAAAGTGAAAGGTGTTACTTGGCAAACAAGCTTAGTTTTAAGTGGTTCTAGAGGGTAAAAAGCACACTTTTCAATATAGACAAAACATGGGTTTCCCAGTCTGAATCGAACTTTCTTTGGAGAATTCTGTTCGTTCACCCAGGAAAAGCTTGTAGGAAGTTGCCTTTCAAGAGAAACATACAGCTAGTGTTTTGCAAATTGAATGGTGTTACTTGGCCAATAAGCTTAGTTTTAATTGTTTCTAGAGGGTAAAAAGCAGACTTTTCAATATAGACAAAACATGGATTTCCCAGTTGAATCGAACATTCGTTGGTGAGTCTATTCGTTCCATGCTGGAAAAGCTTGTAGGAAGTTGACTTTGAAGATAAACACACAGCTAGTTTTTTGCAAAGTGAATTGATGTTACTTGGCCAATAAGCTTAGTTTTAAGTGGTTCTAGACGGTAAAAACCATACTTTTTTTTATGGACAAATCATGGGTTTCCTTTCCCAGTCTGAATCAAACATTCTTTTGCGAATCGTGTTCATTCCAAGTGGGAAAGGCTTGTAGGAAGTTGACTTTGAAGATAAACACACAGCTAGTGTTTAGCAAAGTGAATTGCTGTTACTTGGCCAATAAGCTTAATTTTAAGTGGTTCTAGAGGGTAAAAAGCATAGTTTTCTATATAGACAAAACATGCCTTTCGAGTTCTGAATCACACATTCTTAGGCGAATTCTGTTCCATCCAAGTGGGAAAAGCTTGTAGGAATTTGATTTTGAAGATAAACACAGAGCTAGTGATTTGCTAATTGAATGGTGTTACTTGGCGAATATGCTTAGTTTCAAGTGGCTCTAGATGGTAAAAAGCAGACTATTCAATATAGACATAACCGGGTTTTCCCAGTCTGAATTTCACATTCTTTGGCGAAATCTGTTCATTCGAAGCGGGAAAAACTTATAGGTATGTTGACTTTGAATATAACCACACAGCTAGTGTTTTGCAAAGTGAATTGCTCTTACTTGGCCAATAAGCTTAGTTGTCAGTGGTTCTAGAGGCAAAAAACCAGACTTTAATGTATAGACAAAACATGCATTTCCCAGTCTGAACCACACATTCTTTGGCGAATCGTGTTCGTTCCAAGCGGGAAAATTTGTAGGAAGGTGACTAAGAAGAAAAACACACAGCTAGTGTTTTACGAAGTGAATTGTTCTTACGTGGTGATTAAGCTTAGTATTGAGTGGTCCTAGAAGGCAAAAAGCATACTTTTCTATATAGACAAAACATGCGTTTCCAAGACTGAATCACACATTCGTAGGTGAATCATGTTTGTTCCAAGCGGAAAAAGTTTGGTGGAAGTTGACTTTGAAGATAAACACACAGCGAGTGTTTTGCAAAGTGAATTGTTCTTACTACGCGAATATTCTTAGTTTTAAGTGGTTCTAGAGGGTAAAAAAGCAGACTTTTCTATGTAGACAAAACATGGTTTTCCCAGTCTGGATCTTATTCTTTGGGGAATTTTGTTCAATCCAAGCGAGAAAAGCTTGTAGGAACTTGAAGTTGAAGATAAACACACAGCTGGTGTTTTGGAAAGTGAATTGCTGTTACTTGGCCAATACATTTAGTTTTCAGTGGTGCTAGACGGTAAAAAGCAGACTTTTCAGTATAGAAAAAACATGGTTTTCCCAGTCTGAATCTCTCATTCTTGGGCGAATTCTGTTCATCCAAGCAGGAAAAGCTTGTAGGAAGTTGACTTTGAAGACAGACACACAGCTAGTATTTTAGAAAGTGAATTGCTGTTGCTTGGCCAATAAGCTTTGTTTTAAACGGTCCTAGAAGGCAAAAAGCATACTTTTCTATATAGAAAAAAAGTGTGTTTCCCTGTCTGAATCAAACATTCTCAGGCGAATTCTGTTTGTTCCAAGAGGGAAAAGCTTGTAAGAACTTGACTTTGAAGATAAACACACAGCTAGTGATTTGCAAAGTGAAAGGTGTTACTTGGTGAATAAGATTAGTTTTAAGTGGTTCTAGAGAGTAAAAAGCAGACTTTTCAAGATAGACAAAACATGGTTTTCCCAGTCTGAATCGAACATTCTTTGGTGAATTCTGTTCATTCCTAGCCAGAAAAGCTTGTAGGAACTTGACTTTGAGGATAAAAAAACAGCCTTTTTTTTTCGCTTTACAAAGTGAATTGTTCTTACTTGGCGATTAAGCTTAGTTTTAAGTAGTTCTAGATGGTAAAAAGCATACCTTTCAATATGGACAAAACATGGGTTTCCTTTCCCAGTCTGACTTGAACATTCTTTGGTGAATCTGTTTGTTCCAAGCGGGAAAAGCTTGTAGGAAGTTGACTTTGAAGATAAACACACAGCTAGTGTTTTACAAAGTGAATTGTTCTTTCTTGGCAATTAAGCTTAGTTTTAAGTAGTTCTAGATGGTAAAAAGCATACTTTTTATATAGACTAAAAATCCTTTTCCCAATCTCAATCTCTCATTCTCTGGCAAATTCTGTTCCTTCCAAGCAGGAAAAGCTTGTAGGAACTTGACTTTGAAGCTGAACACACAGCTAGTGATTTGCAAAGTGAAAGGTGTTACTTGGCAAACAAGCTTAGTTTTAAGTGGTTCTAGAGGGTAAAAAGCACACTTTTCAATATAGACAAAACATGGGTTTCCCAGTCTGAATCGAACTTTCTTTGGAGAATTCTGTTCGTTCAACCAGGAAAAGCTTGTAGGAAGTTGCCTTTCAAGAGAAACATACAGCTAGTGTTTTGCAAATTGAATGGTGTTACTTGGCCAATAAGCTTAGTTTTAATTGTTTCTAGAGGGTAAAAAGCAGACTTTTCAATATAGACAAAACATGGATTTCCCAGTTGAATCGAACATTCGTTGGTGAGTCTATTCGTTCCATGCTGGAAAAGCTTGTAGGAAGTTGACTTTGAAGATAAACACACAGCTAGTTTTTTGCAAAGTGAATTGATGTTACTTGGCCAATAAGCTTAGTTTTAAGTGGTTCTAGACGGTAAAAACCATACTTTTTTTTATGGACAAATCATGGGTTTCCTTTCCCAGTCTGAATCAAACATTCTTTTGCGAATCGTGTTCATTCCAAGTGGGAAAGGCTTGTAGGAAGTTGACTTTGAAGATAAACACACAGCTAGTGTTTAGCAAAGTGAATTGCTGTTACTTGGCCAATAAGCTTAATTTTAAGTGGTTCTAGAGGGTAAAAAGCATAGTTTTCTATATAGACAAAACATGCCTTTCGAGTTCTGAATCACACATTCTTAGGCGAATTCTGTTCCATCCAAGTGGGAAAAGCTTGTAGGAATTTGATTTTGAAGATAAACACAGAGCTAGTGATTTGCTAATTGAATGGTGTTACTTGGCGAATATGCTTAGTTTCAAGTGGCTCTAGATGGTAAAAAGCAGACTATTCAATATAGACATAACCGGGTTTTCCCAGTCTGAATTTCTCATTCTTTGGCGAAATCTGTTCATTCGAAGCGGGAAAAACTTATAGGTATGTTGACTTTGAATATAACCACACAGCTAGTGTTTTGCAAAGTGAATTGCTCTTACTTGGCCAATAAGCTTAGTTGTCAGTGGTTCTAGAGGCAAAAAACCAGACTTTAATGTATAGACAAAACATGCATTTCCCAGTCTGAACCACACATTCTTTGGCGAATCGTGTTCGTTCCAAGCGGGAAAATTTGTAGGAAGGTGACTAAGAAGAAAAACACACAGCTAGTGTTTTACGAAGTGAATTGTTCTTACGTGGTGATTAAGCTTAGTATTGAGTGGTCCTAGAAGGCAAAAAGCATACTTTTCTATATAGACAAAACATGCGTTTCCAAGACTGAATCACACATTCGTAGGTGAATCATGTTTGTTCCAAGCGGAAAAAGTTTGGTGGAAGTTGACTTTGAAGATAAACACACAGCGAGTGTTTTGCAAAGTGAATTGTTCTTACTACGCGAATATTCTTAGTTTTAAGTGGTTCTAGAGGGTAAAAAAGCAGACTTTTCTATGTAGACAAAACATGGTTTTCCCAGTCTGGATCTTATTCTTTGGGGAATTTTGTTCAATCCAAGCGAGAAAAGCTTGTAGGAACTTGAAGTTGAAGATAAACACACAGCTGGTGTTTTGGAAAGTGAATTGCTGTTACTTGGCCAATACATTTAGTTTTCAGTGGTGCTAGACGGTAAAAAGCAGACTTTTCAGTATAGAAAAAACATGGTTTTCCCAGTCTGAATCTCTCATTCTTGGGCGAATTCTGTTCATCCAAGCAGGAAAAGCTTGTAGGAAGTTGACTTTGAAGACAGACACACAGCTAGTATTTTAGAAAGTGAATTGCTGTTGCTTGGCCAATAAGCTTTGTTTTAAACGGTCCTAGAAGGCAAAAAGCATACTTTTCTATATAGAAAAAAAGTGTGTTTCCCTGTCTGAATCAAACATTCTCAGGCGAATTCTGTTTGTTCCAAGAGGGAAAAGCTTGTAAGAACTTGACTTTGAAGATAAACACACAGCTAGTGATTTGCAAAGTGAAAGGTGTTACTTGGTGAATAAGATTAGTTTTAAGTGGTTCTAGAGAGTAAAAAGCAGACTTTTCAAGATAGACAAAACATGGTTTTCCCAGTCTGAATCGAACATTCTTTGGTGAATTCTGTTCATTCCTAGCCAGAAAAGCTTGTAGGAACTTGACTTTGAGGATAAAAAAACAGCCTTTTTTTTTCGCTTTACAAAGTGAATTGTTCTTACTTGGCGATTAAGCTTAGTTTTAAGTAGTTCTAGATGGTAAAAAGCATACCTTTCAATATGGACAAAACATGGGTTTCCTTTCCCAGTCTGACTTGAACATTCTTTGGTGAATCTGTTTGTTCCAAGCGGGAAAAGCTTGTAGGAAGTTGACTTTGAAGATAAACACACAGCTAGTGTTTTACAAAGTGAATTGTTCTTTCTTGGCAATTAAGCTTAGTTTTAAGTAGTTCTAGATGGTAAAAAGCATACTTTTTATATAGACTAAAAATCCTTTTCCCAATCTCAATCTCTCATTCTCTGGCAAATTCTGTTCCTTCCAAGCAGGAAAAGCTTGTAGGAACTTGACTTTGAAGCTGAACACACAGCTAGTGATTTGCAAAGTGAAAGGTGTTACTTGGCAAACAAGCTTAGTTTTAAGTGGTTCTAGAGGGTAAAAAGCACACTTTTCAATATAGACAAAACATGGGTTTCCCAGTCTGAATCGAACTTTCTTTGGAGAATTCTGTTCGTTCAACCAGGAAAAGCTTGTAGGAAGTTGCCTTTCAAGAGAAACATACAGCTAGTGTTTTGCAAATTGAATGGTGTTACTTGGCCAATAAGCTTAGTTTTAATTGTTTCTAGAGGGTAAAAAGCAGACTTTTCAATATAGACAAAACATGGATTTCCCAGTTGAATCGAACATTCGTTGGTGAGTCTATTCGTTCCATGCTGGAAAAGCTTGTAGGAAGTTGACTTTGAAGATAAACACACAGCTAGTTTTTTGCAAAGTGAATTGATGTTACTTGGCCAATAAGCTTAGTTTTAAGTGGTTCTAGACGGTAAAAACCATACTTTTTTTTATGGACAAATCATGGGTTTCCTTTCCCAGTCTGAATCAAACATTCTTTTGCGAATCGTGTTCATTCCAAGTGGGAAAGGCTTGTAGGAAGTTGACTTTGAAGATAAACACACAGCTAGTGTTTAGCAAAGTGAATTGCTGTTACTTGGCCAATAAGCTTAATTTTAAGTGGTTCTAGAGGGTAAAAAGCATAGTTTTCTATATAGACAAAACATGCCTTTCGAGTTCTGAATCACACATTCTTAGGCGAATTCTGTTCCATCCAAGTGGGAAAAGCTTGTAGGAATTTGATTTTGAAGATAAACACAGAGCTAGTGATTTGCTAATTGAATGGTGTTACTTGGCGAATATGCTTAGTTTCAAGTGGCTCTAGATGGTAAAAAGCAGACTATTCAATATAGACATAACCGGGTTTTCCCAGTCTGAATTTCTCATTCTTTGGCGAAATCTGTTCATTCGAAGCGGGAAAAACTTATAGGTATGTTGACTTTGAATATAACCACACAGCTAGTGTTTTGCAAAGTGAATTGCTCTTACTTGGCCAATAAGCTTAGTTGTCAGTGGTTCTAGAGGCAAAAAACCAGACTTTAATGTATAGACAAAACATGCATTTCCCAGTCTGAACCACACATTCTTTGGCGAATCGTGTTCGTTCCAAGCGGGAAAATTTGTAGGAAGGTGACTAAGAAGAAAAACACACAGCTAGTGTTTTACGAAGTGAATTGTTCTTACGTGGTGATTAAGCTTAGTATTGAGTGGTCCTAGAAGGCAAAAAGCATACTTTTCTATATAGACAAAACATGCGTTTCCAAGACTGAATCACACATTCGTAGGTGAATCATGTTTGTTCCAAGCGGAAAAAGTTTGGTGGAAGTTGACTTTGAAGATAAACACACAGCGAGTGTTTTGCAAAGTGAATTGTTCTTACTACGCGAATATTCTTAGTTTTAAGTGGTTCTAGAGGGTAAAAAAGCAGACTTTTCTATGTAGACAAAACATGGTTTTCCCAGTCTGGATCTTATTCTTTGGGGAATTTTGTTCAATCCAAGCGAGAAAAGCTTGTAGGAACTTGAAGTTGAAGATAAACACACAGCTGGTGTTTTGGAAAGTGAATTGCTGTTACTTGGCCAATACATTTAGTTTTCAGTGGTGCTAGACGGTAAAAAGCAGACTTTTCAGTATAGAAAAAACATGGTTTTCCCAGTCTGAATCTCTCATTCTTGGGCGAATTCTGTTCATCCAAGCAGGAAAAGCTTGTAGGAAGTTGACTTTGAAGACAGACACACAGCTAGTATTTTAGAAAGTGAATTGCTGTTGCTTGGCCAATAAGCTTTGTTTTAAACGGTCCTAGAAGGCAAAAAGCATACTTTTCTATATAGAAAAAAAGTGTGTTTCCCTGTCTGAATCAAACATTCTCAGGCGAATTCTGTTTGTTCCAAGAGGGAAAAGCTTGTAAGAACTTGACTTTGAAGATAAACACACAGCTAGTGATTTGCAAAGTGAAAGGTGTTACTTGGTGAATAAGATTAGTTTTAAGTGGTTCTAGAGAGTAAAAAGCAGACTTTTCAAGATAGACAAAACATGGTTTTCCCAGTCTGAATCGAACATTCTTTGGTGAATTCTGTTCATTCCTAGCCAGAAAAGCTTGTAGGAACTTGACTTTGAGGATAAAAAAAACAGCCTTTTTTTTTCGCTTTACAAAGTGAATTGTTCTTACTTGGCGATTAAGCTTAGTTTTAAGTAGTTCTAGATGGTAAAAAGCATACCTTTCAATATGGACAAAACATGGGTTTCCTTTCCCAGTCTGACTTGAACATTCTTTGGTGAATCTGTTTGTTCCAAGCGGGAAAAGCTTGTAGGAAGTTGACTTTGAAGATAAACACACAGCTAGTGTTTTACAAAGTGAATTGTTCTTTCTTGGCAATTAAGCTTAGTTTTAAGTAGTTCTAGATGGTAAAAAGCATACTTTTTATATAGACTAAAAATCCTTTTCCCAATCTCAATCTCTCATTCTCTGGCAAATTCTGTTCCTTCCAAGCAGGAAAAGCTTGTAGGAACTTGACTTTGAAGCTGAACACACAGCTAGTGATTTGCAAAGTGAAAGGTGTTACTTGGCAAACAAGCTTAGTTTTAAGTGGTTCTAGAGGGTAAAAAGCACACTTTTCAATATAGACAAAACATGGGTTTCCCAGTCTGAATCGAACTTTCTTTGGAGAATTCTGTTCGTTCAACCAGGAAAAGCTTGTAGGAAGTTGCCTTTCAAGAGAAACATACAGCTAGTGTTTTGCAAATTGAATGGTGTTACTTGGCCAATAAGCTTAGTTTTAATTGTTTCTAGAGGGTAAAAAGCAGACTTTTCAATATAGACAAAACATGGATTTCCCAGTTGAATCGAACATTCGTTGGTGAGTCTATTCGTTCCATGCTGGAAAAGCTTGTAGGAAGTTGACTTTGAAGATAAACACACAGCTAGTTTTTTGCAAAGTGAATTGATGTTACTTGGCCAATAAGCTTAGTTTTAAGTGGTTCTAGACGGTAAAAACCATACTTTTTTTTATGGACAAATCATGGGTTTCCTTTCCCAGTCTGAATCAAACATTCTTTTGCGAATCGTGTTCATTCCAAGTGGGAAAGGCTTGTAGGAAGTTGACTTTGAAGATAAACACACAGCTAGTGTTTAGCAAAGTGAATTGCTGTTACTTGGCCAATAAGCTTAATTTTAAGTGGTTCTAGAGGGTAAAAAGCATAGTTTTCTATATAGACAAAACATGCCTTTCGAGTTCTGAATCACACATTCTTAGGCGAATTCTGTTCCATCCAAGTGGGAAAAGCTTGTAGGAATTTGATTTTGAAGATAAACACAGAGCTAGTGATTTGCTAATTGAATGGTGTTACTTGGCGAATATGCTTAGTTTCAAGTGGCTCTAGATGGTAAAAAGCAGACTATTCAATATAGACATAACCGGGTTTTCCCAGTCTGAATTTCTCATTCTTTGGCGAAATCTGTTCATTCGAAGCGGGAAAAACTTATAGGTATGTTGACTTTGAATATAACCACACAGCTAGTGTTTTGCAAAGTGAATTGCTCTTACTTGGCCAATAAGCTTAGTTGTCAGTGGTTCTAGAGGCAAAAAACCAGACTTTAATGTATAGACAAAACATGCATTTCCCAGTCTGAACCACACATTCTTTGGCGAATCGTGTTCGTTCCAAGCGGGAAAATTTGTAGGAAGGTGACTAAGAAGAAAAACACACAGCTAGTGTTTTACGAAGTGAATTGTTCTTACGTGGTGATTAAGCTTAGTATTGAGTGGTCCTAGAAGGCAAAAAGCATACTTTTCTATATAGACAAAACATGCGTTTCCAAGACTGAATCACACATTCGTAGGTGAATCATGTTTGTTCCAAGCGGAAAAAGTTTGGTGGAAGTTGACTTTGAAGATAAACACACAGCGAGTGTTTTGCAAAGTGAATTGTTCTTACTACGCGAATATTCTTAGTTTTAAGTGGTTCTAGAGGGTAAAAAAGCAGACTTTTCTATGTAGACAAAACATGGTTTTCCCAGTCTGGATCTTATTCTTTGGGGAATTTTGTTCAATCCAAGCGAGAAAAGCTTGTAGGAACTTGAAGTTGAAGATAAACACACAGCTGGTGTTTTGGAAAGTGAATTGCTGTTACTTGGCCAATACATTTAGTTTTCAGTGGTGCTAGACGGTAAAAAGCAGACTTTTCAGTATAGAAAAAACATGGTTTTCCCAGTCTGAATCTCTCATTCTTGGGCGAATTCTGTTCATCCAAGCAGGAAAAGCTTGTAGGAAGTTGACTTTGAAGACAGACACACAGCTAGTATTTTAGAAAGTGAATTGCTGTTGCTTGGCCAATAAGCTTTGTTTTAAACGGTCCTAGAAGGCAAAAAGCATACTTTTCTATATAGAAAAAAAGTGTGTTTCCCTGTCTGAATCAAACATTCTCAGGCGAATTCTGTTTGTTCCAAGAGGGAAAAGCTTGTAAGAACTTGACTTTGAAGATAAACACACAGCTAGTGATTTGCAAAGTGAAAGGTGTTACTTGGTGAATAAGATTAGTTTTAAGTGGTTCTAGAGAGTAAAAAGCAGACTTTTCAAGATAGACAAAACATGGTTTTCCCAGTCTGAATCGAACATTCTTTGGTGAATTCTGTTCATTCCTAGCCAGAAAAGCTTGTAGGAACTTGACTTTGAGGATAAAAAAAACAGCCTTTTTTTTTCGCTTTACAAAGTGAATTGTTCTTACTTGGCGATTAAGCTTAGTTTTAAGTAGTTCTAGATGGTAAAAAGCATACCTTTCAATATGGACAAAACATGGGTTTCCTTTCCCAGTCTGACTTGAACATTCTTTGGTGAATCTGTTTGTTCCAAGCGGGAAAAGCTTGTAGGAAGTTGACTTTGAAGATAAACACACAGCTAGTGTTTTACAAAGTGAATTGTTCTTTCTTGGCAATTAAGCTTAGTTTTAAGTAGTTCTAGATGGTAAAAAGCATACTTTTTATATAGACTAAAAATCCTTTTCCCAATCTCAATCTCTCATTCTCTGGCAAATTCTGTTCCTTCCAAGCAGGAAAAGCTTGTAGGAACTTGACTTTGAAGCTGAACACACAGCTAGTGATTTGCAAAGTGAAAGGTGTTACTTGGCAAACAAGCTTAGTTTTAAGTGGTTCTAGAGGGTAAAAAGCACACTTTTCAATATAGACAAAACATGGGTTTCCCAGTCTGAATCGAACTTTCTTTGGAGAATTCTGTTCGTTCAACCAGGAAAAGCTTGTAGGAAGTTGCCTTTCAAGAGAAACATACAGCTAGTGTTTTGCAAATTGAATGGTGTTACTTGGCCAATAAGCTTAGTTTTAATTGTTTCTAGAGGGTAAAAAGCAGACTTTTCAATATAGACAAAACATGGATTTCCCAGTTGAATCGAACATTCGTTGGTGAGTCTATTCGTTCCATGCTGGAAAAGCTTGTAGGAAGTTGACTTTGAAGATAAACACACAGCTAGTTTTTTGCAAAGTGAATTGATGTTACTTGGCCAATAAGCTTAGTTTTAAGTGGTTCTAGACGGTAAAAACCATACTTTTTTTTATGGACAAATCATGGGTTTCCTTTCCCAGTCTGAATCAAACATTCTTTTGCGAATCGTGTTCATTCCAAGTGGGAAAGGCTTGTAGGAAGTTGACTTTGAAGATAAACACACAGCTAGTGTTTAGCAAAGTGAATTGCTGTTACTTGGCCAATAAGCTTAATTTTAAGTGGTTCTAGAGGGTAAAAAGCATAGTTTTCTATATAGACAAAACATGCCTTTCGAGTTCTGAATCACACATTCTTAGGCGAATTCTGTTCCATCCAAGTGGGAAAAGCTTGTAGGAATTTGATTTTGAAGATAAACACAGAGCTAGTGATTTGCTAATTGAATGGTGTTACTTGGCGAATATGCTTAGTTTCAAGTGGCTCTAGATGGTAAAAAGCAGACTATTCAATATAGACATAACCGGGTTTTCCCAGTCTGAATTTCTCATTCTTTGGCGAAATCTGTTCATTCGAAGCGGGAAAAACTTATAGGTATGTTGACTTTGAATATAACCACACAGCTAGTGTTTTGCAAAGTGAATTGCTCTTACTTGGCCAATAAGCTTAGTTGTCAGTGGTTCTAGAGGCAAAAAACCAGACTTTAATGTATAGACAAAACATGCATTTCCCAGTCTGAACCACACATTCTTTGGCGAATCGTGTTCGTTCCAAGCGGGAAAATTTGTAGGAAGGTGACTAAGAAGAAAAACACACAGCTAGTGTTTTACGAAGTGAATTGTTCTTACGTGGTGATTAAGCTTAGTATTGAGTGGTCCTAGAAGGCAAAAAGCATACTTTTCTATATAGACAAAACATGCGTTTCCAAGACTGAATCACACATTCGTAGGTGAATCATGTTTGTTCCAAGCGGAAAAAGTTTGGTGGAAGTTGACTTTGAAGATAAACACACAGCGAGTGTTTTGCAAAGTGAATTGTTCTTACTACGCGAATATTCTTAGTTTTAAGTGGTTCTAGAGGGTAAAAAAGCAGACTTTTCTATGTAGACAAACATGGTTTTCCCAGTCTGGATCTTATTCTTTGGGGAATTTTGTTCAATCCAAGCGAGAAAAGCTTGTAGGAACTTGAAGTTGAAGATAAACACACAGCTGGTGTTTTGGAAAGTGAATTGCTGTTACTTGGCCAATACATTTAGTTTTCAGTGGTGCTAGACGGTAAAAAGCAGACTTTTCAGTATAGAAAAAACATGGTTTTCCCAGTCTGAATCTCTCATTCTTGGGCGAATTCTGTTCATCCAAGCAGGAAAAGCTTGTAGGAAGTTGACTTTGAAGACAGACACACAGCTAGTATTTTAGAAAGTGAATTGCTGTTGCTTGGCCAATAAGCTTTGTTTTAAACGGTCCTAGAAGGCAAAAAGCATACTTTTCTATATAGAAAAAAAGTGTGTTTCCCTGTCTGAATCAAACATTCTCAGGCGAATTCTGTTTGTTCCAAGAGGGAAAAGCTTGTAAGAACTTGACTTTGAAGATAAACACACAGCTAGTGATTTGCAAAGTGAAAGGTGTTACTTGGTGAATAAGATTAGTTTTAAGTGGTTCTAGAGAGTAAAAAGCAGACTTTTCAAGATAGACAAAACATGGTTTTCCCAGTCTGAATCGAACATTCTTTGGTGAATTCTGTTCATTCCTAGCCAGAAAAGCTTGTAGGAACTTGACTTTGAGGATAAAAAAACAGCCTTTTTTTTTCGCTTTACAAAGTGAATTGTTCTTACTTGGCGATTAAGCTTAGTTTTAAGTAGTTCTAGATGGTAAAAAGCATACCTTTCAATATGGACAAAACATGGGTTTCCTTTCCCAGTCTGACTTGAACATTCTTTGGTGAATCTGTTTGTTCCAAGCGGGAAAAGCTTGTAGGAAGTTGACTTTGAAGATAAACACACAGCTAGTGTTTTACAAAGTGAATTGTTCTTTCTTGGCAATTAAGCTTAGTTTTAAGTAGTTCTAGATGGTAAAAAGCATACTTTTTATATAGACTAAAAATCCTTTTCCCAATCTCAATCTCTCATTCTCTGGCAAATTCTGTTCCTTCCAAGCAGGAAAAGCTTGTAGGAACTTGACTTTGAAGCTGAACACACAGCTAGTGATTTGCAAAGTGAAAGGTGTTACTTGGCAAACAAGCTTAGTTTTAAGTGGTTCTAGAGGGTAAAAAGCACACTTTTCAATATAGACAAAACATGGGTTTCCCAGTCTGAATCGAACTTTCTTTGGAGAATTCTGTTCGTTCAACCAGGAAAAGCTTGTAGGAAGTTGCCTTTCAAGAGAAACATACAGCTAGTGTTTTGCAAATTGAATGGTGTTACTTGGCCAATAAGCTTAGTTTTAATTGTTTCTAGAGGGTAAAAAGCAGACTTTTCAATATAGACAAAACATGGATTTCCCAGTTGAATCGAACATTCGTTGGTGAGTCTATTCGTTCCATGCTGGAAAAGCTTGTAGGAAGTTGACTTTGAAGATAAACACACAGCTAGTTTTTTGCAAAGTGAATTGATGTTACTTGGCCAATAAGCTTAGTTTTAAGTGGTTCTAGACGGTAAAAACCATACTTTTTTTTATGGACAAATCATGGGTTTCCTTTCCCAGTCTGAATCAAACATTCTTTTGCGAATCGTGTTCATTCCAAGTGGGAAAGGCTTGTAGGAAGTTGACTTTGAAGATAAACACACAGCTAGTGTTTAGCAAAGTGAATTGCTGTTACTTGGCCAATAAGCTTAATTTTAAGTGGTTCTAGAGGGTAAAAAGCATAGTTTTCTATATAGACAAAACATGCCTTTCGAGTTCTGAATCACACATTCTTAGGCGAATTCTGTTCCATCCAAGTGGGAAAAGCTTGTAGGAATTTGATTTTGAAGATAAACACAGAGCTAGTGATTTGCTAATTGAATGGTGTTACTTGGCGAATATGCTTAGTTTCAAGTGGCTCTAGATGGTAAAAAGCAGACTATTCAATATAGACATAACCGGGTTTTCCCAGTCTGAATTTCTCATTCTTTGGCGAAATCTGTTCATTCGAAGCGGGAAAAACTTATAGGTATGTTGACTTTGAATATAACCACACAGCTAGTGTTTTGCAAAGTGAATTGCTCTTACTTGGCCAATAAGCTTAGTTGTCAGTGGTTCTAGAGGCAAAAAACCAGACTTTAATGTATAGACAAAACATGCATTTCCCAGTCTGAACCACACATTCTTTGGCGAATCGTGTTCGTTCCAAGCGGGAAAATTTGTAGGAAGGTGACTAAGAAGAAAAACACACAGCTAGTGTTTTACGAAGTGAATTGTTCTTACGTGGTGATTAAGCTTAGTATTGAGTGGTCCTAGAAGGCAAAAAGCATACTTTTCTATATAGACAAAACATGCGTTTTTCAAGACTGAATCACACATTCGTAGGTGAATCATGTTTGTTCCAAGCGGAAAAAGTTTGGTGGAAGTTGACTTTGAAGATAAACACACAGCGAGTGTTTTGCAAAGTGAATTGTTCTTACTACGCGAATATTCTTAGTTTTAAGTGGTTCTAGGGGGTAAAAAAGCAGACTTTTCTATGTAGACAAAACATGGTTTTCCCAGTCTGGATCTTATTCTTTGGGGAATTTTGTTCAATCCAAGCGAGAAAAGCTTGTAGGAACTTGAAGTTGAAGATAAACACACAGCTGGTGTTTTGGAAAGTGAATTGCTGTTACTTGGCCAATACATTTAGTTTTCAGTGGTGCTAGACGGTAAAAAGCAGACTTTTCAGTATAGAAAAAACATGGTTTTCCCAGTCTGAATCTCTCATTCTTGGGCGAATTCTGTTCATCCAAGCAGGAAAAGCTTGTAGGAAGTTGACTTTGAAGACAGACACACAGCTAGTATTTTAGAAAGTGAATTGCTGTTGCTTGGCCAATAAGCTTTGTTTTAAACGGTCCTAGAAGGCAAAAAGCATACTTTTCTATATAGAAAAAAAGTGTGTTTCCCTGTCTGAATCAAACATTCTCAGGCGAATTCTGTTTGTTCCAAGAGGGAAAAGCTTGTAAGAACTTGACTTTGAAGATAAACACACAGCTAGTGATTTGCAAAGTGAAAGGTGTTACTTGGTGAATAAGATTAGTTTTAAGTGGTTCTAGAGAGTAAAAAGCAGACTTTTCAAGATAGACAAAACATGGTTTTCCCAGTCTGAATCGAACATTCTTTGGTGAATTCTGTTCATTCCTAGCCAGAAAAGCTTGTAGGAACTTGACTTTGAGGATAAAAAAACAGCCTTTTTTTTTCGCTTTACAAAGTGAATTGTTCTTACTTGGCGATTAAGCTTAGTTTTAAGTAGTTCTAGATGGTAAAAAGCATACCTTTCAATATGGACAAAACATGGGTTTCCTTTCCCAGTCTGACTTGAACATTCTTTGGTGAATCTGTTTGTTCCAAGCGGGAAAAGCTTGTAGGAAGTTGACTTTGAAGATAAACACACAGCTAGTGTTTTACAAAGTGAATTGTTCTTTCTTGGCAATTAAGCTTAGTTTTAAGTAGTTCTAGATGGTAAAAAGCATACTTTTTATATAGACTAAAAATCCTTTTCCCAATCTCAATCTCTCATTCTCTGGCAAATTCTGTTCCTTCCAAGCAGGAAAAGCTTGTAGGAACTTGACTTTGAAGCTGAACACACAGCTAGTGATTTGCAAAGTGAAAGGTGTTACTTGGCAAACAAGCTTAGTTTTAAGTGGTTCTAGAGGGTAAAAAGCACACTTTTCAATATAGACAAAACATGGGTTTCCCAGTCTGAATCGAACTTTCTTTGGAGAATTCTGTTCGTTCAACCAGGAAAAGCTTGTAGGAAGTTGCCTTTCAAGAGAAACATACAGCTAGTGTTTTGCAAATTGAATGGTGTTACTTGGCCAATAAGCTTAGTTTTAATTGTTTCTAGAGGGTAAAAAGCAGACTTTTCAATATAGACAAAACATGGATTTCCCAGTTGAATCGAACATTCGTTGGTGAGTCTATTCGTTCCATGCTGGAAAAGCTTGTAGGAAGTTGACTTTGAAGATAAACACACAGCTAGTTTTTTGCAAAGTGAATTGATGTTACTTGGCCAATAAGCTTAGTTTTAAGTGGTTCTAGACGGTAAAAACCATACTTTTTTTTATGGACAAATCATGGGTTTCCTTTCCCAGTCTGAATCAAACATTCTTTTGCGAATCGTGTTCATTCCAAGTGGGAAAGGCTTGTAGGAAGTTGACTTTGAAGATAAACACACAGCTAGTGTTTAGCAAAATGAATTGCTGTTACTTGGCCAATAAGCTTAATTTTAAGTGGTTCTAGAGGGTAAAAAGCATAGTTTTCTATATAGACAAAACATGCCTTTCGAGTTCTGAATCACACATTCTTAGGCGAATTCTGTTCCATCCAAGTGGGAAAAGCTTGTAGGAATTTGATTTTGAAGATAAACACAGAGCTAGTGATTTGCTAATTGAATGGTGTTACTTGGCGAATATGCTTAGTTTCAAGTGGCTCTAGATGGTAAAAAGCAGACTATTCAATATAGACATAACCGGGTTTTCCCAGTCTGAATTTCACATTCTTTGGCGAAATCTGTTCACTCGAAGCGGGAAAAACTTATAGGTATGTTGACTTTGAATATAACCACACAGCTAGTGTTTTGCAAAGTGAATTGCTCTTACTTGGCCAATAAGCTTAGTTGTCAGTGGTTCTAGAGGCAAAAAACCAGACTTTAATGTATAGACAAAACATGCATTTCCCAGTCTGAACCACACATTCTTTGGCGAATCGTGTTCGTTCCAAGCGGGAAAATTTGTAGGAAGGTGACTAAGAAGAAAAACACACAGCTAGTGTTTTACGAAGTGAATTGTTCTTACGTGGTGATTAAGCTTAGTATTGAGTGGTCCTAGAAGGCAAAAAGCATACTTTTCTATATAGACAAAACATGCGTTTCCAAGACTGAATCACACATTCGTAGGTGAATCATGTTTGTTCCAAGCGGAAAAAGTTTGGTGGAAGTTGACTTTGAAGATAAACACACAGCGAGTGTTTTGCAAAGTGAATTGTTCTTACTACGCGAATATTCTTAGTTTTAAGTGGTTCTAGAGGGTAAAAAAGCAGACTTTTCTATGTAGACAAAACATGGTTTTCCCAGTCTGGATCTTATTCTTTGGGGAATTTTGTTCAATCCAAGCGAGAAAAGCTTGTAGGAACTTGAAGTTGAAGATAAACACACAGCTGGTGTTTTGGAAAGTGAATTGCTGTTACTTGGCCAATACATTTAGTTTTCAGTGGTGCTAGACGGTAAAAAGCAGACTTTTCAGTATAGAAAAAACATGGTTTTCCCAGTCTGAATCTCTCATTCTTGGGCGAATTCTGTTCATCCAAGCAGGAAAAGCTTGTAGGAAGTTGACTTTGAAGACAGACACACAGCTAGTATTTTAGAAAGTGAATTGCTGTTGCTTGGCCAATAAGCTTTGTTTTAAACGGTCCTAGAAGGCAAAAAGCATACTTTTCTATATAGAAAAAAAGTGTGTTTCCCTGTCTGAATCAAACATTCTCAGGCGAATTCTGTTTGTTCCAAGAGGGAAAAGCTTGTAAGAACTTGACTTTGAAGATAAACACACAGCTAGTGATTTGCAAAGTGAAAGGTGTTACTTGGTGAATAAGATTAGTTTTAAGTGGTTCTAGAGAGTAAAAAGCAGACTTTTCAAGATAGACAAAACATGGTTTTCCCAGTCTGAATCGAACATTCTTTGGTGAATTCTGTTCATTCCTAGCCAGAAAAGCTTGTAGGAACTTGACTTTGAGGATAAAAAAACAGCCTTTTTTTTTCGCTTTACAAAGTGAATTGTTCTTACTTGGCGATTAAGCTTAGTTTTAAGTAGTTCTAGATGGTAAAAAGCATACCTTTCAATATGGACAAAACATGGGTTTCCTTTCCCAGTCTGACTTGAACATTCTTTGGTGAATCTGTTTGTTCCAAGCGGGAAAAGCTTGTAGGAAGTTGACTTTGAAGATAAACACACAGCTAGTGTTTTACAAAGTGAATTGTTCTTTCTTGGCAATTAAGCTTAGTTTTAAGTAGTTCTAGATGGTAAAAAGCATACTTTTTATATAGACTAAAAATCCTTTTCCCAATCTCAATCTCTCATTCTCTGGCAAATTCTGTTCCTTCCAAGCAGGAAAAGCTTGTAGGAACTTGACTTTGAAGCTGAACACACAGCTAGTGATTTGCAAAGTGAAAGGTGTTACTTGGCAAACAAGCTTAGTTTTAAGTGGTTCTAGAGGGTAAAAAGCACACTTTTCAATATAGACAAAACATGGGTTTCCCAGTCTGAATCGAACTTTCTTTGGAGAATTCTGTTCGTTCAACCAGGAAAAGCTTGTAGGAAGTTGCCTTTCAAGAGAAACATACAGCTAGTGTTTTGCAAATTGAATGGTGTTACTTGGCCAATAAGCTTAGTTTTAATTGTTTCTAGAGGGTAAAAAGCAGACTTTTCAATATAGACAAAACATGGATTTCCCAGTTGAATCGAACATTCGTTGGTGAGTCTATTCGTTCCATGCTGGAAAAGCTTGTAGGAAGTTGACTTTGAAGATAAACACACAGCTAGTTTTTTGCAAAGTGAATTGATGTTACTTGGCCAATAAGCTTAGTTTTAAGTGGTTCTAGACGGTAAAAACCATACTTTTTTTTATGGACAAATCATGGGTTTCCTTTCCCAGTCTGAATCAAACATTCTTTTGCGAATCGTGTTCATTCCAAGTGGGAAAGGCTTGTAGGAAGTTGACTTTGAAGATAAACACACAGCTAGTGTTTAGCAAAGTGAATTGCTGTTACTTGGCCAATAAGCTTAATTTTAAGTGGTTCTAGAGGGTAAAAAGCATAGTTTTCTATATAGACAAAACATGCCTTTCGAGTTCTGAATCACACATTCTTAGGCGAATTCTGTTCCATCCAAGTGGGAAAAGCTTGTAGGAATTTGATTTTGAAGATAAACACAGAGCTAGTGATTTGCTAATTGAATGGTGTTACTTGGCGAATATGCTTAGTTTCAAGTGGCTCTAGATGGTAAAAAGCAGACTATTCAATATAGACATAACCGGGTTTTCCCAGTCTGAATTTCTCATTCTTTGGCGAAATCTGTTCATTCGAAGCGGGAAAAACTTATAGGTATGTTGACTTTGAATATAACCACACAGCTAGTGTTTTGCAAAGTGAATTGCTCTTACTTGGCCAATAAGCTTAGTTGTCAGTGGTTCTAGAGGCAAAAAACCAGACTTTAATGTATAGACAAAACATGCATTTCCCAGTCTGAACCACACATTCTTTGGCGAATCGTGTTCGTTCCAAGCGGGAAAATTTGTAGGAAGGTGACTAAGAAGAAAAACACACAGCTAGTGTTTTACGAAGTGAATTGTTCTTACGTGGTGATTAAGCTTAGTATTGAGTGGTCCTAGAAGGCAAAAAGCATACTTTTCTATATAGACAAAACATGCGTTTCCAAGACTGAATCACACATTCGTAGGTGAATCATGTTTGTTCCAAGCGGAAAAAGTTTGGTGGAAGTTGACTTTGAAGATAAACACACAGCGAGTGTTTTGCAAAGTGAATTGTTCTTACTACGCGAATATTCTTAGTTTTAAGTGGTTCTAGAGGGTAAAAAAGCAGACTTTTCTATGTAGACAAAACATGGTTTTCCCAGTCTGGATCTTATTCTTTGGGGAATTTTGTTCAATGCAAGCGAGAAAAGCTTGTAGGAACTTGAAGTTGAAGATAAACACACAGCTGGTGTTTTGGAAAGTGAATTGCTGTTACTTGGCCAATACATTTAGTTTTCAGTGGTGCTAGACGGTAAAAAGCAGACTTTTCAGTATAGAAAAAACATGGTTTTCCCAGTCTGAATCTCTCATTCTTGGGCGAATTCTGTTCATCCAAGCAGGAAAAGCTTGTAGGAAGTTGACTTTGAAGACAGACACACAGCTAGTATTTTAGAAAGTGAATTGCTGTTGCTTGGCCAATAAGCTTTGTTTTAAACGGGCCTAGAAGGCAAAAAGCATACTTTTCTATATAGAAAAAAAGTGTGTTTCCCTGTCTGAATCAAACATTCTCAGGCGAATTCTGTTTGTTCCAAGAGGGAAAAGCTTGTAAGAACTTGACTTTGAAGATAAACACACAGCTAGTGATTTGCAAAGTGAAAGGTGTTACTTGGTGAATAAGATTAGTTTTAAGTGGTTCTAGAGAGTAAAAAGCAGACTTTTCAAGATAGACAAAACATGGTTTTCCCAGTCTGAATCGAACATTCTTTGGTGAATTCTGTTCATTCCTAGCCAGAAAAGCTTGTAGGAACTTGACTTTGAGGATAAAAAAACAGCCTTTTTTTTTCGCTTTACAAAGTGAATTGTTCTTACTTGGCGATTAAGCTTAGTTTTAAGTAGTTCTAGATGGTAAAAAGCATACCTTTCAATATGGACAAAACATGGGTTTCCTTTCCCAGTCTGACTTGAACATTCTTTGGTGAATCTGTTTGTTCCAAGCGGGAAAAGCTTGTAGGAAGTTGACTTTGAAGATAAACACACAGCTAGTGTTTTACAAAGTGAATTGTTCTTTCTTGGCAATTAAGCTTAGTTTTAAGTAGTTCTAGATGGTAAAAAGCATACTTTTTATATAGACTAAAAATCCTTTTCCCAATCTCAATCTCTCATTCTCTGGCAAATTCTGTTCCTTCCAAGCAGGAAAAGCTTGTAGGAACTTGACTTTGAAGCTGAACACACAGCTAGTGATTTGCAAAGTGAAAGGTGTTACTTGGCAAACAAGCTTAGTTTTAAGTGGTTCTAGAGGGTAAAAAGCACACTTTTCAATATAGACAAAACATGGGTTTCCCAGTCTGAATCGAACTTTCTTTGGAGAATTCTGTTCGTTCAACCAGGAAAAGCTTGTAGGAAGTTGCCTTTCAAGAGAAACATACAGCTAGTGTTTTGCAAATTGAATGGTGTTACTTGGCCAATAAGCTTAGTTTTAATTGTTTCTAGAGGGTAAAAAGCAGACTTTTCAATATAGACAAAACATGGATTTCCCAGTTGAATCGAACATTCGTTGGTGAGTCTATTCGTTCCATGCTGGAAAAGCTTGTAGGAAGTTGACTTTGAAGATAAACACACAGCTAGTTTTTTGCAAAGTGAATTGATGTTACTTGGCCAATAAGCTTAGTTTTAAGTGGTTCTAGACGGTAAAAACCATACTTTTTTTTATGGACAAATCATGGGTTTCCTTTCCCAGTCTGAATCAAACATTCTTTTGCGAATCGTGTTCATTCCAAGTGGGAAAGGCTTGTAGGAAGTTGACTTTGAAGATAAACACACAGCTAGTGTTTAGCAAAGTGAATTGCTGTTACTTGGCCAATAAGCTTAATTTTAAGTGGTTCTAGAGGGTAAAAAGCATAGTTTTCTATATAGACAAAACATGCCTTTCGAGTTCTGAATCACACATTCTTAGGCGAATTCTGTTCCATCCAAGTGGGAAAAGCTTGTAGGAATTTGATTTTGAAGATAAACACAGAGCTAGTGATTTGCTAATTGAATGGTGTTACTTGGCGAATATGCTTAGTTTCAAGTGGCTCTAGATGGTAAAAAGCAGACTATTCAATATAGACATAACCGGGTTTTCCCAGTCTGAATTTCTCATTCTTTGGCGAAATCTGTTCATTCGAAGCGGGAAAAACTTATAGGTATGTTGACTTTGAATATAACCACACAGCTAGTGTTTTGCAAAGTGAATTGCTCTTACTTGGCCAATAAGCTTAGTTGTCAGTGGTTCTAGAGGCAAAAAACCAGACTTTAATGTATAGACAAAACATGCATTTCCCAGTCTGAACCACACATTCTTTGGCGAATCGTGTTCGTTCCAAGCGGGAAAATTTGTAGGAAGGTGACTAAGAAGAAAAACACACAGCTAGTGTTTTACGAAGTGAATTGTTCTTACGTGGTGATTAAGCTTAGTATTGAGTGGTCCTAGAAGGCAAAAAGCATACTTTTCTATATAGACAAAACATGCGTTTCCAAGACTGAATCACACATTCGTAGGTGAATCATGTTTGTTCCAAGCGGAAAAAGTTTGGTGGAAGTTGACTTTGAAGATAAACACACAGCGAGTGTTTTGCAAAGTGAATTGTTCTTACTACGCGAATATTCTTAGTTTTAAGTGGTTCTAGAGGGTAAAAAAGCAGACTTTTCTATGTAGACAAAACATGGTTTTCCCAGTCTGGATCTTATTCTTTGGGGAATTTTGTTCAATGCAAGCGAGAAAAGCTTGTAGGAACTTGAAGTTGAAGATAAACACACAGCTGGTGTTTTGGAAAGTGAATTGCTGTTACTTGGCCAATACATTTAGTTTTCAGTGGTGCTAGACGGTAAAAAGCAGACTTTTCAGTATAGAAAAAACATGGTTTTCCCAGTCTGAATCTCTCATTCTTGGGCGAATTCTGTTCATCCAAGCAGGAAAAGCTTGTAGGAAGTTGACTTTGAAGACAGACACACAGCTAGTATTTTAGAAAGTGAATTGCTGTTGCTTGGCCAATAAGCTTTGTTTTAAACGGTCCTAGAAGGCAAAAAGCATACTTTTCTATATAGAAAAAAAGTGTGTTTCCCTGTCTGAATCAAACATTCTCAGGCGAATTCTGTTTGTTCCAAGAGGGAAAAGCTTGTAAGAACTTGACTTTGAAGATAAACACACAGCTAGTGATTTGCAAAGTGAAAGGTGTTACTTGGTGAATAAGATTAGTTTTAAGTGGTTCTAGAGAGTAAAAAGCAGACTTTTCAAGATAGACAAAACATGGTTTTCCCAGTCTGAATCGAACATTCTTTGGTGAATTCTGTTCATTCCTAGCCAGAAAAGCTTGTAGGAACTTGACTTTGAGGATAAAAAAACAGCCTTTTTTTTTCGCTTTACAAAGTGAATTGTTCTTACTTGGCGATTAAGCTTAGTTTTAAGTAGTTCTAGATGGTAAAAAGAATACCTTTCAATATGGACAAAACATGGGTTTCCTTTCCCAGTCTGACTTGAACATTCTTTGGTGAATCTGTTTGTTCCAAGCGGGAAATGCTTGTAGGAAGTTGACTTTGAAGATAAACAAACAGCTAGTGTTTTACAAAGTGAATTGTTCTTTCTTGGCATTTAAGCTTAGTTTTAAGTAGTTCTAGATGGTAAAAAGCATACTTTTTATATAGACTAAAAATCCTTTTCCCAATCTCAATCTCTCATTCTCTGGCAAATTCTGTTCCTTCCAAGCAGGAAAAGCTTGTAGGAACTTGACTTTGAAGCTGAACACACAGCTAGTGATTTGCAAAGTGAAAGGTGTTACTTGGCAAACAAGCTTAGTTTTAAGTGGTTCTAGAGGGTAAAAAGCACACTTTTCAATATAGACAAAACATGGGTTTCCCAGTCTGAATCGAACTTTCTTTGGAGAATTCTGTTCGTTCAACCAGGAAAAGCTTGTAGGAAGTTGCCTTTCAAGAGAAACATACAGCTAGTGTTTTGCAAATTGAATGGTGTTACTTGGCCAATAAGCTTAGTTTTAATTGTTTCTAGAGGGTAAAAAGCAGACTTTTCAATATAGACAAAACATGGATTTCCCAGTTGAATCGAACATTCGTTGGTGAGTCTATTCGTTCCATGCTGGAAAAGCTTGTAGGAAGTTGACTTTGAAGATAAACACACAGCTAGTTTTTTGCAAAGTGAATTGATGTTACTTGGCCAATAAGCTTAGTTTTAAGTGGTTCTAGACGGTAAAAACCATACTTTTTTTTATGGACAAATCATGGGTTTCCTTTCCCAGTCTGAATCAAACATTCTTTTGCGAATCGTGTTCATTCCAAGTGGGAAAGGCTTGTAGGAAGTTGACTTTGAAGATAAACACACAGCTAGTGTTTAGCAAAGTGAATTGCTGTTACTTGGCCAATAAGCTTAATTTTAAGTGGTTCTAGAGGGTAAAAAGCATAGTTTTCTATATAGACAAAACATGCCTTTCGAGTTCTGAATCACACATTCTTAGGCGAATTCTGTTCCATCCAAGTGGGAAAAGCTTGTAGGAATTTGATTTTGAAGATAAACACAGAGCTAGTGATTTGCTAATTGAATGGTGTTACTTGGCAAATATGCTTAGTTTCAAGTGGCTCTAGATGGTAAAAAGCAGACTATTCAATATAGACATAACCGGGTTTTCCCAGTCTGAATTTCTCATTCTTTGGCGAAATCTGTTCATTCGAAGCGGGAAAAACTTATAGGTATGTTGACTTTGA
Source organism: Rattus norvegicus (assembly GCF_036323735.1). Lineage (NCBI taxonomy): Eukaryota > Metazoa > Chordata > Mammalia > Rodentia > Muridae > Rattus > Rattus norvegicus. Next base: position 5,475,106 of record NC_086021.1, read on the forward strand.
ATATAACCACACAGCTAGTGTTTTGCAAAGTGAATTGCTCTTACTTGGCCAATAAGCTTAGTTGTCAGTGGTTCTAGAGGCAAAAAACCAGACTTTAATGTATAGACAAAACATGCATTTCCCAGTCTGAACCACACATTCTTTGGCGAATCGTGTTCGTTCCAAGCGGGAAAATTTGTAGGAAGGTGACTAAGAAGAAAAACACACAGCTAGTGTTTTACGAAGTGAATTGTTCTTACGTGGTGATTAAGCTTAGTATTGAGTGGTCCTAGAAGGCAAAAAGCATACTTTTCTATATAGACAAAACATGCGTTTCCAAGACTGAATCACACATTCGTAGGTGAATCATGTTTGTTCCAAGCGGAAAAAGTTTGGTGGAAGTTGACTTTGAAGATAAACACACAGCGAGTGTTTTGCAAAGTGAATTGTTCTTACTACGCGAATATTCTTAGTTTTAAGTGGTTCTAGAGGGTAAAAAAGCAGACTTTTCTATGTAGACAAAACATGGTTTTCCCAGTCTGGATCTTATTCTTTGGGGAATTTTGTTCAATGCAAGCGAGAAAAGCTTGTAGGAACTTGAAGTTGAAGATAAACACACAGCTGGTGTTTTGGAAAGTGAATTGCTGTTACTTGGCCAATACATTTAGTTTTCAGTGGTGCTAGACGGTAAAAAGCAGACTTTTCAGTATAGAAAAAACATGGTTTTCCCAGTCTGAATCTCTCATTCTTGGGCGAATTCTGTTCATCCAAGCAGGAAAAGCTTGTAGGAAGTTGACTTTGAAGACAGACACACAGCTAGTATTTTAGAAAGTGAATTGCTGTTGCTTGGCCAATAAGCTTTGTTTTAAACGGTCCTAGAAGGCAAAAAGCATACTTTTCTATATAGAAAAAAAGTGTGTTTCCCTGTCTGAATCAAACATTCTCAGGCGAATTCTGTTTGTTCCAAGAGGGAAAAGCTTGTAAGAACTTGACTTTGAAGATAAACACACAGCTAGTGATTTGCAAAGTGAAAGGTGTTACTTGGTGAATAAGATTAGTTTTAAGTGGTTCTAGAGAGTAAAAAGCAGACTTTTCAAGATAGACAAAACATGGTTTTCCCAGTCTGAATCGAACATTCTTTGGTGAATTCTGTTCATTCCTAGCCAGAAAAGCTTGTAGGAACTTGACTTTGAGGATAAAAAAACAGCCTTTTTTTTTCGCTTTACAAAGTGAATTGTTCTTACTTGGCGATTAAGCTTAGTTTTAAGTAGTTCTAGATGGTAAAAAGCATACCTTTCAATATGGACAAAACATGGGTTTCCTTTCCCAGTCTGACTTGAACATTCTTTGGTGAATCTGTTTGTTCCAAGCGGGAAAAGCTTGTAGGAAGTTGACTTTGAAGATAAACACACAGCTAGTGTTTTACAAAGTGAATTGTTCTTTCTTGGCAATTAAGCTTAGTTTTAAGTAGTTCTAGATGGTAAAAAGCATACTTTTTATATAGACTAAAAATCCTTTTCCCAATCTCAATCTCTCATTCTCTGGCAAATTCTGTTCCTTCCAAGCAGGAAAAGCTTGTAGGAACTTGACTTTGAAGCTGAACACACAGCTAGTGATTTGCAAAGTGAAAGGTGTTACTTGGCAAACAAGCTTAGTTTTAAGTGGTTCTAGAGGGTAAAAAGCACACTTTTCAATATAGACAAAACATGGGTTTCCCAGTCTGAATCGAACTTTCTTTGGAGAATTCTGTTCGTTCAACCAGGAAAAGCTTGTAGGAAGTTGCCTTTCAAGAGAAACATACAGCTAGTGTTTTGCAAATTGAATGGTGTTACTTGGCCAATAAGCTTAGTTTTAATTGTTTCTAGAGGGTAAAAAGCAGACTTTTCAATATAGACAAAACATGGATTTCCCAGTTGAATCGAACATTCGTTGGTGAGTCTATTCGTTCCATGCTGGAAAAGCTTGTAGGAAGTTGACTTTGAAGATAAACACACAGCTAGTTTTTTGCAAAGTGAATTGATGTTACTTGGCCAATAAGCTTAGTTTTAAGTGGTTCTAGACGGTAAAAACCATACTTTTTTTTATGGACAAATCATGGGTTTCCTTTCCCAGTCTGAATCAAACATTCTTTTGCGAATCGTGTTCATTCCAAGTGGGAAAGGCTTGTAGGAAGTTGACTTTGAAGATAAACACACAGCTAGTGTTTAGCAAAGTGAATTGCTGTTACTTGGCCAATAAGCTTAATTTTAAGTGGTTCTAGAGGGTAAAAAGCATAGTTTTCTATATAGACAAAACATGCCTTTCGAGTTCTGAATCACACATTCTTAGGCGAATTCTGTTCCATCCAAGTGGGAAAAGCTTGTAGGAATTTGATTTTGAAGATAAACACAGAGCTAGTGATTTGCTAATTGAATGGTGTTACTTGGCGAATATGCTTAGTTTCAAGTGGCTCTAGATGGTAAAAAGCAGACTATTCAATATAGACATAACCGGGTTTTCCCAGTCTGAATTTCACATTCTTTGGCGAAATCTGTTCACTCGAAGCGGGAAAAACTTATAGGTATGTTGACTTTGAATATAACCACACAGCTAGTGTTTTGCAAAGTGAATTGCTCTTACTTGGCCAATAAGCTTAGTTGTCAGTGGTTCTAGAGGCAAAAAACCAGACTTTAATGTATAGACAAAACATGCATTTCCCAGTCTGAACCACACATTCTTTGGCGAATCGTGTTCGTTCCAAGCGGGAAAATTTGTAGGAAGGTGACTAAGAAGAAAAACACACAGCTAGTGTTTTACGAAGTGAATTGTTCTTACGTGGTGATTAAGCTTAGTATTGAGTGGTCCTAGAAGGCAAAAAGCATACTTTTCTATATAGACAAAACATGCGTTTCCAAGACTGAATCACACATTCGTAGGTGAATCATGTTTGTTCCAAGCGGAAAAAGTTTGGTGGAAGTTGACTTTGAAGATAAACACACAGCGAGTGTTTTGCAAAGTGAATTGTTCTTACTACGCGAATATTCTTAGTTTTAAGTGGTTCTAGAGGGTAAAAAAGCAGACTTTTCTATGTAGACAAAACATGGTTTTCCCAGTCTGGATCTTATTCTTTGGGGAATTTTGTTCAATCCAAGCGAGAAAAGCTTGTAGGAACTTGAAGTTGAAGATAAACACACAGCTGGTGTTTTGGAAAGTGAATTGCTGTTACTTGGCCAATACATTTAGTTTTCAGTGGTGCTAGACGGTAAAAAGCAGACTTTTCAGTATAGAAAAAACATGGTTTTCCCAGTCTGAATCTCTCATTCTTGGGCGAATTCTGTTCATCCAAGCAGGAAAAGCTTGTAGGAAGTTGACTTTGAAGACAGACACACAGCTAGTATTTTAGAAAGTGAATTGCTGTTGCTTGGCCAATAAGCTTTGTTTTAAACGGTCCTAGAAGGCAAAAAGCATACTTTTCTATATAGAAAAAAAGTGTGTTTCCCTGTCTGAATCAAACATTCTCAGGCGAATTCTGTTTGTTCCAAGAGGGAAAAGCTTGTAAGAACTTGACTTTGAAGATAAACACACAGCTAGTGATTTGCAAAGTGAAAGGTGTTACTTGGTGAATAAGATTAGTTTTAAGTGGTTCTAGAGAGTAAAAAGCAGACTTTTCAAGATAGACAAAACATGGTTTTCCCAGTCTGAATCGAACATTCTTTGGTGAATTCTGTTCATTCCTAGCCAGAAAAGCTTGTAGGAACTTGACTTTGAGGATAAAAAAAACAGCCTTTTTTTTTCGCTTTACAAAGTGAATTGTTCTTACTTGGCGATTAAGCTTAGTTTTAAGTAGTTCTAGATGGTAAAAAGCATACCTTTCAATATGGACAAAACATGGGTTTCCTTTCCCAGTCTGACTTGAACATTCTTTGGTGAATCTGTTTGTTCCAAGCGGGAAAAGCTTGTAGGAAGTTGACTTTGAAGATAAACACACAGCTAGTGTTTTACAAAGTGAATTGTTCTTTCTTGGCAATTAAGCTTAGTTTTAAGTAGTTCTAGATGGTAAAAAGCATACTTTTTATATAGACTAAAAATCCTTTTCCCAATCTCAATCTCTCATTCTCTGGCAAATTCTGTTCCTTCCAAGCAGGAAAAGCTTGTAGGAACTTGACTTTGAAGCTGAACACACAGCTAGTGATTTGCAAAGTGAAAGGTGTTACTTGGCAAACAAGCTTAGTTTTAAGTGGTTCTAGAGGGTAAAAAGCACACTTTTCAATATAGACAAAACATGGGTTTCCCAGTCTGAATCGAACTTTCTTTGGAGAATTCTGTTCGTTCAACCAGGAAAAGCTTGTAGGAAGTTGCCTTTCAAGAGAAACATACAGCTAGTGTTTTGCAAATTGAATGGTGTTACTTGGCCAATAAGCTTAGTTTTAATTGTTTCTAGAGGGTAAAAAGCAGACTTTTCAATATAGACAAAACATGGATTTCCCAGTTGAATCGAACATTCGTTGGTGAGTCTATTCGTTCCATGCTGGAAAAGCTTGTAGGAAGTTGACTTTGAAGATAAACACACAGCTAGTTTTTTGCAAAGTGAATTGATGTTACTTGGCCAATAAGCTTAGTTTTAAGTGGTTCTAGACGGTAAAAACCATACTTTTTTTTATGGACAAATCATGGGTTTCCTTTCCCAGTCTGAATCAAACATTCTTTTGCGAATCGTGTTCATTCCAAGTGGGAAAGGCTTGTAGGAAGTTGACTTTGAAGATAAACACACAGCTAGTGTTTAGCAAAGTGAATTGCTGTTACTTGGCCAATAAGCTTAATTTTAAGTGGTTCTAGAGGGTAAAAAGCATAGTTTTCTATATAGACAAAACATGCCTTTCGAGTTCTGAATCACACATTCTTAGGCGAATTCTGTTCCATCCAAGTGGGAAAAGCTTGTAGGAATTTGATTTTGAAGATAAACACAGAGCTAGTGATTTGCTAATTGAATGGTGTTACTTGGCGAATATGCTTAGTTTCAAGTGGCTCTAGATGGTAAAAAGCAGACTATTCAATATAGACATAACCGGGTTTTCCCAGTCTGAATTTCTCATTCTTTGGCGAAATCTGTTCATTCGAAGCGGGAAAAACTTATAGGTATGTTGACTTTGAATATAACCACACAGCTAGTGTTTTGCAAAGTGAATTGCTCTTACTTGGCCAATAAGCTTAGTTGTCAGTGGTTCTAGAGGCAAAAAACCAGACTTTAATGTATAGACAAAACATGCATTTCCCAGTCTGAACCACACATTCTTTGGCGAATCGTGTTCGTTCCAAGCGGGAAAATTTGTAGGAAGGTGACTAAGAAGAAAAACACACAGCTAGTGTTTTACGAAGTGAATTGTTCTTACGTGGTGATTAAGCTTAGTATTGAGTGGTCCTAGAAGGCAAAAAGCATACTTTTCTATATAGACAAAACATGCGTTTCCAAGACTGAATCACACATTCGTAGGTGAATCATGTTTGTTCCAAGCGGAAAAAGTTTGGTGGAAGTTGACTTTGAAGATAAACACACAGCGAGTGTTTTGCAAAGTGAATTGTTCTTACTACGCGAATATTCTTAGTTTTAAGTGGTTCTAGAGGGTAAAAAAGCAGACTTTTCTATGTAGACAAAACATGGTTTTCCCAGTCTGGATCTTATTCTTTGGGGAATTTTGTTCAATCCAAGCGAGAAAAGCTTGTAGGAACTTGAAGTTGAAGATAAACACACAGCTGGTGTTTTGGAAAGTGAATTGCTGTTACTTGGCCAATACATTTAGTTTTCAGTGGTGCTAGACGGTAAAAAGCAGACTTTTCAGTATAGAAAAAACATGGTTTTCCCAGTCTGAATCTCTCATTCTTGGGCGAATTCTGTTCATCCAAGCAGGAAAAGCTTGTAGGAAGTTGACTTTGAAGACAGACACACAGCTAGTATTTTAGAAAGTGAATTGCTGTTGCTTGGCCAATAAGCTTTGTTTTAAACGGTCCTAGAAGGCAAAAAGCATACTTTTCTATATAGAAAAAAAGTGTGTTTCCCTGTCTGAATCAAACATTCTCAGGCGAATTCTGTTTGTTCCAAGAGGGAAAAGCTTGTAAGAACTTGACTTTGAAGATAAACACACAGCTAGTGATTTGCAAAGTGAAAGGTGTTACTTGGTGAATAAGATTAGTTTTAAGTGGTTCTAGAGAGTAAAAAGCAGACTTTTCAAGATAGACAAAACATGGTTTTCCCAGTCTGAATCGAACATTCTTTGGTGAATTCTGTTCATTCCTAGCCAGAAAAGCTTGTAGGAACTTGACTTTGAGGATAAAAAAACAGCCTTTTTTTTTCGCTTTACAAAGTGAATTGTTCTTACTTGGCGATTAAGCTTAGTTTTAAGTAGTTCTAGATGGTAAAAAGCATACCTTTCAATATGGACAAAACATGGGTTTCCTTTCCCAGTCTGACTTGAACATTCTTTGGTGAATCTGTTTGTTCCAAGCGGGAAAAGCTTGTAGGAAGTTGACTTTGAAGATAAACACACAGCTAGTGTTTTACAAAGTGAATTGTTCTTTCTTGGCAATTAAGCTTAGTTTTAAGTAGTTCTAGATGGTAAAAAGCATACTTTTTATATAGACTAAAAATCCTTTTCCCAATCTCAATCTCTCATTCTCTGGCAAATTCTGTTCCTTCCAAGCAGGAAAAGCTTGTAGGAACTTGACTTTGAAGCTGAACACACAGCTAGTGATTTGCAAAGTGAAAGGTGTTACTTGGCAAACAAGCTTAGTTTTAAGTGGTTCTAGAGGGTAAAAAGCACACTTTTCAATATAGACAAAACATGGGTTTCCCAGTCTGAATCGAACTTTCTTTGGAGAATTCTGTTCGTTCAACCAGGAAAAGCTTGTAGGAAGTTGCCTTTCAAGAGAAACATACAGCTAGTGTTTTGCAAATTGAATGGTGTTACTTGGCCAATAAGCTTAGTTTTAATTGTTTCTAGAGGGTAAAAAGCAGACTTTTCAATATAGACAAAACATGGATTTCCCAGTTGAATCGAACATTCGTTGGTGAGTCTATTCGTTCCATGCTGGAAAAGCTTGTAGGAAGTTGACTTTGAAGATAAACACACAGCTAGTTTTTTGCAAAGTGAATTGATGTTACTTGGCCAATAAGCTTAGTTTTAAGTGGTTCTAGACGGTAAAAACCATACTTTTTTTTATGGACAAATCATGGGTTTCCTTTCCCAGTCTGAATCAAACATTCTTTTGCGAATCGTGTTCATTCCAAGTGGGAAAGGCTTGTAGGAAGTTGACTTTGAAGATAAACACACAGCTAGTGTTTAGCAAAGTGAATTGCTGTTACTTGGCCAATAAGCTTAATTTTAAGTGGTTCTAGAGGGTAAAAAGCATAGTTTTCTATATAGACAAAACATGCCTTTCGAGTTCTGAATCACACATTCTTAGGCGAATTCTGTTCCATCCAAGTGGGAAAAGCTTGTAGGAATTTGATTTTGAAGATAAACACAGAGCTAGTGATTTGCTAATTGAATGGTGTTACTTGGCGAATATGCTTAGTTTCAAGTGGCTCTAGATGGTAAAAAGCAGACTATTCAATATAGACATAACCGGGTTTTCCCAGTCTGAATTTCTCATTCTTTGGCGAAATCTGTTCATTCGAAGCGGGAAAAACTTATAGGTATGTTGACTTTGAATATAACCACACAGCTAGTGTTTTGCAAAGTGAATTGCTCTTACTTGGCCAATAAGCTTAGTTGTCAGTGGTTCTAGAGGCAAAAAACCAGACTTTAATGTATAGACAAAACATGCATTTCCCAGTCTGAACCACACATTCTTTGGCGAATCGTGTTCGTTCCAAGCGGGAAAATTTGTAGGAAGGTGACTAAGAAGAAAAACACACAGCTAGTGTTTTACGAAGTGAATTGTTCTTACGTGGTGATTAAGCTTAGTATTGAGTGGTCCTAGAAGGCAAAAAGCATACTTTTCTATATAGACAAAACATGCGTTTCCAAGACTGAATCACACATTCGTAGGTGAATCATGTTTGTTCCAAGCGGAAAAAGTTTGGTGGAAGTTGACTTTGAAGATAAACACACAGCGAGTGTTTTGCAAAGTGAATTGTTCTTACTACGCGAATATTCTTAGTTTTAAGTGGTTCTAGAGGGTAAAAAAGCAGAATTTTCTATGTAGACAAAACATGGTTTTCCCAGTCTGGATCTTATTCTTTGGGGAATTTTGTTCAATGCAAGCGAGAAAAGCTTGTAGGAACTTGAAGTTGAAGATAAACACACAGCTGGTGTTTTGGAAAGTGAATTGCTGTTACTTGGCCAATACATTTAGTTTTCAGTGGTGCTAGACGGTAAAAAGCAGACTTTTCAGTATAGAAAAAACATGGTTTTCCCAGTCTGAATCTCTCATTCTTGGGCGAATTCTGTTCATCCAAGCAGGAAAAGCTTGTAGGAAGTTGACTTTGAAGACAGACACACAGCTAGTATTTTAGAAAGTGAATTGCTGTTGCTTGGCCAATAAGCTTTGTTTTAAACGGGCCTAGAAGGCAAAAAGCATACTTTTCTATATAGAAAAAAAGTGTGTTTCCCTGTCTGAATCAAACATTCTCAGGCGAATTCTGTTTGTTCCAAGAGGGAAAAGCTTGTAAGAACTTGACTTTGAAGATAAACACACAGCTAGTGATTTGCAAAGTGAAAGGTGTTACTTGGTGAATAAGATTAGTTTTAAGTGGTTCTAGAGAGTAAAAAGCAGACTTTTCAAGATAGACAAAACATGGTTTTCCCAGTCTGAATCGAACATTCTTTGGTGAATTCTGTTCATTCCTAGCCAGAAAAGCTTGTAGGAACTTGACTTTGAGGATAAAAAAACAGCCTTTTTTTTTCGCTTTACAAAGTGAATTGTTCTTACTTGGCGATTAAGCTTAGTTTTAAGTAGTTCTAGATGGTAAAAAGCATACCTTTCAATATGGACAAAACATGGGTTTCCTTTCCCAGTCTGACTTGAACATTCTTTGGTGAATCTGTTTGTTCCAAGCGGGAAAAGCTTGTAGGAAGTTGACTTTGAAGATAAACACACAGCTAGTGTTTTACAAAGTGAATTGTACTTTCTTGGCATTTAAGCTTAGTTTTAAGTAGTTCTAGATGGTAAAAAGCATACTTTTTATATAGACTAAAAATCCTTTTCCCAATCTCAATCTCTCATTCTCTGGCAAATTCTGTTCCTTCCAAGCAGGAAAAGCTTGTAGGAACTTGACTTTGAAGCTGAACACACAGCTAGTGATTTGCAAAGTGAAAGGTGTTACTTGGCAAACAAGCTTAGTTTTAAGTGGTTCTAGAGGGTAAAAAGCACACTTTTCAATATAGACAAAACATGGGTTTCCCAGTCTGAATCGAACTTTCTTTGGAGAATTCTGTTCGTTCAACCAGGAAAAGCTTGTAGGAAGTTGCCTTTCAAGAGAAACATACAGCTAGTGTTTTGCAAATTGAATGGTGTTACTTGGCCAATAAGCTTAGTTTTAATTGTTTCTAGAGGGTAAAAAGCAGACTTTTCAATATAGACAAAACATGGATTTCCCAGTTGAATCGAACATTCGTTGGTGAGTCTATTCGTTCCATGCTGGAAAAGCTTGTAGGAAGTTGACTTTGAAGATAAACACACAGCTAGTTTTTTGCAAAGTGAATTGATGTTACTTGGCCAATAAGCTTAGTTTTAAGTGGTTCTAGACGGTAAAAACCATACTTTTTTTTATGGACAAATCATGGGTTTCCTTTCCCAGTCTGAATCAAACATTCTTTTGCGAATCGTGTTCATTCCAAGTGGGAAAGGCTTGTAGGAAGTTGACTTTGAAGATAAACACACAGCTAGTGTTTAGCAAAGTGAATTGCTGTTACTTGGCCAATAAGCTTAATTTTAAGTGGTTCTAGAGGGTAAAAAGCATAGTTTTCTATATAGACAAAACATGCCTTTCGAGTTCTGAATCACACATTCTTAGGCGAATTCTGTTCCATCCAAGTGGGAAAAGCTTGTAGGAATTTGATTTTGAAGATAAACACAGAGCTAGTGATTTGCTAATTGAATGGTGTTACTTGGCGAATATGCTTAGTTTCAAGTGGCTCTAGATGGTAAAAAGCAGACTATTCAATATAGACATAACCGGGTTTTCCCAGTCTGAATTTCTCATTCTTTGGCGAAATCTGTTCATTCGAAGCGGGAAAAACTTATAGGTATGTTGACTTTGAATATAACCACACAGCTAGTGTTTTGCAAAGTGAATTGCTCTTACTTGGCCAATAAGCTTAGTTGTCAGTGGTTCTAGAGGCAAAAAACCAGACTTTAATGTATAGACAAAACATGCATTTCCCAGTCTGAACCACACATTCTTTGGCGAATCGTGTTCGTTCCAAGCGGGAAAATTTGTAGGAAGGTGACTAAGAAGAAAAACACACAGCTAGTGTTTTACGAAGTGAATTGTTCTTACGTGGTGATTAAGCTTAGTATTGAGTGGTCCTAGAAGGCAAAAAGCATACTTTTCTATATAGACAAAACATGCGTTTCCAAGACTGAATCACACATTCGTAGGTGAATCATGTTTGTTCCAAGCGGAAAAAGTTTGGTGGAAGTTGACTTTGAAGATAAACACACAGCGAGTGTTTTGCAAAGTGAATTGTTCTTACTACGCGAATATTCTTAGTTTTAAGTGGTTCTAGAGGGTAAAAAAGCAGACTTTTCTATGTAGACAAAACATGGTTTTCCCAGTCTGGATCTTATTCTTTGGGGAATTTTGTTCAATGCAAGCGAGAAAAGCTTGTAGGAACTTGAAGTTGAAGATAAACACACAGCTGGTGTTTTGGAAAGTGAATTGCTGTTACTTGGCCAATACATTTAGTTTTCAGTGGTGCTAGACGGTAAAAAGCAGACTTTTCAGTATAGAAAAAACATGGTTTTCCCAGTCTGAATCTCTCATTCTTGGGCGAATTCTGTTCATCCAAGCAGGAAAAGCTTGTAGGAAGTTGACTTTGAAGACAGACACACAGCTAGTATTTTAGAAAGTGAATTGCTGTTGCTTGGCCAATAAGCTTTGTTTTAAACGGTCCTAGAAGGCAAAAAGCATACTTTTCTATATAGAAAAAAAGTGTGTTTCCCTGTCTGAATCAAACATTCTCAGGCGAATTCTGTTTGTTCCAAGAGGGAAAAGCTTGTAAGAACTTGACTTTGAAGATAAACACACAGCTAGTGATTTGCAAAGTGAAAGGTGTTACTTGGTGAATAAGATTAGTTTTAAGTGGTTCTAGAGAGTAAAAAGCAGACTTTTCAAGATAGACAAAACATGGTTTTCCCAGTCTGAATCGAACATTCTTTGGTGAATTCTGTTCATTCCTAGCCAGAAAAGCTTGTAGGAACTTGACTTTGAGGATAAAAAAACAGCCTTTTTTTTTCGCTTTACAAAGTGAATTGTTCTTACTTGGCGATTAAGCTTAGTTTTAAGTAGTTCTAGATGGTAAAAAGCATACCTTTCAATATGGACAAAACATGGGTTTCCTTTCCCAGTCTGACTTGAACATTCTTTGGTGAATCTGTTTGTTCCAAGCGGGAAATGCTTGTAGGAAGTTGACTTTGAAGATAAACAAACAGCTAGTGTTTTACAAAGTGAATTGTACTTTCTTGGCATTTAAGCTTAGTTTTAAGTAGTTCTAGATGGTAAAAAGCATACTTTTTATATAGACTAAAAATCCTTTTCCCAATCTCAATCTCTCATTCTCTGGCAAATTCTGTTCCTTCCAAGCAGGAAAAGCTTGTAGGAACTTGACTTTGAAGCTGAACACACAGCTAGTGATTTGCAAAGTGAAAGGTGTTACTTGGCAAACAAGCTTAGTTTTAAGTGGTTCTAGAGGGTAAAAAGCACACTTTTCAATATAGACAAAACATGGGTTTCCCAGTCTGAATCGAACTTTCTTTGGAGAATTCTGTTCGTTCAACCAGGAAAAGCTTGTAGGAAGTTGCCTTTCAAGAGAAACATACAGCTAGTGTTTTGCAAATTGAATGGTGTTACTTGGCCAATAAGCTTAGTTTTAATTGTTTCTAGAGGGTAAAAAGCAGACTTTTCAATATAGACAAAACATGGATTTCCCAGTTGAATCGAACATTCGTTGGTGAGTCTATTCGTTCCATGCTGGAAAAGCTTGTAGGAAGTTGACTTTGAAGATAAACACACAGCTAGTTTTTTGCAAAGTGAATTGATGTTACTTGGCCAATAAGCTTAGTTTTAAGTGGTTCTAGACGGTAAAAACCATACTTTTTTTTATGGACAAATCATGGGTTTCCTTTCCCAGTCTGAATCAAACATTCTTTTGCGAATCGTGTTCATTCCAAGTGGGAAAGGCTTGTAGGAAGTTGACTTTGAAGATAAACACACAGCTAGTGTTTAGCAAAGTGAATTGCTGTTACTTGGCCAATAAGCTTAATTTTAAGTGGTTCTAGAGGGTAAAAAGCATAGTTTTCTATATAGACAAAACATGCCTTTCGAGTTCTGAATCACACATTCTTAGGCGAATTCTGTTCCATCCAAGTGGGAAAAGCTTGTAGGAATTTGATTTTGAAGATAAACACAGAGCTAGTGATTTGCTAATTGAATGGTGTTACTTGGCAAATATGCTTAGTTTCAAGTGGCTCTAGATGGTAAAAAGCAGACTATTCAATATAGACATAACCGGGTTTTCCCAGTCTGAATTTCTCATTCTTTGGCGAAATCTGTTCATTCGAAGCGGGAAAAACTTATAGGTATGTTGACTTTGAATATAACCACACAGCTAGTGTTTTGCAAAGTGAATTGCTCTTACTTGGCCAATAAGCTTAGTTGTCAGTGGTTCTAGAGGCAAAAAACCAGACTTTAATGTATAGACAAAACATGCATTTCCCAGTCTGAACCACACATTCTTTGGCGAATCGTGTTCGTTCCAAGCGGGAAAATTTGTAGGAAGGTGACTAAGAAGAAAAACACACAGCTAGTGTTTTACGAAGTGAATTGTTCTTACGTGGTGATTAAGCTTAGTATTGAGTGGTCCTAGAAGGCAAAAAGCATACTTTTCTATATAGACAAAACATGCGTTTCCAAGACTGAATCACACATTCGTAGGTGAATCATGTTTGTTCCAAGCGGAAAAAGTTTGGTGGAAGTTGACTTTGAAGATAAACACACAGCGAGTGTTTTGCAAAGTGAATTGTTCTTACTACGCGAATATTCTTAGTTTTAAGTGGTTCTAGAGGGTAAAAAAGCAGACTTTTCTATGTAGACAAAACATGGTTTTCCCAGTCTGGATCTTATTCTTTGGGGAATTTTGTTCAATGCAAGCGAGAAAAGCTTGTAGGAACTTGAAGTTGAAGATAAACACACAGCTGGTGTTTTGGAAAGTGAATTGCTGTTACTTGGCCAATACATTTAGTTTTCAGTGGTGCTAGACGGTAAAAAGCAGACTTTTCAGTATAGAAAAAACATGGTTTTCCCAGTCTGAATCTCTCATTCTTGGGCGAATTCTGTTCATCCAAGCAGGAAAAGCTTGTAGGAAGTTGACTTTGAAGACAGACACACAGCTAGTATTTTAGAAAGTGAATTGCTGTTGCTTGGCCAATAAGCTTTGTTTTAAACGGTCCTAGAAGGCAAAAAGCATACTTTTCTATATAGAAAAAAAGTGTGTTTCCCTGTCTGAATCAAACATTCTCAGGCGAATTCTGTTTGTTCCAAGAGGGAAAAGCTTGTAAGAACTTGACTTTGAAGATAAACACACAGCTAGTGATTTGCAAAGTGAAAGGTGTTACTTGGTGAATAAGATTAGTTTTAAGTGGTTCTAGAGAGTAAAAAGCAGACTTTTCAAGATAGACAAAACATGGTTTTCCCAGTCTGAATCGAACATTCTTTGGTGAATTCTGTTCATTCCTAGCCAGAAAAGCTTGTAGGAACTTGACTTTGAGGATAAAAAAACAGCCTTTTTTTTTCGCTTTACAAAGTGAATTGTTCTTACTTGGCGATTAAGCTTAGTTTTAAGTAGTTCTAGATGGTAAAAAGCATACCTTTCAATATGGACAAAACATGGGTTTCCTTTCCCAGTCTGACTTGAACATTCTTTGGTGAATCTGTTTGTTCCAAGCGGGAAAAGCTTGTAGGAAGTTGACTTTGAAGATAAACACACAGCTAGTGTTTTACAAAGTGAATTGTTCTTTCTTGGCAATTAAGCTTAGTTTTAAGTAGTTCTAGATGGTAAAAAGCATACTTTTTATATAGACTAAAAATCCTTTTCCCAATCTCAATCTCTCATTCTCTGGCAAATTCTGTTCCTTCCAAGCAGGAAAAGCTTGTAGGAACTTGACTTTGAAGCTGAACACACAGCTAGTGATTTGCAAAGTGAAAGGTGTTACTTGGCAAACAAGCTTAGTTTTAAGTGGTTCTAGAGGGTAAAAAGCACACTTTTCAATATAGACAAAACATGGGTTTCCCAGTCTGAATCGAACTTTCTTTGGAGAATTCTGTTCGTTCAACCAGGAAAAGCTTGCAGGAAGTTGCCTTTCAAGAGAAACATACAGCTAGTGTTTTGCAAATTGAATGGTGTTACTTGGCCAATAAGCTTAGTTTTAATTGTTTCTAGAGGGTAAAAAGCAGACTTTTCAATATAGACAAAACATGGATTTCCCAGTTGAATCGAACATTCGTTGGTGAGTCTATTCGTTCCATGCTGGAAAAGCTTGTAGGAAGTTGACTTTGAAGATAAACACACAGCTAGTTTTTTGCAAAGTGAATTGATGTTACTTGGCCAATAAGCTTAGTTTTAAGTGGTTCTAGACGGTAAAAACCATACTTTTTTTTATGGACAAATCATGGGTTTCCTTTCCCAGTCTGAATCAAACATTCTTTTGCGAATCGTGTTCATTCCAAGTGGGAAAGGCTTGTAGGAAGTTGACTTTGAAGATAAACACACAGCTAGTGTTTAGCAAAGTGAATTGCTGTTACTTGGCCAATAAGCTTAATTTTAAGTGGTTCTAGAGGGTAAAAAGCATAGTTTTCTATATAGACAAAACATGCCTTTCGAGTTCTGAATCACACATTCTTAGGCGAATTCTGTTCCATCCAAGTGGGAAAAGCTTGTAGGAATTTGATTTTGAAGATAAACACAGAGCTAGTGATTTGCTAATTGAATGGTGTTACTTGGCGAATATGCTTAGTTTCAAGTGGCTCTAGATGGTAAAAAGCAGACTATTCAATATAGACATAACCGGGTTTTCCCAGTCTGAATTTCTCATTCTTTGGCGAAATCTGTTCATTCGAAGCGGGAAAAACTTATAGGTATGTTGACTTTGAATATAACCACACAGCTAGTGTTTTGCAAAGTGAATTGCTCTTACTTGGCCAATAAGCTTAGTTGTCAGTGGTTCTAGAGGCAAAAAACCAGACTTTAATGTATAGACAAAACATGCATTTCCCAGTCTGAACCACACATTCTTTGGCGAATCGTGTTCGTTCCAAGCGGGAAAATTTGTAGGAAGGTGACTAAGAAGAAAAACACACAGCTAGTGTTTTACGAAGTGAATTGTTCTTACGTGGTGATTAAGCTTAGTATTGAGTGGTCCTAGAAGGCAAAAAGCAGACTTTTCTATATAGACAAAACTTGCGTTTCCAAGACTGAATCACACATTCGTAGGTGAATCATGTTTGTTCCAAGCGGAAAAAGTTTGGTGGAAGTTGACTTTGAAGATAAACACACAGCGAGTGTTTTGCAAAGTGAATTGTTCTTACTACGCGAATATTCTTAGTTTTAAGTGGTTCTAGAGGGTAAAAAAGCAGACTTTTCTATGTAGACAAAACATGGTTTTCCCAGTCTGGTTCATATTCTTTGGGGAATTTTGTTCAATCCAAGCGAGAAAAGCTTGTAGGAACTTGAAGTTGAAGATAAACACACAGCTGGTGTTTTGGAAAGTGAATTGCTGTTACTTGGCCAATACATTTAGTTTTCAGTGGTGCTAGACGGTAAAAAGCAGACTTTTCAGTATAGAAAAAACATGGTTTTCCCAGTCTGAATCTCTCATTCTTGGGCGAATTCTGTTCATCCAAGCAGGAAAAGCTTGTAGGAAGTTGACTTTGAAGACAGACACACAGCTAGTATTTTAGAAAGTGAATTGCTGTTGCTTGGCCAATAAGCTTTGTTTTAAACGGTCCTAGAAGGCAAAAAGCATACTTTTCTATATAGAAAAAAAGTGTGTTTCCCTGTCTGAATCAAACATTCTCAGGCGAATTCTGTTTGTTCCAAGAGGGAAAAGCTTGTAAGAACTTGACTTTGAAGATAAACACACAGCTAGTGATTTGCAAAGTGAAAGGTGTTACTTGGTGAATAAGATTAGTTTTAAGTGGTTCTAGAGAGTAAAAAGCAGACTTTTCAAGATAGACAAAACATGGTTTTCCCAGTCTGAATCGAACATTCTTTGGTGAATTCTGTTCATTCCTAGCCAGAAAAGCTTGTAGGAACTTGACTTTGAGGATAAAAAAACAGCCTTTTTTTTTCGCTTTACAAAGTGAATTGTTCTTACTTGGCGATTAAGCTTAGTTTTAAGTAGTTCTAGATGGTAAAAAGCATACCTTTCAATATGGACAAAACATGGGTTTCCTTTCCCAGTCTGACTTGAACATTCTTTGGTGAATCTGTTTGTTCCAAGCGGGAAATGCTTGTAGGAAGTTGACTTTGAAGATAAACACACAGCTAGTGTTTTACAAAGTGAATTGTTCTTTCTTGGCAATTAAGCTTAGTTTTAAGTAGTTCTAGATGGTAAAAAGCATACTTTTTATATAGACTAAAAATCCTTTTCCCAATCTCAATCTCTCATTCTCTGGCAAATTCTGTTCCTTCCAAGCAGGAAAAGCTTGTAGGAACTTGACTTTGAAGCTGAACACACAGCTAGTGATTTGCAAAGTGAAAGGTGTTACTTGGCAAACAAGCTTAGTTTTAAGTGGTTCTAGAGGGTAAAAAGCACACTTTTCAATATAGACAAAACATGGGTTTCCCAGTCTGAATCGAACTTTCTTTGGAGAATTCTGTTCGTTCAACCAGGAAAAGCTTGTAGGAAGTTGCCTTTCAAGAGAAACATACAGCTAGTGTTTTGCAAATTGAATGGTGTTACTTGGCCAATAAGCTTAGTTTTAATTGTTTCTAGAGGGTAAAAAGCAGACTTTTCAATATAGACAAAACATGGATTTCCCAGTGAATCGAACATTCGTTGGTGAGTCTATTCGTTCCATGCTGGAAAAGCTTGTAGGAAGTTGACTTTGAAGATAAACACACAGCTAGTTTTTTGCAAAGTGAATTGATGTTACTTGGCCAATAAGCTTAGTTTTAAGTGGTTCTAGACGGTAAAAACCATACTTTTTTTTATGGACAAATCATGGGTTTCCTTTCCCAGTCTGAATCAAACATTCTTTTGCGAATCGTGTTCATTCCAAGTGGGAAAGGCTTGTAGGAAGTTGACTTTGAAGATAAACACACAGCTAGTGTTTAGCAAAGTGAATTGCTATTACTTGGCCAATAAGCTTAATTTTAAGTGGTTCTAGAGGGTAAAAAGCATAGTTTTCTATATAGACAAAACATGCCTTTCGAGTTCTGAATCACACATTCTTAGGCGAATTCTGTTCCATCCAAGTGGGAAAAGCTTGTAGGAATTTGATTTTGAAGATAAACACAGAGCTAGTGATTTGCTAATTGAATGGTGTTACTTGGCGAATATGCTTAGTTTCAAGTGGCTCTAGATGGTAAAAAGCAGACTATTCAATATAGACATAACCGGGTTTTCCCAGTCTGAATTTCTCATTCTTTGGCGAAATCTGTTCATTCGAAGCGGGAAAAACTTATAGGTATGTTGACTTTGAATATAACCACACAGCTAGTGTTTTGCAAAGTGAATTGCTCTTACTTGGCCAATAAGCTTAGTTGTCAGTGGTTCTAGAGGCAAAAAACCAGACTTTAATGTATAGACAAAACATGCATTTCCCAGTCTGAACCACACATTCTTTGGCGAATCGTGTTCGTTCCAAGCGGGAAAATTTATAGGAAGGTGACTAAGAAGAAAAACACACAGCTAGTGTTTTACGAAGTGAATTGTTCTTACGTGGTGATTAAGCTTAGTATTGAGTGGTCCTAGAAGGCAAAAAGCATACTTTTCTATATAGACAAAACATGCGTTTCCAAGACTGAATCACACATTCGTAGGTGAATCATGTTTGTTCCAAGCGGAAAAAGTTTGGTGGAAGTTGACTTTGAAGATAAACACACAGCGAGTGTTTTGCAAAGTGAATTGTTCTTACTACGCGAATATTCTTAGTTTTAAGTGGTTCTAGAGGGTAAAAAAGCAGACTTTTCTATGTAGACAAAACATGGTTTTCCCAGTCTGGATCTTATTCTTTGGGGAATTTTGTTCAATGCAAGCGAGAAAAGCTTGTAGGAACTTGAAGTTGAAGATAAACACACAGCTGGTGTTTTGGAAAGTGAATTGCTGTTACTTGGCCAATACATTTAGTTTTCAGTGGTGCTAGACGGTAAAAAGCAGACTTTTCAGTATAGAAAAAACATGGTTTTCCCAGTCTGAATCTCTCATTCTTGGGCGAATTCTGTTCATCCAAGCAGGAAAAGCTTGTAGGAAGTTGACTTTGAAGACAGACACACAGCTAGTATTTTAGAAAGTGAATTGCTGTTGCTTGGCCAATAAGCTTTGTTTTAAACGGTCCTAGAAGGCAAAAAGCATACTTTTCTATATAGAAAAAAAGTGTGTTTCCCTGTCTGAATCAAACATTCTCAGGCGAATTCTGTTTGTTCCAAGAGGGAAAAGCTTGTAAGAACTTGACTTTGAAGATAAACACACAGCTAGTGATTTGCAAAGTGAAAGGTGTTACTTGGTGAATAAGATTAGTTTTAAGTGGTTCTAGAGAGTAAAAAGCAGACTTTTCAAGATAGACAAAACATGGTTTTCCCAGTCTGAATCGAACATTCTTTGGTGAATTCTGTTCATTCCTAGCCAGAAAAGCTTGTAGGAACTTGACTTTGAGGATAAAAAAACAGCCTTTTTTTTTTCGCTTTACAAAGTGAATTGTTCTTACTTGGCGATTAAGCTTAGTTTTAAGTAGTTCTAGATGGTAAAAAGCATACCTTTCAATATGGACAAAACATGGGTTTCCTTTCCCAGTCTGACTTGAACATTCTTTGGTGAATCTGTTTGTTCCAAGCGGGAAAAGCTTGTAGGAAGTTGACTTTGAAGATAAACACATAGCTAGTGTTTTACAAAGTGAATTGTTCTTTCTTGGCAATTAAGCTTAGTTTTAAGTAGTTCTAGATGGTAAAAAGCATACTTTTTATATAGACTAAAAATCCTTTTCCCAATCTCAATCTCTCATTCTCTGGCAAATTCTGTTCCTTCCAAGCAGGAAAAGCTTGTAGGAACTTGACTTTGAAGCTGAACACACAGCTAGTGATTTGCAAAGTGAAAGGTGTTACTTGGCAAACAAGCTTAGTTTTAAGTGGTTCTAGAGGGTAAAAAGCACACTTTTCAATATAGACAAAACATGGGTTTCCCAGTCTGAATCGAACTTTCTTTGGAGAATTCTGTTCGTTCAACCAGGAAAAGCTTGCAGGAAGTTGCCTTTCAAGAGAAACATACAGCTAGTGTTTTGCAAATTGAATGGTGTTACTTGGCCAATAAGCTTAGTTTTAATTGTTTCTAGAGGGTAAAAAGCAGACTTTTCAATATAGACAAAACATGGATTTCCCAGTTGAATCGAACATTCGTTGGTGAGTCTATTCGTTCCATGCTGGAAAAGCTTGTAGGAAGTTGACTTTGAAGATAAACACACAGCTAGTTTTTTGCAAAGTGAATTGATGTTACTTGGCCAATAAGCTTAGTTTTAAGTGGTTCTAGACGGTAAAAACCATACTTTTTTTTATGGACAAATCATGGGTTTCCTTTCCCAGTCTGAATCAAACATTCTTTTGCGAATCGTGTTCATTCCAAGTGGGAAAGGCTTGTAGGAAGTTGACTTTGAAGATAAACACACAGCTAGTGTTTAGCAAAGTGAATTGCTGTTACTTGGCCAATAAGCTTAATTTTAAGTGGTTCTAGAGGGTAAAAAGCATAGTTTTCTATATAGACAAAACATGCCTTTCGAGTTCTGAATCACACATTCTTAGGCGAATTCTGTTCCATCCAAGTGGGAAAAGCTTGTAGGAATTTGATTTTGAAGATAAACACAGAGCTAGTGATTTGCTAATTGAATGGTGTTACTTGGCGAATATGCTTAGTTTCAAGTGGCTCTAGATGGTAAAAAGCAGACTATTCAATATAGACATAACCGGGTTTTCCCAGTCTGAATTTCTCATTCTTTGGCGAAATCTGTTCATTCGAAGCGGGAAAAACTTATAGGTATGTTGACTTTGAATATAACCACACAGCTAGTGTTTTGCAAAGTGAATTGCTCTTACTTGGCCAATAAGCTTAGTTGTCAGTGGTTCTAGAGGCAAAAAACCAGACTTTAATGTATAGACAAAACATGCATTTCCCAGTCTGAACCACACATTCTTTGGCGAATCGTGTTCGTTCCAAGCGGGAAAATTTATAGGAAGGTGACTAAGAAGAAAAACACACAGCTAGTGTTTTACGAAGTGAATTGTTCTTACGTGGTGATTAAGCTTAGTATTGAGTGGTCCTAGAAGGCAAAAAGCATACTTTTCTATATAGACAAAACATGCGTTTCCAAGACTGAATCACACATTCGTAGGTGAATCATGTTTGTTCCAAGCGGAAAAAGTTTGGTGGAAGTTGACTTTGAAGATAAACACACAGCGAGTGTTTTGCAAAGTGAATTGTTCTTACTACGCGAATATTCTTAGTTTTAAGTGGTTCTAGAGGGTAAAAAAGCAGACTTTTCTATGTAGACAAAACATGGTTTTCCCAGTCTGGATCTTATTCTTTGGGGAATTTTGTTCAATCCAAGCGAGAAAAGCTTGTAGGAACTTGAAGTTGAAGATAAACACACAGCTGGTGTTTTGGAAAGTGAATTGCTGTTACTTGGCCAATACATTTAGTTTTCAGTGGTGCTAGACGGTAAAAAGCAGACTTTTCAGTATAGAAAAAACATGGTTTTCCCAGTCTGAATCTCTCATTCTTGGGCGAATTCTGTTCATCCAAGCAGGAAAAGCTTGTAGGAAGTTGACTTTGAAGACAGACACACAGCTAGTATTTTAGAAAGTGAATTGCTGTTGCTTGGCCAATAAGCTTTGTTTTAAACGGTCCTAGAAGGCAAAAAGCATACTTTTCTATATAGAAAAAAAGTGTGTTTCCCTGTCTGAATCAAACATTCTCAGGCGAATTCTGTTTGTTCCAAGAGGGAAAAGCTTGTAAGAACTTGACTTTGAAGATAAACACACAGCTAGTGATTTGCAAAGTGAAAGGTGTTACTTGGTGAATAAGATTAGTTTTAAGTGGTTCTAGAGAGTAAAAAGCAGACTTTTCAAGATAGACAAAACATGGTTTTCCCAGTCTGAATCGAACATTCTTTGGTGAATTCTGTTCATTCCTAGCCAGAAAAGCTTGTAGGAACTTGACTTTGAGGATAAAAAAACAGCCTTTTTTTTTTCGCTTTACAAAGTGAATTGTTCTTACTTGGCGATTAAGCTTAGTTTTAAGTAGTTCTAGATGGTAAAAAGCATACCTTTCAATATGGACAAAACATGGGTTTCCTTTCCCAGTCTGACTTGAACATTCTTTGGTGAATCTGTTTGTTCCAAGCGGGAAAAGCTTGTAGGAAGTTGACTTTGAAGATAAACACATAGCTAGTGTTTTACAAAGTGAATTGTTCTTTCTTGGCAATTAAGCTTAGTTTTAAGTAGTTCTAGATGGTAAAAAGCATACTTTTTATATAGACTAAAAATCCTTTTCCCAATCTCAATCTCTCATTCTCTGGCAAATTCTGTTCCTTCCAAGCAGGAAAAGCTTGTAGGAACTTGACTTTGAAGCTGAACACACAGCTAGTGATTTGCAAAGTGAAAGGTGTTACTTGGCAAACAAGCTTAGTTTTAAGTGGTTCTAGAGGGTAAAAAGCACACTTTTCAATATAGACAAAACATGGGTTTCCCAGTCTGAATCGAACTTTCTTTGGAGAATTCTGTTCGTTCAACCAGGAAAAGCTTGCAGGAAGTTGCCTTTCAAGAGAAACATACAGCTAGTGTTTTGCAAATTGAATGGTGTTACTTGGCCAATAAGCTTAGTTTTAATTGTTTCTAGAGGGTAAAAAGCAGACTTTTCAATATAGACAAAACATGGATTTCCCAGTTGAATCGAACATTCGTTGGTGAGTCTATTCGTTCCATGCTGGAAAAGCTTGTAGGAAGTTGACTTTGAAGATAAACACACAGCTAGTTTTTTGCAAAGTGAATTGATGTTACTTGGCCAATAAGCTTAGTTTTAAGTGGTTCTAGACGGTAAAAACCATACTTTTTTTTATGGACAAATCATGGGTTTCCTTTCCCAGTCTGAATCAAACATTCTTTTGCGAATCGTGTTCATTCCAAGTGGGAAAGGCTTGTAGGAAGTTGACTTTGAAGATAAACACACAGCTAGTGTTTAGCAAAGTGAATTGCTGTTACTTGGCCAATAAGCTTAATTTTAAGTGGTTCTAGAGGGTAAAAAGCATAGTTTTCTATATAGACAAAACATGCCTTTCGAGTTCTGAATCACACATTCTTAGGCGAATTCTGTTCCATCCAAGTGGGAAAAGCTTGTAGGAATTTGATTTTGAAGATAAACACAGAGCTAGTGATTTGCTAATTGAATGGTGTTACTTGGCGAATATGCTTAGTTTCAAGTGGCTCTAGATGGTAAAAAGCAGACTATTCAATATAGACATAACCGGGTTTTCCCAGTCTGAATTTCTCATTCTTTGGCGAAATCTGTTCATTCGAAGCGGGAAAAACTTATAGGTATGTTGACTTTGAATATAACCACACAGCTAGTGTTTTGCAAAGTGAATTGCTCTTACTTGGCCAATAAGCTTAGTTGTCAGTGGTTCTAGAGGCAAAAAACCAGACTTTAATGTATAGACAAAACATGCATTTCCCAGTCTGAACCACACATTCTTTGGCGAATCGTGTTCGTTCCAAGCGGGAAAATTTGTAGGAAGGTGACTAAGAAGAAAAACACACAGCTAGTGTTTTACGAAGTGAATTGTTCTTACGTGGTGATTAAGCTTAGTATTGAGTGGTCCTAGAAGGCAAAAAGCATACTTTTCTATATAGACAAAACATGCGTTTCCAAGACTGAATCACACATTCGTAGGTGAATCATGTTTGTTCCAAGCGGAAAAAGTTTGGTGGAAGTTGACTTTGAAGATAAACACACAGCGAGTGTTTTGCAAAGTGAATTGTTCTTACTACGCGAATATTCTTAGTTTTAAGTGGTTCTAGAGGGTAAAAAAGCAGACTTTTCTATGTAGACAAAACATGGTTTTCCCAGTCTGGTTCATATTCTTTGGGGAATTTTGTTCAATGCAAGCGAGAAAAGCTTGTAGGAACTTGAAGTTGAAGATAAACACACAGCTGGTGTTTTGGAAAGTGAATTGCTGTTACTTGGCCAATACATTTAGTTTTCAGTGGTGCTAGACGGTAAAAAGCAGACTTTTCAGTATAGAAAAAACATGGTTTTCCCAGTCTGAATCTCTCATTCTTGGGCGAATTCTGTTCATCCAAGCAGGAAAAGCTTGTAGGAAGTTGACTTTGAAGACAGACACACAGCTAGTATTTTAGAAAGTGAATTGCTGTTGCTTGGCCAATAAGCTTTGTTTTAAACGGTCCTAGAAGGCAAAAAGCATACTTTTCTATATAGAAAAAAAGTGTGTTTCCCTGTCTGAATCAAACATTCTCAGGCGAATTCTGTTTGTTCCAAGAGGGAAAAGCTTGTAAGAACTTGACTTTGAAGATAAACACACAGCTAGTGATTTGCAAAGTGAAAGGTGTTACTTGGTGAATAAGATTAGTTTTAAGTGGTTCTAGAGAGTAAAAAGCAGACTTTTCAAGATAGACAAAACATGGTTTTCCCAGTCTGAATCGAACATTCTTTGGTGAATTCTGTTCATTCCTAGCCAGAAAAGCTTGTAGGAACTTGACTTTGAGGATAAAAAAACAGCCTTTTTTTTTCGCTTTACAAAGTGAATTGTTCTTACTTGGCGATTAAGCTTAGTTTTAAGTAGTTCTAGATGGTAAAAAGCATACCTTTCAATATGGACAAAACATGGGTTTCCTTTCCCAGTCTGACTTGAACATTCTTTGGTGAATCTGTTTGTTCCAAGCGGGAAAAGCTTGTAGGAAGTTGACTTTGAAGATAAACACACAGCTAGTGTTTTACAAAGTGAATTGTTCTTTCTTGGCAATTAAGCTTAGTTTTAAGTAGTTCTAGATGGTAAAAAGCATACTTTTTATATAGACTAAAAATCCTTTTCCCAATCTCAATCTCTCATTCTCTGGCAAATTCTGTTCCTTCCAAGCAGGAAAAGCTTGTAGGAACTTGACTTTGAAGCTGAACACACAGCTAGTGATTTGCAAAGTGAAAGGTGTTACTTGGCAAACAAGCTTAGTTTTAAGTGGTTCTAGAGGGTAAAAAGCACACTTTTCAATATAGACAAAACATGGGTTTCCCAGTCTGAATCGAACTTTCTTTGGAGAATTCTGTTCGTTCAACCAGGAAAAGCTTGTAGGAAGTTGCCTTTCAAGAGAAACATACAGCTAGTGTTTTGCAAATTGAATGGTGTTACTTGGCCAATAAGCTTAGTTTTAATTGTTTCTAGAGGGTAAAAAGCAGACTTTTCAATATAGACAAAACATGGATTTCCCAGTGAATCGAACATTCGTTGGTGAGTCTATTCGTTCCATGCTGGAAAAGCTTGTAGGAAGTTGACTTTGAAGATAAACACACAGCTAGTTTTTTGCAAAGTGAATTGATGTTACTTGGCCAATAAGCTTAGTTTTAAGTGGTTCTAGACGGTAAAAACCATACTTTTTTTTATGGACAAATCATGGGTTTCCTTTCCCAGTCTGAATCAAACATTCTTTTGCGAATCGTGTTCATTCCAAGTGGGAAAGGCTTGTAGGAAGTTGACTTTGAAGATAAACACACAGCTAGTGTTTAGCAAAGTGAATTGCTATTACTTGGCCAATAAGCTTAATTTTAAGTGGTTCTAGAGGGTAAAAAGCATAGTTTTCTATATAGACAAAACATGCCTTTCGAGTTCTGAATCACACATTCTTAGGCGAATTCTGTTCCATCCAAGTGGGAAAAGCTTGTAGGAATTTGATTTTGAAGATAAACACAGAGCTAGTGATTTGCTAATTGAATGGTGTTACTTGGCGAATATGCTTAGTTTCAAGTGGCTCTAGATGGTAAAAAGCAGACTATTCAATATAGACATAACCGGGTTTTCCCAGTCTGAATTTCTCATTCTTTGGCGAAATCTGTTCATTCGAAGCGGGAAAAACTTATAGGTATGTTGACTTTGAATATAACCACACAGCTAGTGTTTTGCAAAGTGAATTGCTCTTACTTGGCCAATAAGCTTAGTTGTCAGTGGTTCTAGAGGCAAAAAACCAGACTTTAATGTATAGACAAAACATGCATTTCCCAGTCTGAACCACACATTCTTTGGCGAATCGTGTTCGTTCCAAGCGGGAAAATTTATAGGAAGGTGACTAAGAAGAAAAACACACAGCTAGTGTTTTACGAAGTGAATTGTTCTTACGTGGTGATTAAGCTTAGTATTGAGTGGTCCTAGAAGGCAAAAAGCATACTTTTCTATATAGACAAAACATGCGTTTCCAAGACTGAATCACACATTCGTAGGTGAATCATGTTTGTTCCAAGCGGAAAAAGTTTGGTGGAAGTTGACTTTGAAGATAAACACACAGCGAGTGTTTTGCAAAGTGAATTGTTCTTACTACGCGAATATTCTTAGTTTTAAGTGGTTCTAGAGGGTAAAAAAGCAGACTTTTCTATGTAGACAAAACATGGTTTTCCCAGTCTGGATCTTATTCTTTGGGGAATTTTGTTCAATGCAAGCGAGAAAAGCTTGTAGGAACTTGAAGTTGAAGATAAACACACAGCTGGTGTTTTGGAAAGTGAATTGCTGTTACTTGGCCAATACATTTAGTTTTCAGTGGTGCTAGACGGTAAAAAGCAGACTTTTCAGTATAGAAAAAACATGGTTTTCCCAGTCTGAATCTCTCATTCTTGGGCGAATTCTGTTCATCCAAGCAGGAAAAGCTTGTAGGAAGTTGACTTTGAAGACAGACACACAGCTAGTATTTTAGAAAGTGAATTGCTGTTGCTTGGCCAATAAGCTTTGTTTTAAACGGTCCTAGAAGGCAAAAAGCATACTTTTCTATATAGAAAAAAAGTGTGTTTCCCTGTCTGAATCAAACATTCTCAGGCGAATTCTGTTTGTTCCAAGAGGGAAAAGCTTGTAAGAACTTGACTTTGAAGATAAACACACAGCTAGTGATTTGCAAAGTGAAAGGTGTTACTTGGTGAATAAGATTAGTTTTAAGTGGTTCTAGAGAGTAAAAAGCAGACTTTTCAAGATAGACAAAACATGGTTTTCCCAGTCTGAATCGAACATTCTTTGGTGAATTCTGTTCATTCCTAGCCAGAAAAGCTTGTAGGAACTTGACTTTGAGGATAAAAAAACAGCCTTTTTTTTTTCGCTTTACAAAGTGAATTGTTCTTACTTGGCGATTAAGCTTAGTTTTAAGTAGTTCTAGATGGTAAAAAGCATACCTTTCAATATGGACAAAACATGGGTTTCCTTTCCCAGTCTGACTTGAACATTCTTTGGTGAATCTGTTTGTTCCAAGCGGGAAAAGCTTGTAGGAAGTTGACTTTGAAGATAAACACATAGCTAGTGTTTTACAAAGTGAATTGTTCTTTCTTGGCAATTAAGCTTAGTTTTAAGTAGTTCTAGATGGTAAAAAGCATACTTTTTATATAGACTAAAAATCCTTTTCCCAATCTCAATCTCTCATTCTCTGGCAAATTCTGTTCCTTCCAAGCAGGAAAAGCTTGTAGGAACTTGACTTTGAAGCTGAACACACAGCTAGTGATTTGCAAAGTGAAAGGTGTTACTTGGCAAACAAGCTTAGTTTTAAGTGGTTCTAGAGGGTAAAAAGCACACTTTTCAATATAGACAAAACATGGGTTTCCCAGTCTGAATCGAACTTTCTTTGGAGAATTCTGTTCGTTCAACCAGGAAAAGCTTGCAGGAAGTTGCCTTTCAAGAGAAACATACAGCTAGTGTTTTGCAAATTGAATGGTGTTACTTGGCCAATAAGCTTAGTTTTAATTGTTTCTAGAGGGTAAAAAGCAGACTTTTCAATATAGACAAAACATGGATTTCCCAGTTGAATCGAACATTCGTTGGTGAGTCTATTCGTTCCATGCTGGAAAAGCTTGTAGGAAGTTGACTTTGAAGATAAACACACAGCTAGTTTTTTGCAAAGTGAATTGATGTTACTTGGCCAATAAGCTTAGTTTTAAGTGGTTCTAGACGGTAAAAACCATACTTTTTT
The DNA here is from genome assembly GCF_036323735.1 of Rattus norvegicus. NCBI lineage: Eukaryota > Metazoa > Chordata > Mammalia > Rodentia > Muridae > Rattus > Rattus norvegicus. The sequence continues at coordinate 5,502,708 of NC_086021.1, forward strand.
TTATGGACAAATCATGGGTTTCCTTTCCCAGTCTGAATCAAACATTCTTTTGCGAATCGTGTTCATTCCAAGTGGGAAAGGCTTGTAGGAAGTTGACTTTGAAGATAAACACACAGCTAGTGTTTAGCAAAGTGAATTGCTGTTACTTGGCCAATAAGCTTAATTTTAAGTGGTTCTAGAGGGTAAAAAGCATAGTTTTCTATATAGACAAAACATGCCTTTCGAGTTCTGAATCACACATTCTTAGGCGAATTCTGTTCCATCCAAGTGGGAAAAGCTTGTAGGAATTTGATTTTGAAGATAAACACAGAGCTAGTGATTTGCTAATTGAATGGTGTTACTTGGCGAATATGCTTAGTTTCAAGTGGCTCTAGATGGTAAAAAGCAGACTATTCAATATAGACATAACCGGGTTTTCCCAGTCTGAATTTCTCATTCTTTGGCGAAATCTGTTCATTCGAAGCGGGAAAAACTTATAGGTATGTTGACTTTGAATATAACCACACAGCTAGTGTTTTGCAAAGTGAATTGCTCTTACTTGGCCAATAAGCTTAGTTGTCAGTGGTTCTAGAGGCAAAATACCAGACTTTAATGTATAGACAAAACATGCATTTCCCAGTCTGAACCACACATTCTTTGGCGAATCGTGTTCGTTCCAAGCGGGAAAATTTGTAGGAAGGTGACTAAGAAGAAAAACACACAGCTAGTGTTTGACGAAGTGAATTGTTCTTACGTGGTGATTAAGCTTAGTATTGAGTGGTCCTAGAAGGCAAAAAGCATACTTTTCTATATAGACAAAACATGCGTTTCCAAGACTGAATCACACATTCGTAGGTGAATCATGTTTGTTCCAAGCGGAAAAAGTTTGGTGGAAGTTGACTTTGAAGATAAACACACAGCGAGTGTTTTGCAAAGTGAATTGTTCTTACTACGCGAATATTCTTAGTTTTAAGTGGTTCTAGAGGGTAAAAAAGCAGACTTTTCTATGTAGACAAAACATGGTTTTCCCAGTCTGGATCTTATTCTTTGGGGAATTTTGTTCAATGCAAGCGAGAAAAGCTTGTAGGAACTTGAAGTTGAAGATAAACACACAGCTGGTGTTTTGGAAAGTGAATTGCTGTTACTTGGCCAATACATTTAGTTTTCAGTGGTGCTAGACGGTAAAAAGCAGACTTTTCAGTATAGAAAAAACATGGTTTTCCCAGTCTGAATCTCTCATTCTTGGGCGAATTCTGTTCATCCAAGCAGGAAAAGCTTGTAGGAAGTTGACTTTGAAGACAGACACACAGCTAGTATTTTAGAAAGTGAATTGCTGTTGCTTGGCCAATAAGCTTTGTTTTAAACGGTCCTAGAAGGCAAAAAGCATACTTTTCTATATAGAAAAAAAGTGTGTTTCCCTGTCTGAATCAAACATTCTCAGGCGAATTCTGTTTGTTCCAAGAGGGAAAAGCTTGTAAGAACTTGACTTTGAAGATAAACACACAGCTAGTGATTTGCAAAGTGAAAGGTGTTACTTGGTGAATAAGATTAGTTTTAAGTGGTTCTAGAGAGTAAAAAGCAGACTTTTCAAGATAGACAAAACATGGTTTTCCCAGTCTGAATCGAACATTCTTTGGTGAATTCTGTTCATTCCTAGCCAGAAAAGCTTGTAGGAACTTGACTTTGAGGATAAAAAAACAGCCTTTTTTTTTTCGCTTTACAAAGTGAATTGTTCTTACTTGGCGATTAAGCTTAGTTTTAAGTAGTTCTAGATGGTAAAAAGCATACCTTTCAATATGGACAAAACATGGGTTTCCTTTCCCAGTCTGACTTGAACATTCTTTGGTGAATCTGTTTGTTCCAAGCGGGAAAAGCTTGTAGGAAGTTGACTTTGAAGATAAACACATAGCTAGTGTTTTACAAAGTGAATTGTTCTTTCTTGGCAATTAAGCTTAGTTTTAAGTAGTTCTAGATGGTAAAAAGCATACTTTTTATATAGACTAAAAATCCTTTTCCCAATCTCAATCTCTCATTCTCTGGCAAATTCTGTTCCTTCCAAGCAGGAAAAGCTTGTAGGAACTTGACTTTGAAGCTGAACACACAGCTAGTGATTTGCAAAGTGAAAGGTGTTACTTGGCAAACAAGCTTAGTTTTAAGTGGTTCTAGAGGGTAAAAAGCACACTTTTCAATATAGACAAAACATGGGTTTCCCAGTCTGAATCGAACTTTCTTTGGAGAATTCTGTTCGTTCAACCAGGAAAAGCTTGCAGGAAGTTGCCTTTCAAGAGAAACATTCAGCTAGTGTTTTGCAAATTGAATGGTGTTACTTGGCCAATAAGCTTAGTTTTAATTGTTTCTAGAGGGTAAAAAGCAGACTTTTCAATATAGACAAAACATGGATTTCCCAGTTGAATCGAACATTCGTTGGTGAGTCTATTCGTTCCATGCTGGAAAAGCTTGTAGGAAGTTGACTTTGAAGATAAACACACAGCTAGTTTTTTGCAAAGTGAATTGATGTTACTTGGCCAATAAGCTTAGTTTTAAGTGGTTCTAGACGGTAAAAACCATACTTTTTTTTATGGACAAATCATGGGTTTCCTTTCCCAGTCTGAATCAAACATTCTTTTGCGAATCGTGTTCATTCCAAGTGGGAAAGGCTTGTAGGAAGTTGACTTTGAAGATAAACACACAGCTAGTGTTTAGCAAAGTGAATTGCTGTTACTTGGCCAATAAGCTTAATTTTAAGTGGTTCTAGAGGGTAAAAAGCATAGTTTTCTATATAGACAAAACATGCCTTTCGAGTTCTGAATCACACATTCTTAGGCGAATTCTGTTCCATCCAAGTGGGAAAAGCTTGTAGGAATTTGATTTTGAAGATAAACACAGAGCTAGTGATTTGCTAATTGAATGGTGTTACTTGGCGAATATGCTTAGTTTCAAGTGGCTCTAGATGGTAAAAAGCAGACTATTCAATATAGACATAACCGGGTTTTCCCAGTCTGAATTTCTCATTCTTTGGCGAAATCTGTTCATTCGAAGCGGGAAAAACTTATAGGTATGTTGACTTTGAATATAACCACACAGCTAGTGTTTTGCAAAGTGAATTGCTCTTACTTGGCCAATAAGCTTAGTTGTCAGTGGTTCTAGAGGCAAAATACCAGACTTTAATGTATAGACAAAACATGCATTTCCCAGTCTGAACCACACATTCTTTGGCGAATCGTGTTCGTTCCAAGCGGGAAAATTTGTAGGAAGGTGACTAAGAAGAAAAACACACAGCTAGTGTTTGACGAAGTGAATTGTTCTTACGTGGTGATTAAGCTTAGTATTGAGTGGTCCTAGAAGGCAAAAAGCAGACTTTTCTATATAGACAAAACTTGCGTTTCCAAGACTGAATCACACATTCGTAGGTGAATCATGTTTGTTCCAAGCGGAAAAAGTTTGGTGGAAGTTGACTTTGAAGATAAACACACAGCGAGTGTTTTGCAAAGTGAATTGTTCTTACTACGCGAATATTCTTAGTTTTAAGTGGTTCTAGAGGGTAAAAAAGCAGACTTTTCTATGTAGACAAAACATGGTTTTCCCAGTCTGGATCATATTCTTTGGGGAATTTTGTTCAATCCAAGCGAGAAAAGCTTGTAGGAACTTGAAGTTGAAGATAAACACACAGCTGGTGTTTTGGAAAGTGAATTGCTGTTACTTGGCCAATACATTTAGTTTTCAGTGGTGCTAGACGGTAAAAAGCAGACTTTTCAGTATAGAAAAAACATGGTTTTCCCAGTCTGAATCTCTCATTCTTGGGCGAATTCTGTTCATCCAAGCAGGAAAAGCTTGTAGGAAGTTGACTTTGAAGACAGACACACAGCTAGTATTTTAGAAAGTGAATTGCTGTTGCTTGGCCAATAAGCTTTGTTTTAAACGGTCCTAGAAGGCAAAAAGCATACTTTTCTATATAGAAAAAAAGTGTGTTTCCCTGTCTGAATCAAACATTCTCAGGCGAATTCTGTTTGTTCCAAGAGGGAAAAGCTTGTAAGAACTTGACTTTGAAGATAAACACACAGCTAGTGATTTGCAAAGTGAAAGGTGTTACTTGGTGAATAAGATTAGTTTTAAGTGGTTCTAGAGAGTAAAAAGCAGACTTTTCAAGATAGACAAAACATGGTTTTCCCAGTCTGAATCGAACATTCTTTGGTGAATTCTGTTCATTCCTAGCCAGAAAAGCTTGTAGGAACTTGACTTTGAGGATAAAAAAACAGCCTTTTTTTTTCGCTTTACAAAGTGAATTGTTCTTACTTGGCGATTAAGCTTAGTTTTAAGTAGTTCTAGATGGTAAAAAGCATACCTTTCAATATGGACAAAACATGGGTTTCCTTTCCCAGTCTGACTTGAACATTCTTTGGTGAATCTGTTTGTTCCAAGCGGGAAATGCTTGTAGGAAGTTGACTTTGTAGATAAACACACAGCTAGTGTTTTACAAAGTGAATTGTTCTTTCTTGGCAATTAAGCTTAGTTTTAAGTAGTTCTAGATGATAAAAAGCATACTTTTTATATAGACTAAAAATCCTTTTCCCAATCTCAATCTCTCATTCTCTGGCAAATTCTGTTCCTTCCAAGCAGGAAAAGCTTGTAGGAACTTGACTTTGAAGCTGAACACACAGCTAGTGATTTGCAAAGTGAAAGGTGTTACTTGGCAAACAAGCTTAGTTTTAAGTGGTTCTAGAGGGTAAAAAGCACACTTTTCAATATAGACAAAACATGGGTTTCCCAGTCTGAATCGAACTTTCTTTGGAGAATTCTGTTCGTTCAACCAGGAAAAGCTTGTAGGAAGTTGCCTTTCAAGAGAAACATACAGCTAGTGTTTTGCAAATTGAATGGTGTTACTTGGCCAATAAGCTTAGTTTTAATTGTTTCTAGAGGGTAAAAAGCAGACTTTTCAATATAGACAAAACATGGATTTCCCAGTTGAATCGAACATTCGTTGGTGAGTCTATTCGTTCCATGCTGGAAAAGCTTGTAGGAAGTTGACTTTGAAGATAAACACACAGCTAGTTTTTTGCAAAGTGAATTGATGTTACTTGGCCAATAAGCTTAGTTTTAAGTGGTTCTAGACGGTAAAAACCATACTTTTTTTTATGGACAAATCATGGGTTTCCTTTCCCAGTCTGAATCAAACATTCTTTTGCGAATCGTGTTCATTCCAAGTGGGAAAGGCTTGTAGGAAGTTGACTTTGAAGATAAACACACAGCTAGTGTTTAGCAAAGTGAATTGCTATTACTTGGCCAATAAGCTTAATTTTAAGTGGTTCTAGAGGGTAAAAAGCATAGTTTTCTATATAGACAAAACATGCCTTTCGAGTTCTGAATCACACATTCTTAGGCGAATTCTGTTCCATCCAAGTGGGAAAAGCTTGTAGGAATTTGATTTTGAAGATAAACACAGAGCTAGTGATTTGCTAATTGAATGGTGTTACTTGGCGAATATGCTTAGTTTCAAGTGGCTCTAGATGGTAAAAAGCAGACTATTCAATATAGACATAACCGGGTTTTCCCAGTCTGAATTTCTCATTCTTTGGCGAAATCTGTTCATTCGAAGCGGGAAAAACTTATAGGTATGTTGACTTTGAATATAACCACACAGCTAGTGTTTTGCAAAGTGAATTGCTCTTACTTGGCCAATAAGCTTAGTTGTCAGTGGTTCTAGAGGCAAAATACCAGACTTTAATGTATAGACAAAACATGCATTTCCCAGTCTGAACCACACATTCTTTGGCGAATCGTGTTCGTTCCAAGCGGGAAAATTTGTAGGAAGGTGACTAAGAAGAAAAACACACAGCTAGTGTTTTACGAAGTGAATTGTTCTTACGTGGTGATTAAGCTTAGTATTGAGTGGTCCTAGAAGGCAAAAAGCATACTTTTCTATATAGACAAAACATGCGTTTCCAAGTCTGAATCACACATTCGTAGGTGAATCATGTTTGTTCCAAGCGGAAAAAGTTTGGTGGAAGTTGACTTTGAAGATAAACACACAGCGAGTGTTTTGCAAAGTGAATTGTTCTTACTACGCGAATATTCTTAGTTTTAAGTGGTTCTAGAGGGTAAAAAAGCAGACTTTTCTATGTAGACAAAACATGGTTTTCCCAGTCTGGATCTTATTCTTTGGGGAATTTTGTTCAATCCAAGCGAGAAAAGCTTGTAGGAACTTGAAGTTGAAGATAAACACACAGCTGGTGTTTTGGAAAGTGAATTGCTGTTACTTGGCCAATACATTTAGTTTTCAGTGGTGCTAGACGGTAAAAAGCAGACTTTTCAGTATAGAAAAAACATGGTTTTCCCAGTCTGAATCTCTCATTCTTGGGCGAATTCTGTTCATCCAAGCAGGAAAAGCTTGTAGGAAGTTGACTTTGAAGACAGACACACAGCTAGTATTTTAGAAAGTGAATTGCTGTTGCTTGGCCAATAAGCTTTGTTTTAAACGGTCCTAGAAGGCAAAAAGCATACTTTTCTATATAGAAAAAAAGTGTGTTTCCCTGTCTGAATCAAACATTCTCAGGCGAATTCTGTTTGTTCCAAGAGGGAAAAGCTTGTAAGAACTTGACTTTGAAGATAAACACACAGCTAGTGATTTGCAAAGTGAAAGGTGTTACTTGGTGAATAAGATTAGTTTTAAGTGGTTCTAGAGAGTAAAAAGCAGACTTTTCAAGATAGACAAAACATGGTTTTCCCAGTCTGAATCGAACATTCTTTGGTGAATTCTGTTCATTCCTAGCCAGAAAAGCTTGTAGGAACTTGACTTTGAGGATAAAAAAACAGCCTTTTTTTTTTCGCTTTACAAAGTGAATTGTTCTTACTTGGCGATTAAGCTTAGTTTTAAGTAGTTCTAGATGGTAAAAAGCATACCTTTCAATATGGACAAAACATGGGTTTCCTTTCCCAGTCTGACTTGAACATTCTTTGGTGAATCTGTTTGTTCCAAGCGGGAAAAGCTTGTAGGAAGTTGACTTTGAAGATAAACACACAGCTAGTGTTTTACAAAGTGAATTGTTCTTTCTTGGCAATTAAGCTTAGTTTTAAGTAGTTCTAGATGGTAAAAAGCATACTTTTTATATAGACTAAAAATCCTTTTCCCAATCTCAATCTCTCATTCTCTGGCAAATTCTGTTCCTTCCAAGCAGGAAAAGCTTGTAGGAACTTGACTTTGAAGCTGAACACACAGCTAGTGATTTGCAAAGTGAAAGGTGTTACTTGGCAAACAAGCTTAGTTTTAAGTGGTTCTAGAGGGTAAAAAGCACACTTTTCAATATAGACAAAACATGGGTTTCCCAGTCTGAATCGAACTTTCTTTGGAGAATTCTGTTCGTTCAACCAGGAAAAGCTTGTAGGAAGTTGCCTTTCAAGAGAAACATACAGCTAGTGTTTTGCAAATTGAATGGTGTTACTTGGCCAATAAGCTTAGTTTTAATTGTTTCTAGAGGGTAAAAAGCAGACTTTTCAATATAGACAAAACATGGATTTCCCAGTTGAATCGAACATTCGTTGGTGAGTCTATTCGTTCCATGCTGGAAAAGCTTGTAGGAAGTTGACTTTGAAGATAAACACACAGCTAGTTTTTTGCAAAGTGAATTGATGTTACTTGGCCAATAAGCTTAGTTTTAAGTGGTTCTAGACGGTAAAAACCATACTTTTTTTTATGGACAAATCATGGGTTTCCTTTCCCAGTCTGAATCAAACATTCTTTTGCGAATCGTGTTCATTCCAAGTGGGAAAGGCTTGTAGGAAGTTGACTTTGAAGATAAACACACAGCTAGTGTTTAGCAAAGTGAATTGCTGTTACTTGGCCAATAAGCTTAATTTTAAGTGGTTCTAGAGGGTAAAAAGCATAGTTTTCTATATAGACAAAACATGCCTTTCGAGTTCTGAATCACACATTCTTAGGCGAATTCTGTTCCATCCAAGTGGGAAAAGCTTGTAGGAATTTGATTTTGAAGATAAACACAGAGCTAGTGATTTGCTAATTGAATGGTGTTACTTGGCGAATATGCTTAGTTTCAAGTGGCTCTAGATGGTAAAAAGCAGACTATTCAATATAGACATAACCGGGTTTTCCCAGTCTGAATTTCTCATTCTTTGGCGAAATCTGTTCATTCGAAGCGGGAAAAACTTATAGGTATGTTGACTTTGAATATAACCACACAGCTAGTGTTTTGCAAAGTGAATTGCTCTTACTTGGCCAATAAGCTTAGTTGTCAGTGGTTCTAGAGGCAAAAAACCAGACTTTAATGTATAGACAAAACATGCATTTCCCAGTCTGAACCACACATTCTTTGGCGAATCGTGTTCGTTCCAAGCGGGAAAATTTGTAGGAAGGTGACTAAGAAGAAAAACACACAGCTAGTGTTTTACGAAGTGAATTGTTCTTACGTGGTGATTAAGCTTAGTATTGAGTGGTCCTAGAAGGCAAAAAGCATACTTTTCTATATAGACAAAACATGCGTTTTTCAAGACTGAATCACACATTCGTAGGTGAATCATGTTTGTTCCAAGCGGAAAAAGTTTGGTGGAAGTTGACTTTGAAGATAAACACACAGCGAGTGTTTTGCAAAGTGAATTGTTCTTACTACGCGAATATTCTTAGTTTTAAGTGGTTCTAGAGGGTAAAAAAGCAGACTTTTCTATGTAGACAAAACATGGTTTTCCCAGTCTGGATCTTATTCTTTGGGGAATTTTGTTCAATCCAAGCGAGAAAAGCTTGTAGGAACTTGAAGTTGAAGATAAACACACAGCTGGTGTTTTGGAAAGTGAATTGCTGTTACTTGGCCAATACATTTAGTTTTCAGTGGTGCTAGACGGTAAAAAGCAGACTTTTCAGTATAGAAAAAACATGGTTTTCCCAGTCTGAATCTCTCATTCTTGGGCGAATTCTGTTCATCCAAGCAGGAAAAGCTTGTAGGAAGTTGACTTTGAAGACAGACACACAGCTAGTATTTTAGAAAGTGAATTGCTGTTGCTTGGCCAATAAGCTTTGTTTTAAACGGTCCTAGAAGGCAAAAAGCATACTTTTCTATATAGAAAAAAAGTGTGTTTCCCTGTCTGAATCAAACATTCTCAGGCGAATTCTGTTTGTTCCAAGAGGGAAAAGCTTGTAAGAACTTGACTTTGAAGATAAACACACAGCTAGTGATTTGCAAAGTGAAAGGTGTTACTTGGTGAATAAGATTAGTTTTAAGTGGTTCTAGAGAGTAAAAAGCAGACTTTTCAAGATAGACAAAACATGGTTTTCCCAGTCTGAATCGAACATTCTTTGGTGAATTCTGTTCATTCCTAGCCAGAAAAGCTTGTAGGAACTTGACTTTGAGGATAAAAAAACAGCCTTTTTTTTTTCGCTTTACAAAGTGAATTGTTCTTACTTGGCGATTAAGCTTAGTTTTAAGTAGTTCTAGATGGTAAAAAGCATACCTTTCAATATGGACAAAACATGGGTTTCCTTTCCCAGTCTGACTTGAACATTCTTTGGTGAATCTGTTTGTTCCAAGCGGGAAAAGCTTGTAGGAAGTTGACTTTGAAGATAAACACATAGCTAGTGTTTTACAAAGTGAATTGTTCTTTCTTGGCAATTAAGCTTAGTTTTAAGTAGTTCTAGATGGTAAAAAGCATACTTTTTATATAGACTAAAAATCCTTTTCCCAATCTCAATCTCTCATTCTCTGGCAAATTCTGTTCCTTCCAAGCAGGAAAAGCTTGTAGGAACTTGACTTTTAAGCTGAACACACAGCTAGTGATTTGCAAAGTGAAAGGTGTTACTTGGCAAACAAGCTTAGTTTTAAGTGGTTCTAGAGGGTAAAAAGCACACTTTTCAATATAGACAAAACATGGGTTTCCCAGTCTGAATCGAACTTTCTTTGGAGAATTCTGTTCGTTCAACCAGGAAAAGCTTGTAGGAAGTTGCCTTTCAAGAGAAACATACAGCTAGTGTTTTGCAAATTGAATGGTGTTACTTGGCCAATAAGCTTAGTTTTAATTGTTTCTAGAGGGTAAAAAGCAGACTTTTCAATATAGACAAAACATGGATTTCCCAGTTGAATCGAACATTCGTTGGTGAGTCTATTCGTTCCATGCTGGAAAAGCTTGTAGGAAGTTGACTTTGAAGATAAACACACAGCTAGTTTTTTGCAAAGTGAATTGATGTTACTTGGCCAATAAGCTTAGTTTTAAGTGGTTCTAGACGGTAAAAACCATACTTTTTTTTATGGACAAATCATGGGTTTCCTTTCCCAGTCTGAATCAAACATTCTTTTGCGAATCGTGTTCATTCCAAGTGGGAAAGGCTTGTAGGAAGTTGACTTTGAAGATAAACACACAGCTAGTGTTTAGCAAAGTGAATTGCTGTTACTTGGCCAATAAGCTTAATTTTAAGTGGTTCTAGAGGGTAAAAAGCATAGTTTTCTATATAGACAAAACATGCCTTTCGAGTTCTGAATCACACATTCTTAGGCGAATTCTGTTCCATCCAAGTGGGAAAAGCTTGTAGGAATTTGATTTTGAAGATAAACACAGAGCTAGTGATTTGCTAATTGAATGGTGTTACTTGGCGAATATGCTTAGTTTCAAGTGGCTCTAGATGGTAAAAAGCAGACTATTCAATATAGACATAACCGGGTTTTCCCAGTCTGAATTTCTCATTCTTTGGCGAAATCTGTTCATTCGAAGCGGGAAAAACTTATAGGTATGTTGACTTTGAATATAACCACACAGCTAGTGTTTTGCAAAGTGAATTGCTCTTACTTGGCCAATAAGCTTAGTTGTCAGTGGTTCTAGAGGCAAAAAACCAGACTTTAATGTATAGACAAAACATGCATTTCCCAGTCTGAACCACACATTCTTTGGCGAATCGTGTTCGTTCCAAGCGGGAAAATTTGTAGGAAGGTGACTAAGAAGAAAAACACACAGCTAGTGTTTTACGAAGTGAATTGTTCTTACGTGGTGATTAAGCTTAGTATTGAGTGGTCCTAGAAGGCAAAAAGCATACTTTTCTATATAGACAAAACATGCGTTTCCAAGACTGAATCACACATTCGTAGGTGAATCATGTTTGTTCCAAGCGGAAAAAGTTTGGTGGAAGTTGACTTTGAAGATAAACACACAGCGAGTGTTTTGCAAAGTGAATTGTTCTTACTACGCGAATATTCTTAGTTTTAAGTGGTTCTAGAGGGTAAAAAAGCAGACTTTTCTATGTAGACAAAACATGGTTTTCCCAGTCTGGATCTTATTCTTTGGGGAATTTTGTTCAATGCAAGCGAGAAAAGCTTGTAGGAACTTGAAGTTGAAGATAAACACACAGCTGGTGTTTTGGAAAGTGAATTGCTGTTACTTGGCCAATACATTTAGTTTTCAGTGGTGCTAGACGGTAAAAAGCAGACTTTTCAGTATAGAAAAAACATGGTTTTCCCAGTCTGAATCTCTCATTCTTGGGCGAATTCTGTTCATCCAAGCAGGAAAAGCTTGTAGGAAGTTGACTTTGAAGACAGACACACAGCTAGTATTTTAGAAAGTGAATTGCTGTTGCTTGGCCAATAAGCTTTGTTTTAAACGGTCCTAGAAGGCAAAAAGCATACTTTTCTATATAGAAAAAAAGTGTGTTTCCCTGTCTGAATCAAACATTCTCAGGCGAATTCTGTTTGTTCCAAGAGGGAAAAGCTTGTAAGAACTTGACTTTGAAGATAAACACACAGCTAGTGATTTGCAAAGTGAAAGGTGTTACTTGGTGAATAAGATTAGTTTTAAGTGGTTCTAGAGAGTAAAAAGCAGACTTTTCAAGATAGACAAAACATGGTTTTCCCAGTCTGAATCGAACATTCTTTGGTGAATTCTGTTCATTCCTAGCCAGAAAAGCTTGTAGGAACTTGACTTTGAGGATAAAAAAACAGCCTTTTTTTTTCGCTTTACAAAGTGAATTGATCTTACTTGGCGATTAAGCTTAGTTTTAAGTAGTTCTAGATGGTAAAAAGCATACCTTTCAATATGGACAAAACATGGGTTTCCTTTCCCAGTCTGACTTGAACATTCTTTGGTGAATCTGTTTGTTCCAAGCGGGAAAAGCTTGTAGGAAGTTGACTTTGAAGATAAACACACAGCTAGTGTTTTACAAAGTGAATTGTTCTTTCTTGGCAATTAAGCTTAGTTTTAAGTAGTTCTAGATGGTAAAAAGCATACTTTTTATATAGACTAAAAATCCTTTTCCCAATCTCAATCTCTCATTCTCTGGCAAATTCTGTTCCTTCCAAGCAGGAAAAGCTTGTAGGAACTTGACTTTGAAGCTGAACACACAGCTAGTGATTTGCAAAGTGAAAGGTGTTACTTGGCAAACAAGCTTAGTTTTAAGTGGTTCTAGAGGGTAAAAAGCACACTTTTCAATATAGACAAAACATGGGTTTCCCAGTCTGAATCGAACTTTCTTTGGAGAATTCTGTTCGTTCAACCAGGAAAAGCTTGTAGGAAGTTGCCTTTCAAGAGAAACATACAGCTAGTGTTTTGCAAATTGAATGGTGTTACTTGGCCAATAAGCTTAGTTTTAATTGTTTCTAGAGGGTAAAAAGCAGACTTTTCAATATAGACAAAACATGGATTTCCCAGTTGAATCGAACATTCGTTGGTGAGTCTATTCGTTCCATGCTGGAAAAGCTTGTAGGAAGTTGACTTTGAAGATAAACACACAGCTAGTTTTTTGCAAAGTGAATTGATGTTACTTGGCCAATAAGCTTAGTTTTAAGTGGTTCTAGACGGTAAAAACCATACTTTTTTTTATGGACAAATCATGGGTTTCCTTTCCCAGTCTGAATCAAACATTCTTTTGCGAATCGTGTTCATTCCAAGTGGGAAAGGCTTGTAGGAAGTTGACTTTGAAGATAAACACACAGCTAGTGTTTAGCAAAGTGAATTGCTGTTACTTGGCCAATAAGCTTAATTTTAAGTGGTTCTAGAGGGTAAAAAGCATAGTTTTCTATATAGACAAAACATGCCTTTCGAGTTCTGAATCACACATTCTTAGGCGAATTCTGTTCCATCCAAGTGGGAAAAGCTTGTAGGAATTTGATTTTGAAGATAAACACAGAGCTAGTGATTTGCTAATTGAATGGTGTTACTTGGCGAATATGCTTAGTTTCAAGTGGCTCTAGATGGTAAAAAGCAGACTATTCAATATAGACATAACCGGGTTTTCCCAGTCTGAATTTCTCATTCTTTGGCGAAATCTGTTCATTCGAAGCGGGAAAAACTTATAGGTATGTTGACTTTGAATATAACCACACAGCTAGTGTTTTGCAAAGTGAATTGCTCTTACTTGGCCAATAAGCTTAGTTGTCAGTGGTTCTAGAGGCAAAAAACCAGACTTTAATGTATAGACAAAACATGCATTTCCCAGTCTGAACCACACATTCTTTGGCGAATCGTGTTCGTTCCAAGCGGGAAAATTTGTAGGAAGGTGACTAAGAAGAAAAACACACAGCTAGTGTTTTACGAAGTGAATTGTTCTTACGTGGTGATTAAGCTTAGTATTGAGTGGTCCTAGAAGGCAAAAAGCATACTTTTCTATATAGACAAAACATGCGTTTCCAAGACTGAATCACACATTCGTAGGTGAATCATGTTTGTTCCAAGCGGAAAAAGTTTGGTGGAAGTTGACTTTGAAGATAAACACACAGCGAGTGTTTTGCAAAGTGAATTGTTCTTACTACGCGAATATTCTTAGTTTTAAGTGGTTCTAGAGGGTAAAAAAGCAGACTTTTCTATGTAGACAAAACATGGTTTTCCCAGTCTGGATCTTATTCTTTGGGGAATTTTGTTCAATCCAAGCGAGAAAAGCTTGTAGGAACTTGAAGTTGAAGATAAACACACAGCTGGTGTTTTGGAAAGTGAATTGCTGTTACTTGGCCAATACATTTAGTTTTCAGTGGTGCTAGACGGTAAAAAGCAGACTTTTCAGTATAGAAAAAACATGGTTTTCCCAGTCTGAATCTCTCATTCTTGGGCGAATTCTGTTCATCCAAGCAGGAAAAGCTTGTAGGAAGTTGACTTTGAAGACAGACACACAGCTAGTATTTTAGAAAGTGAATTGCTGTTGCTTGGCCAATAAGCTTTGTTTTAAACGGTCCTAGAAGGCAAAAAGCATACTTTTCTATATAGAAAAAAAGTGTGTTTCCCTGTCTGAATCAAACATTCTCAGGCGAATTCTGTTTGTTCCAAGAGGGAAAAGCTTGTAAGAACTTGACTTTGAAGATAAACACACAGCTAGTGATTTGCAAAGTGAAAGGTGTTACTTGGTGAATAAGATTAGTTTTAAGTGGTTCTAGAGAGTAAAAAGCAGACTTTTCAAGATAGACAAAACATGGTTTTCCCAGTCTGAATCGAACATTCTTTGGTGAATTCTGTTCATTCCTAGCCAGAAAAGCTTGTAGGAACTTGACTTTGAGGATAAAAAAACAGCCTTTTTTTTTTCGCTTTACAAAGTGAATTGTTCTTACTTGGCGATTAAGCTTAGTTTTAAGTAGTTCTAGATGGTAAAAAGCATACCTTTCAATATGGACAAAACATGGGTTTCCTTTCCCAGTCTGACTTGAACATTCTTTGGTGAATCTGTTTGTTCCAAGCGGGAAAAGCTTGTAGGAAGTTGACTTTGAAGATAAACACATAGCTAGTGTTTTACAAAGTGAATTGTTCTTTCTTGGCAATTAAGCTTAGTTTTAAGTAGTTCTAGATGGTAAAAAGCATACTTTTTATATAGACTAAAAATCCTTTTCCCAATCTCAATCTCTCATTCTCTGGCAAATTCTGTTCCTTCCAAGCAGGAAAAGCTTGTAGGAACTTGACTTTTAAGCTGAACACACAGCTAGTGATTTGCAAAGTGAAAGGTGTTACTTGGCAAACAAGCTTAGTTTTAAGTGGTTCTAGAGGGTAAAAAAGCAGAATTTTCTATGTAGACAAAACATGGTTTTCCCAGTCTGGATCTTATTCTTTGGGGAATTTTGTTCAATGCAAGCGAGAAAAGCTTGTAGGAACTTGAAGTTGAAGATAAACACACAGCTGGTGTTTTGGAAAGTGAATTGCTGTTACTTGGCCAATACATTTAGTTTTCAGTGGTGCTAGACGGTAAAAAGCAGACTTTTCAGTATAGAAAAAACATGGTTTTCCCAGTCTGAATCTCTCATTCTTGGGCGAATTCTGTTCATCCAAGCAGGAAAAGCTTGTAGGAAGTTGACTTTGAAGACAGACACACAGCTAGTATTTTAGAAAGTGAATTGCTGTTGCTTGGCCAATAAGCTTTGTTTTAAACGGTCCTAGAAGGCAAAAAGCATACTTTTCTATATAGAAAAAAAGTGTGTTTCCCTGTCTGAATCAAACATTCTCAGGCGAATTCTGTTTGTTCCAAGAGGGAAAAGCTTGTAAGAACTTGACTTTGAAGATAAACACACAGCTAGTGATTTGCAAAGTGAAAGGTGTTACTTGGTGAATAAGATTAGTTTTAAGTGGTTCTAGAGAGTAAAAAGCAGACTTTTCAAGATAGACAAAACATGGTTTTCCCAGTCTGAATCGAACATTCTTTGGTGAATTCTGTTCATTCCTAGCCAGAAAAGCTTGTAGGAACTTGACTTTGAGGATAAAAAAACAGCCTTTTTTTTTCGCTTTACAAAGTGAATTGATCTTACTTGGCGATTAAGCTTAGTTTTAAGTAGTTCTAGATGGTAAAAAGCATACCTTTCAATATGGACAAAACATGGGTTTCCTTTCCCAGTCTGACTTGAACATTCTTTGGTGAATCTGTTTGTTCCAAGCGGGAAAAGCTTGTAGGAAGTTGACTTTGAAGATAAACACACAGCTAGTGTTTTACAAAGTGAATTGTTCTTTCTTGGCAATTAAGCTTAGTTTTAAGTAGTTCTAGATGGTAAAAAGCATACTTTTTATATAGACTAAAAATCCTTTTCCCAATCTCAATCTCTCATTCTCTGGCAAATTCTGTTCCTTCCAAGCAGGAAAAGCTTGTAGGAACTTGACTTTTAAGCTGAACACACAGCTAGTGATTTGCAAAGTGAAAGGTGTTACTTGGCAAACAAGCTTAGTTTTAAGTGGTTCTAGAGGGTAAAAAGCACACTTTTCAATATAGACAAAACATGGGTTTCCCAGTCTGAATCGAACTTTCTTTGGAGAATTCTGTTCGTTCAACCAGGAAAAGCTTGTAGGAAGTTGCCTTTCAAGAGAAACATACAGCTAGTGTTTTGCAAATTGAATGGTGTTACTTGGCCAATAAGCTTAGTTTTAATTGTTTCTAGAGGGTAAAAAGCAGACTTTTCAATATAGACAAAACATGGATTTCCCAGTTGAATCGAACATTCGTTGGTGAGTCTATTCGTTCCATGCTGGAAAAGCTTGTAGGAAGTTGACTTTGAAGATAAACACACAGCTAGTTTTTTGCAAAGTGAATTGATGTTACTTGGCCAATAAGCTTAGTTTTAAGTGGTTCTAGACGGTAAAAACCATACTTTTTTTTATGGACAAATCATGGGTTTCCTTTCCCAGTCTGAATCAAACATTCTTTTGCGAATCGTGTTCATTCCAAGTGGGAAAGGCTTGTAGGAAGTTGACTTTGAAGATAAACACACAGCTAGTGTTTAGCAAAGTGAATTGCTGTTACTTGGCCAATAAGCTTAATTTTAAGTGGTTCTAGAGGGTAAAAAGCATAGTTTTCTATATAGACAAAACATGCCTTTCGAGTTCTGAATCACACATTCTTAGGCGAATTCTGTTCCATCCAAGTGGGAAAAGCTTGTAGGAATTTGATTTTGAAGATAAACACAGAGCTAGTGATTTGCTAATTGAATGGTGTTACTTGGCGAATATGCTTAGTTTCAAGTGGCTCTAGATGGTAAAAAGCAGACTATTCAATATAGACATAACCGGGTTTTCCCAGTCTGAATTTCTCATTCTTTGGCGAAATCTGTTCATTCGAAGCGGGAAAAACTTATAGGTATGTTGACTTTGAATATAACCACACAGCTAGTGTTTTGCAAAGTGAATTGCTCTTACTTGGCCAATAAGCTTAGTTGTCAGTGGTTCTAGAGGCAAAAAACCAGACTTTAATGTATAGACAAAACATGCATTTCCCAGTCTGAACCACACATTCTTTGGCGAATCGTGTTCGTTCCAAGCGGGAAAATTTGTAGGAAGGTGACTAAGAAGAAAAACACACAGCTAGTGTTTTACGAAGTGAATTGTTCTTACGTGGTGATTAAGCTTAGTATTGAGTGGTCCTAGAAGGCAAAAAGCATACTTTTCTATATAGACAAAACATGCGTTTTTCAAGACTGAATCACACATTCGTAGGTGAATCATGTTTGTTCCAAGCGGAAAAAGTTTGGTGGAAGTTGACTTTGAAGATAAACACACAGCGAGTGTTTTGCAAAGTGAATTGTTCTTACTACGCGAATATTCTTAGTTTTAAGTGGTTCTAGAGGGTAAAAAAGCAGACTTTTCTATGTAGACAAAACATGGTTTTCCCAGTCTGGATCTTATTCTTTGGGGAATTTTGTTCAATCCAAGCGAGAAAAGCTTGTAGGAACTTGAAGTTGAAGATAAACACACAGCTGGTGTTTTGGAAAGTGAATTGCTGTTACTTGGCCAATACATTTAGTTTTCAGTGGTGCTAGACGGTAAAAAGCAGACTTTTCAGTATAGAAAAAACATGGTTTTCCCAGTCTGAATCTCTCATTCTTGGGCGAATTCTGTTCATCCAAGCAGGAAAAGCTTGTAGGAAGTTGACTTTGAAGACAGACACACAGCTAGTATTTTAGAAAGTGAATTGCTGTTGCTTGGCCAATAAGCTTTGTTTTAAACGGTCCTAGAAGGCAAAAAGCATACTTTTCTATATAGAAAAAAAGTGTGTTTCCCTGTCTGAATCAAACATTCTCAGGCGAATTCTGTTTGTTCCAAGAGGGAAAAGCTTGTAAGAACTTGACTTTGAAGATAAACACACAGCTAGTGATTTGCAAAGTGAAAGGTGTTACTTGGTGAATAAGATTAGTTTTAAGTGGTTCTAGAGAGTAAAAAGCAGACTTTTCAAGATAGACAAAACATGGTTTTCCCAGTCTGAATCGAACATTCTTTGGTGAATTCTGTTCATTCCTAGCCAGAAAAGCTTGTAGGAACTTGACTTTGAGGATAAAAAAACAGCCTTTTTTTTTTCGCTTTACAAAGTGAATTGTTCTTACTTGGCGATTAAGCTTAGTTTTAAGTAGTTCTAGATGGTAAAAAGCATACCTTTCAATATGGACAAAACATGGGTTTCCTTTCCCAGTCTGACTTGAACATTCTTTGGTGAATCTGTTTGTTCCAAGCGGGAAAAGCTTGTAGGAAGTTGACTTTGAAGATAAACACATAGCTAGTGTTTTACAAAGTGAATTGTTCTTTCTTGGCAATTAAGCTTAGTTTTAAGTAGTTCTAGATGGTAAAAAGCATACTTTTTATATAGACTAAAAATCCTTTTCCCAATCTCAATCTCTCATTCTCTGGCAAATTCTGTTCCTTCCAAGCAGGAAAAGCTTGTAGGAACTTGACTTTTAAGCTGAACACACAGCTAGTGATTTGCAAAGTGAAAGGTGTTACTTGGCAAACAAGCTTAGTTTTAAGTGGTTCTAGAGGGTAAAAAGCACACTTTTCAATATAGACAAAACATGGGTTTCCCAGTCTGAATCGAACTTTCTTTGGAGAATTCTGTTCGTTCAACCAGGAAAAGCTTGTAGGAAGTTGCCTTTCAAGAGAAACATACAGCTAGTGTTTTGCAAATTGAATGGTGTTACTTGGCCAATAAGCTTAGTTTTAATTGTTTCTAGAGGGTAAAAAGCAGACTTTTCAATATAGACAAAACATGGATTTCCCAGTTGAATCGAACATTCGTTGGTGAGTCTATTCGTTCCATGCTGGAAAAGCTTGTAGGAAGTTGACTTTGAAGATAAACACACAGCTAGTTTTTTGCAAAGTGAATTGATGTTACTTGGCCAATAAGCTTAGTTTTAAGTGGTTCTAGACGGTAAAAACCATACTTTTTTTTATGGACAAATCATGGGTTTCCTTTCCCAGTCTGAATCAAACATTCTTTTGCGAATCGTGTTCATTCCAAGTGGGAAAGGCTTGTAGGAAGTTGACTTTGAAGATAAACACACAGCTAGTGTTTAGCAAAGTGAATTGCTGTTACTTGGCCAATAAGCTTAATTTTAAGTGGTTCTAGAGGGTAAAAAGCATAGTTTTCTATATAGACAAAACATGCCTTTCGAGTTCTGAATCACACATTCTTAGGCGAATTCTGTTCCATCCAAGTGGGAAAAGCTTGTAGGAATTTGATTTTGAAGATAAACACAGAGCTAGTGATTTGCTAATTGAATGGTGTTACTTGGCGAATATGCTTAGTTTCAAGTGGCTCTAGATGGTAAAAAGCAGACTATTCAATATAGACATAACCGGGTTTTCCCAGTCTGAATTTCTCATTCTTTGGCGAAATCTGTTCATTCGAAGCGGGAAAAACTTATAGGTATGTTGACTTTGAATATAACCACACAGCTAGTGTTTTGCAAAGTGAATTGCTCTTACTTGGCCAATAAGCTTAGTTGTCAGTGGTTCTAGAGGCAAAAAACCAGACTTTAATGTATAGACAAAACATGCATTTCCCAGTCTGAACCACACATTCTTTGGCGAATCGTGTTCGTTCCAAGCGGGAAAATTTGTAGGAAGGTGACTAAGAAGAAAAACACACAGCTAGTGTTTTACGAAGTGAATTGTTCTTACGTGGTGATTAAGCTTAGTATTGAGTGGTCCTAGAAGGCAAAAAGCATACTTTTCTATATAGACAAAACATGCGTTTCCAAGACTGAATCACACATTCGTAGGTGAATCATGTTTGTTCCAAGCGGAAAAAGTTTGGTGGAAGTTGACTTTGAAGATAAACACACAGCGAGTGTTTTGCAAAGTGAATTGTTCTTACTACGCGAATATTCTTAGTTTTAAGTGGTTCTAGAGGGTAAAAAAGCAGACTTTTCTATGTAGACAAAACATGGTTTTCCCAGTCTGGATCTTATTCTTTGGGGAATTTTGTTCAATCCAAGCGAGAAAAGCTTGTAGGAACTTGAAGTTGAAGATAAACACACAGCTGGTGTTTTGGAAAGTGAATTGCTGTTACTTGGCCAATACATTTAGTTTTCAGTGGTGCTAGACGGTAAAAAGCAGACTTTTCAGTATAGAAAAAACATGGTTTTCCCAGTCTGAATCTCTCATTCTTGGGCGAATTCTGTTCATCCAAGCAGGAAAAGCTTGTAGGAAGTTGACTTTGAAGACAGACACACAGCTAGTATTTTAGAAAGTGAATTGCTGTTGCTTGGCCAATAAGCTTTGTTTTAAACGGTCCTAGAAGGCAAAAAGCATACTTTTCTATATAGAAAAAAAGTGTGTTTCCCTGTCTGAATCAAACATTCTCAGGCGAATTCTGTTTGTTCCAAGAGGGAAAAGCTTGTAAGAACTTGACTTTGAAGATAAACACACAGCTAGTGATTTGCAAAGTGAAAGGTGTTACTTGGTGAATAAGATTAGTTTTAAGTGGTTCTAGAGAGTAAAAAGCAGACTTTTCAAGATAGACAAAACATGGTTTTCCCAGTCTGAATCGAACATTCTTTGGTGAATTCTGTTCATTCCTAGCCAGAAAAGCTTGTAGGAACTTGACTTTGAGGATAAAAAAAACAGCCTTTTTTTTTCGCTTTACAAAGTGAATTGTTCTTACTTGGCGATTAAGCTTAGTTTTAAGTAGTTCTAGATGGTAAAAAGCATACCTTTCAATATGGACAAAACATGGGTTTCCTTTCCCAGTCTGACTTGAACATTCTTTGGTGAATCTGTTTGTTCCAAGCGGGAAAAGCTTGTAGGAAGTTGACTTTGAAGATAAACACACAGCTAGTGTTTTACAAAGTGAATTGTTCTTTCTTGGCAATTAAGCTTAGTTTTAAGTAGTTCTAGATGGTAAAAAGCATACTTTTTATATAGACTAAAAATCCTTTTCCCAATCTAAATCTCTCATTCTCTGGCAAATTCTGTTCCTTCCAAGCAGGAAAAGCTTGTAGGAACTTGACTTTGAAGCTGAACACACAGCTAGTGATTTGCAAAGTGAAAGGTGTTACTTGGCAAACAAGCTTAGTTTTAAGTGGTTCTAGAGGGTAAAAAGCACACTTTTCAATATAGACAAAACATGGGTTTCCCAGTCTGAATCGAACTTTCTTTGGAGAATTCTGTTCGTTCAACCAGGAAAAGCTTGTAAGAAGTTGCCTTTCAAGAGAAACATACAGCTAGTGTTTTGCAAATTGAATGGTGTTACTTGGCCAATAAGCTTAGTTTTAATTGTTTCTAGAGGGTAAAAAGCAGACTTTTCAATATAGACAAAACATGGATTTCCCAGTTGAATCGAACATTCATTGGTGAGTCTATTCGTTCCATGCTGGAAAAGCTTGTAGGAAGTTGACTTTGAAGATAAACACACAGCTAGTTTTTTGCAAAGTGAATTGATGTTACTTGGCCAATAAGCTTAGTTTTAAGTGGTTCTAGACGGTAAAAACCATACTTTTTTTTATGGACAAATCATGGGTTTCCTTTCCCAGTCTGAATCAAACATTCTTTTGCGAATCGTGTTCATTCCAAGTGGGAAAGGCTTGTAGGAAGTTGACTTTGAAGATAAACACACAGCTAGTGTTTAGCAAAGTGAATTGCTGTTACTTGGCCAATAAGCTTAATTTTAAGTGGTTCTAGAGGGTAAAAAGCATAGTTTTCTATATAGACAAAACATGCCTTTCGAGTTCTGAATCACACATTCTTAGGCGAATTCTGTTCCATCCAAGTGGGAAAAGCTTGTAGGAATTTGATTTTGAAGATAAACACAGAGCTAGTGATTTGCTAATTGAATGGTGTTACTTGGCGAATATGCTTAGTTTCAAGTGGCTCTAGATGGTAAAAAGCAGACTATTCAATATAGACATAACCGGGTTTTCCCAGTCTGAATTTCTCATTCTTTGGCGAAATCTGTTCATTCGAAGCGGGAAAAACTTATAGGTATGTTGACTTTGAATATAACCACACAGCTAGTGTTTTGCAAAGTGAATTGCTCTTACTTGGCCAATAAGCTTAGTTGTCAGTGGTTCTAGAGGCAAAAAACCAGACTTTAATGTATAGACAAAACATGCATTTCCCAGTCTGAACCACACATTCTTTGGCGAATCGTGTTCGTTCCAAGCGGGAAAATTTGTAGGAAGGTGACTAAGAAGAAAAACACACAGCTAGTGTTTTACGAAGTGAATTGTTCTTACGTGGTGATTAAGCTTAGTATTGAGTGGTCCTAGAAGGCAAAAAGCATACTTTTCTATATAGACAAAACATGCGTTTCCAAGACTGAATCACACATTCGTAGGTGAATCATGTTTGTTCCAAGCGGAAAAAGTTTGGTGGAAGTTGACTTTGAAGATAAACACACAGCGAGTGTTTTGCAAAGTGAATTGTTCTTACTACGCGAATATTCTTAGTTTTAAGTGGTTCTAGAGGGTAAAAAAGCAGACTTTTCTATGTAGACAAAACATGGTTTTCCCAGTCTGGATCTTATTCTTTGGGGAATTTTGTTCAATCCAAGCGAGAAAAGCTTGTAGGAACTTGAAGTTGAAGATAAACACACAGCTGGTGTTTTGGAAAGTGAATTGCTGTTACTTGGCCAATACATTTAGTTTTCAGTGGTGCTAGACGGTAAAAAGCAGACTTTTCAGTATAGAAAAAACATGGTTTTCCCAGTCTGAATCTCTCATTCTTGGGCGAATTCTGTTCATCCAAGCAGGAAAAGCTTGTAGGAAGTTGACTTTGAAGACAGACACACAGCTAGTATTTTAGAAAGTGAATTGCTGTTGCTTGGCCAATAAGCTTTGTTTTAAACGGTCCTAGAAGGCAAAAAGCATACTTTTCTATATAGAAAAAAAGTGTGTTTCCCTGTCTGAATCAAACATTCTCAGGCGAATTCTGTTTGTTCCAAGAGGGAAAAGCTTGTAAGAACTTGACTTTGAAGATAAACACACAGCTAGTGATTTGCAAAGTGAAAGGTGTTACTTGGTGAATAAGATTAGTTTTAAGTGGTTCTAGAGAGTAAAAAGCAGACTTTTCAAGATAGACAAAACATGGTTTTCCCAGTCTGAATCGAACATTCTTTGGTGAATTCTGTTCATTCCTAGCCAGAAAAGCTTGTAGGAACTTGACTTTGAGGATAAAAAAAACAGCCTTTTTTTTTCGCTTTACAAAGTGAATTGTTCTTACTTGGCGATTAAGCTTAGTTTTAAGTAGTTCTAGATGGTAAAAAGCATACCTTTCAATATGGACAAAACATGGGTTTCCTTTCCCAGTCTGACTTGAACATTCTTTGGTGAATCTGTTTGTTCCAGGCGGGAAAAGCTTGTAGGAAGTTGACTTTGAAGATAAACACACAGCTAGTGTTTTACAAAGTGAATTGTTCTTTCTTGGCAATTAAGCTTAGTTTTAAGTAGTTCTAGATGGTAAAAAGCATACTTTTTATATAGACTAAAAATCCTTTTCCCAATCTCAATCTCTCATTCTCTGGCAAATTCTGTTCCTTCCAAGCAGGAAAAGCTTGTAGGAACTTGACTTTTAAGCTGAACACACAGCTAGTGATTTGCAAAGTGAAAGGTGTTACTTGGCAAACAAGCTTAGTTTTAAGTGGTTCTAGAGGGTAAAAAGCACACTTTTCAATATAGACAAAACATGGGTTTCCCAGTCTGAATCGAACTTTCTTTGGAGAATTCTGTTCGTTCAACCAGGAAAAGCTTGTAGGAAGTTGCCTTTCAAGAGAAACATACAGCTAGTGTTTTGCAAATTGAATGGTGTTACTTGGCCAATAAGCTTAGTTTTAATTGTTTCTAGAGGGTAAAAAGCAGACTTTTCAATATAGACAAAACATGGATTTCCCAGTTGAATCGAACATTCGTTGGTGAGTCTATTCGTTCCATGCTGGAAAAGCTTGTAGGAAGTTGACTTTGAAGATAAACACACAGCTAGTTTTTTGCAAAGTGAATTGATGTTACTTGGCCAATAAGCTTAGTTTTAAGTGGTTCTAGACGGTAAAAACCATACTTTTTTTTATGGACAAATCATGGGTTTCCTTTCCCAGTCTGAATCAAACATTCTTTTGCGAATCGTGTTCATTCCAAGTGGGAAAGGCTTGTAGGAAGTTGACTTTGAAGATAAACACACAGCTAGTGTTTAGCAAAGTGAATTGCTGTTACTTGGCCAATAAGCTTAATTTTAAGTGGTTCTAGAGGGTAAAAAGCATAGTTTTCTATATAGACAAAACATGCCTTTCGAGTTCTGAATCACACATTCTTAGGCGAATTCTGTTCCATCCAAGTGGGAAAAGCTTGTAGGAATTTGATTTTGAAGATAAACACAGAGCTAGTGATTTGCTAATTGAATGGTGTTACTTGGCGAATATGCTTAGTTTCAAGTGGCTCTAGATGGTAAAAAGCAGACTATTCAATATAGACATAACCGGGTTTTCCCAGTCTGAATTTCTCATTCTTTGGCGAAATCTGTTCATTCGAAGCGGGAAAAACTTATAGGTATGTTGACTTTGAATATAACCACACAGCTAGTGTTTTGCAAAGTGAATTGCTCTTACTTGGCCAATAAGCTTAGTTGTCAGTGGTTCTAGAGGCAAAAAACCAGACTTTAATGTATAGACAAAACATGCATTTCCCAGTCTGAACCACACATTCTTTGGCGAATCGTGTTCGTTCCAAGCGGGAAAATTTGTAGGAAGGTGACTAAGAAGAAAAACACACAGCTAGTGTTTTACGAAGTGAATTGTTCTTACGTGGTGATTAAGCTTAGTATTGAGTGGTCCTAGAAGGCAAAAAGCATACTTTTCTATATAGACAAAACATGCGTTTCCAAGACTGAATCACACATTCGTAGGTGAATCATGTTTGTTCCAAGCGGAAAAAGTTTGGTGGAAGTTGACTTTGAAGATAAACACACAGCGAGTGTTTTGCAAAGTGAATTGTTCTTACTACGCGAATATTCTTAGTTTTAAGTGGTTCTAGAGGGTAAAAAAGCAGACTTTTCTATGTAGACAAAACATGGTTTTCCCAGTCTGGATCTTATTCTTTGGGGAATTTTGTTCAATCCAAGCGAGAAAAGCTTGTAGGAACTTGAAGTTGAAGATAAACACACAGCTGGTGTTTTGGAAAGTGAATTGCTGTTACTTGGCCAATACATTTAGTTTTCAGTGGTGCTAGACGGTAAAAAGCAGACTTTTCAGTATAGAAAAAACATGGTTTTCCCAGTCTGAATCTCTCATTCTTGGGCGAATTCTGTTCATCCAAGCAGGAAAAGCTTGTAGGAAGTTGACTTTGAAGACAGACACACAGCTAGTATTTTAGAAAGTGAATTGCTGTTGCTTGGCCAATAAGCTTTGTTTTAAACGGTCCTAGAAGGCAAAAAGCATACTTTTCTATATAGAAAAAAAGTGTGTTTCCCTGTCTGAATCAAACATTCTCAGGCGAATTCTGTTTGTTCCAAGAGGGAAAAGCTTGTAAGAACTTGACTTTGAAGATAAACACACAGCTAGTGATTTGCAAAGTGAAAGGTGTTACTTGGTGAATAAGATTAGTTTTAAGTGGTTCTAGAGAGTAAAAAGCAGACTTTTCAAGATAGACAAAACATGGTTTTCCCAGTCTGAATCGAACATTCTTTGGTGAATTCTGTTCATTCCTAGCCAGAAAAGCTTGTAGGAACTTGACTTTGAGGATAAAAAAAACAGCCTTTTTTTTTCGCTTTACAAAGTGAATTGTTCTTACTTGGCGATTAAGCTTAGTTTTAAGTAGTTCTAGATGGTAAAAAGCATACCTTTCAATATGGACAAAACATGGGTTTCCTTTCCCAGTCTGACTTGAACATTCTTTGGTGAATCTGTTTGTTCCAAGCGGGAAAAGCTTGTAGGAAGTTGACTTTGAAGATAAACACACAGCTAGTGTTTTACAAAGTGAATTGTTCTTTCTTGGCAATTAAGCTTAGTTTTAAGTAGTTCTAGATGGTAAAAAGCATACTTTTTATATAGACTAAAAATCCTTTTCCCAATCTAAATCTCTCATTCTCTGGCAAATTCTGTTCCTTCCAAGCAGGAAAAGCTTGTAGGAACTTGACTTTGAAGCTGAACACACAGCTAGTGATTTGCAAAGTGAAAGGTGTTACTTGGCAAACAAGCTTAGTTTTAAGTGGTTCTAGAGGGTAAAAAGCACACTTTTCAATATAGACAAAACATGGGTTTCCCAGTCTGAATCGAACTTTCTTTGGAGAATTCTGTTCGTTCAACCAGGAAAAGCTTGTAAGAAGTTGCCTTTCAAGAGAAACATACAGCTAGTGTTTTGCAAATTGAATGGTGTTACTTGGCCAATAAGCTTAGTTTTAATTGTTTCTAGAGGGTAAAAAGCAGACTTTTCAATATAGACAAAACATGGATTTCCCAGTTGAATCGAACATTCATTGGTGAGTCTATTCGTTCCATGCTGGAAAAGCTTGTAGGAAGTTGACTTTGAAGATAAACACACAGCTAGTTTTTTGCAAAGTGAATTGATGTTACTTGGCCAATAAGCTTAGTTTTAAGTGGTTCTAGACGGTAAAAACCATACTTTTTTTTATGGACAAATCATGGGTTTCCTTTCCCAGTCTGAATCAAACATTCTTTTGCGAATCGTGTTCATTCCAAGTGGGAAAGGCTTGTAGGAAGTTGACTTTGAAGATAAACACACAGCTAGTGTTTAGCAAAGTGAATTGCTGTTACTTGGCCAATAAGCTTAATTTTAAGTGGTTCTAGAGGGTAAAAAGCATAGTTTTCTATATAGACAAAACATGCCTTTCGAGTTCTGAATCACACATTCTTAGGCGAATTCTGTTCCATCCAAGTGGGAAAAGCTTGTAGGAATTTGATTTTGAAGATAAACACAGAGCTAGTGATTTGCTAATTGAATGGTGTTACTTGGCGAATATGCTTAGTTTCAAGTGGCTCTAGATGGTAAAAAGCAGACTATTCAATATAGACATAACCGGGTTTTCCCAGTCTGAATTTCTCATTCTTTGGCGAAATCTGTTCATTCGAAGCGGGAAAAACTTATAGGTATGTTGACTTTGAATATAACCACACAGCTAGTGTTTTGCAAAGTGAATTGCTCTTACTTGGCCAATAAGCTTAGTTGTCAGTGGTTCTAGAGGCAAAAAACCAGACTTTAATGTATAGACAAAACATGCATTTCCCAGTCTGAACCACACATTCTTTGGCGAATCGTGTTCGTTCCAAGCGGGAAAATTTGTAGGAAGGTGACTAAGAAGAAAAACACACAGCTAGTGTTTTACGAAGTGAATTGTTCTTACGTGGTGATTAAGCTTAGTATTGAGTGGTCCTAGAAGGCAAAAAGCATACTTTTCTATATAGACAAAACATGCGTTTCCAAGACTGAATCACACATTCGTAGGTGAATCATGTTTGTTCCAAGCGGAAAAAGTTTGGTGGAAGTTGACTTTGAAGATAAACACACAGCGAGTGTTTTGCAAAGTGAATTGTTCTTACTACGCGAATATTCTTAGTTTTAAGTGGTTCTAGAGGGTAAAAAAGCAGACTTTTCTATGTAGACAAAACATGGTTTTCCCAGTCTGGATCTTATTCTTTGGGGAATTTTGTTCAATCCAAGCGAGAAAAGCTTGTAGGAACTTGAAGTTGAAGATAAACACACAGCTGGTGTTTTGGAAAGTGAATTGCTGTTACTTGGCCAATACATTTAGTTTTCAGTGGTGCTAGACGGTAAAAAGCAGACTTTTCAGTATAGAAAAAACATGGTTTTCCCAGTCTGAATCTCTCATTCTTGGGCGAATTCTGTTCATCCAAGCAGGAAAAGCTTGTAGGAAGTTGACTTTGAAGACAGACACACAGCTAGTATTTTAGAAAGTGAATTGCTGTTGCTTGGCCAATAAGCTTTGTTTTAAACGGTCCTAGAAGGCAAAAAGCATACTTTTCTATATAGAAAAAAAGTGTGTTTCCCTGTCTGAATCAAACATTCTCAGGCGAATTCTGTTTGTTCCAAGAGGGAAAAGCTTGTAAGAACTTGACTTTGAAGATAAACACACAGCTAGTGATTTGCAAAGTGAAAGGTGTTACTTGGTGAATAAGATTAGTTTTAAGTGGTTCTAGAGAGTAAAAAGCAGACTTTTCAAGATAGACAAAACATGGTTTTCCCAGTCTGAATCGAACATTCTTTGGTGAATTCTGTTCATTCCTAGCCAGAAAAGCTTGTAGGAACTTGACTTTGAGGATAAAAAAAACAGCCTTTTTTTTTCGCTTTACAAAGTGAATTGTTCTTACTTGGCGATTAAGCTTAGTTTTAAGTAGTTCTAGATGGTAAAAAGCATACCTTTCAATATGGACAAAACATGGGTTTCCTTTCCCAGTCTGACTTGAACATTCTTTGGTGAATCTGTTTGTTCCAGGCGGGAAAAGCTTGTAGGAAGTTGACTTTGAAGATAAACACACAGCTAGTGTTTTACAAAGTGAATTGTTCTTTCTTGGCAATTAAGCTTAGTTTTAAGTAGTTCTAGATGGTAAAAAGCATACTTTTTATATAGACTAAAAATCCTTTTCCCAATCTCAATCTCTCATTCTCTGGCAAATTCTGTTCCTTCCAAGCAGGAAAAGCTTGTAGGAACTTGACTTTTAAGCTGAACACACAGCTAGTGATTTGCAAAGTGAAAGGTGTTACTTGGCAAACAAGCTTAGTTTTAAGTGGTTCTAGAGGGTAAAAAGCACACTTTTCAATATAGACAAAACATGGGTTTCCCAGTCTGAATCGAACTTTCTTTGGAGAATTCTGTTCGTTCAACCAGGAAAAGCTTGTAGGAAGTTGCCTTTCAAGAGAAACATACAGCTAGTGTTTTGCAAATTGAATGGTGTTACTTGGCCAATAAGCTTAGTTTTAATTGTTTCTAGAGGGTAAAAAGCAGACTTTTCAATATAGACAAAACATGGATTTCCCAGTTGAATCGAACATTCGTTGGTGAGTCTATTCGTTCCATGCTGGAAAAGCTTGTAGGAAGTTGACTTTGAAGATAAACACACAGCTAGTTTTTTGCAAAGTGAATTGATGTTACTTGGCCAATAAGCTTAGTTTTAAGTGGTTCTAGACGGTAAAAACCATACTTTTTTTTATGGACAAATCATGGGTTTCCTTTCCCAGTCTGAATCAAACATTCTTTTGCGAATCGTGTTCATTCCAAGTGGGAAAGGCTTGTAGGAAGTTGACTTTGAAGATAAACACACAGCTAGTGTTTAGCAAAGTGAATTGCTGTTACTTGGCCAATAAGCTTAATTTTAAGTGGTTCTAGAGGGTAAAAAGCATAGTTTTCTATATAGACAAAACTTGCCTTTCGAGTTCTGAATCACACATTCTTAGGCGAATTCTGTTCCATCCAAGTGGGAAAAGCTTGTAGGAATTTGATTTTGAAGATAAACACAGAGCTAGTGATTTGCTAATTGAATGGTGTTACTTGGCGAATATGCTTAGTTTCAAGTGGCTCTAGATGGTAAAAAGCAGACTATTCAATATAGACATAACCGGGTTTTCCCAGTCTGAATTTCTCATTCTTTGGCGAAATCTGTTCATTCGAAGCGGGAAAAACTTATAGGTATGTTGACTTTGAATATAACCACACAGCTAGTGTTTTGCAAAGTGAATTGCTCTTACTTGGCCAATAAGCTTAGTTGTCAGTGGTTCTAGAGGCAAAAAACCAGACTTTAATGTATAGACAAAACATGCATTTCCCAGTCTGAACCACACATTCTTTGGCGAATCGTGTTCGTTCCAAGCGGGAAAATTTGTAGGAAGGTGACTAAGAAGAAAAACACACAGCTAGTGTTTTACGAAGTGAATTGTTCTTACGTGGTGATTAAGCTTAGTATTGAGTGGTCCTAGAAGGCAAAAAGCATACTTTTCTATATAGACAAAACATGCGTTTCCAAGACTGAATCACACATTCGTAGGTGAATCATGTTTGTTCCAAGCGGAAAAAGTTTGGTGGAAGTTGACTTTGAAGATAAACACACAGCGAGTGTTTTGCAAAGTGAATTGTTCTTACTACGCGAATATTCTTAGTTTTAAGTGGTTCTAGAGGGTAAAAAAGCAGACTTTTCTATGTAGACAAAACATGGTTTTCCCAGTCTGGATCTTATTCTTTGGGGAATTTTGTTCAATGCAAGCGAGAAAAGCTTGTAGGAACTTGAAGTTGAAGATAAACACACAGCTGGTGTTTTGGAAAGTGAATTGCTGTTACTTGGCCAATACATTTAGTTTTCAGTGGTGCTAGACGGTAAAAAGCAGACTTTTCAGTATAGAAAAAACATGGTTTTCCCAGTCTGAATCTCTCATTCTTGGGCGAATTCTGTTCATCCAAGCAGGAAAAGCTTGTAGGAAGTTGACTTTGAAGACAGACACACAGCTAGTATTTTAGAAAGTGAATTGCTGTTGCTTGGCCAATAAGCTTTGTTTTAAACGGTCCTAGAAGGCAAAAAGCATACTTTTCTATATAGAAAAAAAGTGTGTTTCCCTGTCTGAATCAAACATTCTCAGGCGAATTCTGTTTGTTCCAAGAGGGAAAAGCTTGTAAGAACTTGACTTTGAAGATAAACACACAGCTAGTGATTTGCAAAGTGAAAGGTGTTACTTGGTGAATAAGATTAGTTTTAAGTGGTTCTAGAGAGTAAAAAGCAGACTTTTCAAGATAGACAAAACATGGTTTTCCCAGTCTGAATCGAACATTCTTTGGTGAATTCTGTTCATTCCTAGCCAGAAAAGCTTGTAGGAACTTGACTTTGAGGATAAAAAAACAGCCTTTTTTTTTCGCTTTACAAAGTGAATTGATCTTACTTGGCGATTAAGCTTAGTTTTAAGTAGTTCTAGATGGTAAAAAGCATACCTTTCAATATGGACAAAACATGGGTTTCCTTTCCCAGTCTGACTTGAACATTCCTTGGTGAATCTGTTTGTTCCAAGCGGGAAAAGCTTGTAGGAAGTTGACTTTGAAGATAAACACACAGCTAGTGTTTTACAAAGTGAATTGTTCTTTCTTGGCAATTAAGCTTAGTTTTAAGTAGTTCTAGATGGTAAAAAGCATACTTTTTATATAGACTAAAAATCCTTTTCCCAATCTCAATCTCTCATTCTCTGGCAAATTCTGTTCCTTCCAAGCAGGAAAAGCTTGTAGGAACTTGACTTTGAAGCTGAACACACAGCTAGTGATTTGCAAAGTGAAAGGTGTTACTTGGCAAACAAGCTTAGTTTTAAGTGGTTCTAGAGGGTAAAAAGCACACTTTTCAATATAGACAAAACATGGGTTTCCCAGTCTGAATCGAACTTTCTTTGGAGAATTCTGTTCGTTCAACCAGGAAAAGCTTGTAGGAAGTTGCCTTTCAAGAGAAACATACAGCTAGTGTTTTGCAAATTGAATGGTGTTACTTGGCCAATAAGCTTAGTTTTAATTGTTTCTAGAGGGTAAAAAGCAGACTTTTCAATATAGACAAAACATGGATTTCCCAGTTGAATCGAACATTCGTTGGTGAGTCTATTCGTTCCATGCTGGAAAAGCTTGTAGGAAGTTGACTTTGAAGATAAACACACAGCTAGTTTTTTGCAAAGTGAATTGATGTTACTTGGCCAATAAGCTTAGTTTTAAGTGGTTCTAGACGGTAAAAACCATACTTTTTTTTATGGACAAATCATGGGTTTCCTTTCCCAGTCTGAATCAAACATTCTTTTGCGAATCGTGTTCATTCCAAGTGGGAAAGGCTTGTAGGAAGTTGACTTTGAAGATAAACACACAGCTAGTGTTTAGCAAAGTGAATTGCTGTTACTTGGCCAATAAGCTTAATTTTAAGTGGTTCTAGAGGGTAAAAAGCATAGTTTTCTATATAGACAAAACATGCCTTTCGAGTTCTGAATCACACATTCTTAGGCGAATTCTGTTCCATCCAAGTGGGAAAAGCTTGTAGGAATTTGATTTTGAAGATAAACACAGAGCTAGTGATTTGCTAATTGAATGGTGTTACTTGGCGAATATGCTTAGTTTCAAGTGGCTCTAGATGGTAAAAAGCAGACTATTCAATATAGACATAACCGGGTTTTCCCAGTCTGAATTTCTCATTCTTTGGCGAAATCTGTTCATTCGAAGCGGGAAAAACTTATAGGTATGTTGACTTTGAATATAACCACACAGCTAGTGTTTTGCAAAGTGAATTGCTCTTACTTGGCCAATAAGCTTAGTTGTCAGTGGTTCTAGAGGCAAAAAACCAGACTTTAATGTATAGACAAAACATGCATTTCC
The DNA here is from genome assembly GCF_036323735.1 of Rattus norvegicus. Lineage (NCBI taxonomy): Eukaryota > Metazoa > Chordata > Mammalia > Rodentia > Muridae > Rattus > Rattus norvegicus. The sequence continues at coordinate 5,535,165 of NC_086021.1, forward strand.
CAGTCTGAACCACACATTCTTTGGCGAATCGTGTTCGTTCCAAGCGGGAAAATTTGTAGGAAGGTGACTAAGAAGAAAAACACACAGCTAGTGTTTTACGAAGTGAATTGTTCTTACGTGGTGATTAAGCTTAGTATTGAGTGGTCCTAGAAGGCAAAAAGCATACTTTTCTATATAGACAAAACATGCGTTTTTCAAGACTGAATCACACATTCGTAGGTGAATCATGTTTGTTCCAAGCGGAAAAAGTTTGGTGGAAGTTGACTTTGAAGATAAACACACAGCGAGTGTTTTGCAAAGTGAATTGTTCTTACTACGCGAATATTCTTAGTTTTAAGTGGTTCTAGAGGGTAAAAAAGCAGACTTTTCTATGTAGACAAAACATGGTTTTCCCAGTCTGGATCTTATTCTTTGGGGAATTTTGTTCAATCCAAGCGAGAAAAGCTTGTAGGAACTTGAAGTTGAAGATAAACACACAGCTGGTGTTTTGGAAAGTGAATTGCTGTTACTTGGCCAATACATTTAGTTTTCAGTGGTGCTAGACGGTAAAAAGCAGACTTTTCAGTATAGAAAAAACATGGTTTTCCCAGTCTGAATCTCTCATTCTTGGGCGAATTCTGTTCATCCAAGCAGGAAAAGCTTGTAGGAAGTTGACTTTGAAGACAGACACACAGCTAGTATTTTAGAAAGTGAATTGCTGTTGCTTGGCCAATAAGCTTTGTTTTAAACGGTCCTAGAAGGCAAAAAGCATACTTTTCTATATAGAAAAAAAGTGTGTTTCCCTGTCTGAATCAAACATTCTCAGGCGAATTCTGTTTGTTCCAAGAGGGAAAAGCTTGTAAGAACTTGACTTTGAAGATAAACACACAGCTAGTGATTTGCAAAGTGAAAGGTGTTACTTGGTGAATAAGATTAGTTTTAAGTGGTTCTAGAGAGTAAAAAGCAGACTTTTCAAGATAGACAAAACATGGTTTTCCCAGTCTGAATCGAACATTCTTTGGTGAATTCTGTTCATTCCTAGCCAGAAAAGCTTGTAGGAACTTGACTTTGAGGATAAAAAAAACAGCCTTTTTTTTTCGCTTTACAAAGTGAATTGTTCTTACTTGGCGATTAAGCTTAGTTTTAAGTAGTTCTAGATGGTAAAAAGCATACCTTTCAATATGGACAAAACATGGGTTTCCTTTCCCAGTCTGACTTGAACATTCTTTGGTGAATCTGTTTGTTCCAAGCGGGAAAAGCTTGTAGGAAGTTGACTTTGAAGATAAACACACAGCTAGTGTTTTACAAAGTGAATTGTTCTTTCTTGGCAATTAAGCTTAGTTTTAAGTAGTTCTAGATGGTAAAAAGCATACTTTTTATATAGACTAAAAATCCTTTTCCCAATCTCAATCTCTCATTCTCTGGCAAATTCTGTTCCTTCCAAGCAGGAAAAGCTTGTAGGAACTTGACTTTGAAGCTGAACACACAGCTAGTGATTTGCAAAGTGAAAGGTGTTACTTGGCAAACAAGCTTAGTTTTAAGTGGTTCTAGAGGGTAAAAAGCACACTTTTCAATATAGACAAAACATGGGTTTCCCAGTCTGAATCGAACTTTCTTTGGAGAATTCTGTTCGTTCAACCAGGAAAAGCTTGTAGGAAGTTGCCTTTCAAGAGAAACATACAGCTAGTGTTTTGCAAATTGAATGGTGTTACTTGGCCAATAAGCTTAGTTTTAATTGTTTCTAGAGGGTAAAAAGCAGACTTTTCAATATAGACAAAACATGGATTTCCCAGTTGAATCGAACATTCGTTGGTGAGTCTATTCGTTCCATGCTGGAAAAGCTTGTAGGAAGTTGACTTTGAAGATAAACACACAGCTAGTTTTTTGCAAAGTGAATTGATGTTACTTGGCCAATAAGCTTAGTTTTAAGTGGTTCTAGACGGTAAAAACCATACTTTTTTTTATGGACAAATCATGGGTTTCCTTTCCCAGTCTGAATCAAACATTCTTTTGCGAATCGTGTTCATTCCAAGTGGGAAAGGCTTGTAGGAAGTTGACTTTGAAGATAAACACACAGCTAGTGTTTAGCAAAGTGAATTGCTGTTACTTGGCCAATAAGCTTAATTTTAAGTGGTTCTAGAGGGTAAAAAGCATAGTTTTCTATATAGACAAAACATGCCTTTCGAGTTCTGAATCACACATTCTTAGGCGAATTCTGTTCCATCCAAGTGGGAAAAGCTTGTAGGAATTTGATTTTGAAGATAAACACAGAGCTAGTGATTTGCTAATTGAATGGTGTTACTTGGCGAATATGCTTAGTTTCAAGTGGCTCTAGATGGTAAAAAGCAGACTATTCAATATAGACATAACCGGGTTTTCCCAGTCTGAATTTCTCATTCTTTGGCGAAATCTGTTCATTCGAAGCGGGAAAAACTTATAGGTATGTTGACTTTGAATATAACCACACAGCTAGTGTTTTGCAAAGTGAATTGCTCTTACTTGGCCAATAAGCTTAGTTGTCAGTGGTTCTAGAGGCAAAAAACCAGACTTTAATGTATAGACAAAACATGCATTTCCCAGTCTGAACCACACATTCTTTGGCGAATCGTGTTCGTTCCAAGCGGGAAAATTTGTAGGAAGGTGACTAAGAAGAAAAACACACAGCTAGTGTTTTACGAAGTGAATTGTTCTTACGTGGTGATTAAGCTTAGTATTGAGTGGTCCTAGAAGGCAAAAAGCATACTTTTCTATATAGACAAAACATGCGTTTCCAAGACTGAATCACACATTCGTAGGTGAATCATGTTTGTTCCAAGCGGAAAAAGTTTGGTGGAAGTTGACTTTGAAGATAAACACACAGCGAGTGTTTTGCAAAGTGAATTGTTCTTACTACGCGAATATTCTTAGTTTTAAGTGGTTCTAGAGGGTAAAAAAGCAGACTTTTCTATGTAGACAAAACATGGTTTTCCCAGTCTGGATCTTATTCTTTGGGGAATTTTGTTCAATCCAAGCGAGAAAAGCTTGTAGGAACTTGAAGTTGAAGATAAACACACAGCTGGTGTTTTGGAAAGTGAATTGCTGTTACTTGGCCAATACATTTAGTTTTCAGTGGTGCTAGACGGTAAAAAGCAGACTTTTCAGTATAGAAAAAACATGGTTTTCCCAGTCTGAATCTCTCATTCTTGGGCGAATTCTGTTCATCCAAGCAGGAAAAGCTTGTAGGAAGTTGACTTTGAAGACAGACACACAGCTAGTATTTTAGAAAGTGAATTGCTGTTGCTTGGCCAATAAGCTTTGTTTTAAACGGTCCTAGAAGGCAAAAAGCATACTTTTCTATATAGAAAAAAAGTGTGTTTCCCTGTCTGAATCAAACATTCTCAGGCGAATTCTGTTTGTTCCAAGAGGGAAAAGCTTGTAAGAACTTGACTTTGAAGATAAACACACAGCTAGTGATTTGCAAAGTGAAAGGTGTTACTTGGTGAATAAGATTAGTTTTAAGTGGTTCTAGAGAGTAAAAAGCAGACTTTTCAAGATAGACAAAACATGGTTTTCCCAGTCTGAATCGAACATTCTTTGGTGAATTCTGTTCATTCCTAGCCAGAAAAGCTTGTAGGAACTTGACTTTGAGGATAAAAAAAACAGCCTTTTTTTTTTCGCTTTACAAAGTGAATTGTTCTTACTTGGCGATTAAGCTTAGTTTTAAGTAGTTCTAGATGGTAAAAAGCATACCTTTCAATATGGACAAAACATGGGTTTCCTTTCCCAGTCTGACTTGAACATTCTTTGGTGAATCTGTTTGTTCCAAGCGGGAAAAGCTTGTAGGAAGTTGACTTTGAAGATAAACACACAGCTAGTGTTTTACAAAGTGAATTGTTCTTTCTTGGCAATTAAGCTTAGTTTTAAGTAGTTCTAGATGGTAAAAAGCATACTTTTTATATAGACTAAAAATCCTTTTCCCAATCTCAATCTCTCATTCTCTGGCAAATTCTGTTCCTTCCAAGCAGGAAAAGCTTGTAGGAACTTGACTTTGAAGCTGAACACACAGCTAGTGATTTGCAAAGTGAAAGGTGTTACTTGGCAAACAAGCTTAGTTTTAAGTGGTTCTAGAGGGTAAAAAGCACACTTTTCAATATAGACAAAACATGGGTTTCCCAGTCTGAATCGAACTTTCTTTGGAGAATTCTGTTCGTTCAACCAGGAAAAGCTTGTAGGAAGTTGCCTTTCAAGAGAAACATACAGCTAGTGTTTTGCAAATTGAATGGTGTTACTTGGCCAATAAGCTTAGTTTTAATTGTTTCTAGAGGGTAAAAAACAGACTTTTCAATATAGACAAAACATGGATTTCCCAGTTGAATCGAACATTCGTTGGTGAGTCTATTCGTTCCATGCTGGAAAAGCTTGTAGGAAGTTGACTTTGAAGATAAACACACAGCTAGTTTTTTGCAAAGTGAATTGATGTTACTTGGCCAATAAGCTTAGTTTTAAGTGGTTCTAGACGGTAAAAACCATACTTTTTTTTATGGACAAATCATGGGTTTCCTTTCCCAGTCTGAATCAAACATTCTTTTGCGAATCGTGTTCATTCCAAGTGGGAAAGGCTTGTAGGAAGTTGACTTTGAAGATAAACACACAGCTAGTGTTTAGCAAAGTGAATTGCTGTTACTTGGCCAATAAGCTTAATTTTAAGTGGTTCTAGAGGGTAAAAAGCATAGTTTTCTATATAGACAAAACATGCCTTTCGAGTTCTGAATCACACATTCTTAGGCGAATTCTGTTCCATCCAAGTGGGAAAAGCTTGTAGGAATTTGATTTTGAAGATAAACACAGAGCTAGTGATTTGCTAATTGAATGGTGTTACTTGGCGAATATGCTTAGTTTCAAGTGGCTCTAGATGGTAAAAAGCAGACTATTCAATATAGACATAACCGGGTTTTCCCAGTCTGAATTTCTCATTCTTTGGCGAAATCTGTTCATTCGAAGCGGGAAAAACTTATAGGTATGTTGACTTTGAATATAACCACACAGCTAGTGTTTTGCAAAGTGAATTGCTCTTACTTGGCCAATAAGCTTAGTTGTCAGTGGTTCTAGAGGCAAAATACCAGACTTTAATGTATAGACAAAACATGCATTTCCCAGTCTGAACCACACATTCTTTGGCGAATCGTGTTCGTTCCAAGCGGGAAAATTTGTAGGAAGGTGACTAAGAAGAAAAACACACAGCTAGTGTTTTACGAAGTGAATTGTTCTTACGTGGTGATTAAGCTTAGTATTGAGTGGTCCTAGAAGGCAAAAAGCATACTTTTCTATATAGACAAAACATGCGTTTCCAAGACTGAATCACACATTCGTAGGTGAATCATGTTTGTTCCAAGCGGAAAAAGTTTGGTGGAAGTTGACTTTGAAGATAAACACACAGCGAGTGTTTTGCAAAGTGAATTGTTCTTACTACGCGAATATTCTTAGTTTTAAGTGGTTCTAGAGGGTAAAAAAGCAGACTTTTCTATGTAGACAAAACATGGTTTTCCCAGTCTGGATCTTATTCTTTGGGGAATTTTGTTCAATCCAAGCGAGAAAAGCTTGTAGGAACTTGAAGTTGAAGATAAACACACAGCTGGTGTTTTGGAAAGTGAATTGCTGTTACTTGGCCAATACATTTAGTTTTCAGTGGTGCTAGACGGTAAAAAGCAGACTTTTCAGTATAGAAAAAACATGGTTTTCCCAGTCTGAATCTCTCATTCTTGGGCGAATTCTGTTCATCCAAGCAGGAAAAGCTTGTAGGAAGTTGACTTTGAAGACAGACACACAGCTAGTATTTTAGAAAGTGAATTGCTGTTGCTTGGCCAATAAGCTTTGTTTTAAACGGTCCTAGAAGGCAAAAAGCATACTTTTCTATATAGAAAAAAAGTGTGTTTCCCTGTCTGAATCAAACATTCTCAGGCGAATTCTGTTTGTTCCAAGAGGGAAAAGCTTGTAAGAACTTGACTTTGAAGATAAACACACAGCTAGTGATTTGCAAAGTGAAAGGTGTTACTTGGTGAATAAGATTAGTTTTAAGTGGTTCTAGAGAGTAAAAAGCAGACTTTTCAAGATAGACAAAACATGGTTTTCCCAGTCTGAATCGAACATTCTTTGGTGAATTCTGTTCATTCCTAGCCAGAAAAGCTTGTAGGAACTTGACTTTGAGGATAAAAAAAACAGCCTTTTTTTTTCGCTTTACAAAGTGAATTGTTCTTACTTGGCGATTAAGCTTAGTTTTAAGTAGTTCTAGATGGTAAAAAGCATACCTTTCAATATGGACAAAACATGGGTTTCCTTTCCCAGTCTGACTTGAACATTCTTTGGTGAATCTGTTTGTTCCAAGCGGGAAAAGCTTGTAGGAAGTTGACTTTGAAGATAAACACACAGCTAGTGTTTTACAAAGTGAATTGTTCTTTCTTGGCAATTAAGCTTAGTTTTAAGTAGTTCTAGATGGTAAAAAGCATACTTTTTATATAGACTAAAAATCCTTTTCCCAATCTCAATCTCTCATTCTCTGGCAAATTCTGTTCCTTCCAAGCAGGAAAAGCTTGTAGGAACTTGACTTTGAAGCTGAACACACAGCTAGTGATTTGCAAAGTGAAAGGTGTTACTTGGCAAACAAGCTTAGTTTTAAGTGGTTCTAGAGGGTAAAAAGCACACTTTTCAATATAGACAAAACATGGGTTTCCCAGTCTGAATCGAACTTTCTTTGGAGAATTCTGTTCGTTCAACCAGGAAAAGCTTGTAGGAAGTTGCCTTTCAAGAGAAACATACAGCTAGTGTTTTGCAAATTGAATGGTGTTACTTGGCCAATAAGCTTAGTTTTAATTGTTTCTAGAGGGTAAAAAGCAGACTTTTCAATATAGACAAAACATGGATTTCCCAGTTGAATCGAACATTCGTTGGTGAGTCTATTCGTTCCATGCTGGAAAAGCTTGTAGGAAGTTGACTTTGAAGATAAACACACAGCTAGTTTTTTGCAAAGTGAATTGATGTTACTTGGCCAATAAGCTTAGTTTTAAGTGGTTCTAGACGGTAAAAACCATACTTTTTTTTATGGACAAATCATGGGTTTCCTTTCCCAGTCTGAATCAAACATTCTTTTGCGAATCGTGTTCATTCCAAGTGGGAAAGGCTTGTAGGAAGTTGACTTTGAAGATAAACACACAGCTAGTGTTTAGCAAAGTGAATTGCTGTTACTTGGCCAATAAGCTTAATTTTAAGTGGTTCTAGAGGGTAAAAAGCATAGTTTTCTATATAGACAAAACATGCCTTTCGAGTTCTGAATCACACATTCTTAGGCGAATTCTGTTCCATCCAAGTGGGAAAAGCTTGTAGGAATTTGATTTTGAAGATAAACACAGAGCTAGTGATTTGCTAATTGAATGGTGTTACTTGGCGAATATGCTTAGTTTCAAGTGGCTCTAGATGGTAAAAAGCAGACTATTCAATATAGACATAACCGGGTTTTCCCAGTCTGAATTTCTCATTCTTTGGCGAAATCTGTTCATTCGAAGCGGGAAAAACTTATAGGTATGTTGACTTTGAATATAACCACACAGCTAGTGTTTTGCAAAGTGAATTGCTCTTACTTGGCCAATAAGCTTAGTTGTCAGTGGTTCTAGAGGCAAAAAACCAGAATTTAATGTATAGACAAAACATGCATTTCCCAGTCTGAACCACACATTCTTTGGCGAATCGTGTTCGTTCCAAGCGGGAAAATTTGTAGGAAGGTGACTAAGAAGAAAAACACACAGCTAGTGTTTTACGAAGTGAATTGTTCTTACGTGGTGATTAAGCTTAGTATTGAGTGGTCCTAGAAGGCAAAAAGCATACTTTTCTATATAGACAAAACATGCGTTTCCAAGACTGAATCACACATTCGTAGGTGAATCATGTTTGTTCCAAGCGGAAAAAGTTTGGTGGAAGTTGACTTTGAAGATAAACACACAGCGAGTGTTTTGCAAAGTGAATTGTTCTTACTACGCGAATATTCTTAGTTTTAAGTGGTTCTAGAGGGTAAAAAAGCAGACTTTTCTATGTAGACAAAACATGGTTTTCCCAGTCTGGATCTTATTCTTTGGGGAATTTTGTTCAATCCAAGCGAGAAAAGCTTGTAGGAACTTGAAGTTGAAGATAAACACACAGCTGGTGTTTTGGAAAGTGAATTGCTGTTACTTGGCCAATACATTTAGTTTTCAGTGGTGCTAGACGGTAAAAAGCAGACTTTTCAGTATAGAAAAAACATGGTTTTCCCAGTCTGAATCTCTCATTCTTGGGCGAATTCTGTTCATCCAAGCAGGAAAAGCTTGTAGGAAGTTGACTTTGAAGACAGACACACAGCTAGTATTTTAGAAAGTGAATTGCTGTTGCTTGGCCAATAAGCTTTGTTTTAAACGGTCCTAGAAGGCAAAAAGCATACTTTTCTATATAGAAAAAAAGTGTGTTTCCCTGTCTGAATCAAACATTCTCAGGCGAATTCTGTTTGTTCCAAGAGGGAAAAGCTTGTAAGAACTTGACTTTGAAGATAAACACACAGCTAGTGATTTGCAAAGTGAAAGGTGTTACTTGGTGAATAAGATTAGTTTTAAGTGGTTCTAGAGAGTAAAAAGCAGACTTTTCAAGATAGACAAAACATGGTTTTCCCAGTCTGAATCGAACATTCTTTGGTGAATTCTGTTCATTCCTAGCCAGAAAAGCTTGTAGGAACTTGACTTTGAGGATAAAAAAAACAGCCTTTTTTTTTCGCTTTACAAAGTGAATTGTTCTTACTTGGCGATTAAGCTTAGTTTTAAGTAGTTCTAGATGGTAAAAGCATACCTTTCAATATGGACAAAACATGGGTTTCCTTTCCCAGTCTGACTTGAACATTCTTTGGTGAATCTGTTTGTTCCAAGCGGGAAAAGCTTGTAGGAAGTTGACTTTGAAGATAAACACACAGCTAGTGTTTTACAAAGTGAATTGTTCTTTCTTGGCAATTAAGCTTAGTTTTAAGTAGTTCTAGATGGTAAAAAGCATACTTTTTATATAGACTAAAAATCCTTTTCCCAATCTCAATCTCTCATTCTCTGGCAAATTCTGTTCCTTCCAAGCAGGAAAAGCTTGTAGGAACTTGACTTTGAAGCTGAACACACAGCTAGTGATTTGCAAAGTGAAAGGTGTTACTTGGCAAACAAGCTTAGTTTTAAGTGGTTCTAGAGGGTAAAAAGCACACTTTTCAATCTAGACAAAACATGGGTTTCCCAGTCTGAATCGAACTTTCTTTGGAGAATTCTGTTCGTTCAACCAGGAAAAGCTTGTAGGAAGTTGCCTTTCAAGAGAAACATACAGCTAGTGTTTTGCAAATTGAATGGTGTTACTTGGCCAATAAGCTTAGTTTTAATTGTTTCTAGAGGGTAAAAAGCAGACTTTTCAATATAGACAAAACATGGATTTCCCAGTTGAATCGAACATTCGTTGGTGAGTCTATTCGTTCCATGCTGGAAAAGCTTGTAGGAAGTTGACTTTGAAGATAAACACACAGCTAGTTTTTTGCAAAGTGAATTGATGTTACTTGGCCAATAAGCTTAGTTTTAAGTGGTTCTAGACGGTAAAAACCATACTTTTTTTTATGGACAAATCATGGGTTTCCTTTCCCAGTCTGAATCAAACATTCTTTTGCGAATCGTGTTCATTCCAAGTGGGAAAGGCTTGTAGGAAGTTGACTTTGAAGATAAACACACAGCTAGTGTTTAGCAAAGTGAATTGCTGTTACATGGCCAATAAGCTTAATTTTAAGTGGTTCTAGAGGGTAAAAAGCATAGTTTTCTATATAGACAAAACATGCCTTTCGAGTTCTGAATCACACATTCTTAGGCGAATTCTGTTCCATCCAAGTGGGATAAGCTTGTAGGAATTTGATTTTGAAGATAAACACAGAGCTAGTGATTTGCTAATTGAATGGTGTTACTTGGCGAATATGCTTAGTTTCAAGTGGCTCTAGATGGTAAAAAGCAGACTATTCAATATAGACATAACCGGGTTTTCCCAGTCTGAATTTCTCATTCTTTGGCGAAATCTGTTCATTCGAAGCGGGAAAAACTTATAGGTATGTTGACTTTGAATATAACCACACAGCTAGTGTTTTGCAAAGTGAATTGCTCTTACTTGGCCAATAAGCTTAGTTGTCAGTTGTTCTAGAGGCAAAAAACCAGACTTTAATGTATAGACAAAACATGCATTTCCCAGTCTGAACCACACATTCTTTGGCGAATCGTGTTCGTTCCAAGCGGGAAAATTTGTAGGAAGGTGACTAAGAAGAAAAACACACAGCTAGTGTTTTACGAAGTGAATTGTTCTTACGTGGTGATTAAGCTTAGTATTGAGTGGTCCTAGAAGGCAAAAAGCATACTTTTCTATATAGACAAAACATGCGTTTCCAAGACTGAATCACACATTCGTAGGTGAATCATGTTTGTTCCAAGCGGAAAAAGTTTGGTGGAAGTTGACTTTGAAGATAAACACACAGCGAGTGTTTTGTAAAGTGAATTGTTCTTACTACGCGAATATTCTTAGTTTTAAGTGGTTCTAGAGGGTAAAAAAGCAGACTTTTCTATGTAGACAAAACATGGTTTTCCCAGTCTGGATCTTATTCTTTGGGGAATTTTGTTCAATCCAAGCGAGAAAAGCTTGTAGGAACTTGAAGTTGAAGATAAACACACAGCTGGTGTTTTGGAAAGTGAATTGCTGTTACTTGGCCAATACATTTAGTTTTCAGTGGTGCTAGACGGTAAAAAGCAGACTTTTCAGTATAGAAAAAACATGGTTTTCCCAGTCTGAATCTCTCATTCTTGGGCGAATTCTGTTCATCCAAGCAGGAAAAGCTTGTAGGAAGTTGACTTTGAAGACAGACACACAGCTAGTATTTTAGAAAGTGAATTGCTGTTGCTTGGCCAATAAGCTTTGTTTTAAACGGTCCTAGAAGGCAAAAAGCATACTTTTCTATATAGAAAAAAAGTGTGTTTCCCTGTCTGAATCAAACATTCTCAGGCGAATTCTGTTTGTTCCAAGAGGGAAAAGCTTGTAAGAACTTGACTTTGAAGATAAACACACAGCTAGTGATTTGCAAAGTGAAAGGTGTTACTTGGTGAATAAGATTAGTTTTAAGTGGTTCTAGAGAGTAAAAAGCAGACTTTTCAAGATAGACAAAACATGGTTTTCCCAGTCTGAATCGAACATTCTTTGGTGAATTCTGTTCATTCCTAGCCAGAAAAGCTTGTAGGAACTTGACTTTGAGGATAAAAAAAACAGCCTTTTTTTTTCGCTTTACAAAGTGAATTGTTCTTACTTGGCGATTAAGCTTAGTTTTAAGTAGTTCTAGATGGTAAAAAGCATACCTTTCAATATGGACAAAACATGGGTTTCCTTTCCCAGTCTGACTTGAACATTCTTTGGTGAATCTGTTTGTTCCAAGCGGGAAAAGCTTGTAGGAAGTTGACTTTGAAGATAAACACACAGCTAGTGTTTTACAAAGTGAATTGTTCTTTCTTGGCAATTAAGCTTAGTTTTAAGTAGTTCTAGATGGTAAAAAGCATACTTTTTATATAGACTAAAAATCCTTTTCCCAATCTCAATCTCTCATTCTCTGGCAAATTCTGTTCCTTCCAAGCAGGAAAAGCTTGTAGGAACTTGACTTTGAAGCTGAACACACAGCTAGTGATTTGCAAAGTGAAAGGTGTTACTTGGCAAACAAGCTTAGTTTTAAGTGGTTCTAGAGGGTAAAAAGCACACTTTTCAATATAGACAAAACATGGGTTTCCCAGTCTGAATCGAACTTTCTTTGGAGAATTCTGTTCGTTCAACCAGGAAAAGCTTGTAGGAAGTTGACTTTCAAGAGAAACAAACAGCTAGTGTTTTGCAAATTGAATGGTGTTACTTGGCCAATAAGCTTAGTTTTAATTGTTTCTAGAGGGTAAAAAGCAGACTTTTCAATATAGACAAAACATGGATTTCCCAGTTGAATCGAACATTCGTTGGTGAGTTTATTCGTTCCATGCTGGAAAAGCTTGTAGGAAGTTGACTTTGAAGATAAACACACAGCTAGTTTTTTGCAAAGTGAATTGATGTTACTTGGCCAATAAGCTTAGTTTTAAGTGGTTCTAGACGGTAAAAACCATACTTTTTTTTATGGACAAATCATGGGTTTCCTTTCCCAGTCTGAATCAAACATTCTTTTGCGAATCGTGTTCATTCCAAGTGGGAAAGGCTTGTAGGAAGTTGACTTTGAAGATAAACACACAGCTAGTGTTTAGCAAAGTGAATTGCTGTTACTTGGCCAATAAGCTTAATTTTAAGTGGTTCTAGAGGGTAAAAAGCATAGTTTTCTATATAGACAAAACATGCCTTTCGAGTTCTGAATCACACATTCTTAGGCGAATTCTGTTCCATCCAAGTGGGAAAAGCTTGTACGAATTTGATTTTGAAGATAAACACAGAGCTAGTGATTTGCTAATTGAATGGTGTTACTTGGCGAATATGCTTAGTTTCAAGTGGCTCTAGATGGTAAAAAGCAGACTATTCAATATAGACATAACCGGGTTTTCCCAGTCTGAATTTCTCATTCTTTGGCGAAATCTGTTCATTCGAAGCGGGAAAAACTTATAGGTATGTTGACTTTGAATATAACCACACAGCTAGTGTTTTGCAAAGTGAATTGCTCTTACTTGGCCAATAAGCTTAGTTGTCAGTGGTTCTAGAGGCAAAAAACCAGACTTTAATGTATAGACAAAACATGCATTTCCCAGTCTGAACCACACATTCTTTGGCGAATCGTGTTCGTTCCAAGCGGGAAAATTTGTAGGAAGTTGACTAAGAAGAAAAACACACAGCTAGTGTTTTACGAAGTGAATTGTTCTTATGTGGTGATTAAGCTTAGTATTGAGTGGTCCTAGAAGGCAAAAAGCATACTTTTCTATATAGACAAAACATGCGTTTCCAAGACTGAATCACACATTCGTAGGTGAATCATGTTTGTTCCAAGCGGAAAAAGTTTGGTGGAAGTTGACTTTGAAGATAAACACACAGCGAGTGTTTTGCAAAGTGAATTGTTCTTACTACGCGAATATTCTTAGTTTTAAGTGGTTCTAGAGGGTAAAAAAGCAGACTTTTCTATGTAGACAAAACATGGTTTTCCCAGTCTGGATCTTATTCTTTGGGGAATTTTGTTCAATCCAAGCGAGAAAAGCTTGTAGGAACTTGAAGTTGAAGATAAACACACAGCTGGTGTTTTGGAAAGTGAATTGCTGTTACTTGGCCAATACATTTAGTTTTCAGTGGTGCTAGACGGTAAAAAGCAGACTTTTCAGTATAGAAAAAACATGGTTTTCCCAGTCTGAATCTCTCATTCTTGGGCGAATTCTGTTCATCCAAGCAGGAAAAGCTTGTAGGAAGTTGACTTTGAAGACAGACACACAGCTAGTATTTTAGAAAGTGAATTGCTGTTGCTTGGCCAATAAGCTTTGTTTTAAACGGTCCTAGAAGGCAAAAAGCATACTTTTCTATATAGAAAAAAAGTGTGTTTCCCTGTCTGAATCAAACATTCTCAGGCGAATTCTGTTTGTTCCAAGAGGGAAAAGCTTGTAAGAACTTGACTTTGAAGATAAACACACAGCTAGTGATTTGCAAAGTGAAAGGTGTTACTTGGTGAATAAGATTAGTTTTAAGTGGTTCTAGAGAGTAAAAAGCAGACTTTTCAAGATAGACAAAACATGGTTTTCCCAGTCTGAATCGAACATTCTTTGGTGAATTCTGTTCATTCCTAGCCAGAAAAGCTTGTAGGAACTTGAATTTGAGGATAAAAAAAACAGCCTTTTTTTTTCGCTTTACAAAGTGAATTGTCCTTACTTGGCGATTAAGCTTAGTTTTAAGTAGTTCTAGATGGTAAAAAGCATACCTTTCAATATGGACAAAACATGGGTTTCCTTTCCCAGTCTGACTTGAACATTCTTTGGTGAATCTGTTTGTTCCAAGCGGGAAAAGCTTGTAGGAAGTTGACTTTGAAGATAAACACACAGCTAGTGTTTTACAAAGTGAATTGTTCTTTCTTGGCAATTAAGCTTAGTTTTAAGTAGTTCTAGATGGTAAAAAGCATACTTTTTATATAGACTAAAAATCCTTTTCCCAATCTCAATCTCTCATTCTCTGGCAAATTCTGTTCCTTCCAAGCAGGAAAAGCTTGTAGGAACTTGACTTTGAAGCTGAACACACAGCTAGTGATTTGCAAAGTGAAAGGTGTTACTTGGCAAACAAGCTTAGTTTTAAGTGGTTCTAGAGGGTAAAAAGCACACTTTTCAATATAGACAAAACATGGGTTTCCCAGTCTGAATCGAACTTTCTTTGGAGAATTCTGTTCGTTCAACCAGGAAAAGCTTGTAGGAAGTTGACTTTCAAGAGAAACAAACAGCTAGTGTTTTGCAAATTGAATGGTGTTACTTGGCCAATAAGCTTAGTTTTAATTGTTTCTAGAGGGTAAAAAGCAGACTTTTCAATATAGACAAAACATGGATTTCCCAGTTGAATCGAACATTCGTTGGTGAGTCTATTCGTTCCATGCTGGAAAAGCTTGTAGGAAGTTGACTTTGAAGATAAACACACAGCTAGTTTTTTGCAAAGTGAATTGATGTTACTTGGCCAATAAGCTTAGTTTTAAGTGGTTCTAGACGGTAAAAACCATACTTTTTTTTATGGACAAATCATGGGTTTCCTTTCCCAGTCTGAATCAAACATTCTTTTGCGAATCGTGTTCATTCCAAGTGGGAAAGGCTTGTAGGAAGTTGACTTTGAAGATAAACACACAGCTAGTGTTTAGCAAAGTGAATTGCTGTTACTTGGCCAATAAGCTTAATTTTAAGTGGTTCTAGAGGGTAAAAAGCATAGTTTTCTATATAGACAAAACATGCCTTTCGAGTTCTGAATCACACATTCTTAGGCGAATTCTGTTCCATCCAAGTGGGAAAAGCTTGTACGAATTTGATTTTGAAGATAAACACAGAGCTAGTGATTTGCTAATTGAATGGTGTTACTTGGCGAATATGCTTAGTTTCAAGTGGCTCTAGATGGTAAAAAGCAGACTATTCAATATAGACATAACCGGGTTTTCCCAGTCTGAATTTCTCATTCTTTGGCGAAATCTGTTCATTCGAAGCGGGAAAAACTTATAGGTATGTTGACTTTGAATATAACCACACAGCTAGTGTTTTGCAAAGTGAATTGCTCTTACTTGGCCAATAAGCTTAGTTGTCAGTGGTTCTAGAGGCAAAAAACCAGACTTTAATGTATAGACAAAACATGCATTTCCCAGTCTGAACCACACATTCTTTGGCGAATCGTGTTCGTTCCAAGCGGGAAAATTTGTAGGAAGGTGACTAAGAAGAAAAACACACAGCTAGTGTTTTACGAAGTGAATTGTTCTTACGTGGTGATTAAGCTTAGTATTGAGTGGTCCTAGAAGGCAAAAAGCATACTTTTCTATATAGACAAAACATGCGTTTCCAAGACTGAATCACACATTCGTAGGTGAATCATGTTTGTTCCAAGCGGAAAAAGTTTGGTGGAAGTTGACTTTGAAGATAAACACACAGCGAGTGTTTTGTAAAGTGAATTGTTCTTACTACGCGAATATTCTTAGTTTTAAGTGGTTCTAGAGGGTAAAAAAGCAGACTTTTCTATGTAGACAAAACATGGTTTTCCCAGTCTGGATCTTATTCTTTGGGGAATTTTGTTCAATCCAAGCGAGAAAAGCTTGTAGGAACTTGAAGTTGAAGTTAAACACACAGCTGGTGTTTTGGAAAGTGAATTGCTGTTACTTGGCCAATACATTTAGTTTTCAGTGGTGCTAGACGGTAAAAAGCAGACTTTTCAGTATAGAAAAAACATGGTTTTCCCAGTCTGAATCTCTCATTCTTGGGCGAATTCTGTTCATCCAAGCAGGAAAAGCTTGTAGGAAGTTGACTTTGAAGACAGACACACAGCTAGTATTTTAGAAAGTGAATTGCTGTTGCTTGGCCAATAAGCTTTGTTTTAAACGGTCCTAGAAGGCAAAAAGCATACTTTTCTATATAGAAAAAAAGTGTGTTTCCCTGTCTGAATCAAACATTCTCAGGCGAATTCTGTTTGTTCCAAGAGGGAAAAGCTTGTAAGAACTTGACTTTGAAGATAAACACACAGCTAGTGATTTGCAAAGTGAAAGGTGTTACTTGGTGAATAAGATTAGTTTTAAGTGGTTCTAGAGAGTAAAAAGCAGACTTTTCAAGATAGACAAAACATGGTTTTCCCAGTCTGAATCGAACATTCTTTGGTGAATTCTGTTCATTCCTAGCCAGAAAAGCTTGTAGGAACTTGACTTTGAGGATAAAAAAAACAGCCTTTTTTTTTCGCTTTACAAAGTGAATTGTTCTTACTTGGCGATTAAGCTTAGTTTTAAGTAGTTCTAGATGGTAAAAAGCATACCTTTCAATATGGACAAAACATGGGTTTCCTTTCCCAGTCTGACTTGAACATTCTTTGGTGAATCTGTTTGTTCCAAGCAGGAAAAGCTTGTAGGAAGTTGACTTTGAAGATAAACACACAGCTAGTGTTTTACAAAGTGAATTGTTCTTTCTTGGCAATTAAGCTTAGTTTTAAGTAGTTCTAGATGGTAAAAAGCATACTTTTTATATAGACTAAAAATCCTTTTCCCAATCTCAATCTCTCATTCTCTGGCAAATTCTGTTCCTTCCAAGCAGGAAAAGCTTGTAGGAACTTGACTTTGAAGCTGAACACACAGCTAGTGATTTGCAAAGTGAAAGGTGTTACTTGGCAAACAAGCTTAGTTTTAAGTGGTTCTAGAGGGTAAAAAGCACACTTTTCAATATAGACAAAACATGGGTTTCCCAGTCTGAATCGAACTTTCTTTGGAGAATTCTGTTCGTTCAACCAGGAAAAGCTTGTAGGAAGTTGCCTTTCAAGAGAAACATACAGCTAGTGTTTTGCAAATTGAATGGTGTTACTTGGCCAATAAGCTTAGTTTTAATTGTTTCTAGAGGGTAAAAAGCAGACTTTTCAATATAGACAAAACATGGATTTCCCAGTTGAATCGAACATTCGTTGGTGAGTCTATTCGTTCCATGCTGGAAAAGCTTGTAGGAAGTTGACTTTGAAGATAAACACACAGCTAGTTTTTTGCAAAGTGAATTGATGTTACTTGGCCAATAAGCTTAGTTTTAAGTGGTTCTAGACGGTAAAAACCATACTTTTTTTTATGGACAAATCATGGGTTTCCTTTCCCAGTCTGAATCAAACATTCTTTTGCGAATCGTGTTCATTCCAAGTGGGAAAGGCTTGTAGGAAGTTGACTTTGAAGATAAACACACAGCTAGTGTTTAGCAAAGTGAATTGCTGTTACTTGGCCAATAAGCTTAATTTTAAGTGGTTCTAGAGGGTAAAAAGCATAGTTTTCTATATAGACAAAACATGCCTTTCGAGTTCTGAATCACACATTCTTAGGCGAATTCTGTTCCATCCAAGTGGGAAAAGCTTGTAGGAATTTGATTTTGAAGATAAACACAGAGCTAGTGATTTGCTAATTGAATGGTGTTACTTGGCGAATATGCTTAGTTTCAAGTGGCTCTAGATGGTAAAAAGCAGACTATTCAATATAGACATAACCGGGTTTTCCCAGTCTGAATTTCTCATTCTTTGGCGAAATCTGTTCATTCGAAGCGGGAAAAACTTATAGGTATGTTGACTTTGAATATAACCACACAGCTAGTGTTTTGCAAAGTGAATTGCTCTTACTTGGCCAATAAGCTTAGTTGTCAGTGGTTCTAGAGGCAAAAAACCAGACTTTAATGTATAGACAAAACATGCATTTCCCAGTCTGAACCACACATTCTTTGGCGAATCGTGTTCGTTCCAAGCGGGAAAATTTGTAGGAAGGTGACTAAGAAGAAAAACACACAGCTAGTGTTTTACGAAGTGAATTGTTCTTACGTGGTGATTAAGCTTAGTATTGAGTGGTCCTAGAAGGCAAAAAGCATACTTTTCTATATAGACAAAACATGCGTTTCCAAGACTGAATCACACATTCGTAGGTGAATCATGTTTGTTCCAAGCGGAAAAAGTTTGGTGGAAGTTGACTTTGAAGATAAACACACAGCGAGTGTTTTGCAAAGTGAATTGTTCTTACTACGCGAATATTCTTAGTTTTAAGTGGTTCTAGAGGGTAAAAAAGCAGACTTTTCTATGTAGACAAAACATGGTTTTCCCAGTCTGGATCTTATTCTTTGGGGAATTTTGTTCAATCCAAGCGAGAAAAGCTTGTAGGAACTTGAAGTTGAAGATAAACACACAGCTGGTGTTTTGGAAAGTGAATTGCTGTTACTTGGCCAATACATTTAGTTTTCAGTGGTGCTAGACGGTAAAAAGCAGACTTTTCAGTATAGAAAAAACATGGTTTTCCCAGTCTGAATCTCTCATTCTTGGGCGAATTCTGTTCATCCAAGCAGGAAAAGCTTGTAGGAAGTTGACTTTGAAGACAGACACACAGCTAGTATTTTAGAAAGTGAATTGCTGTTGCTTGGCCAATAAGCTTTGTTTTAAACGGTCCTAGAAGGCAAAAAGCATACTTTTCTATATAGAAAAAAAGTGTGTTTCCCTGTCTGAATCAAACATTCTCAGGCGAATTCTGTTTGTTCCAAGAGGGAAAAGCTTGTAAGAACTTGACTTTGAAGATAAACACACAGCTAGTGATTTGCAAAGTGAAAGGTGTTACTTGGTGAATAAGATTAGTTTTAAGTGGTTCTAGAGAGTAAAAAGCAGACTTTTCAAGATAGACAAAACATGGTTTTCCCAGTCTGAATCGAACATTCTTTGGTGAATTCTGTTCATTCCTAGCCAGAAAAGCTTGTAGGAACTTGACTTTGAGGATAAAAAAAACAGCCTTTTTTTTTCGCTTTACAAAGTGAATTGTTCTTACTTGGCGATTAAGCTTAGTTTTAAGTAGTTCTAGATGGTAAAAAGCATACCTTTCAATATGGACAAAACATGGGTTTCCTTTCCCAGTCTGACTTGAACATTCTTTGGTGAATCTGTTTGTTCCAAGCGGGAAAAGCTTGTAGGAAGTTGACTTTGAAGATAAACACACAGCTAGTGTTTTACAAAGTGAATTGTTCTTTCTTGGCAATTAAGCTTAGTTTTAAGTAGTTCTAGATGGTAAAAAGCATACTTTTTATATAGACTAAAAATCCTTTTCCCAATCTCAATCTCTCATTCTCTGGCAAATTCTGTTCCTTCCAAGCAGGAAAAGCTTGTAGGAACTTGACTTTGAAGCTGAACACACAGCTAGTGATTTGCAAAGTGAAAGGTGTTACTTGGCAAACAAGCTTAGTTTTAAGTGGTTCTAGAGGGTAAAAAGCACACTTTTCAATCTAGACAAAACATGGGTTTCCCAGTCTGAATCGAACTTTCTTTGGAGAATTCTGTTCGTTCAACCAGGAAAAGCTTGTAGGAAGTTGCCTTTCAAGAGAAACATACAGCTAGTGTTTTGCAAATTGAATGGTGTTACTTGGCCAATAAGCTTAGTTTTAATTGTTTCTAGAGGGTAAAAAGCAGACTTTTCAATATAGACAAAACATGGATTTCCCAGTTGAATCGAACATTCGTTGGTGAGTCTATTCGTTCCATGCTGGAAAAGCTTGTAGGA